>NC_084945.1:26383684-26986184 GCF_949316205.1 Platichthys flesus | reverse complement strand
TATAATAAAAACCGGCCAAGAACAGAAAATGTTTATTATCCATCTTTTCCCTGGCCTGATTAACTAGCTGCACAAATGCGGCTAAATAGCGCCAAGCATTGACAATAAGTTGGTCAGACATCGCTAAGTGACGTGATCTGAATGTGTGATGCAAGAGTAGAAATACATAGAATCAAAGAAAAGGCTGGAGCTACCATTCGCACAATTAGCATTGGCACATTAGTAAGAGCACGATATCACAGCAACACAATTGGCTCGGCTCCCTTCAGGACACGCTGTAAGACATTCAGAGAAATTAGCATAGGGTGAGCTAACGAAGACAAAAAAGGCGAAAGGAAAGGAAATTAAAAGAGCAGCAGATTTTCAAAGCCTTGGTAGTGCTCAATGTCATTAAACATTTATAGAAGTCCCCCCTCAGTGTGATGAGCAGTTTGGTTTCAGCTAAGATGTGATGCAGAAAGTCGGGTTAGAGAAAAAAGCACAAAAAAAAAAAACTACATATTCGCTTTGCACTGCACGGGTTGCATACTTTACTTTTGGATTCAGCTCTACATATCTTTAGGGTCTATGTTGCTTTGAGAAAGAGCATGCAGCTTTTAGCCAACACTTCAATCCAAGTGTCAAATCCAGCCTTAACTCACATGGAGATGTCATGGAAGAACACAGCCTTGAAAAGTATGTCCATTCATCATTAAAGTTACTGTTTCCACTGCGATCTTGCTGATCAAACTGATTACAAGTCCCATACTGTATCTGCTTATGGCCTGAATCTGGGACAATCAGAGGAAGAGTGTTGTATACAATCAAACGACTAACACTATACTTGGATACGTTTGTAACAGTTTGAGTATAATGTTACTACAACAATGATGACCAAAACTATTGAAAATAACTGGAAAGTTGTGGTAACATTAGAATTATGAGGGTCAATTACTAATTAGCATGAGTATGATGTTACCTACAGGTACATAAAGATACATGACATGAAGCCTGCCCTCAAGTGAAGCCAACACATATAAACCATCTCCTGGTGGCTGGCTGCAGTAAAGGTCATAAACACATCCTCCTCCATGGTATTGGATGGGACATGGGTCAGAATAATAAGTTATATGAACTTCTGTCAAAGTTGGTTTCCTTTAATTTTTGGTAGTAGTACTTCTTATCATGGGTATGTTAATGTATAATTTTTTTGGTAAGTTTGGTTTAAAAACTTATTTGATGCTATAAGCACATATACTGTTGGGACCTCAATCTGTTGACTTCTTTATATTTGTATTCTCTTGTCTACCTCATTCTGACATGTCTGCTGCTGTAACAAGGGAATTTCCCCAGTGTGGGGTCAATAATGTTTTATCTTAGCTTATCTTATCTTATCCCTAATCCCCAACTGCTACTATGCAGACTCTGGTTTTAAAGGATTTCTTTGATGTAAGATGGCAGTGTTCCTATCCGTGGTATTTTGGCTTCATTTCTGGATAGTGGGAGGAAGTGGAGACGCATCATCCGTCTTTATATGCCGTCTTCGATGTCAACTCACTACTGAGTGCTGGAAAATCCTGATGCCATCCAACTACAGACAGGCCATTTTCTATTTTATCACATGCTTCCTGCTGTAAGCACAAAGAAAGGTACATGCTTGTCTTTCTTATTTCATGTTGTCCACATTGCAATCTTTCAAACCTCAGCTTTACACTGGCTTATCCCAGTGAGGCCTGGAACCTGTGTGCCCTGTTACATTCCAGTGGTGCAAAAAGCAAGAACATGAAATGGATCTCGGTCACGGAATCGCTTTGGGGACGTATGGCTCGTGGAAGCAAATGCCATTATTTTTTTTCCCCCTTCTCTTTTTTCAAACCTTCTGCGTTGGCCATGCAAATTGCAGATAGGAAGAGTTTAGGAAAAGGCGGAGGTTGTTGCTGCCTTGGGATATTTATCCCTGGAACATTTTCAGTGGAGATATTGTGTAAGCTCTCCTTAACTGTGATAGAGAAAAAGAGAGAATGCTGAGGGAAAAATAGAAATTGTAATCGCAGAATGCTTGGGGGAAATGCATGCAGTTCAAGAGAAAAAAGGGCCATTACATTCAGAGACATTATTTGGTGAAAAACTAACAAAAGAACTAGATTTCACTTTGAGTAATCAGACCATGTACCACTGAGACTGTAGGAACAACGTGTTAATGCAGCTTAATCTTCAATGCCAAGGGTATGCACACTGCACACTGTGTCGAAATGTTTCTTTGCTGGACTCTGGTTGATATTATGTTATGGAAACAGTGATCATGGGATGCGCTAAGATTTCAAGCAAACCAATGTACTGTTGTTTAGTGATTGTCCATAGAAAAAACATGGATAAATATAAAGGGAAGGCTCAGCTCTGATGAAAAGAAAAATAATAAACTGATTGGAAAAGCGTTAGCATTTTTAAACAAAATAAATTTTACAGCAGTTTGTTTGCTTGTTTTCTAGTGTTGTATTGTATTGTATTTATTGAAGTCCTAGTCAAGAATTATATATTTATTTTCTTTTCTGCCAAAGAATGATCAAACTACCATTTGTTATTCCCCTCAGCTCCATCGCCCATATCTTCATGTTTTATTCCAGCTCAGAAATTGGGATCTCATTGACCCTGTTTTGTTTTCAATCAAAAAGCACTCTACCTATTTTGAACTAACAAAACTTAGTTATAAAGATCGTAAATATTTAGACTTACTTCATTAGCTTGCATGAAGCTAATGAATGCAAGTCACTTCATGGTAAATGGTCTGTAGTTATATAGCGCTTTTCTAGTCCTGATGACCACTCAAAGCATTTTACAGTGCAGGTGTACACTTTCATACAGTGCATCTCTGTGCAGCACTTTCTCTATTGGAGAGGGCAATTTGGGGTTCAGTATCTTGCTCATGGACACTTCAGCTTCCAGACTAGGGAAGCCTGGGATCGCACCGCCGAATTCTGGTTAGAGGACGACCGCTCTCACTCGTGAACCACAGCCGCCCGACATCTGCTGAATGACCAAATTCCTTCAAACACATTCGTCCCAATTGGTACGTCCTGCAGAGGTTTTCTCCACTTGTCCCAAGTCCCCCAAGTGGCCACTCACATAGACATAGCTGATCAAATATAATACATTTCCTCTCTACATGTGGAATGCACAATATTAACGCTACACAAATCAATATTTTCAAGTGGATTGGCAGGCAGCTATTTTATGCAGACATTAGCAACTAGCTGGAGAACATGGTGGAGCATTTAGACAATATGGAACAACATATGTCTTTCAGGAGGAGGTGGAGACCAAAACAGATCTCAAAAAGTAAATATTTGGACTTACATCGGAATTTGTTTTGTGACTTAAGTATGTAACAGTATGTGTTCATATTCTATTGCTGTAAGTACTCCTGCTGTAGGAGTGATTTTTTGAATGAAGTTCCAGGACAATGTGGTAGCTGTAGACGTCAGTGTCGGTGGGTAGATTTGGTCACTGTGCTTGTTTGTCTCTTTGTATTTGTGTGTGACAGAGCAGACAGTGAGCAGCCACACTCGTAGACAGGGTGTAGGAGGTGACTGATGACTACCATCACATCACTATCAGCTCTTCATAAGACATAACACACACACACACACACACACACACACACACTTCCACACACATTGTAGATGGAGCTCTTGAGTATAACTCACCTTAACCAGAGAAACGGATCTGACCTGTAAAATCCAGTTGATGCAGAATTTCAAACCTTAAAAGAATAATGGTGGACACAGCATGATCAAAATAAACCAATTACATGTGGTTGATGGATACACTGGTCAGTTAGGTACAGTGTTTCCAATTTCATGAAGTTCACCTTGGCTTCATTATGAGTCCCATCAAATTAGGTCTCAATGAAAGAAACAATCAGGTAAATAAATTGCTCAGCGCCAAGGCATTATTTGTATCTTTATTTTCTGCTTCTCTCTAGGCACACTCTTGAGTGTCAGCAAACTGCTCTTTCAAACAAACAGCCCTCTGAGTGAATTACAATTTTCTTTTCCCTCCTTGTCTTACATTTCTTCGCTCTCCCTTTTCTGATGGGCCACTGAACCCTTTCTTTGGCTGTGTATGCACCAGCAAACATGCTGATACGATCTTAAAGGTCATGTTCTTTTCACGTTGACAGAGGCCTTCCAAAACTTTGATGCCGGGGGTCCCTCTAAAGAATACCACATGGGTTAAGCGGCAGCAGTAGCAGCAGTAGCACTTCAAGCTGAAGCCTAACTGATTAATGCTCTACATCAAAAGCCCTTTTTCCTATTCAACCTGCATTTCCAGGGGTAGTCATGCTGAACCTAGATGGCCCATCAGCCTCGGCGCTGCGCACTTCCCAATCTTATTCATTGAGATGTAAAAGGATAAACTGATTATCACTGATGAGCAGTTGGGTTCTCTTCTGGAAGTGCTACACCATCCAATCATGTAAAATGAGCTTGAAGCTAAGTAGTTGTCTTTCTGATGGACCCTATATCATCTATAGTCATGGAAACAGTCGGTTGCGCAAGGCAAATGCAAACATGGAAATTGGTTTCCGGCCATTATTGCAAGTTAACGCAACAGTTACCTTGTTTTTTTGTTATTTACGTGAGTGTGTTTCAGCATGTAAGATGTTTATCATTCTGAAGAAACTGCTGCTCAGGTAATACACACAGGTATATGTGTGTGTGTGTGTGTGTGTGTGTGTCTGTGTATCCTGGTGTAATGTACTTCTATTTGTGTGCGTGTGTGTTTGTGTCAATGTTGGACTACTCTCTGTCGACAGCTCCCCTGCCTTGTTTTTAAAAGGCAACCATAATGGCCGGTAAGGACAGCCTTAAGAGCTGCTGGCAGCTTGAAGCTTGACGCAACCAAAGGTCATTGATTCTCCCCCTCCTCAATGTGTGCTCTCTCTCTCTTTTTTTTTAAACAATTCATCCAGATTTTGGCATTTTGTGAACACACACAGGACAGCTCACCGACAAGTCGACCTTGACAGCGAATTGGATAAATAAACCTTCAATTTAGCCGCTCTCCTCCTCTCGCTCCCCAGCGCAGCTCGCCGGCTCAGGCAGCGAGTCCCACCGGGAGCCTTCACCTATCCATATCGTTCAGCCCACGCTCGGCTCGGCTCGGCTCTCCCTCCCTCTCTCCCGGCCTGTCTAGCGGAGCTGCCCTCCGCGCTGTGACAAACACGGCCTTAAAGATAAGCTAACAGCCCCCTTGCGCTCCAGTCAAAGTCAATCCTTGTGCCGCGTCGGAAATTTAATGCCAATTCCGTCTCTCAACCCCCGTCCATCCCATTTCCACTGCCGACAACGTACCCTTCTGCCTCTGTCTCTGCCTGCCTCCGTCAAACCCTTTTGCGAGGCACAAACACATAGGGCAACGCAGACAGTCACTGACAAGCATGCAAACACACACACACCTTTCCATACCTATCAGATGGGCTTACCTTCCCATGGGAGAAGCAGGGAGTGAGAGCACTACTCCATAACGGGTGATGACATGGCATTTAATGATACTGTCCAAAATGATCCGGTCCTCTTCCGACAGCGACGGCTGCTCTGCATGGAGGCCGTGCAGCCGTGGAGAGCCAGACAAGCTTGGCTGGGCCAGTGTGTGTGCATGTGTGTGTTTGTGTACGTGTGTGCACTGGTGTGTTCGCTGTTTCCTAACACGGCAGTAGCAATACTGTAGCTTTCATTCGTCCTGTCGCTTGATAGGATGTGACATATGCCTCCGCCGCACACCGCCGTCAGTCCTGCCATCACCTCACCTCTCCACCCCCTATCTCCTCTTTTCTCATTTCATTTGTTTTCCTCTCCTCTATCCTTATCTTTTTTTGTTCCTCCGGTGTAAAACACAGGTTTTCCACAAAATAATAGCTGAGTATATTTTGTATGTAAAGTCATACAGTGTCAATGGGTGATTGTCAAAGGGCTTGTAACAGCCAGTCTAACAAAATAATGCATTGCACGTGTGTGTGTGTGTATGTGCGTGTGTGCGTGCGTGTGCATGTGTGTATGTGTGTTTGCTGTGGCTACAGTGGAAGAGAGAGAAGACACAACAACGCTGAGACAGAGACAGAGCGAGCCCGGGTGGAAAGAATTTGCCATATAAAAACAAACACTCCTTGACACCAGCCACTCTCCCACACACTCTTTTTTGATGAAGATGTCACTTGGACATTCTTTTGCTGTGATGTGATCGTCCAGTATTGGACCGAGCAGCCGTTTACGGCAGACATCATCTTATCTGATCCATTTGAGAGAGATCAGATTCATAAGACTGAGCGCATATGTTGCAACTCAGCAGTGTGTTTACACCAAGGGCCAATATCACACACTGCACTGACTGTGTGGAAGTGATAAAGGTTGGTGAGAGAAGGGAGTATGAGAATAAAAGTGTCATTGAGGTTAATCCAAGAATGATGGTGCTGATAGCTCATGTGAACCACGTGTCAACCACACATTTACAGTGTGTCTTGCTCTTGGCGGACTCGCTTAATATCTGTATTATAATCTGTATAAACAACATACAGTGAACTTCCAGTTAAAGGCTAATTTGTCTTAATTGTTTAACATCACTTCCCCATGGTGAAGCAGGAATGCACACTAACCTGACATAAAGTCTTCATTTAGTTATGCTACTGCTGACATTACCTTGGTGCCAACTTCAATTGCTTGCTATAGCGCAAATTCCTTTAATGCAACAACTGAGCTGCCTGGGCCCAGTTGTGGAAACTCAAAACCAGCAAGTTGTCTGCACTTCCCTCAATAGTTCTACAAGTCTCATCATATTTGTTAATGGCAGACCAGCAGACTGTTACTGGTAGGCAGAAGCTTGTGATGCATTATTAGCATTTAATGCCTGGAAACGAAACGAAACATACCAGTATCTGAATCTGCTTGACTCGCATACCTGTGTATGTTGGCATGCTGCTTTCCAGAATGTGTGTGCACAGACTATATGCACTTGTGTCACCCACTTGACTGTCTGACAGCCGTAATGACACCTCGGGGTGTTGAAAGTAAAACACAACCTCCAGCTAAAGTCGGTCTGACTGTGATAATGAGTGGCTTGCTCCGAGTGCACTGACAGGTGGAGGAGAAATCCATGTAGGCAACTCCATCAGGTAATTAGGTTGAACCTACTATACCAGGTAATAAGTGTTTAGGTAGAGGTAACAACTACCTTTCTGCACTTCAGCTGCATTCACCCTTTAGCTGGTTAAGTACAGTTTTCTTGAGAAAAAATCAGCAGGGAAGAAGGGCATAAACTGTGTGTGTGTGTGTGTGTGAGAAAGAGAGTGTGTTTGTGTGTGTGTGTGTGTGTACAATAAGCATATGGAACTGAATGTCTGTCTAAAAGAATTGACACTACTCCATATGACATTGATCAGAAGGTCCTATGCAAACATTAACAAGATTTGTGTTTGCTTCCCTTTATATACGTGCGTGTGTGTGTGTGTGTGCTTGTGTGTGTCTGTTTTTGTGCATGTTTGCATCTCAGGTGTGTGTATCTCCAGAGTGTATGAAGCCCTGAGGGCAGCCCGGGGGCTCGCCTCCAGCATCTGTTCTAACACTGACAAGAGCAAGACACACTAAGACTGTACCCTGCAGCCAAGCTGGCAACACACACACACACTCAGAAAGTGGGAGCTAACCTTTTCGAAAATCATGCATGACGTTACAAACAATTACAGAGACAGCCTGGCATGGAATGGCGAGATACGGCAGCACTCATCTCTGTCTTACAAGCTGATGCTTTTCAAAGACTGAGGGGCAAATTGCGAGAACGATGACGTAATATTAAAGTGTGGAGGGATGTGGGACTTTCTTCAGTGTAGATTATAGGGGAAGCATTCAGTGGACTTGTTTGTCCCTTCCTGTACCATAAACTCCCTTAGTGCCCCTCTCTGATCCTTTGTATTCACATCTTCTTGACCCTGTCTTTCTGAGCACTATGAATATGCTACAATATTACCAGTTCCCACAATATTACCATTGTTTGTCCCTATCATCTTGGTAAAATTCCACATCTTTTATACACCTTGTCCCAGTTTCTACTGCAAATGCTTTCAGGGCTTTCAGACAGTGTGCTTTACTGGCAGGAGGAACGTTTTCCAGCAGATAACAACCTTTGTTTGTTGCCCAAACCAAAATTGTAAAAGTTAATAAAAAATACAAATTATGAATAAAATGGCAATAAATCCATTCAACCATCACAACCTGCTCTGGATTTTACACTAAGACATTTAAGTTAATTATTATCTCTTATCTCTTCATTTCCAAAACGATTACCTCCACGATTACCTCCTCCATGTTAGTTGAACCAAACTAAAAAAGTTTTTTGGGGTTTTTTTTGTGAGCCATTTTAAGTAGTTCTATCACACTGTTTTTCATGGGTTCATGTTGCTGCTAACTTTGGGTTTAATGTTGTTGGATGCTTTAAAAACTGGTTTAAAACTCATGATTGACAGCTGAGACTAACTGCAAATGACGTCAAGATTGCAAAATGGTGGCACCATTTCTTTACAACAAGATGAAGTGGAGACAAGTCTTGCATCCAGTGTTAATTTCGTTGACGAAAACAATGACGAAATATATTCGTTAACGATCCTTTTTCCATGACGAAGACGAGACGAAGACGTAACGAAAACGGATCTTTGAAAATAGAAACTATGACTAAATCTATTTTTAACTTTCGTTGACGAGACAAGACGAGACGATAATGTTGGTGGTTGACTAAGTCACAAACATTTTTTAACATCATCGTATCAGGCCGTCATGAAGTGTCAGGAGCGGGCGAGTGAGTCTGTGTGTCTGTGTGTGTGTGTGTGTGTGTGTGTTTCTGTGCGAGCGCACCGGTCCCGAGGCTCCGCCCCCGCCCCGCGTACTCGCTCAGAGACACAAGATCAGAGCTAGAACACGTGAAGAAGCCTCTCAGTGACTCATTGCTTCTTAACTATGGAAACAGTGAAAACACAGAGTTTCTCTGGTCTCAGCTGATCAGAGATCAGCGCCTCAGCTTTTTGATCAGAGCAGAAGCTGCAGTTGATTTGTACCGAGCTGCAGTTTCTGTGTCCGCCTCCAGTTTGACCTGCTCTCCCTTTTTGTTTTCACATTTAAAATTAAATATATACTTTTTAGCAATTAGGCTCCAGCTATATGTTTTTATAGAAAAGGAGTTTAATGTGGCTATTAAATGTGACTAAAACTAGACTAAAATGGAATTCGTTTTCGTCGACTAAAACTAGACTGAAATGTAATTTGTTTTAGTTGACTAAAACTAAGAAGGATAAAAATGACTAAATGTAACTAAAACTAAAATGCATTTTCGTCAAAAGACTAAGATTAAGACTAAATCATAAATAGCTGCCAAAATTAACACTGCTTGCATCTATGGTGCAAACCAAACCTGAGCTAAAAAGAGAGTGGATATGGGAAGTACATTAGCACAGTGGCCAGAGACATGAGTCCAGTTAATTATATGTTGATTTGTGTGAATGGGCGGCTGGATGATGATACAACGTCAACAACGTTTTCACAGTTTGTTCCACTGCCTCCAAGTGGCCACAAAGATTTAATCAGTGCAGGTTTACATAGAGTACAGCATTTAACAATTGTAGTACATTTTTTTGGCAAAGCTGCAGCGAATTCACTCACACATCTCGGTTTCTGGCACTGTGCTGCCCTTCCACCTCCCTCCCCTCCCTCACCGCTGATGTTTATATCAGATGGACAAATAACTGTCGTTCTATTGTATTAGAAATGCAAGCAGCGGGCCCAGGCATCACAAATCAGCCTGCCATTCTCCTCTCGCTCTCTCTCACTCCCAGTGGCTCTCTGTCTCTCTCTCCCTTTCATATGGCCATCAATCAAGAGCCACACAGATATATTACGGCCAGAATTACTGGGTGGCTGACACAAATGAGCAGTAAGCTAATTACAGCTCTGGCCCATGTTCTTAAATCTGAGGCAACACTTTACTACGCCCGCCACTGTTGTTAAAGTACCAGCCCTCTGTGCTGCAACAAAGATACAGTAGCTACTACTGTGTGTGTGTGTGTGTGTGTGTGTGTGTGTGTGTGTGTGTGTGTGTGTGTGTGTGTAGGGGTTGTGGGTTTATTGAGCTGGAAAATATCCCTTTTATGAGTAGTCAGTGTTGGCTGATGTTGTGCTGGAACATCACCTTCGGGATCCACGTAGAGGATTTCTAGAGGAGGAGACTCCATGTGTGTGTGTGTGTGTGTTTGTGTGTGTGTTTGTGTGTGTGTGTTTGTGTTTGTGTGTGTGCATGCATGCGTGTGTGCAGGTATAGGCAATTAGCTCACAGACCTTTCACCTCACACCTAAATCTCAGAAATGTGTTTCACTGCATTCACATAATAAAGGAAAAGATGTGTTATTTCGCAGCCAACAACTTTTTTCCATGTTACTTGGTGATGAATATGCAAAGCCTAATAATTCCCAGATCTCATGATGCAACACTAAAACCATGTTACAACACAAAGCAAGACGATTAATAATTCATCTGACTTCAATTAAACCTGCTGTAAGACACAATCTTTCTGCTTGCTCGAATAACAGCGCTGTCAGAGATGTCATTGTTCCAGCCAAATACAGATCAGTCAGAGATTTGAGAAACACATCTCAGTCGTGTCATTAACAAATTTTAAATTAAAAACAGAGGAGGTAAAACACTGACACGGAAACAACAACAACAACAAAAACACACAAAGGAACCTCTCATGATAGTGCGGGAAAGAATAATCACAGTTTCACTGTTCAGACAAAGAACTAGCAACACTATTTTGTTGAGACACTCTTCATAAGAAATCCACATCTGTACAGTTTGGTCTAAGTATCCAAGGAATTATGTCCACACAGGACACAACATTTCTTCACCTCGTGGCTTCAATGCAGTGCAAGTCAAGTTGTGTTGACTTCAAGGAGGTAGTTGTGCGTTGATCACAAGAGGTTTATGCATTCCATTGCAGACCTACAATTGACTTTCAGCATTTCTTAACCCTAACGATGAACTTACTCTAACTTAACCTGTGTGCTTTAGTTGTCTGAGCTAATAATAATCCTTCCCTATAAACGCAAACACTGTTTGTTGGCTGAACCAATATTCAACATAACCTGACCACCATCTTCATCATGTTCCAGCACAGATGAAATATACTGTTATAATCATCAACATTAAGTAAGTGCTTAAGTATACAGTACATTTGATTAAAACACCAATATTTGTAAAAGTAAAGAGAAGAACACAAAAGTGTGAGGACTATAAGATGAACAGCTCTCCAGATATGCCAGTCATATACAGAGACATAGGCCAAGTCCAGGAGGACCACAATTAAACATGAAAGGATGACAACTTATAAGGACACAATCATATCAAATTCCAGCAAAACTGGACTAAACCCCTGTCACTTAAAATGGAGAAAAAGTGTTAAATAATAATATTGATGTTACTTGAAACTTAACAATTTCAGTTTTTCTTGCCCTCAGATCAGCGCCACATTTGGCCCCGGACTCAACATCGCTGTCTGACCAATGTTTTCTGGCTGATCATGCCACAGTTTAAGAAGAAGAAGAATTGCACTGTAACCCTTGAGATACAGATACACTTTATTAGTCCCACACACATGCACACACATGCACACATGCACACAAGACATGCAAGGGGGGAAATTTGTTTTTCTGCAATGACCCATCTGGTGTACACAGGAGGACACACAGAGCAGTGGGCAGCCATGCACGGCGTCCCGGGGAGCAGGTGTTAGGAGAGTAAGGTGCCTTGCTCAATGGCACTTAGACAGTGGGGTGGGGAAGGCACTTTGACAGTGTGGAACAGAATCAGTTGTTGTCCAGGTGTTTTCCGTCCAGGTATGTTGTTCTTGTTGTCACTCCGTGGATTCGAACCAGAGACCACCGTTGGATTTGTTCCCATAGTCGCACTTTCTGCCACTAGTCCACCGTCTAAAGGTTCGTTGGAATAACTTTGGTGTTAGGCTTCAACAAAGAAAGAAATCTCTGCAGGTCATGATAATTTTAATGTTCTGTTAAGTTCGACTAGCATTGAACTATTGCATTTACTTTTATCGTAGAAGAAAAAATCATCACAATCAGCTATATAAGTCAATTAATAAGAGAGTGATTTACCACAACAAATATTTTGTTAAAATGTTTTACAGAGACCTAAACAAACCCGGAAATTATCCAAAGATTGAGTAAACATTTCAGAAAGGTCCAATGAGAACATAATCTTGTGTAGCAGAATACATTTTTATTTTGTTTTACTTCACATGCTTTAAATCATTTTGTGGCCACTGAGATTTATGTTCCTATGCTAGTAAGTGCCGTCATTAGCATGGCAAGTGTAATGAGTAATAACATCTCATGGCACAATAAATTATACATGTGTTTGCTTTCCCTTCCAAGCTACAGGGTTTGTTCAACATCTTTTTTATCAGCATGTGACAAACCCCCTCAAACAGCATTTAGATGATTTGGATATGAACAACAGATGAACAAAATTATATTTAGGTGGACAAGCTCATAATTGAGAAGGAATAGCCAGTAAAACTACAAAGAGTTTAGAAAACTACTCCTTTGATCTTGAATAAAACGGCACTGGAGGTTTGACAGGTTAGAATTGTGGAATAAATTCCCACCACAGAACACCAAAATGACCTCTCTGGTAATATGCATATCTAATAATAGTATTAATAATAATGTAGCCCAGATACCATATACAGATTTGTCCCCCCTTCCTCTCTCACTGTTTCTTCATTTCCTCCCTGTCAGCGCCTGCTAGTTCAGCAGAGGTTGGTTTCTCTGCCCCTTTACTTAATTGGCGTTAAAGATGCCCAAGGCCTCGGCAACACACACACATCCCGACACAGGCACACACACTGTGACTCTTCCCTGCTTCACAGTGGCAGAGGAGAGTGGCTGACGTGAGGGAAAATTAGTGTTGGTTGTAGAGAAAAGGAAAAAAATCCTCTGAAGCAATCCTTTGTGGGATGAAAACTGCAATGATAGGGAATATTCTGCTCTTAATTACTGCCTGTTTACTCGGCTCTACCCCCAGCCTCTACAAGCCCCTAGGCAGCCACATCCTCCCACCTCTCACCTCACCGTCTTCCAACCTGTGACTCACTCAAAGAGGATAGAACCGAAAAGAGGTTAGAAAAGAAAAAAGCTATGAAGGTTGCAAATATCCCCATAACACAAAAGTTAGGGAGGGCGAGTGGGTGCTGGAGCACGAAGCAGCACAAAGCAGAGGGTGTGAAGATCTACCTGGTTTTCTCTCTGATGACATTATTAGCAAAACAGTGACTCAATTCTTTAGAATGAACACCGTGCAGAAAAAATTGGCTTGTTTGTGATTGGCCATTGGTGCAAGCCACCATCACCTCCATCCAACCCTCCGCTCTCACACGCACATAAACAACCACAGTCATTCACACACAGATATGTCTTTTGGCTCCTCATTGCCCATCTCTGGAGAGAGGCTCATCTATCTCGGAAGCAACATCAGAGTTCACAGGTTCACTATTGACCCAGCTGAGAGTCACACACACACACACACACTCTCACACATGAACACACACACACATACACACACACACACACACAAACACACATTCCTGTTCAGCGCAGGAGGAAATTTCAAAATAGTTTGTTTTGTCTGTCTTTTAAATTTTGTATTTCTTGTGTTCAGAACCACAGCAACTCAGAGAGAGCCCGGCTGCCCATATTGTTCTGATCAGGGGGATTCAAAAAAGGATTCAGAGTGGTCCAGATAGAGAAAAAAATCCTTCCAGCAAAGGTCCAGATCATCGTCTAACCAGCATTATTCTTCAGTGAAATGCATTGACATATTAGATGTATTGTGTCTTTTGTCAACAAATAACTGTCAAATCAAAGAAAGAACAGTATAACACTATTTATTGTCAGCTTTCACAGTGAACTGAAGGGATTATAAATCAGTATTCATAAAATGCTCATTTATCATGTGTGATAAAATATATAAGAGAAATTTTAAGTATATCTAAAAATGTCTTAATTTTAGAAATAATTCAATGAAACATGTATATGTATTGTGTTTTTGTTAACTTAACAGTGTCAACCCTACTAAACATAATACAATTCAGTAATTGTATTGAATAAAGTCCTCAGGTCCCTGTATTCCTCAAACTGAATTCTCTTGTGCAAAAAGGGAAAAGGCAAAAATCACATTTTCTATTGTTATTCTGCCGACGGTCTGGATATCTGAGGTATGTTTGGCCACCCAGTTATCAGTCAGATATTTTTGCAACAGAACTAGTAAGACATTATGTAAAACAACATCATGGATGTAAACATGAAATATTAGTATAATATAATTGCTCAATTGAAGATATCGATCAATGTATTGTTCTACATTGTTTACACACAATGTTGTTGTCGTGTGTAGCTTAACCTCTGTTAGGGGAGCTCTCTAAATACACAAGGTATTTACTGTATGTTGAGACAGGGGTCAGGTTTAAAGTAACTGTTGCATGTGTCATGGCCATATTTTGATATATTAGTCCTGCAACAGATGGTGTGACCCCCGCTGAGTCCTTTCAACATCATGGAGTCGGTCTGAGATCACGTGAAGAGACAAACACTGAGACAGCCAATATCAACTAAAGTATCCTTAAGACCTGGTGCCGTTTTAAAGGCAGAGATTTCACATCAAATATTAACATGATTTTGATTTGTTCCTGTTCATTGCTGTTCACTGATATTAAAACATATTAATAGTATTATTTGTACAGGCACACAAAGGCATCTGAAAGTGTGAACCCTAAACCACAGCAGAAAATATGAGGAAACCCTTAAATTCTGGACATTACATTTGGTAAAATGTTCATTGTGTTACATGGCAAGACAGGAACACACACAAACACACACACCTGGGATTCTTTGTTTATGTCTTAATGTTTGTTCCACATGTGGCTCACTTTAGTTATGCAGTTGAGCAGTTGGGCCTGATTAAACTTCCACTTCCTACTCAGCAGGATACAGTAAATGATTTTCACATGCAACACATGATTAATGGCGACAGGCGCCATTGTTTGTGCTGCCCAGCTCACACAACGATGTTGCATGCTGGGAAGCTGTGGAATGTGGCCCGTCCCCCGAGGAGTCTCCGTTGATAAGGATTCGCACCACTGTTTGGATGTTTTCCATATAAGAGAAGTGACACTCCACAAGTGAACAGGAAGAAGTCAGAATTAAATGCCTTTCATATTCAGGTTAAATGGGATTGTTCGTGTTTTATAAACATGATTTATTCATTTGTGTTAATGTTCCTTATTCTTCATATTATCAGGAGACTGAAGCAGCAATCATGGTCATTTAGTGGGTTTTTCTCCTGAAGCTCAGTTCCTCCTGAGTTTTGGAAGGCGGATGGTGGGTGGGGCTGGGGTTAGAAATATTTCCCTGTCCCCTGGTGCGCGCGATGCTGTATTAAAGCCATATTTCGCATCACACTTGGCATATATATGGGGTGTCTTAAACAATATGAACTATGTGTTAAGAAATAAATTGCTTACACCACGAGAATTCTTACAGGAACACTTCAATCCAGACCCCCAAGACCATCCAGATCATTATTTCTTGCACATTTTCCCCAGTGCAAGCAGACATGGGTACTGATTGTAATAAAACACACTGTGTGGAGGTGGTGTGGGAGTAGGGGGGTTGTGGGAAGGCTACCGTGACAGTGACAGGCCTGTGTGTCATTCATCTTATTCATGTACACGCGGCTTCCTGAGCAGCGATTGTATTCAACACCAGTATTGAGTCGACGATTTTTTAAATTTTGTAATTTTCGGATGCAGCACGACTGTGCTTGACATCTGTCTTTCAGTGTGTTTGTGAAAGTGTGTATTGTTGTGTGTTTGTGTGTGTGTGTGTGTGTTCATTCCTGAACACCGCCATCCGTCATGAGTTTAGTCACGGGTAACTGAGACGGTACACTGAGGCCCATATTGGGCTTTGTGTGTGTGTGTGTGTGTGTGTGTGTGTGTTTGTCTGTCAGGCCAGGCTTGCTGGAGGAGAGCAGTGTGCTTTCTTAGTGTTAACATGACTGATGAATAAATCTACTCAACGAGCTATGGAGAGCAGCCGAGGCTGGAGGACACACACTGTACACAGTTACTTTTAATACGTCCTTCCACTGGGCCCTGATTGTTCCAGCCTTTCTCTGACTATAAACTATAAACTTCTGCATGTAGAAGTAAAGTTTAAATGTAACATCACTAGTACAGTGCATGTCCTAACCCCCCCCCCCCCCCCCCCCCCCCGTTAAGTATGGGCTATTATCGAGGCCTGTGTCTGCTCTGAGCTACTTCAGAATTTTCTTTGTCACTTGTTCTACAGTTCTACAATATACTGTCACTTTTTATTGTTTGTGAGCCGGGTGTTGTGTGAAGATCTTTTTATGAGCAATCTATGGTGCAGAGTGAAGTTAGTGAACTGGTAAATTAAACCTGTGACAATTTTAACTGTCAATATCTGATCCAGATATTGACAGTTGCTGTAGTTTATCCGAGGGCGTCAGAGAGGTTCAACTCAGTCCAAATACTGAAGGCACACTGACCCGCTCCCACAGATGTTGCAGAGCGCTGCTCCCCTGTTTATTCAAATTGAATTAATATTGAAAGTATCGTAAAAGTATCGTGTTTCCAAACCGCAACAAATTTGACAGTGGGTGGGCCTTTAGGAATAAGTGTAAAGCCGAAAAGATGAATTGTTTGCGAGTACCACATAACGACACAAAGACAGACAAACATTTATGGAAATAGTAGTTGGGTCAGTGTGGGCAACATCTTTCACAGGACTCCATCTCCATAGCTATCTATTGGAGAAGGCCCATCAAGCCCCTGGCCACTACAGTATTTGAAAGGATTTTCAGTGGGGAAATCAGACATGGGAGATTTGGAAAGTGCACCATCTGCATTTTTACATTTACCAGCCAAAGGATGATGATTTATATAGTGTGTGAAAGCTCAGGTATAACACCTAAACCCTCCTTAAGTGAGCCACATGCTACCTATATGATCCGCAGCTATTCTAAATTTACCCTGAGATGTTTGGTGGAAATAGAATCGGCTCCGTGGGAAAGGAAAGCCAAACACAGGATGATGCATGACTAGAGAATAAGTTCACAGCAGGATATGAAAATAAAATATTGAGTCTGTTACACTTCTTTCTTTCCACAGTTTTAATTCTTGTCTTTGTCTCAAGGACTCCACATGCAGTACAACCGTCCTCAAATGTCTAACCTCCTCAAAACCTTATTTTACATTAGTTTGGAGCCCAGTCATTACTAAAATATAAAATACATATTACATAGGCTCAGAGTACTCTTACTCCTTACCGTTAACAGTGCACCGTGGGGAAATAATTGTTCTGTTTTGCAAATGGCAGTTTTGACAACTGTACTATACATACAATAGACTTTATGGACCCTCATGACAGAAATCCAATTCTGGCTATCTATCTTTTCTGACGTCACAGAGAGCTTGATCATATTCAAATATGAGTATAAATTACAAAAGTGACGACTGGACCTTCTATGTTGAAGAAAGAAAGGGTAGAAAACACAGAACGGGTGCTTTTCATAACTAGTGTATTTCACACCACTAACCACTCTGTATACGATGTAGGTATAGGAATACTTAAGAGGGGACAAATTAAACACTTTTTGAATATTTATGACAACTGAAGGTTACCACTGTTTGGAAGGAGTGGGTGAAGTGAGGGGTATTCAGCTGCAACATGCAACTTCACCCCTAGATGTCACTAAATTCTACACACTGAGCCTTTAATTTTAAGATTAGTGATGAAACCTGTCAAAGGCAGAGCTACTGACCAATCAGATCAATGGAAAAATACAAACGTTCGCAATTAGTCAATAAAAACAGGGAGATATTGGAATGTTCTAGGTATGTCACTTATTCTTCCCTTTAAGGAGAATGTCCACCAGGCAACAGTGTAGTGTCACTTTGGTGAGGGCTGACTATGTGAGACTCACAGAGAATGTAAATCTGGACAGCAGATTTATTATGAAAGAAACATGCTGCACACATCCCACACTATGACAGTGAGACAGTGGTCCAAACAGATAGCTGAATGAGTTCCCTTTTCGTCTAAACCACAATAATACTGATAAAACCTCTTTTCTCTTTGGCTGTGTGAACATCTAAATGTGTCAAACCTCATCTTGAACTTTGTTGGAGCGATCTATTTATCTCATAAGCCAGGATTCTACTTTTGTTCTGCAAAGATGATGAGGCTCGTAAAAGATGATAAAGGGAAGGTGCTTCCTTTACAGCGTTCCATTCCTCACTGCCAAAATTAAACAAGCTTTAGATCACCATTTCTGTTCTTATGCACTGAAAGAAAATACTGTTAACAACCCTGCTGAACTCGTCACATCTCAGTCCCCCCCCCAGAGATATAAAACACGCTTGTCTAATATCAATGACTCCAGCCGCCCACTCTCATTTCCCAAACAGCACTGACTGATGTCGAACATCATCCAGCACCCCCAGCACATGTCCCAAAGATTGTTCCACCCTGCCACTGAGTCTAAATCCCCGAGCAGCACTGTTGTGTTTGCTGTCAAGCACCGACAAGGGCTGTTGTTTTCAGCTGTTTGTTTCCGTCTTTGCCGTCAAAATCGGAGTGATGCTTTTTGGTGTCTAACCAGGATTGGATATTGTTTGGATGAAGGATACAGGAGATGTGCTGCCTGGGGCTGCAGTTGGTCTTGACCATGAACCATAAAGGAAGATGCAGAATGTGTCTATGAAAATCGTCGTTTGTGCTTTTTGCTTTCATTCAAATGTATGATCAAGGCCATCAGTGACCTTAGACTCAATTAAAAAATGAAACTGACAGATAAGTATCATATAACAACTGGGATATAATATGCTAATTAAACACTGGTTCATCAGGATTCCATCTAATATAAGTAAACGAGTTTTAAGCAAGTGAGTTTGTTTGTGTTTCCTGCTCATCATTCGAAAATACAAACTTCAGAGATTAATTAGTGAAAGTAAAGTGTGAAAAAAGATATAGGCGAGGACATATTTGAACAGTTTGAGGATGACACTGCATTAGTTTGCACTCCCACTTAATTTAACTTCAATCTCTTTACGTAGCTGTTGTATGCCAGCAACATTGGACATACTGAGGGAGACCATGTGAGAAAAATACAGGTCAGTAAAAACAGAATATGACAACAAAGGTGATATTAGATCGTGTTACATTCAGATTTAAATCTTTAAATTTAAGTGAACTTTTTCTTTTTCAAGTCAAGTGTTTGATTTCTTTCATGAGAATCCTTCAAACTGTTGAGACCAACAGTAACATTAAGATTAAGATGCATTTATTTGTCCCAAACACATGTACAGACACATTCAACCAGATAGGGAAATAGAGCAGATTTTGGGAGAGTAAGGTGCCTTGCTCAGGGGCACTAGAGAGGGTAGGGAGAATCCTCTTGGATTTTTGGACAGATCAATCCAGTTTCGTCTTTTTGTTGTATCTCCGTGGAGTCGAACCAGAGACGAACCAGAGACCTTCTCTGCCCATAGTCCAAGTTTCTGCCACTTGTCCACCGCTTGAACCTGAACTGAGATTGTGCTTTCAACTGTGCTTTCCTTTCTGATTTATCTGCACAGTATAAGAAGCTCAGTGCACCGTGATAATTGACGGTGTATCAGCAGGAGCCCTTAGAGCTTGTAGTCCCTCCAGGTAAGAAAAATAATCTGCCTCTGAAATTAGGACAAATATTTTCCCATTTTCAAGCTAATTCTTGTCGGAGTTCATGAGTCAAGTAGCAGCTATTTTCCTGTCTATTCAATCTGTCATCTACCTTGGCCAGTAATCAAATTTATTGTAAATTTGTTGTGAAACCTTGTATTTTGTTAAAAATAAGAAGACAAATTAAACAACAGACAGAGGGAGGAGGAGGCAGCAGCAGAGAGATGTGACTCAGGCTTCACAGACCCCCAGCTCTGTTCTTTTCAAACCTTGCCAAACTTTAAAGAGGCACCCCTTTTTGTCAGCTCATAAATCGCCTGCATTTTCACTCCATCTAAGAAAGCACACACACACACACACACACACACACAGATGTAGGCCTAGTGTACTGGGATGTGCGCACACCTCTGCGGGCTGAAGAAATCTTGGCAGACTCCCCTCTGACAGACAGGCAGGGAGATCAGAGCAAAGTGAATGATGGAGAGGGAGGCAGACGGAAGAGGGACGGAGGGGCGAGGGATAACAATCGGATGAATGACAGAATACAGGTGTTTGGGTTTGCCAGGCAGACAACCTCTCAGCTGCCTCCACTCCCTCCCGGGCAGTCGATGATATCAGACTTCTCCACCATTATTGGCCACCAGTCTCGGGAAGCCAGACGGAACGCTTCGGCTTGGAGCGGAGGAATGGTAAAGTGAAGGGGAGGAGGAGGAGGAGGAGGAGGAGGAGGAGGAGGAGGAGGAGGAGGAGGCCAGGGGGTAGAAAGAGGTGTTTGACAAAGAGCGAGAGAGTGAGTGCTCCTCTTCAGCAACATCCCTCCCTCTCCTGCTAACATTTGGCTGAACTTTCAGATGCGATCCTCCCTCATGACTGTAAGGTCAGATACAGAGAGAAAGAAAGAGAGGGAAAGACTGGAATGAGAAAGTAAAGGAGGTGGCCAAGAAAGATAAACTTCAATCAAGGGAGCTAAGAAAGGACAGTGGTATGCAGACTGGTGTCGTGGTGGTAAAGACATCCAGGATTTTTTTTCATTCAAAGATGCATCTAAAGGTGCAGATAGAAACTGCAGAACAAAGTTTTAGATGCGCTTTTGCCAAGGAAAATTATGAAGTGGGAAAATATTAAACAAATGGAGACTCATACCGTCCTTCTTTGTGCATGTCGTGGCAGAGCCACTAAGTGTCTGCCCTCTCTCAATTTGTTTTCTTGCTGAGCTGCAGTGGGAGGTACGTCTTTGTTTTCTCTATAGAACCAAGTTGTACAAGTTCTTAAAAAGTTTAAGAAAGAAAGTCCAAATGTGTGCGTCATTATCTATTATACTTCATACAAAGACACCCCCAGAGACATCAAATTATTTGTAAGAGATCAGAGAGGCTGTCGGTCTCAGCCAGTAAGAGGCCGGCAGCAAGTGAGGCCATTTGGAATTTGCCTAGATGTTAACTCTACATGCTGTAGCTTCTGGACACTGTGTACTGGAGAATAGGCAGGAGAGTCTTTGCTGATGCTTTCCTGTTGTTGAGGCATATGGAGTCATCACCTTGTACTTTAAGCCGTTATGTAGATAAGAAGGAAACTGTTTAACCACACAAAGATAGGCAGCCAGAACATAGCATAGCAGCATGAGCATTTAGCTTGAAGAAATCAATTTGGATAAAACATTGACCCCAGTAAAGATTAGAGACATAAACAGGAGGGAAGTAGGATACACATAATCCCTTTTCATTTCATTTTTCTTTGCCGCTGTATTTTCTTTCTCTCCACTGAATACCAATTCTTTTCTGCAGAACGGCGAGGCTCACAATGAATAATCTGTATGGTAATAGAACTGCTTGAGCCCAACTTAACACATAAATGTGTCAGAAACTCGGGCGCAATACAAAAAAGAGAGAGAGAGGAGAACATGAAGCTGAATCCCCCGGTCTCAAAAACCCTGCCATGATATTCAGAGGTATTAATTTCTAATTCCACATTTTCCATGTTCAGATGTTAAGGAAAGAGGACTAATAGCTGAAATTATATTTGGTAATAATTCATGCGGAGTGGACTCCCTTTGAGCACTGGAGGGACCCGGCTCTAATTCATCAGAAGGAATCAGAAAACAGCTCTGTGATATCTGTGTTTTAAAACATCTGCCACTAGCTCGACGTTTCATCAGGGAATATGTTTCAGAAAATATGACTAGAAAATCAATCAGGCCTCGGCAGACGAATGAGTGTCAGCGCAGCCCGCGGTGCTGATAATGGCGGAACGTCCATCCCTCATGCATCCGCGCGGACCCTTGATTGTAGATCATGTGATGGATCAATTATAAAATGCTCCCCTCGTCACCTCCGTGTCACGTTTACCGAGACAAATGGCAAAAACAAACAGTGACTGCATCCAGTTGACTCGGGGAGGTTGTCAAAAATACTCTGTGTGTGTCTCTGAAGCAGAAGTTTGAGGCAGTGAAGCATAAACAATGTCATCCATCCATCCATCATCTTTTCCATTTATCCTTTCAGCGTGACGCCAATCAAGTTGATAAAGGGCAAGAGGTCGCCAGCCCATCAGAGGGCCAACATACAGAGAGGAACAACCATTCACACTCCCATTCACACTGGAAAAATACCAACAACTTCCTGAAGGGACTGGATGTAGTTCAGGTAGTTAAAAGGTGACTGGGCCAGAGGTCTCCTAGCTGGTGTGCACATTCAAACACATGAATCCAAGGGTCATTTTACCATTCATAGAGTTCACAATATGTACAAATTGAAATAAATAAATATACAGTCAATTGCATAAATTATGCATCCATTCGTCAGGAAAACAACATTTATACATATATAAAACATTAGGAACTAGTTAAAATTTAAAACATAAAGTGAGTGTGGGTGCATAAGAGTTTGACATGGTAAAGGATAGAAAACAGATTCTCAAACGATTGGCACAATAAACTCAAACAAACTGAGTAGTGCATGTCTGCATGATAGACATATGATTGCCTGATTGCACCCTTTTTGAATAACCTCCCAATCTATGCCCTTACATAGACAGGTAAATCCCTCCTTTAACCTCACCTCGCATAAAAGTGACGCTATCGTTCACATTAACAATAAGGTCAACACACCTGGATCAAAGATGCCTCACAATGAAGTGGTGAAGGCTTTGACCAATGTGGAGACAGCTCCCATGATCGTGGTTGGAGCTGTTGGATGCCCCTCTGGCCTGGGTTCCCTCAAGGCTTTCAACAAAATGTGCTCCAATAAATAAAATATGTGCCGTTCATGTAAAGATCACAGAAGTGGTCTCACCTTTAAAACAGTTGATTCTTTCCACCAACATCTTATTAAATGTAAGAGATGTGAGCAGATCACTCAGTTCTAACAGCTAATGTTATACTCTAAAGTGAAAGAGTGGTATCCTCTTTGAGGGATCCAGCCTTTCCCCCTGCTTTGTTATTTGTTCAGTTTATAGCACAATGACCTCCCTGAGCCGATCTGTTCCTAAACTGTTTGTTTTTATTAGAGGCTTTAAGATTGTACAATACCGATGGTATGTCTCTCATTTCACATAGCAGCATTATGGCCTAATGTGATGCGTATGGCTGAGCTGGACAGTAACCGTGAAAGGTGTAATGAAAGCCAGGTTAAGAGTATGAGAGCAAGCCCTCAGTGTGACCGCAGCACACAGACACATGACAATATGTATTGTTATTTTTTACAGCAAAGTCCATTGGGCCAGTAATAGTAATAGTAAGTCAAGACAATTATATAGCTACAGGGGGAAAGGCAACACAATTCCATGTTGCATCTGTAAGGTAGGGCCCTTTATGGAATCATCATATCAACAATGTAATCATCAAAGAGAAAGATTTAAATAACAGGAAATTCAAGAAAACGTGTGGAGGTGGGTGGATTAGAAAGTTTCACCATCATCCCCGGATCACTAATCCAAAGCTGCTGTGAAACAAAAGACGACTGGGGAAAAAAATACAGTAAAGATTGTGAACAAGTTACTGCACAGAGCTAAATTTAACAAAAAGAGAAGGAGAGAGAAAACAGATTATACCCTGAGTTGGCAGAAATTAAAAATGCACTTTGATAATTATGGCAAATTGCAATTAAAGAAAAATAATGAGAGGTGGGCGGGGGTAATATAGGGACTCTGTTTGGGTTGTAGTCTACATTTAGAAGTGCTGCGTGTGTAAAGCTCCTCGCCAAGCTTTGAGGGTTGCAGGGGCCTCTAATAAAGGAAGAAAGGAAAAGGTAACAAAGATGGGAGCGAACCCCCCCACCCACAAAGGCCGCTTTGTTAATTAGCCCGTGCCACATCAGCATTTTGTAATAAAGCCTCTCGGATGTGCCTCATCACATGTGATCACGTGTGATTGTGGAGGGGGGCACAGAAAGTCCCCCTGTCCTCGTTTGAATTACGCCCTGCACTTGCATCTACTGGCAATGTTACATGTGCCTTTTTATGACGGCTCAGGTCTACAGATGCACATATGACAGGACACTTATTTGGTGGATGTGTGTGTGTGTGTGTGTGTGTGTGTGAACGGGCCTCTCCACTTGTGTATACAGGCAGTAGCTGTGTCTCACTTCTTAAGCGGCCCGCTAATCACACAAATTATTGCTTCCAATTAGCGTTGCGGTGGTAATTAATTCCCCCACTATCACATCGTTTAGCACGCGTTCACACCATGGCACCTGTTTTCCCCCCCCCAATCCCATCACCCCTGTTTGTTTATTCCGTAGACGTTATTTGCATTAAAAGGTTTAATGAACGGTGTAAACCGTACGCCACCGGTGGAGGGATGTTGTGAAGGCACCAAGGGTCATGGACAATGAAACGACAACGCGGTGCTGAGGAGGACTCCCACCGAGAGCGTTCCTTACACCAACACTGAATGCATCTTCCCCTTCCTCCCCCATCTCTCTAATATGGATTAATAAAGTGATAACGCTCTTTGTTAATTAATATGAGCGTGCAGCACTAATTACTTTGCTGTACGACAAGCAAGCTGTTGAACCCCTAAAAGGAATGGTGTCAGATCGGGCTGGTGATGCTACAACGCCGGGGCTGCGTTCTGACTAGTAATGGAGTACAGAGGGCAGGGAGATGGGAGAGAGAGAGAGAGGGGGGAAGAGCGGTGCGAGAGTGCGGATTGTGAATAATCACAATGCAATCAAGTAGCTGTGATATTCATAAGAGCTGTTGAATATGCAGAAGATAGGCCGTGCCAGTCAACAGTCAGTGGCAATCCCCCCCCCCACACACACACACACACACCTATACACACACTGTATAGCTGTGGAGCAGAGCAAAGATAACACATAATAGATGCATTTGCTTTACATCTGGCCAGGGAGAAACCAGCAGCATTTAGCCGCTTTATTTGTGAAAATTATGTTCTTTTCAGTTTAGCTGCAGAAAATAAACCACAGTTCACTGTAAGCAGAGGCCCTCAATATCTGAGAGGACCCCCTACAAGAGGTCCTCAATGTTTTGAGGACCTCTTGTAGGTACAAGATAGGAAATATTCCGGGAACCTCTCATGTATAATTTGATTTACAGTTCTACTCTATATGAGGAATGATTATGGACAAACATATTTTCAACATGTCAATACAGAATGTAGCATGGTGTTTTTAAAGGATGACTCTGGAAACTTTTCTCAGACCCCCGGACAGTGTGCCAAGGACCCCCCCCCCCCCCCCCCCTAAGAGCAACGGCCCTAAGACATGTGTTCCTACGATACATCTCAGCTAAACTGAAGAATGAACCGTGCAGTCTGAAGGAGGTTGTAGGATTTGCATTTGATTATTCTGATGACACATGGTCGGCCCTGAGTGCCATGAAAATGGTGCTGACAACAGTATTAATGTGTGGAGATCATACAGATCAACTGACATGTGAGTAATCATATGTTTTGCCATCATTTATTGAAGGGACAGTAAATATGTCAAGTGGGCCTGCAGGGACAATTTCCGGGATCCGCTTTTTTGAAGATATATTCAATCACGATGTCAGTAGATCATTTTTTTATGTCTAAATACAGGCTGGAGACAGTGCCATGGCTACAACTGAAGTCAGGTCCTCAGAATTATTTTTTAATCATTGATTCCTTTGAATGTCATTTTGTTTTTGTGAAATAGGGGGTTTTAGAAACATGTGGAGAATTGATCATATAAAGCCTATGCGTGGTGTGTATGAGCGTTCTGTTTTTTGCACTCAATGAAATGACCAGGTTTTCAGCTGACAGGTGAGATTTGTATTACAGAACAATACCAGCACCGGCAACAAAAGCCCAGAAAGCTTGTTATATGCACAAGTGAACATTTGATTGAATTGATAAATTATGAAATAAAAAAAATACGACTGTATGCCTGATGCACTGAACAATTTATTTAAAGAAACAACTATGTAATTCATGTTACCTTCCTGATATTGGGATTAAATTTAAAATCACTGACCAGTTATTGTGACCCTGTTTGAGGAACGGCTTCATGAGGGGAGAAGTTTGATGCTGTTTACTTTAGGAGGTCTCTCTCTCTCTCTCTCTCTCTCTCTCTCTCTCTCTCTCTCTCTCTCTCTCTCTCTCGCTCTCGCTCTCGCTCTCTCTCTCTCTCTCTCTCTCTCTGTGAGCGAACTTGCTGCTAATGTTGCCTTCAGTGTTAAATGTCAGTGAATGTGAACGGGAACATGTAACTTTCCCTCGTATAACATGCACACAGAGGCTCCCTGCCCCGTGATTGCTGCTTTCATAACACCGGGATCTGTTTCCTTGCACACTCTTCCCCCTACTGGTGTAAATCCATAATCATTGCAGCTAACCATATGTTGTGTACTCATTAACATACTGATATCTGTTATCTATAATTCATGGGAACATGTTTTGAAATTAATATTCATAATAAGATGCTGTGTTTTGATTCGCCGTGGTGTGGCCAGGGAGCGGATATCTCGGCTCTTCACCTGCCTAGCACACTGAGAACATTACTTTTTGTTTTTTAATACTCGACTGATAATTTTTGCTTTTTAAGGGTCTTGTATTGTGTTCGACTAACATTCACACAAAAGGCATCAACTTAAATCAATGTGTGTTTTAGGTCTCATCCATCATCCTTCCATTTTAAAGATCCTTCTAAGCAGTGAAGGATAAAACACAACTTTACTTTTACAGAGACACTTTTCACTGCACAGCAGAGCTCTTTTGTCTCTGTGTTTCTGTTCATGTGCTGTTAGAAGGAGGCCGTCTAAAAGCAGGGGGCAATTTTCTGTCAGGTTGGGAGCTGATAAAAGAGTTTGTCCTTGCTTCATGCTTCTCCAAATTAAAAGCTCTTTGAAGTCTGTGGCAAAAAAAATTGAGAAATGTTCCCATTGGAGTCAAGAGGAAATGTAGACACCAAAGCCTTAGTGTGGAGAAGCTTACAAAGCCTTCATATCATTTATAAAGAAAGATACATGGACTGGCAGTTGAGAAGTGCAATCGTGTTTTTATCAGGGTAACAATAGAAACACTCAAAAAATTACACTTTTGAATACTTTTTTTCCTTTTGAAATCAGTCAGTGTTTCACAAATATCTGTTATGTATTTCACAAATGTCTACGTGTACTGGGTCAGACAAGCCGTAAGCTCCATCTCTCCTCTGCAGCGAGGAGGAGGAGGAGAAGGAGGGGGAGGAGGAGGAGGAGGAGGAGGAGGAGGAGGAGGAGGAGGAGGAGGAGGAGGAGGAAGTTCGACTGCAGGAGCAGCAATGCTGCTCTAAAGTAGGTTTGATGAGAATTAACAGCACTAGAAGACGGTGATTTTTTGACAATGGCTATTAAGAATTAATCAGGCCGCTGCTCAATAATTTATCGTGCTT
Organism: Platichthys flesus; assembly: GCF_949316205.1. Classification (NCBI taxonomy): domain Eukaryota; kingdom Metazoa; phylum Chordata; class Actinopteri; order Pleuronectiformes; family Pleuronectidae; genus Platichthys; species Platichthys flesus. The sequence continues at coordinate 26,958,502 of NC_084945.1, read as the reverse complement.
CCCAAAGTCCCCCATTAATTTTTGATCCTCCCTGTCCCCGTCCACTATTTGCATGAAATCAAATGAAATATCGAAATAATGTGTTGCTTGAGTGACATCAAAGTCTTTATCAGCGGCAAAATGTCTTGATGTAAAGCACGGACGAGGCCCGCAGCTCTGTAAATATGTGAACTCTTGCACGCTATTAAACAGGATTAATATCAGGATGTTACATGGGAAAGTTTTAATTCGTAAAATATATTTTTACGCAACAGTAATTCAAATATTTAGGTTATTTCTTATTTCATTGAATACACAGTTTTATATATTTTTTATAATATATATTAGAAGAAGAATGTTATATATTACCTCTGCATCATATAAAAAACTATTTACACTTGTAGATACCTATATTTATTTGTCTTACAGCTGTGTGGCTTCATGAACAGTCGTACCACTGCAAAATAAAAGTGGTTTGCCATAGTGAGCCTTAAAGAATATATCGATAAACACAGGTCACATGGCTGCTTTTAATAAGCTGTGAAGCTGTTGCTGGAAAACGCTGCATGGCCACTGTAATAATTCTATAAGTACGACTGGATTCCTTTGATTTATGTAGTAAATGCATTTTTAATAAAAAGTGTACGAGGAGAGAGACAAAATTGAACGGAGTGCAACAGAAGACATAAGAGGAGAGATGAGATGAGGGAGCGTGCAGGCGGGATGGGAGGAGAGAAGACGCCGTGTTGACTCTCAGCAGTAGTCACAGATAAATCACATTTTTCTTTTTCTTTCCTCAAAACACAGCAATGAAATAAAGAAATGCCTCACTGTCCAACAGTGGAAGTAGGCTAAGCCATCACAGCTGTCTTTTATCAGAGACAAAACTAATACCCTTGATTCGAAGTAACAGCATAGTGGTCAATAGGGTATTATGTAGCCTAAAGCAATGGTGTCAGCTTCCCTATGCTAATGGGCCCGTGCCCTGGAAAAATTAGCATGGAGCTCTCTGGGGCACCAAGGAGATCACCTTGCTCTCTCGCTCTCCACTGTTGTTCTCATTTAATATAAAGAGTAGCACTCATTGACATTTTTAAACCTATGATACGAGCATTTACTAAAGGATTTCAGGGGTTGACACAAAATTACAACTTATGATATCCTTTTCGCTGTTGATTATTTTATTTTTTTAATGTTTTTTTTCATAAAAAAATTGTATAGTTTGAATTTGTGTGTCCTTTCTTCAGATTACAATTACTCAAGTACTGTATGTCAGCTGTGCTATTTTATGCATTCACTCAAAATATATACATAAACAATACTTTTACTACGAATCCCTTTTCGTAGACTTGCTGTGAATACGTCTGTGTCAGTGAAAAAAAACTTTGAATGCAGGATGTTGTTGTATTTCTATATGGGGGCATTGCTGTTGAAACCTGAGTAGAAATTCTCAGTTTTTCCTTCCCTTTCGCGGCCAAAAATATAAAAGAGTTAATTATTCTTTTAATTTAATAAGGATAATTGTGTGAAGATGATTAGCGCCGTTCCTTGTGTATTGCATAGAAACTGTAACAAGGCTGTGTACTAAAATATACTACAAAAGGAAATTTGATTTTATACGAAACATAATTACAACAGGATTAAAATAATGACGACCACACAGGACATGTTGATTATTTACTTATTTGCCACATTGCAAATATGTTGATGCGGAATGATTCAGTGAAATGTTTGTTTTCCTCCAAAATATCCAATCTTTCACAACAATATTCACTAGGCAACGTCGACACTGCTGCTGATATTTTTTTGGATAGATACCCCCCCGTTAAAAATAAATCTGTTTTACAAAGAAACAAAAAAAGCATAAAATCGATCACAAATGCTCAAACAGGCATATCAGGCCAGTAGGTGCCGTTAAAGTCAATCAATCAATCAATCAATCAAATTTTATTTGTATAGCCCATATTCACAAATTACAATTCATCTCATAGGGCTTTAACAGGGTGTGACATCCTCTGCCCTTAACCCTCAGCAAGAGTAAGGAAAAACTACAAAAAACCCTTTTAACAGGGTAAAAATATGTAGAAACCTCAGAGAGAGCCACATGTGAGGGATCCCTCTCCCAGGACGGACAGAAGTGCAATAGATGCCACGTGCAGGAGAACATCATCAATAATCAAAGTCTCTAGCAGCATTGATGAAGCACAGTCCATGCTCAGCAACCATCTAGACCACGATCCACCATCCAGACCAGACGCCACTTCAGTCCTCAGTCACCGTCCACCGCCGCCCACCAGGAGGACCCATCACAAGCCACCACTGCGGTCCTGGTCCACCGCCCGTGCCCAATGCCAACGCGACACAGGGTCCGCCACCAGCACCACGATCAGCCCACATGACTCAGAATCCGCCACACTGGATCCAACACCGCGACCCCCGGTGCGCGATCCACAAACCGTAATCCATGGTGCGGCCACAGAGGCCCTGGATCTGCGGGTGATAAAGCAAAGGGATTCCGGGGAAGGGGGATAGGGATGGAGAAGAGGAAGGAGAAGCTGGAAAGAGAAGCTCCGTGTGTCATGTGTCATAAAATAGAACAAGTAACGTTCTGGCGCACTAATTAGCTCTAACTATAAGCTTTATCAAAAAGGAAGGTTTTGAGCCTACTTTTAAACGAACATATGGTGACTGCCTCCCGAACTGAAAGTGGTAGATTATTCCACAGCCGAGGGGCTTGATGGCTAAAAGCTCTGGCTCCTACTCTACTTTTAGAGAATTTAGGGACGACAAGTAGGCTTGAATTCTGGGAGCGGAGTGCTCTAGTGGGTTTATAAGGTATTAACAGCTCTTTAAGGTATAAAGGCGCTATATTATTAAGGGCCTTGAAGGTGAGGAGGAGAATTTTAAATTCTATTCTAGATTTAACTGGAAGCCAGTGTAGCGATGCTAATATTGGAGAAATGTGCTCTCTTCTCTTTGTTCTCGTCAGGACACGTGCTGCAGCATTTTGGACAAGCTGTAGAGTCTTTAACGACTTCCTGCTGGAGCCTGATAATAATGAATTACAATAGTCCAGTCTCGATGTAACAAAGGCGTGGACTAGTTTTTCTGCATCTTTTTGTGAAAGGACATGTCTAATTTTTGAAATATTACGCAAGTGGAAAAAAGCGGTCCTAGAAATTTGTTTTAAGTGACTATTAAAGGATAAATCAGGATCGAAGATCACTCCCAAGTTCCTGACTGTTTCATTGGAAGCAAGGGCAATGTCGTCTAGCGCAGCTATATCATTAGATAATGCATCTCTAAGGTGTTTGGGGCCAAGTATTATAACCTCTGTTTTGTCTGAGTTTAATAAGAGAAAATTGCGGGTCATCCAGGTTTTTATGTCCTTGAGACATGTTCGAAGTTTAGTTAATTGATTACTTTGTTCAGGTTTTATTGACAAATATAACTGGGTGTCATCCGCATAGCAGTGGAAATTTACCGAGTGTGTCCTGATAATGTTTCCTAGTGGAAGCATATATAATGAGAATAAAATTGGGCCGAGCACAGAGCCCTGTGGAACACCATGATTAACTTTGGTGCGCACAGATGACTCATCATTAATTTGCACAAATTGGGAGCGATCAGAAAAATACGTCTCCATCAACAATTGGTCAAATACCATAGAAGAACGCTGTGGTTCAAATATTATTGGGTGAGACAGCGAATATGAATGCTTGTTATCTGGTGAAGTTATGCCAAAATTAGGTGCAAACTTAATTAGACCTAGCAGTGCTCACCAAACGTAGAAAAACTGGTACATAGCTGCGATTGTTGTTGTTTTCATTACAGAACCCAACAGTGAACTGTGGCGTTATCATTTCCAAAATGCTCCATTGTACATGTACACAAGGATACACAGTAAGTAATACACAGTATTTTTGAAAATCTACATCTTGGAATGGATTTGTAAAAACCTTGGTTTAAATGACGTAGAGCTGTTTGTGGTCGAGAGGCTCAAGAACCTCATTAGTGTGGACAGAGCATCGTACTTCCCACTGCACATTAAGGGTTAATAGTGTCATATGGTTTAAAACAGAAAAACAAACTACAATCTAAATTGCTTGTTTCCTTAACCTCACCACAGACAAGACACTGGACACGTACCCGCCCGATCATCTCCTGCTTCAGTCATTCAAACATTTGTTCTGCCTCCAAATATAATCCAAACTTTATTTCCCCTACAAAACGTATTTGCTGTTGTCATTTGGTTGTGTAGAAACTTAATTTCAAAGAAACAGTGGGGACTGTGGGGCAACACCAACCTAAAGCTAAATCGTTTGTACCCCCGACATCTTACATAAGGATGCACTAAGGATTAAGAGGCAACAGTATCATGGTGCTCATTGTTTTCTGTATTTCAATGAGCACCATGATTATTAGTATTGTGTTCACTGCCTGTCCTTGGTCTCCGGATTTTATGTGAAGTGTTTGTGTGTGTGTGTGAGTGTGTTTGTGTGTGTGTGTGTGTGAGTGTGTTTGTGTGTGTGTGTGTACGGAGCCATGTGAATATGAGTTGCCAAGTGAATATAGATCAGTCTCCCAAAGGCTAAGTGAGATGGCTGCTGTAATACTCCCCAATTACACACAGATCAGCCCCTGACCAACCACCCACTCCTGTCACTGGTCATTGCAGCAGCACCATCTGTGTGTGTGTGTGTGTGTGTGTGTGTGTGTGTGTGTGTGTGTGTGTGTGTGTGTGTGTGTGTGTGTGTGTGTGTGTGTCAGTGATAGGTGTTGGGGGAGAGAGGGTTTAAATGTATGCACTCTCAGTTAGTGTGCTTACACCAAACCATGGAGAGCTAAATGCAAGATGGCAGCACTCTCCATAGTAATCAGTCCATTACAAGAAAAAAGGTGTGTATGTGTGTTTATGTGGGGATGTGAGGCAGTTGACCAAAGCCGAGGGTGAATGTATGTGCACATGTGTGTATTTGCAGGTGCTTGTCACGGTGTCCGTAAGTCTGTGCATGTTTGTACATGTACTGTGTGTGACAATGTGCACAGAGGCATGGTGGCCCTGAGAGCTCAACGAACAGCAACTTAAGAAAACACATGCAACTTGACAAAACACAAGCAAAGTAAGAAAACATCTTCATCAATTTCACAACACAACACATTACAGAAACGTGCAGCAAATGGACAAATGCGCTGCAAATAGAGGCAAAACGACAACGGAAGTGTTTCCAGAGGACAGCTAAAAGTGATGGACACACACGCTTCAGCTCCTCTGCAGTGGCTGCACAGTGTTGTGCATATGTTTCGCGAAACACTGAACAACGAATCAGTTTTCATATTATTAACGTGAACGTAACGATCAACGTGAGTGAACGTCACGTTAATTTTGTTTAAATCATCATCGTATCAGGCCATCATGAAATACCAGGAGCGGGCCAGGTCCAGGGGCTCCGACTCCTCCCACTAGCTCATCTCTCACACACACACACAAACAGACACACACACACACACACACACTACACATGCAAGCAGAAGCTGCAGATAGGGACGAGCCACTGCCGGCAGTGTCTAATTGCTCTCAGAGGAGAAAGAGATGCAGAGAAGAAAACCAGTGCAGCTCTACCTCCGCTCTGGTTTTTCCTCCATGTATTCAGCACTCCTCGTCTCTGCCTTTTTTCTCCTTTCTTCTCTCATGTTTGTGTTCCTCACATTCTGCCAAATCACTGTCTTAGACAGTGACTCCATCATTCGGTCTGATTGCAGAGTTAAGGGAAAGACTTGGAGGTGGGGAGAGTTACAAAAAGAGAGCGCAAGCGAGAGAAGGGGGCCTTTATTAAACCTGCTGCTAATTGAGATAGGACCAAAATAATGGGGAGTGACACTTTAATGAAGACATGCTATGTGTTACCACTTCTTCCTTCCTTCCCCTCCGCTACAGATAGGAGGAGGAGGAGATGCAATGAAGAGAATAAAGAAGTGGGGAGGGATGAGGAGACTGAGAAGAAAGATCGAAGGCGGGTATAAGAGCATCAAATGTTTTATTGCGAAAAAAATAAAATAAAATAAAAAAAGAGTAAAGACAAAATTGATGCCGGCTCACATCTCATACTGTAATGTGTTTTCAGTGGCATGTCAAAAGTAAGAGTTAAAGGGAGTTATGGGCAGGGATATTGTTCTATCATGTTAAAACACAATTATGTTTCGTCAGGGCGATTGCTCTACACAGTTGCAATAGGACGCTCTTTGTACTCAACATTTCTGTGTATCTACTCTCCTCGGGAAAAAAAATGAGCAAAAAGAAAAACTGTCAACCAAAGTGAAGCCAAAACAGAGAGCACAATTAGAGAAGCTATTCCCGGGTGATATTCCCTCTATTCGGTTACCACTCTCAAAATCTGACACGAGATGGCAATCATTGGATTTGGTCAGGGGGGCTGATGATCGGCATTATGAAGAAAACAGCGCTTCATAATATGTCAGTGCAACAGACGTCAGGAGCACAATAAAAACGGCTCTTTGGCAGAGACTTTGCAGACCATAGCAAATCTTACAATAGATATATTTTTATAGATTAGTGTTGTTTCATTGATGAGATTAAATGGCACGTATAAAACATATATTTAACAAATATAACATGTGTTTTAATGGTAAGCTTGGATGAACTGCAAGTCTGTTTTATCAAATATTATATACAAAAATATCAACACAAAATATATATATCAAAGTTTGAACAAAATACATTTAACCTTTAAAAATACTTCATAAAATGAATCTTAGTGACACATTTATATTTTTTGCATTTGTATTCGTGCATGGCTGAGAGATTGAAACTGTTTAAACTGGCGAGGAAGCTACTCTACAGGCAGATGTAACAGATACATATACAGTGTTGTGTTTAAGCTCTTGTTGATGTATTTCTTCATTGTTGGTGTGTGTTTGAGAGTGTGTGTGTGTCTGGTTTGTCTGTGTCTTCATATTGCAAGGCTTTTGTGAAGAGGGTGCAAAACAGAGAGAGACAGGGCCAAATCACAGTCACCTCTGCGTTAGCAAAGAAGCCAAAGAATAATGCATTTCATAAATATTTATACCTGTTTCTGATTTTATATTCATATTCAGTACATTAGGGAGGCATGCTTGTGCGTGTGTGAGTGTGTTGATGGCTGTAGATTGGCGTGAGCATAGACAGTCATCTTTAAGTCACAGTTTTCAATCTCGGTAGGACACTGCTCCCATTTGCCATATTTGAAACTTTAGAGGAGGGGTATCCAAACTTTTTGTCCCGAGGGCCACAAACAGAAAAAAATCTGAAGAACTGGGCCACTCACGCTGCCACGCCCCCTGCCCTGGAGTGGACTGTTGACAGGGTGGGGGGGCGTGGCAGCGTTCTGAGGGACAGCTGGCAAGTCATGGCTGAGAAGTGCAAACAGTGGGCCATAGTCTATTACATTACATTACATTTCATTTAGCTGACGCTTTTCTCCAAAGCGACTTACAATAAAGGCCGGCGCATGGTTCTGCAACTGCGGCTGCAACTTTTCACGCAGTTGTGACGATGGACTCGTTTTAATTTATGGTTCTCCAAGGGTTGTGCGTGTTGCAAAGCAATTCAACGCCAGAACACTAGGTGGAGTAACTTTTTTTTTGTCTAAGAGACGCCTTCTTTGTGTGTGGCAGTCGTCGTTGTCTGTTTATTACTTTATTACTTTTTCTGGAGGACAAATTGTCCCTGATCTTTCTCCACAGCTTTGTGCCTTCGTGGACCTGCAAACCGACGTTAGCCAAGATGTCCAGGAATTGCAGGCCATCTGCGTGTCCTTGTATTCCGTCAATGATGAGTTATACAAGTGGTTATACTTTCAGATCCTCTTCTGCCAAACGCTCTTCTATTTGGCCCATATTCGTTTTTCTAGATCTTCCGTGGTTTCTGCCGGTTTTATGAGGCATGAAACCGGAAATGTGACTCCGGAAAGGATGTAGTTAGCGGACCAATCACAGTGTTGCGGGCTGCGTCAGGATAAGTGCCATTTAAGTGTTACGAAATTGTAAGTTAAAAAAAAAACGTTGATGCGCCAATTAAAAATGGATGGCTGGCCGCAGTTGGCCCGCGGGCCGTAGTTTGGACACCATCGCTTTGGAGTAGCACGGTTCTTGAATTCACTCATGCATACACACACACGCACACAAACACACAAACACACACACACAAACACAAACACACACACATTGGTTTATCTTTATCTTTGTCTCTCTCTCTATATATATATATCTATATATCTATATATCTATATAGATATATATATTTACGCACACTTTTTTGTATCTATATATATCTTTCTCTCGCTCTCTCTCTCTCTATATATATATATCTATATAGATATAAAGATATATATATTCATATATCTATATATAAATATAGATATATAGAGAGAGAGAGAGAGAGAAAGATATATATAGATATATATATATATATACAAAAAAGTGTGCGTTTACACATTGATACTGATGGTATAATGACAGTGCTTTAATGAATATTTAGAAAGAGCTACACTTTCCACCAGTAGTAATGTTATCAAGAGGGTGATGAGACGCGCATCATTTCAAGCTTTGCACAAATTTCATCAGTCTTGAACACATCGAATATGTGATGAATGATACAAAGAATGGATACACGTGATCAATGGAAAAAAGCATAGGAATACAAAAACTCCTTCCTGCCTCTGAGTCAGACTCAGGCATGTCACAAATTAAAAAAAAATTACAGTTTTTTTAGCAACCAGATGTCCACTAAACTTGGTTGAAGGAGGGGACATGGTCCAAAGATAAAAATTAATTCAATTTTGGCGCGGATCTTAACAATAGAGCTTTCCCTTTTTTAACAATGTGACATAAGGTGTTCTTTTGCATTGATGTTCAATTGATATTTTCTCTACAGCCAATATGATACATTTTTTCACTATTAAAATGGGGTTTTCTTTTTTATCCAGCAGTGGTCAGGATCCTTGGTCACCTAAGACCTTGTGACAACAATGAAACACTACCTGCACCACCTCTACTGGTGCCAGTCTGGGTTCATGGGTTGTCCCATGTTTGATGGTGTTTTCAGAAATGGAGGCGCTCATAAGAAGTTAATATATCATTGAATGGTAAATTAAAATAGGAACTATGTTTCACATTAACTAGCTAGACTGTGGTGATCCACCATTTTCGGATTTGTCCCACCACTAGTTTGGGGTGTGCAGTGATACTTGATGCATGCTCACTTGCACTGTTGTGCTACCATGTGTGCTTCCGCTATGGTCCAACCACAGGGACAGATTGTGTCTTCCACACAGACAGTCAGACCTCAAAGTTTCAGCTGCCATTGCTACATACAATACAGTTCTCTCTCTCACCTGGGGAACTTATCTTTCACTCCTCAATCAGTGTGCCAGTCGCCCAGGATATGTTGCACCAATGGGATCTTTGAGTGTGTACAGGACTGTCTCAGAAAATTAGAATATTGTGATAAAGTTCTTTATTTTCTGTAATGCAATTAAAAAAACAAAAATGTCATGCATTCTGGATTCATTACAAATCAACTGAAATATTGCAAGCCTTTTATTCTTTTAATATTGCTGATTATGGCTTACAGCTTAAGAAAACTCAAATATCCTATCTCTAAATATTAGAATATCATGAAAAAGTATACTAGTGGGGTATTCAACTAATCACTTGAATCGTCTAATTAACTCGAAACACCTGCAAGGGTTTCCTGAGCCTTGAAAAACACTCAGCTTGGTTCAGTAAACTAAATCACAAGTATGGGGAAGACTGCTGATCTGACTGCTGTCCAGAGGACCATCATTGACACCCTCCATCAGGAGGGTAAGACACAAAAATAAATTTCTCAAAGAGCAAGCTGTTCACAGAGTGCAGTTTCAAAGCACATCCATAAAAAGTCTGTTGGAAGGGGGAAATGTGGCAGGAAACGCTGCACAACCAAGAGAGATGACTGCAGCCTTAACAGCATTGTGAAGAAGGGTCGCTTCCAGAATTTGGGGGATCTTCAAAGACAGTGGACTGAAGCTGGAGTCCAGGTATCAAAAGCCACTGTTCACAGACGTGTCCGGGAAATGGGCTACAATAGCCGTATTCCCATGGTCAAGCCACTTCTGAACTCAAGACAACGGAAGAAACGCCTGACTTGGGCTATGGAAAAGAAGCACTGGACAGTTGCAGAGTGGTCCAAAGTCCTCTTTTCAGATGAAAGCAAGTGTTGTATTTCATTTGGAAGTCAAGGCGCCAGAGTCTGGAGAAAGGCTGGAGAGGAGCAAAATCCAAGTTGCTTGCAATCCAGTGTGAAGTTCCCACAGTCAGTGATGGTTTGGGGAGCCATGTCAGCTGCTGGTGTTGGTCCACTGTGTTTCATCAAGTCCAGAGTAAATGCAGCTGTGTACCAAGAGATTTTAGAGCACTACATGCTTCCGTCTGCTGAAAAGCTCTATGGAGATGAGGATTTCATTTTCCAGCATGATCTGGCACCTGCCCACAGTGCCAAAACCACCAGTAACTGGTGTACTGACCATGGCATTACTGTCCTCGATTGGCCTGCCAATTCCCCTGACCTGAACCCCATAGAGAATTTGTGGGGTATTATGAAGAAGAAGCTGAAAGACACCAGACCCAACAATGCAAATGAGCTAAAGGCCGCTGTTGAAGCATCCTGGGCATCCATAAACCCTAAGCAATGCCACAGTCTGATTGCCTCCATGCCACGCCGCATTGATGCAGTAATCTGTGCAAAAGGATTCCCAACCAAGTACTGAGTGCATTAATGGAAATTTTCAAATGTGTGATTTTGTTTTGCTGTTATAAATCTTTTTTTTACTTGGTCTGAGGAAATATTCTAATTTTTTGAGATAGGATTTTTGAGTTTTCTTAAGCTGTAAGCCATAATCAGCAATATTAAAAGAATAAAAGGCTTGCAATATTTCAGTTGATTTGTAATGAATCCAGAATGCATTACATTTTTGTTTTTTTAATTGCATTACAGAAAATAAAGAACTTTATCACAATATTCGAATTTTCTGAGACAGTCCTGTACATGCGTACCCCTGTTAGAGTAAGAAATAGTCAATTTAACCCTGTGGGACAGTTCTCACACACGGTTGTGTTGCTGAAATGTTGGCAAGTGGACTAGTAGCTTAGCAATCAGGCTGCACTATTTAGAATAATCCCCAAATGTGTGAATGTTTTGTGTAACTTTACCAAATGGCAGAATCAGGAGCAATACTCAAAAGGCTAGCAGGCTGATGGCCAGTACCTGTCCAAAGACACCACTGCCACATGATGTGTTTTCCTCACTCTGCATCACCCTGCTACCCTCACAGAAGAGTTATGCCAGTAAAATCCACACACACACTCATACACATCACCCTAAAGTCGAGTGGGTAAAATCTCTCTCTGTAAACCGCAGAGGAAACAAAGTTATTATGTTCCTCTTCCTCTCCGACTCTTATGTCTCTCTCTCTCTTTTCTAATTCCTAGGTCCTCCAGTGTGATGGTAAAAAATGAGGCTCCTTATGCGGCAAGCTGCAGCTTTTTTGATTGAAGTGAGTGATTTTCCCTGGCCGCACACCTGCGTAAAACAGATGATAATGCTGCTGGAGTCATTTAATGTGACTTTACTAAGATGAATATGCGCGGCGCTTTCTCATCATGCAAATGTTGCTGCGCAGGAAAAAAAACTCTTCCTCTTCTCTGGGGAGAACTATTTTTGCAGCATTACAAAGAAAGATTATCCGTAGCCGCGTGTTTCAACTCTTTATTCGCGAATGTAAACTTACCCTTTAGTATTGCTACGACTGTTATTATTATTTGTTTTGGGTCTGACACTATATTTAATATGATATTGAGCATCGCAAGGCCTGGCTGTGGGCTGTGGTGCCAGCATGCAGCCATGGTTAGATTGATAGGAACACATCATCATTATTGGACAGTCTTCGCTGTCACATAGCCTCTAGCTTAAATGTCTCTGTCTTTCTCTCTGTCTATCGGTTCTGCCACTCTTTTCTCTCTCCCCCTCTCTCCCTCTAATAGCCCTTCATTTCCTCTACCCATTGCCCCTGCAGGCCACATGTAATACTCTGAGTGACCCGTCTGGCTGGGAATACACCAAATTTGTCACACAAAACACACACACGCACACGGCAATCAGCCACATAGGTCTTTTCCTGCTACTAAATGTCACCTGTCATCCAAGACTGGTGGAGACCGAGGAAGGAGAGAGAGATCAGTAACACAACTGTGATGTAGCAAAAAAACACTGCTGCTGACACAATATGAGAACGCTGTTCCAAGGAGGTAAAACAGTAATGCATCGTAAACAATTTAGAACCTTTAAAATATGGCCTTCTTATCCTGCATCAGAAGAACATTCACTGATTAAAGTTAAAAGCAACTTGAACTTACGTATCTCTCAACTCCATTTTATTATAGGATGGAGAATAAATCATGGCCATATTTATTGAGATATGATATCATAAGCAGCAAAGGGGAAAATATAAGCTTTCACAACCTGGGATTTATGATGTAGTTTTAGCTAATAAACTGTGACCAGCGTCTGGAAAAATGTATTTACCTTGCAGTAGGAACAAGCTGTAAACACAGCATTGATATATTACACCTTTAGAAAGTTGATGCGGTGAATATGCCAGAAAAAATATTTACACATCGAGCAGACATATGGTAACTTAAGCCTTCATTCAGGGCATTGTTGCCAGATGTACAATCATTTTCATATTTGCAAGACGTACAATCAATAATGCATGATGTACAATAATTTGATCATTTTGTGACAGTATTGTCAGTTGTAATCTGCATTGTAAAATATGGATCACGTCTGTATTTACTTATCTCTTCTCTGGTGACGTTTTTCCAGCCAATCATGCTTGTGATTATGAACGTGACCGCCGCTTAACACAAGTCCTTTCTGTTTCATTTCCAAATAAGAGCTATGTTCCTTGAAAATTAGCGTTCCTGTACACTACATCACTTCGGAATCTCGACACAGCTTTGAAACATCGGTATTTAGGGCCTCACCCATACGGCGGTAGCGTACGATATCTCCCTCAAAATACGATGTTTTTTAAGCTTCAGGTATGATACAACATTTTCCAATCTGACAATCTTGATTAGGGTCATGTTTTTAGCTACATGACAAAGGTAAGTCTAATACTCAGCCTCATTTTGAGGTGTTAATGTAACCCTAATTACATTTAAAAGGTGTGGTCTCCTCACATGACCACTAGAGGTCAAGTAACAATAGAAACTATGCGACCTTTGAACATTAAATGTAGAATTTAAAACAGATGACTGACACGCATTGACATTGTTATATTTTCTCATTCTTCAGTATTCTTTCAGAAAAATCCATCAGTAGTCTGAATGGATTTAATAAAACAGTAATATCCAGATGGTTGAATATCATTCATGAAGGCAATTGGAGAACTAAGACAGTTCTGTTAGTGCTACCTCTGGATTCAACAGGCTACAGACATATCAGTGCTTTTATTTGTTAAAAATTAAACAAGTTGAATTGCTGGTTTGATCTCTACCTGCATTTGCTTTTAAACAGGGTAACATACAAGTAGTCACTCTATGGTTGATCTAGCCATTTACCAAAAAGGTTTTTTTTTCACCCCAGTCCGATTTTCTTTGCTTTGTTTTTCACTAGGATTATGCAAAACATATGGAACAACTCCTATTTTCTTTCAGCTGTTCGGCCTCCGTTGGATTTGCTGCCAATGGTCTCAGTGTTTTTGAAAGAACGTATTAATTAGAGAGTCAGCTATGTAACTCGGTCCTAACCCATTCAGAGCCTTGCATATAAGAAGAAGAACCTTAAAGTCAATTCTGTGTGTAACAGGCCACTAGTGTATCACAGAAATGGACAAATGCTTTCTCAATGCTAGTGCTTGACCTTTAAGTTAAGCACAAATGAGCACACAGACTATTAGATCACAAACCAATGAAACATTAACTTTATTTATCTGTGGATAACAAAGAGTGACCGACAGAGGGTCATAATAACCAAGAGGAAGAAAGAAATAAGGTGTTTAACATTATAGACCATTTCACAGGAAGACAATTCCATATATTCCCGATTCCCCATCTGTGTCTGTAAAGTATGGTTTGAGCACAGATCTGATATCATCACACAAGTTCTGTTATCAGCACACACTTTAAGCAAAGTGTGATTACAATGCAACAGGACAAACCACTCCAGGGATATGCCTGTTCCATCACCACTGCTATCTTGTTTCATCATTGTCATAAGCACATTTCTCATGTGCCATTTGAAAACATATTACCCTTGCATGCTGTCGTGGTTTTGATAGCAAGAGGCTCCACTTTCCTGTTTTGATATTTATGAATAGTTGCATCGGGGGATTGGAGATTGTTCTCTCTCTACTTACAAGCATCTGTGCATGTGTGTGTGTTTGTGTGTGTGTGTGTGTGTGTGTGTATGGTGAGGGATGGAACACTGTGTGTCATAAGTAACTGACCTGGGACACCTCCATGTTTAATCTGAGAGCAAAACAGAACTCATCTGCAGGCTGAATATTGAGAGTGCGAACATTCTCACTTTTTCTCATTCTCGCTCTCTCTGACACACACACACACATACACACACGCTCATATGCCTATGCCAGTGTCAGGAGAATGAAAGTAATGTTTGCCTCTGTAACAGCCTTTACAAAATGAACAGGAGGTTGGGTCCTCTAATAAATTTCCCCGTGGGATATGAGCTTTGTGTTCCCGAGCCCGTACTCCTCCACCTCTAAAACTACTTTACACTCTCAGCTTTGACTCATACATTGTTCCCGCAGTTTAAACTCTTGCTATTGCCTTCAGATATGCTGTAGGTGTACATTCACTCTGTGTATTAGTCTCATTGCTGGATCTAAAGCTACCTCCATGCTAGTCTACTGCAGGGAATGTACAAAATACCTATGACATTAAATCTTTTCCTGAAGTACTGAGGAAGTAATACAAGGTAAACAACAACAACCTCCATTGATTGGCCTTAATCTATAGACTAATCAAAAATTATTCTGGATTATGAAGTGTTACAACACATTGCCAGGTTTACATACCTGCAAGATAGATTGCAAATTTGAATTGTGCCGTTGATGTAGTAATAAAAAATTCTGAAAAACACCTAAACAACTAATACAAATATCAGTCAGATATAATCAACTTCATAATAGCATCTGATTGATGAATGTATCTATAATCAATGGTTGATTGCCTTTTTAGACCTAAACAATAGAACAGAAGATCTGTAAATATCACTCTTTGGTTGTTGTACTGAGACTTGTCAGTTGAAACACAAATATTAATAGTAAATACAATGTAGCCAGTTAGTATTCCCTTAGTTAGACAGTTGATGGTTTATACCTCATCTTATATTGGCACAGAGCCAATACCATTGTTCAGGGCCAAAACACTAGGTAGATGAAGCTCAGTGGATCATGTTGGACGTAGTACATCAACAATTACTTTTAGTCAGATTAAACAGAGAACAGAGAAAACATTGAGGGCATTAAGGCAGAAGGAGGTTGTCTCTCAAGTGCTTGTCCAGCCAATAAGAGACATGGATGAAACATGCTACAGCCCAACCAGAATTTGTCTGCATTCCCAGTAGTTACAAATCATCAGGCTACTGTAGCAGGTACGAGTATGCTAATGCTACGGCCTTCAGTCCATTTTAGGCCTAAAGAAAGAAAGAAACACTTTGTCTGTTGATGCTTGAGAACACTACAGAAAGTTCAGTCAGACAACTCACGTTCAAACATGTATTGCAGCAGTACAACATGTTTAGTGTTTGGCGTCTAGGCTCCAACTTAATCACAGTGATGAGCAAATACTTGTAATCCTCCTGTCGGAGCCTACAGGTGGATGCTGGGGTGGTGGAGGGGCCGAAGCAATTAGCAATACTGCAGCAGCAGTGCAAGCAAAGGGAATGATGTGAAATTTCTCTCTGCTTAAATAGACCAGCTGATGAGGTGGGTGTGTATTATAGATGGTTGTGGAGGGTGAGGTATGTCACATGATGTATGTGAGCATTGGAGCTCGAGTTGGCTGCCTGAACAAGCTCGCAGGCGTCATTCCATAAACAGCAACCCCATCTAGCCTCTTGGTTTTCTCTGGCTAAAGTCACCCACTCAGTGTGATGACATACTGAGCACGACCGCTTTGTGATTAACGAAAATTAGTTTGTTTGAAAATGATGCGTTAACTCAGTGATCACTTTAATCACTCTGATTTCCCTCTGAAAGCCGTCGACATGAACTGGGATCCTACAGGCTCCAGTTGGGAGGTCAATGCAGTCCACTGTGAGTCTATCTGAGGCTCGGTTTGAAACATGCTTGACCCCGATCATCTGTTCATGCTAATGTTTTGTCTGCTAACGGTAAACGTGGGAGACAAATGTTAGCAGAAAGTGTCTGTGTGGAGAAGAGTGAGAGCAGGGCTGATGGGGCGAGATAAGGGGCTTGGTGTAAGGAAAGAAAGTTGAAAAAAAAGCACTCTTTTCATCTCTTCTCCACTTTTCTCTTTATCTCTCCGTCTCCCCCACCTCCAGTCTGTCGTTCTCCCTGTGATCATTAGGAAGTTTTAATTAAAGACCAGAGGATTAGTGGCCTGCAGTCTTTCACCTTCTCTCATCATCATTCCCACTCCTTCACTCCATTCTAACACCCCACTCTCTCTCTTCGGTTCTTCAGGTTTTGGATATGTACATTCCTGACTGTGTGTGGGTAGGTATGTGTGTGTGTGTGTGTGTGTGTCAGGAAGTTGCATTTGTTGAAGTGTGGTGATCAAAGCCTTCCACCTACAGTGCTAGTGATCTATTTTTTTCTCTCTCTCTCTCTCTCTCTCTCTTACTCTCTATCTCTCTCGCCCCGTCGGCAGCAGATGTCTAAAGTCTCTGACATCTTGAGGAGTCGTGTGAATTAGTATCAATATTAAACAGAGTGAAGATCCAGTGTGGGGGTTTGGAAATTTTTCATTTCTCGATTCAAACTGACTAAAGAGAAGTTGTTCAAACATCTCCCAGTGCTAACAGAGTTTCTTCCTATTTTAGTTTTTTAATGTTTGGGGACATTTTTGTAATATTTAATTTGTTCAGTATATGGTTTTTCATAGATTCTACTTCAGGGGACAACAGTTGTATTGGCTGTTTGATTGAAAAAAGCCTATAGATAGCATTCTTTGTCTTTCAATTAATTTACTTTATTCACATGCCCGTCTGTAGGACACGTCAGTGTTGTCTGATCTGATACAACGTCACATTGTTCCTCAGCGCCATCCAAAATCAACAGGACATTGTTGAACCCATTTGATAATTGTATGGTTTAGTTTGGCACAAAATACATCTTGATTTAAGGAGAGATCATGGTTTGGAATATTTAGGGGTCAGGGAAATACAATGACTCTCAGCTTTTTAACTTAACTGCATTCACATGCAGCTAGCTATAACAAACAGAGGTTAGCCAAATGGTCATCCGCGCCATAAACACCTACACCTGTAGGTGTCGTCACTCAACTCCATTCTCGTCGTACAGTATACAGTTGACAATATCTGGAAGGAGCCTTGGCTTGGGCACCTGAAGTCTACATAGTTGCCCCCAGAGGCAAAACTTTCATCATATCATAGGTGATGGGCTTCAAGACTTCTTAGACCAAAACTGGTCTAAGAGTCTTAGCTTTAAGTTACAGGATTATCATAGTAAAACATCCCACTTGGATATGTGACGTGTGTCTCATGCGCACTACCAAATTGTCAGCACAGACTCTGTGGGTGCAGGTTTGGCAGCTGTCATGGAGTTTTTTTGTAATTGTGTTGAAGGTGTTGAGAAACTGCATTCAGAGGCCGTCAGCTCTGTGACTGATCCCAGCTGCAAACACACGGCAGGGAGTGGACACACACTCCTGTTCATCCCTCCTGAGATTAGCACTTCCTATGTTTTAGTGGTGTGACTGACATTGCAACATAGTAAGTAAGACTTCACTGCACCTTTGAGGACTCCGTATGGATAGCATTAACTTTACTCCCCGAAAAACATGTACCTTACATTCAAGCTGTTGTCACAATGGAGTATTCTGGAGGAGGCAACGATAGTAATGCCCTCACTTTGGAGGACAGGAACCAAATCCCAACGCTCTCAAGCACCCCATCTATCTTGAACTTCCATCAATTACATCACCCACAGCGTCAGAGGACAGAGTACAGCAGACACCTAAAAAACACACCTTGAAAATGCTGGCCTGTCTGCTCACTTTGTCCCTGTGAAAAGAAGAAAGAGAAACTACATGAAGCACAGAGGGGCAAAGCGATATTATGTAGTGGTGCTCTCAGATGCTCCTTTTGGTGTTTGGTGTCAGCAGTCATCATTACATAGTGTCCTAATGTGATCTTTAACTTCTTATCAAGTCAAGTGAGGGCTAATAAAAAAGCCACTATTGTTGTAGATCAGTCCAAGATGGTGTTTATTTAAAACACCAATTTACAAAACGTCTGTATTTCTTAAATGTCCATCCCTCCCTGCATCCATCCATTACTTTTTGTTTCTATGCCTGTGTGACTTTGTGGGTCTTAGCATTAGAGACAGCAACAGACAAGTGTGTTTGCGTCTGTGTGTTCAGTTCAGTATGCACGCATGAGTTTTATGTCTGCACACATCGTTGCACCATGCACTCACACACACTTCCATGGCCAGGAGGTGTTTGTTTCTCTTTTAAATGGGCGACGCGCCATATGTGTGGTCATTAGTCTAAAGACCGTCCTTCAGCCGCACCAGAGGACGACGTGTCAATGAGTAGATTAACTAGCCACTAGTGTTCCCCGGCTTTACTAAAGGACCTTGAATTATAGCAACTTTCACTTTGTTTCACTCCCATCTATTTTATGGAAAATATCACACAAATTACAAATGCCATGACGGATGTGTGGCTTAAGGGGAAAATGCCCAAGCATTTGTTTTGAACACATGACTGAGGAGAGGGAAAATAAAGACGGTGTTTCCGTGTTAGGAAGAGAAGAAATAATTGGAAATGGCGTTCACAAAATACAGGATCAATTTGAACATTTGCCTTAACTCGTATTTTGTGGTTCAACGATGAGCAAGTAGCTGCTCTTTGCTCCATTTAGAGTTTTTAACCCCTATTAAACTGAGGCCTGGCTGACACTGTGTCCCACTGTCGCTAGAGCAAATTGCCAATTTGGAACCTTATATCTACCCCAGTCCCCTCTGTGTCCATTAAAGGAGAGTCATTGTCTCCACACACACACCCACACACATACACACAAAAAACATACAATATGGATGTGAAAGCACACACAATCATACATGCATTAGGTTGTCAAAACACATCAAACTGATGCAAAGACACTACCTCTTGCACTCTCAGGCAAGTGTGTAAATGTTCAGTCATACTGGTGATGTAGGGATTTAGAGAGACATGGGAGACATGGCTACCTGGGTCAACACAACAGAAATGTGGAATATTATTATATATATTATATTAGTATACAAAAGTATGATTTAATGAAGTAAAGTAAGTGCTGTAAAATCGAAAAGATGAACCTTTCATAAGTCTTAGTTTCTATTATTAAAGATAAGTTTAGTTTTCCAAAATGTTCTATATTTATCTTGAACACGGATAACGCATAAAACACATGCAGCACAGCTATTAACTCTTACACAAAATTATTCAGTTGTCACGTTGACACTTCTGTTTGAGAACCTATAAGTATGGACCCACAATCATTGAAATACACAGACTATTCGGATCTGCACACGCACTCTGTCACAAACACACACCAGTACACACACGAAGGATGTGATATCCAGAAGACGCAGGGCCATACCTGGGTCCTGCTAGCCCTGGGCCTGTCACTGCGTATGGACCGTCCCATTTATCATGTAATCTGGTGGGGAGAATGGACGGGGCACTATCAGCAATCTGCTATTGATCCATGCCTGGGGCCCCTGCTATTGTTCATCTGTAGCCCTCGACTGGCACCCAGCATTAATGAAAGAAACTAAACAATGCATAGCAATCAGACAGCCCCCCAAATCACCCCGTCTTCCCTCTCTCTGTCTCGGGAGAAAGAGGACAGGAGCTGGTGGGGGGGTTCTCAAAGGGAACTGGGAAAAGAAGAAAGAAAGAAAAGTTTTTTCTTTTTTTAGGAGAAAACTTTTGTTATTATGTTTCTCTCACAGAAGGTGTGAGCAGGGGGAGAAAAACACATTTATCATGTCAGAGGTGGCTCATATCATCCCTGACCCTGAGCGCCAGACGACGCAGTTGATATCGAAGCCGCATATTGAATAATGCTCAACACCATCCTCTTCCTAGGAAATAGAGACATAAGGTAAATCAACAGATTGAGGACTCCAAAGACAAAGGCGGCTGGATTTTTGCTCACAGTTGCAGTAAATATTGGCACAACACTGACAAAAAGTGTTTAATATCTCAATAAAACACCGGCCATTTGACACTCTCCTATATGCTTTGAAGGCAGAGGTCAAGGAATCTTTCATAGAGCATGCATTGGGGCTTTCTCTTCCAGCCGCAGCGTGTCCATTTATTTAACATTATATTTTTCAAAATAAGCAACTAATTGAGAAGATTGCACAATCGACACATATACAAAGATTTTTTTACTGGCATTGTTTCTATCTTTGATATCATCAAATTCCATCCCCAGTCTAACAAAGACCTGGAACAAAATAGAGAAGCACATATTGTTTTCAAAACTGACATGTGACACAGATTTTTGTCCTCTTCATGAAAAAGCTAAGGTACTTTTCTAGTGAAAGCAGAAGAGCAAAACAGTGTTGATAGAGAAAATAAATTGAAAAAAAACATTGACAATGTCCAGCCAGCATTGTCGATACACTTTATTATGATAATTCATTTAGTTGTAAATGAAATACATTTTTACAAGACAGAGTTGTGTTTTTTAGATGTTTGTTCTCTGACTATTTTAACATCTGACAATAGCTCATTGTGTCATGGTCATGACCTTGACTCCAGGTTATTCCTTGTGTTTTTCACTTCCCCCCGTCTCCTGCTTTACCCTGTCTGTCACTTTGTGTGTGTGTGTGTGTGTGTGTGTGTGTGTGTGTGTGTGTGTACTCACCTCTGTAGTGTACGTTTGAGTTGACTTGTTGATCGTAATATACCGACTCCAAAATGCTCTTCAAATGTCTCAGGTTTATATTCACTTTCTTAAAACACTTGCAGACTTTGATATTTGTGATTCCTACAAGTGTATTGGATGCCATACTGTACAATAGGATCTAATAAACAAGGGTCCAACATCAATCATAAAACTGTACTGAACATTCACTCATAGTCTAAAATGCAAGAGTCAAAGTGAATATAGTATGTGTGATGTTTGGCAGGCCCAGATGAGAAACAACCAACGTAAAAGAAATGTGTCCCAATCATGGTTCCAAAATAGTGACACACTATGAGAAAGGTTCAGAACTCCGATAGTGTCAGAAAGTTTGGAAAAACCATTTCACAGCGTGGCAACCTATGTTTATTAGCCAACCAATAGGACTCCAACAAAATGGCACCATGACCAACATACACTGTTTTCCACTATAGTGGCAGAGATGGATGATGCACAGTGATGACCTGTTTTCTTGTACATTGACTGGCATTGTTGTTGTTTCCAAAATTGTTTGTTTTGATTGTACTCTACTTTCTGTGACTTTAAATCCCTATAGTCTCATATGCACTACACACACATGCGCAGACAGCATGTCAGACAGGGCTGTCCTCTCAAATGACTAAAGAGATGTTGCACCTGCAAGGTATAAAAGAGAACCTGATCTGAACCAATCTGGGTCTTGTATGTAAGAATCTGGGCCATTTTCCAGGGGTCTTGTCTCCAGGCAGAAGAGCTGCTGATTTATCCATGGAGGCTCCATTGTGATGTTGCAGGAGGAAGTATGCCAGCTGCTAAAGCACAGGACCCACAGGATTTGGGTGCTCATCTGTCGCTCCTGTCAGGAAATAGCAAACATACAAGCTGCCCCAAAATATACTCACGAAAATAGAGGTACAGAATGAGCACTCTCATAGAGACCAGCATCTGTCCACATACCTTCCATTTAGAAACGAGTGCAGTCAGTGACAATTCTTTTTTTGCCACTTATTGTGATAGTGTCACTGTGGATGTGTCCTTACGTAGGAGCAAGAATGTGTGAGACAGCTACCAGAACTTTCAAAGTGAGGATCACTGTTTAAAGCCTCTGAAGTCAGCTTCTCACTATATAGAAATGCATCAGTCTCACTAAGTGATGTCATTTTACATAATAACACTAGTTGTGTCCCAATTCAGGGGCAGCCCCTGTTCTACACGACCCACTGAGGAGGTGGTCCTCATTGGCCGTTTAGATCACCAATGCTGACACAACCATGAGAGGAGTCACCATCTTTTCCCCTTACTACTTCTTCATAACAACTGAGCCGAAGTTGTCCATGGTGAAAGAGTATTAAATGCCCTTTTTAATGCCCATTTTGATGGCGGGGCCATTACCTCTTTGAAAATCTGTTCATTAACAAAGCGCAATGAGTCCTGTGATAGGTTGGGAATGGAAGAATCAACCTGTCTCATCTTTTGTGGAGGATGCAAGGATACATTAATACATGTAGGAGTGTAAGCGTGCCGCTGTGACGTAATCAGTCTTTGATTTCCACTGAAGGATGCGGAGCATACACAGTTAGTATTTTCCACTAGGTCACATATGTTTTTTGTTTGTATTTTCTCTTTGCTTTCGTCACCATTTAGTACATTTTATTTGAAAACGTGATACAGTTGGAAGGTCAGCTGTGAGACTTAAATCAATGATGTTTTTCAAGAAGAGTTGAGAGATATAACAATAGTCTCATCAAGTGACATCTATGTCCTTTTTAACATTAAACTCTAAAATCAAGGTTCACTTACTTGCTTTCTCCAGTGCTGTTGATTGCATGTGTCATTCATTGGTGAATGGAGATTGTCCAGTTGTCATGGACATATAATTATATAATAATTTTCTTAGTTATTCAGAACAACTTGACACTAACTAAAGACAGAGTTGCGGCTGTTAGTCCTGGACTCTGCAGTTCTCTTCAGTGCTTTTTCATAATGTTGTAGCATTTTTTAATCTCATCGTTTTGCTTAAATACAATGCTACTCTTTACTTCAGTGTGATTGCTTACACAAATTTAATTTAAAGGCACTGGCTGCTGCCTTCCCAAAAAACATCTGACACAGAAAATTAGTAACAAGCATTGGAGCATAGTAAACAACAGATACCTCCCTCAGGAGTTGATAGTGAACAAAACAGAGCTAGAAGAGGAGTAAGTATCGAATGCATAGGCTTTTTATTCTCCAACTCTGTTGTCTACTTTTGTCAATGTGGGAACTCTCCCTCTCTCTCTTGCGCTCTTTCTCTCTATCTCTCTCATAAAGCAGTGTGATTGCCCGTAGCATCACCATCTGCCAGCTCGCACGAGGTGAAACACTAAGCACTCTAGTGGGATGAATGAGTGATAGGAGTATGGGTGCTGCGAGTTTGTGAGAGCATGTGTACCCCTATCCAAACACACACACACACGCACACACACACACACACACACACACACACAGAGACCTATCATCATTGTTAACCCTGGTGTAAACAGCTCAGTCTTATCGATGCTGTGACAGTCTCCTGGCAGACAGGCAGACAGAGAAGCAGACCGTAAGAGAGACAGATAGTAAGTGAAGCAGCCAGTCAGAGGGAGCCAGTCGCCTGATCCCACTGACATTTCAGGTTTTACCATTGTATTTTAGAACTGTTAACAAACCTTTATCTAAGCTCTTCACCCAAACCCACTCAGTCTTTTTTGCCTTGTTACATGAATTTTTACATATTAGTTCTAAAGATGATACAAAATAACTGTATTAGATTGAGATCAGCTACACTGTGCTACATCCACATATTAAGGAAATATAAATGTATAAACGCTGTATAATAAATAAATTACTAGTGTTGCTATCATTACCAACATCGTTTGCATTATAATAACCCGTCTGACAGAGCTTAAATAAAATGGTTACACAACTGCTTATGGTCTCTCTCTCCTCCAACCCCCTCTCTCTTGCTATCCTCTTTGCCACCCACCTCTCCTCTCTTCCCTTTTTTCTCTGCTCACCCCAACCGGTCTAGGCAGTTGGCCTTGCTCGTTGTGGGACCTCTTGGGTCATTGTTATGATCTACTCACCACTATGCCAGTGGAGGGGTGGGAGAAGTGTTTGAGTCCACTGAACACTCTATGCTCTCACCCAAGGGGCGTGTGATGATACTTGGCCCTTGGGCTTGTGCGTCGTGACCCTGGGAATATGAACAAGGCTCCGGGCTGAGGATCACAGTGGACATTAAGGCTAAAGACATGGTGCACATGACACTGTTTAGAGTGGAATTTGATTGTTGGGGCTTATTGACACACATATATATATATATACATATGATTCCTTTCGGCAATATTATCAGATGTGTGGATTACACCCATCATTATTTATCCATTCAGCCAGATTAAATTAAATCCAATCTTCAGGAATGTCTGCAAGACCTTATGGACTGCATTATATTTTCGGGTTGTCTCGTTTAAAATTTTGCCAAAATTCACCTGATTAGAATTTTTGGGTCAAATTGCAAAGTTACTGTTGTTCGGGATAACAGGTCATCAAGTAACCAGAAGGTTGGCGGTTCCACCCCCCCCCCCCCCCCCCACCTCCAGTTTTGCCAAAAGTGTGTGTCCAAAGAATCCACGTGTCTTTGTCTATTTTGTCTATTTTACCCACCACATGGAGGTCAATTTTGAATGGTAATGTTCTCATTTATATATTTTTTTCATCCTGATTCTGTTGTTAGACATTTACGTGTTTATGTTAATAATAATACATTTGATCAAGGTTCATCAATCATTGCAATGCTGCTGAGCCTCAGAGTGAATCATTCCATTTGGATCACAATATCATCTGACAAAATAATAAAATTGGTTCATGGTAGAAGATGTACTCACTGCTACATTAGCTATAGTTACATTTTAAATGAATTATGAACCATTAGATTCACATTTAAGTACAGCGACATCCTCTGTTACTTTGTCTTAATGAGCTGCAAACATATTTATGCTTGTAAAACACCCAAAGGTGTTGGGTAAACAACTCTGATCTATAAAATGAATGTGCTGGGGATCAGACAGTTCACTTACATTTCCTGTGTACACTGACACCATTATGTAGCCGTGACTGGCTGGAGTGCAGCTGTACAGCTGCACAGCTGCAATCTATGCACTGTACATTTGCTATAACCATCAGGGACCATAGTCTCTGTTTTTGTCGACTCTCATACGGCATAGTCAAAAGTGTGCGGTGTAAAGGGGCCTTCAGCCAGGGACAGACAGTCTGTGGGTGAGATACAGTCAGACAGTCAGGCACTGTTTAAGTCATAGACTGGGAAAGTGAGGTAGACATAAACTGAGGAGGTAAGTCAAACAGATGTAGAGTCAGTGGGTAAGTCAGACAGACACTCAGGGGTAAGTCAGACAGACATGTATCCTCCCCCGAGGGCTCCAGCAGTAAGGGGCTGTGTGGGAGAGGCAACAGCCAGGAGATAAGGCTCTCATGTGGGGTTGCTGTCGTGTAATTCCCCCTCTAATACAGCCAGGCCGTGGTTCTCAGCTCAGCCCTGATCTGCACACAACCTCTCCTGAGACTCAGCTGTCACATCCCAACCCTGCCACAACTTTGAGCAGCCACACACACACACACATACATGCAGACGCCTAAGCATCTTTCTCTCTCTCCAAGCTTTTGTGTGAATGTGTGTCGTGTGTGTGTGTGTGTGTTTGTGTGTGTGTGTGTGTGTCAGAGAACGGGACCAAGTTCTGAGCCATGTGTGTCATTTTACAAGTGTGGCTCAGGCAGGCTGAGGCTAAAGCCAGACAAGTTCCTCAAGGGAGAGAGGATCAAGGCACAGCGAGCGCTACTGGTAACTGTGTGCTTACAGTATAAACAGCTGTGTGTTGCTCTCTGCATGTCTGGCTGTGTGTGTGCATGCGCACTTGTGTGTGTTTTCATATATAGCCATGAAAACACTGTCCCTGACTGCTGTAAAACAATTGTATGTTGGTGCAGTACCTTGCTCACGGGCGCCTCAGCATTAGCTTCAGCCCAACCTCCTGACATGTTGTAGAAAGTCAGGCACTCACTTTAACCTTACTTAAAGCCACTTTGTTTCCTTTGAAGTTTTGGAAGCTTTCAAATCATTCTGCTTGCATCAGTGTGAGTCATTTGAAATTTTAGGTAAGATAGTTGATAACAAGCAAATTAATAATAAAAGATACAATTGTGAGTCATATCTATGCCCCAAACTAAGATATTTTAGCTTGTAGAAGCTTTTGTAGATTAATTGTACATGTGTCTTCATACATCTGCTTTATATAAGAATGTATATCCAATTAAATGTAACCCTGTATCATGTCATAGCAATGCAAGATAAACAGAGGCTTGTTTATTTATTTTTATTATTTATTTTGAATCTGTTTTAATCTGAGTTTCTCACAGAAAATACACAATCATAAAAGTCCAAATATCATTAAGTCTGAAGATTTAATCTTACATGTTTATTCCAAAACTACTAGTGATTTGGACTGTGTACTTGAGGAGCTAAGTTCCAGTTCAGCATCGCACAGGAATGAGTATAGGAATAACACAGATTGCCATGTAAAGAAGCAAGTATTACAGTATAACAAAATATGTAATTTAACATGATTCTTACTATAGGGTGTTCACCTGCCTACACATAATGTAAGTTATTTTTCATTTGTGTGTGTGTGTGTGTGTGTGTGTGTGTGTTTGGTGTACATGTGACAGCAGCTTCATCTGTATCACTTGCATGTTCATGGTTATTAATATGTCTTACTTAATAATCATATGTGACCAGGTTTAATGCTACGTAGTTCCCTCTGGTATGGAGATATTACAACTGGCCAAGTCATCGATCATCCTCTCTGCCCCCCCCCCCCTGCCTCCACACACACACACACACACACACACACACACACACACACACACACACACACACACACACACAAACACACACATACACACACACACACAATTATACGCAGTGATCCTATTGGTCAGCACTCGCTACTGCAGCACATTGTATCATGACAGCACATCATTGAACCATCTCTTCCTTGCACTCACATACTCACACTGTTTATTAAATGATATAAGATATATATTAGAAGATTTACAACTATTTCAATTATTTCTTTGAATCTACTTGCAAAATAATGAATCTGGTCACCGAGAGATCTTGTGTATAAGAAGCAATATGTATTGGACTTACTGAGTTAAGAATGTGTTCTCTTTTTTTTTGGAACATGGAATCTTATTGTGAATGTTTATTGGCATTGTTTTTTCCTCGTTTCCTTTTGAAAAACTGCAAAATCTAATTTAGTCTTCCTTTTAGTCATAGCACTTTACGCGAGACCAGTTATGTAACACGAGTTATGTTCGGAGGGACGAAGGCTTAAAAACACGTTTGCTCTGAATATCAAGTCTGGAAGGAAAAACAAATATTAAAAGATGGTGTTACCTCACCCAAAACAGACACTGTGTTCGGATCCCAGACCAATCCATCCAAAATTTAAAAAGGTCACCAACTCCGCCCGTTTCCTCCAGACTGCATGTTTTTGGTAAAGTAAGTAAAAACAATTGGAGCCTGTAAAGTAGCCTCGACTGAAGGGACCTCTATGGTGTAAGATAAGGGTCACGGAACTTCATCCAACTACAGCTGTAAGCTCCAATTACTTTCTTAAGGATAAGCAATGTTAACGTATTTAGTACAGCAAACAGGAAGTGGATGACTTTGAGTGTGTCTTTGTAACATAACCCTCACTATGCCGGTCAAAGTATCCCTTTGGGAATATCCCGCATTGCTTGCCTTTATTTGACACGGAAGCCGCCATGTTTTTTTACAGTAGCCCAGACTGGACCAACTAAATACTTTTTGAGATTTTATGACAACTGATGCCAACCACAGGCTCTCTTTCATGTTTGGAAGGTAAGGGTGAGGTGAAGGGTATTCAACTGCAATAAGTAACTTCACCACTAGATGTCACTAAATTCCACAAACTAAACCTTTAACATGAAATCATTTTTGTTGACGAGTCAACTAGCTCAGCAGACCTTTGCTGGGACTATGTTTTGATAAGACAATTAGCAATTAAAACTCAAGAAGCCTAATTAACCTCATGATTCAGTTAGTTAGTGCCTGTAGCACCCCTGCTGGGGTATAGGCCGTCGACAAGGGACCTCCAGAGTTCACGGTCGCTGGCGTTCTTTTCTATCTGCGACCAGGTGCCTCCCAGTCTCTTTGTGTCTGCCTGAAGGTCCCGGCGCCAGGTGTTTTTAGGACGTCCTCTGCTTCTCTTTCCTTGAGGGTTCCAGGTCAGAGCCTGTCTGGTGGTGTTTGACTCTGGTTTGCGTAATGTGTGCCCGATCCATCTCCATCTTCTTCGTCCAATTTCGTCTGCTGCTGGGGGTTGTTTTGTTCTTGTCCACAGATCGTTGTTGCTGACCTTGTTTGGCCAGTAGATTTTCAGGATTCTTCTGAGACATTTGTTTATGAAGGTTTGCACTTTATTTATTGTGATCTTATTGATTCTCCATGTCTCTGCCCCATAGAGCAGGACGGATTTTACGTTGGAGTTAAAGATTCTGATTTTAGTCGTTTCCCGTATCTCTCTAGAGTTCCAGATGTTCTTGAGAAGTAGAAATGATGTCCTTGCCTTACCTATCCTAGCTTTTACATCTGCATCTGTACCACCCTGACTGCTGATGATACTCCCCAAGTAGGTGAAGGACTCTACCTCTTCTAACATGGTGTCACCAAGGGTGATCGGTTCCGTACTAGTTGTATTTATCCTTATGTTTTTAGTTTTTCCCTCATGGATGTTAAGTCCTACTTGTGAGGAAGTCTCTACGAGTGTATTGATCTTGTCTTGCATCTGGTGGTAGCTATGTGACAGTAGTGCCAGGTCATCTGCGAAATCTAAGTCATCCAGTTGGGTCCATAATGTCCATCGGATTCCGTTCTTCCTTTGTTCTGTTGTTGTTCTCATGATCCAGTCAATGGCTAGTAAAAACAGGAATGGGGATAGAAGACAACCCTGTCTGACCCCAGTCTTGATCTGGAACTGTTCCGTGAGCTGTCCATCATGTATCACTCTACAGGTCATTCCAGAATAGCTGTTTTCAATGATGTTCACTAGCTTAGTGGGCACTCCATGGTGTCTCAATAACTTCCATGCGGTCTCTCTATGTACACTGTCGAATGCCTTCTCGTAGTCGACAAAGTTGACATAGAGTGGGGAGTTCCACTCTAGTGACTGCTCTATGATAATGCGAAGAGTGGCAATCTGGTCGACACAGGACCTATTCTTTCTAAATCCTGCTTGCTCGTCTCTCAGTTGGTGGTCAACTGCATCCTTCATTCTGTCCAGGATGACTCTATTTAGCACTTTGCCTGGCACAGAGAGTAGGGTGATCCCTCTATAGTTGTTGCAGTTTCCCAGGTCTCCTTTCTTTGGGAGCTTGTTAATAAGGCCCTCTTTCCAGTCAGATGGTATCTCTTCTTCTTCCCAGATCCTTTTGAAGAGTGGATGCAGCAGGCTCACCGTGATACCAACGTCTGCCTTTAGGGCTTCTGCCGGGATGTTATCTGGCCCAGTTGCTTTCCCACTCTTCAGCTGCTGTATCGCTTTCCTGATCTCCTCTCTGCTGGGTATGTCACAGCTGATGGGGAGGTCGGTCTGTGCTGGTGGGATATCTGGTGGGTTTACTGGTGGGGGTCTATTTAGCAGTTCCTCAAAGTGTTCTGCCCATCTGTGTAGTTGTCCGTCCTTTGTTTTAATGCTGTTTCCCTCTTTATCCCTGACCGGTCTTTGTGGCCTGCTGTATTTGCCCGACAGCTTTCTGGTGGTGTCATACAACTGTTTCATGTTTCCATTTCTTGCTGCTTCCTCTGCTTCTTCGGCTAGGTTGTCGATGTATTTCCGCTTGTCCGCCTTAATGCTCCTCTTAACCATTCTATTGATATTAGTATACTCTTCTTGTGCCTTTGCCTTGGATGCTCTTGTACGACTGTTTGTCACTAGTGCTTTCTTCTCTTTTCTTGTTTGGATTCTTTTTTGGGTTTCTGTAGATATCCACTCCTTTTGCTGGAATTTCCTGTAGCCAACCACTTCTTGGCATGTGGATATTAGTGCGTCTTTAATATGTTGCCACTGACTGTCGATGCTGTTTTCGTCTTCAAGTAGGTCCTGGAGAACGTCAAATTTGTTTGATAGTTTCAGTCTGAATTCCCCTTGTTTTTCTGCGTCCCTCAATAGGCTCACGTTGTATTTCTGTCTGTTAGCTGTTGTCTCCGTCTTGTTCTTCTTGAGCTTGAGTTTCAGTCTAGCAGTTAACAAATGATGGTCAGATGCTACATCTGCCCCCCTTTTAACTCTCACATCCTGTAGTGATCTTCTGAACTTCTTGCTTATGCAGATGTGATCTATTTGGTTCTCTGTTGTGTGGTCTGGTGATACCCATGTTGCTTTGTGTATCCTCTTATGTGGGAAGATGCTGCCTCCGATAACAAGCTTGTTCAGTGCGCAGATATCCATGAACTTCTCTCCGTTTTCGCTTGCTTCTCCAAGTCCATGTGTTCCCATCACCTCCTCATATCCGATGTTTACTTTTCCTACCTTTGCATTAAAGTCACCCATGAGGACGGTGGTATCTTTCTCTGGATATTTGTCCAGGATGTTCTGAAGCCTGTCGTAGAACTCCTCTTTTTCTTCTTCTTCACTGGGGTTCGTTGGTGCGTAGCATTGGATGACATTCATCTTTATCTTCTCCTTTGTTGTTCTGAACGATGCTGTGATGATCCTTGGTCCATGGGCCTCCCATTCTATCAGTGCTCTCTGTGCGGCTCTTGATAGCATGAGGGCTACCCCTTCTGTGTGTGGGGCATGGTCATCTTCATGGCCCGAGTAAATCAGCAGCTCTCCACTCATTAATCTTTTCTGGCCTGATTTTGTCCATCTTGCCTCACTGATGCCCATTAGTACAAGATTATAATTTTTCATCTCTTGTGCTATTTGAAAGGTTTTCCCTGTTTGGTACATTGTTCTTACATTCCATGTTCCAATGGTAATGTTTTTCCTGGTTGAGAGAAGGATGGTCGGTCCTGTGGCTTCCAGGGGCTCCTGGCTTTCACCACACAACGTCATTTGTCTTCTAGCTGAAGAGCTACTCTCTCCCAGGGCCGTGTCCTCTCGTAGTTCTCTTGTCGACGTTTCTGTAACTGCAAGTGTTTTACAGGGTGGGGTTGTTGGCCCCACGCCCAACCCCCAACCTGGAGGACCAGGTGCTGCTTTTCGTCCGGCCTCTACTCTAAAACCTGCCCGGCATGGTTGCACCTACGGGGGGTATGAATACCCGCCGGTATAGCCTTTAGAGTCACGGAGGCACGCAAGCCTCCCCACCACGGCAAGGTAGCAGCCACGGGGGGGTCATGATTCAGTAGAAAACCCATAACCAGATGGAAGTATCCTGTATTTACACATAGATTGCATGCATCCAAATGTACATGTATGCAATACACAGGCATTTACCGCATCCACTGCTGTTGTATGTAACCGAGCTCTGTTTTAGTAAAACTTTAGTAAGATGAAAAGAGAGACCTTTGGAAACAAATGAAGGCCTTTTTGGCAAACATGCGGTGCTCTCGGCAAGGTTTAATCTGGATGTACACCTAAAGTGGACCAAACAACCCAAAACAAATCTGAGCCCAAACTATTTTGCTATGGGTGTGTGGACTGGTAAGGGGTTAGGGTAAGGGCTACAAGTTTGTCCTTCTTAATCTTCCAAACGTAGTAGGGTGAAACCATCCATACAATCCCCTTTAAACTCTGTAATCTGTTCTCCCCCCACACACCAACAAATAAGACAGGAGAGTATAAGTAAACCAGAGAGACACAAGTAGACACACAGACAGAGCTTCACAGATAACAGGATAGCAGCGGATGCCGTCACGCAGCCATTTCCTCTCCCATCAGCTTCCAGTGCTCTGAGGGGGACAGAGTTGATTTAAATCCTACATCACCTTTCATTGTCTAGTCCATCACTAACACTTAAGACTGCATCCCTGTTTCCCCTGCCCTGCCCCACCTTCTGTCTGCCCTCACCACTACAATGTCCTCTTGCCCAGCAAGGATGAGTCTTTTTCAAATGCTCCATGCTGATATACACAAGAAATGTGCAAATTACAAAACAGTAGACATAAGACAGTAGATACAGGGAATATTGACACAAAGGCATGCAGAATGAAGAACACCTGCAAAACTAAGTGTTTGTGTGTGTGTGTTTTGAAAACATTAGACACCAACACAAGGAGCACCTTGTTAGGAACACCTATATACCGCACAGTTTTTCAATCAGCCAGTAATATGGTAGCAGTGCAAGGAAGACAACATGCAGATATAGGTCTGGAGCTTCAGTGAATGTTCAAATCAAAATGGGAGAAAATTTGACCATTAAGTTAGGTCAGAAGAGAGTGGCTGGACCAGTTCAAATTATAATGCTCCATATCTACTCATACTGGCTAAATGGACATCACAGTGAATTTCAGTGACCTCCCCAGAACAGGCGATTAGCAGCTTGAATGTTGGACTGTCACTTCTAATTTGAAATTTGAACATACATTTCGTATTATGTAATTCAAGATAAAGTCTCTCTACATCATCCACCCCAGACCGTATAAGACACTATATAATCATAAGTAGTTTTTTCTCTAACGAGGGTGATCACTGTTGACTTGATGTATCCCATGTCCTCTCGACCTATCCGTAAAGTAAGTCAGTAATGTCATGTTGTTTTGTTATGAAAATTGAATTAGTTTTTGTTTTTTTCAAAGTTCAATTAAAAAAATTATTCACAATTTCTTTGAATGTATTCTTCCACTCTTTTGGAAATTAGATATTGGTGTCAATGTGACTGCCGGATTAAATAGAAATAGAAATAGAAAGATTAAATAGAAGTTCAAACATGCAGTAACTTCACTTTGACCAGAAATGGTTCCTCTATTCAGGTCCACAAAAACCATCGTACAAAGCTGAATTGACAGATAATACATCTCTCACCAACGGCAAAAAGCCAAGTACCTCGACTTTATGTCAACAGAATTGATGTCATGCTGTTTCTCATTGAAGTAGGCTATTAGGGCTTCCCAGTATCATGAGTGCACTATATTAGCCATCGTACATTTCTTTATATCTTTTTTTCACTTTGACAGACATTGACCTACATCAAAACCAGCTAGCTTACATTGACAGTTATGCTTCATATTGCATTTATTGAGTCTTAAATTCATATAGAACTGGAAATCTGTTCTGAATCAAAGGACAGATTCCAACCAAGCACATAACCATTAACATGTGGAGAGCAACTAATGTTTCCTTCATCCAGACCAAATGTGTCAGTGTCAAGCTATTAACTGCACATGCCAGTGGGTCTGTAACAGGCAGCCATCATTAGGTAGTTTGGTCTAATGACTGTTCTGCATGGTCAGCTGTTTGAGACGATCCAGATTAGCTTTGCTGAAGTTATTGCCTCTAAAATCTCACTAAATACAGCGAATAAATGCTTGACACTGCTGCTAATCTATTTTCTCGGATTACAGTGCCACCCATGTATAGACGGCCTTCCTTCCTTCCTTCAAAACAGCCATTTGTTTCACATCATGACAGTGCTGTAAAAATAATACAGTCATACTTGACTTGAAGCTTGGATGGAAAGATTACCAACCATGATTGTATACTTTGCATAACTTTTTTGTCAATAAACAATCATCTTGTAATCATCTGCAATCATTAGTGTATGTGAAGTAACCTCAGCGGGGGTGTATCCACCTTTGGGTGCATCTGAGGAGACGGGGTCACATCCATCCAGCATTTGTATGAGCAGTCTTAAGTCCTCAGGATTTTAGAGACACTGCTGCAATCACCACCTTCATTGTATAATATGGCATATCTTAGGCATGAAGAACATTCCCAGGCCTGTTGTACCAGTCACGTGTGTGGGCCTTTCTTAATAGCTCACAGTGACAGTACCAGGCCAAGTTTTAAATTGTTTCATACAACTTCAAACGTCTCTATGTAAATCCTGAGCTACGGGAGCAGCCTCTGTTGCACTCAACCGTGTAACATTATCTGCTGTTTTATAGTCTCTCATCCATCTCTGCGCCTGTCACATCCCTTTGACTGCCACCCATCCAAGCCATGGATCACTTTGCTTTGGACAAACGAGTTTCTGTATTCACTCCTGTGATAACACGTCACTGATAGCTCTACTAATATTTTCTAATATTTTGTCAACACCACTTAACTCTACACATTAACATCATCATCTTCTGGCAATGTCTAACATCAGGACCGTAAGTTAAGGTGAGTTTCTCCTTTGTATTCTTTGGTAACATTTTTGTGATGAACTCAACAGGTAGCCTAAACTGACAGATAGATGGCACAGAGCAAGAAGGTTCTTGGTTTTCCAGTTTAGCTGTTGGCTTTCTGTGTGGAGTTTGCACGTTCTCCCCTTGTTTGCATTTTCAGACTGGAGATTAGGGGTAATTGGAATCTCTCAATTGACCATTAGTCTGAAGGTGAGTGTGAATGGTTGTCTCTGTATGTCGGCCCTGTGATGGACTGGCGACCGGTCCAGGGTGTATCCTGCCTCTAGCCTGATGTCAGCTGGGATTGGCTCCAGAGCCGCTGCTACCTTAATAATAAGCAGTGTATATAATGTATGGATAAAGCAAATCAAATTTCATAAAACTGCAACTGCTCATGAACAGATACATCAAGTCCATTTATGTTTGATTTATAATAGGTTTATGAGTGTGAAGTGCAAGAGAATCTGTCTCACAACATTTACCAACAAGCAAACCTTTCAGAAGATAAGTACGATATTTCTGATGAGAATAAAAAAAAGTTATTGTTTCAGTCCTGCAGAGTTGCTCTGCCCAAAAGTGAACTTATTTCATAGAACTAATTGAGGAGGACTCACTATTGACTAAATAATAATAATTCTGAAGTAGCACAAGAGCACCACAGGCCAAGAGAACAGGCATGTTTAGAACGGGCACTGCTGTAAAAGGCACGTATTAAAAGACAGATCTTGGGATGTCAGGAATCGATATCTGCTCATTGAAATGAAAATCTTTTTTAATCAAAAGATATTTCTATACCAGCCCTGGTATCCCTCCTCAGCATTCTCCACTGCAAGAGCCATGAGCTTTCTCACTGTCGGGTCATTATGTTCACATCCTTTTATCATTTGCATATAGACAGTCTCCGCAAATATCTGTAGTCACACCCACACACGCTCCTCAATTTGCTGCTGTGTTGGAGTACACACTTGCACACACACACAAATGTAGCCTCTTTCTCCTGCACATACACACACACACACACACACACTTACACACATACACACACACTATACTAGGTAGAGATTGTTATTTGTTTGTGACCTCCAAAACTTATCCTGTTTCTCCTACTTCTGTCTCATAAAAATGAGTCAGA
Source organism: Platichthys flesus (assembly GCF_949316205.1). NCBI lineage: Eukaryota > Metazoa > Chordata > Actinopteri > Pleuronectiformes > Pleuronectidae > Platichthys > Platichthys flesus. The sequence goes on along the minus strand of NC_084945.1, from coordinate 26,922,784 downwards.
TCTCATGCAGATACAAGAAAAGAAGTGTCCATCACACGCTTGCGCACACACACACACACACACACACTTCTCCGTTCACACAGGTCCTGGCCAAGGTGAATGGGAATTACCCAGAGGACCTTGCCAGAAACCTTCAGGCTGACACAGATGCCCTATGTGGCTCCAGTAAGTGTGATTGTACACATACACACACAGACACACACACACACACACACTTCAGACACATTGAAAGAATGTGTGTGATGAACATGTGTGTCCTTTGGACCTAATAGTGCATTTCAAAATCTGCTACACAAAGCACATTCTAAAACTATGGTGTGTCCATTTAAGCAAACATTGGACTGGGTGCAGACAGGTCAGAAGAGCTTTTTAAAATACATCACATCTCTCTCTCTCTCTCTCTCTCTCTCCCTCGCTCTCTCTCTCTGCCAGGGACATCTGAAGGTGGACCCGTGTCTTCCCTCGCTCCCTCCATCCTCCCCTCAGCCCAATGCCCCTCTGCAACTGCAGGGTAGGGTCACCATCCTTTTCTGTTTCATCAAAAGATATTAGGTGTTCGAAAATGATAAATGTGAAGTTGTGTGTAAGCTTTTATAATCAGAGGAAATGCTCAGCCGCCCTTCTCCACACCACCTCTTACCCACCCAAACCCCCCACCACACTTGTTACTGGGCTGGATGATCTTCCAGCAGGTAAAAACAAATTAAACACAGAGCACTGTCTTGAGTCCGATCCACGATTGGAGGTTGTCTCAAGGACGAGCTGGGTTCAGGCTCCTACACACACTGACACGTTTGTATAGCCTCTACACTATTATTCTACACATTATTAGTTTGAAATTAGGACAGATTGAATCAGACACGGAAATACTGATGGAAACTGCAGTACCATCGAAATATTATGTATTGATTAAGTAAGTGGGTATTCTACGAAACAAATTAAGTTTGGTTGTTGAACAATTGAAGTCAGGGTTAATGGGAGTCAACATTAACTGTTGGCGGGATATGGGATGTGGACATTTCCACTGCAATTCAAATTGTGGCAAACTTTAATACCGAGGGTACAAACCTGGCCAATAGGTTTATCATAAATATCATAGGAAATGACAATTAAGGGGCTTCCTGTGTTGCTGAAATATTTTGGATTATGCACAATCATTCCCAAAATCGTACCCAAAATCTGACATTCCCTGGCTGTAACAGCCAGGGAATGTCAGATTGTGCCCACACACACATACACACACACAGATACACACACTCGTTCTCTCTCTCCGAGGGTTGAGTTGTTTGAAGATAAATAGCATAAAGAGGAAGAAATTCACAACGCTTGTTTTCATGTTTGCAAGCACTTTTGACAACAAGAGTGTTATTTGTTCTGTCATGTTCCCTGTTGTTACTTCATTTGGGAAAATACACCCGTGATCAAAAAGACAAACAAGCAGCTTTGAGATGATTGCACATTCACAAGACACGTGTTGGTTTACACTGTCACTAAACATAGATGCAGATCATGATCACACATGAGGAAACCTTGTGATTTTTTTAAGACATTTATTATTGTCTTTTTTTGGGGGGGGGGGGGTGCGGCAGAAAGGAGCTGTGAATACAGACTGTGAACATGTGACAACCTGTTTGTCTGTTAAAGTTTATATGATTAACATTGTAACAGTTGCCTGTTGACAGACCTACATTAGTAATTCATTTGGATTTTATGTTAATTATAATATGCCAACTCTGATTTTAGTCTTTAGACAAAAATATCTACACCTTTAGCTGCTAAATACTTTGCTATTTTCACCAGCTAATCACTAACTTGCAATGATGTTAGTTAGATACTCCAAAAGTGCTTTGTGGACTCACCCCTCCATCGGCATAGTGGTGAGTACATATCCATTTTTGGGTGATCTATCCCATTAAGGTTGCTTGTTCCTATGAGATGTGCTCCTTAAGACCAGTGGCAGGAAAGCTGGAATTCTGTCATCCCAGTAACAATGATAACAATAAGAAACTGAATTGAAGTTGACTCCAGTTCTTGACTCTACCATCTGCAGCTTCAGCAGAATTTGAGATTCATCACACCAGGCTAGAGTGTCTGTCCAGTGTTTACGAGTCTGTGCCACTGCAGCCTCAGGTTTCTGCTTAGTCTGACAGGAGAGGAGCCTGCTATGGTCTCTGCTGTTGTAAACCATTCACCTTGAGGTGGGTTGTGTTCATTCTGAGAGGATTTTCCTCTCACCATCGCTGTAAAGAGTGGTTTTCTGACAAACCATGGCCTTTCCGTCAGGTCCAACCATGTCTGACCATTCTCCTCTGTCCTCGCTCATCAACATGGAATCTGTTGCTCACTGGATATCTTTTGTTTTTGGCTTCATTCTGAGTTCAAACTGTTGTGTCAATTATGTCAGAAATAATCCGATCAGTCTGTCTGGTGTCAACACCATTGCCAGACTTTTATTCCCCATTCTGATGTTTGATGTAAACTTGCTCCTGGTTGATTATATGATCGTATTGGATAAGTAGGTGTTCTGATGCTCCAAATAAAGTGCTTGGTGAAGGTAAGTTTGTTGATTGAAGCCAGTTAATCATCTCATTCAATTTGTAGTGGGAAGTAAGTGGTAGGGGTGAATACATTGAGACATTGTTCTATGCGAGTGGCCAATTTTGTGTATATTGTTGTCTTGTATGAATTTAACAAATATCTTTTGTTTATCAAATTGATAATATGACACAAAAACAATGAGATACAGAGGAATAAATATCATATTTTTACACAATCAAGCCAAAATGCCTCTGTCAAGCAATTACCTGAGCCCCAGTTTCTGTTTCCTGTATGTAACAGTATGGGTGGAGAAGGGCGGAGGAGTAATACCTGTATTATTAACTGAGGGGTTAAGGCGATTCCTTTTGCTTTCCCCTCAACCCCTCTCCTTTACCCCGAGCAAAGACAAAGTGTGTAATAATTACAACGCTGAGACACAATGCACTGTCAGTTGTGGCACAGGAAGAGCCAAGCTGTAGCTATCACACTGGCAGATAAATTCCATGTACAATTATTCATCCGGGGACTTTGGCATGTAGATTAATGAGTTTGATAACCCGGAGCTTTGCACCGCGCTCCTGCCTCCCGTCGTCCCACTCCTCGCCACGCTTTCTCTTTTTTCCTGTCTGTTGCTCACTACTTCAGATAGAAAAGGAGCCGAATGGAGAAGTGGTAATCAGTTGGTGGATGTGTTCACAAGGACAGATCGATGAGGAAGATGAGGGCAGTCCTTACAAGAGAGGAAATTTGGTTGGTCGTTGCTTCTGCAACCCTAATGTAGGGCTGGCACTGAAGTTATCACATTTGCAGATATCATCTGTCTGATCTGCTCTGTGCTTTACAAAAGTTCTCTACTGGACATGGAGGTTCTCTAGCTTTCTTTTCTATTTTTCGTTGGCTGAGTTTTAACAAGATCCATACATTATTCCCCTGACGTATTGTTATAATTTTGAAAGTTTTGCCCCAACTTGCTTTGTTAAAGTAAGTGATTAAAAAAAAAGGGTTGTAAAACAACCCTTTGTAAAACAGAGGAGAGGTTGCAGAGGTTGCAGCAATGCTTTATGAGGGCTATATTGTAGGCCTCTGAAATGTGACCTGAACCCAGAGTGGTGGTTTAACAAAGCCATCAGCACTTCTGATCCAAACAACAGCAAAAAAATCTTTTATTATAAATAGTTGTTTTTAAAGGATCACCACTTAAGAAACACAGATGCTTTAACTTTGTGTGTTGTGTAAAGGGGGGATTCTTTTCTGTCTGACAACTGCATCTCTGCCAGTGAATCAAAAGCACTTGAATCCATATGCATGTGTGCGCAGACACACACGCACCCATACACATACAGACACACAAACACACCAACTCACACACACACACACACACATCAAACACATCACACACATATACCTGTACACAGGCACCATTTAAAGCAAGAAAGTGCAGTCTCATTAGAGTGGCAGGCAGACATACTGAATAAAATGGAGTGGCATTAATATTAATACCAGTAAAGTGCCTTTATAATCAGAAAGTGGCCTGTCAGCTAGCCAAGTGGGGCTGCTTGCATGTCACAAACACACACACACGCACAAATACGCATGCACGCACACACGCACGCACACACACACACAAACACACTGGTTTCTCTTTTCTCTATGAGTACACCACATCGATTCCGTGCAGTCAACACATTGATATTTTAACTCTTTTCTTCTCTACTTTCTTTAAGTTTTGGAGATGCTGTTTGAAAATCTCCAGTGAGATTATTTCAGTGATTCTTTTTTTTTTAGATACAGACTTCTAGTTTCAACTCTTCCACTATTACACTTCAGCTTGCAGCTTTTTCACCTAAGTGAGGCTTTCAACCTCCTCGACTAATTCAACTCATGTTCAGCTGTCTTAAACTTTAATTTTTTGAAAATTCAACAGAGACTTCCTACATTTTCAGCTTGATTTCAGCAAGAAATGCATTTTCTATTTATAATTGTAATATAAATTTTGCTCAAACAATAATAGATGCATTTCACCACGACTCGATAAAAACTAAATGTCCTCTGTGTTTTTTTGCCTGCTGTCCTGCAACTGTAGTTTATGAATCCTCTGCACTGGAATGGTACATCCAGTCCTACGTTGTGATAAATCCATATATTTTACTGATATGTCAAATTGTAAAACATATTAGTACAAAGTGTTCAGGTCATGAAACATTTCTTACTTGACATGTAAATTTACAATGTCGCCACAGTTTCACTGTGCACACAGATACATGGACAAAGCAAGCACACAGCAATTTTACTTAACCTGAGATCTGTGAGCAGATAGGTATGGAAGCATATTGCTGCCACATTGGACAAATCAAAAAGCAATTGTTATTTTACAAGTTGTAGATAAGATATTGTCAAAACATCAAACTTGTCATGTTATAACGTAAAACATATCACGCTATAATAAGATAGCTTATTGTCAAACATATAACTTTTCGCTTTAGGCTACAATATAAAACGTCTCATGTTACAATAATCTGTTCTTTAAGTGTCTTGCCTATTTTCTCAGCAGACGAAAATTATCTTCTCCCACAGTTGCTTTGTATCCGTCTAGCATGTCACAAAAATATATGTTTGCAACACCTCCTGTACCTGTTTCATAGTAAAAGCACTCTAGCGTTTCTGTTGACTGAATACTTTTATTTGTTTTTACTTGTTGTTGAAGGACCACAGAGTCGTGGCATTAAGGTGCGTTCAAGGGATACTTTTATTAAAGGGAATACAGTAGTCATAACCTAAACTTCACACAGACATGCACACCAGACACACTCCCTCTGAACCGCAGACACAGCTGCAGCCTGTACGGCCCAAGCATTACCATTGGCAAGTCAAATACTGCTTGTTGTTAAAAAAATAAAACTAACAATGAGAGGTGTATTTTATAATGTGAAAGCTGTATGTTATATATGACAAGTTGTTTGTTTTAACTTGTTTAAATAGTGTTATCATATTATTATATTAAAATAACAGTTTTATGCTTTAACAGCAAGTTATCAACATACTTTTTTTATTTGAAAAATAAGGTATCACTTTATAAATAAATGTTTGTTATTACTTTATAGTGTGATACAATTTACATAAACATGATACTGATCTGTTATTTACTTTTCCTGGCATGGCAGCAATATGTTTCCGTAGTCTGCCTGAATCCCTGCATGTCCACCATGCAAACAGCTACCACAGTAGGGAGCAGGCCTGTCTCTGAGGTTGTAAATACAAAGCTGGCTGATGTTTCCAAAGACGCACCAATGGGAGACAGGGAGCTTCAGAGCTGGTTTGTGTCCATAAAACAGTGAAATACTATGAGAGGTGATGGCAGCAGCTATGAAACAGAATGCTCTGAGCATTTCCAGATGGACCTCACCATCACCGGGCTGGAACACCCACCGCTCTGAGGAAAGCTGGGGAACAGGAGGCTGTGTAGGTATTCACGCCCTCTGGAAGACATTTAGTCAGGGAGTTTTATCTGTGAAATAAGTGCTATTTGCCACACAGAAATTTCATGGCCAAAAGGTAAAAGTAAAAATTAACTTAAAGAAATGTTTCTTAGGTGGGGGATATACAAGACTGTAGTTCATATCTCCTACCAAGAGTCAACAGTGTGGCTTTCAACCATGCACATGGCTTTTCTCTAAACTTAACCAAGCAGTTCTTTAAACCATAACCACTGTCTTCAGGTAGTTAAACTGTACTTATACAGCACTTTTCTAGCATTATCGACCACTCAAAGTGATTTACACTGCAATCCACATTCACCCACATGGAATCCTTGTGTAATGGCTAGGAGGACTACCTTCTCCTCCTCTATGCTGTGGACCCAGTGCCCTGTTGTAAACACCAGCCTGGCAGCAGCCTCCATGCAGCATCTATTCATTGATCTGGCTGTGTTGTAAGACCTTTTCAAACCAAGTCTTCCAAACACTGAAGCTTCATTCTGGTTGCCAGGTGAGATGAAGAAGAAAGACGTTGTAGCTCCAGGACGAGGTTCAAATAGCTTGGAGTCTCAGACACTGGTTCAAACGGCTTGAGACGACCAGTGCTGGGCCATCAGGAAACTCTAGAAGCAAGAAGCGCTCTATTTCACACAACATTGATACAAAAAATTGTGTGAGCTAGACCAAAGTTCAGAAAAATAAAAACACCTGAATCTACACAGACATGAGAGAAGATGAGAATATGATGGAGAGAGGGGAATAAAGGGAAACAGGAGTTATAAGAGATCAATGGAGAGCAATTATGGGTGAGTTCGGGTTAATCATCAGTACCTATATGGTGCCATGTGAGCAAGGCACTCTCATCAAGCTCTAACTCCCAGTCTCTCTTTCACGCGGACAGATCAAGCTCACACACTCACGCATAGCTAGGTCAACCCTTCAAACACACACACACACACACACACACACACCTGCAGACACATGCATAAGAGCAGGTGCATGTCACCTGTGATGTGTTTCTGCTAAATGTCTCCTCAGGAGGCTGTAAATATTTGATCAGCCTGTCTGTCATTGACCAGAAGAGAGAAATCATAGTGAATCATGAAGAAAAGATCATTCTCTATTCATGTGAACACTATTAGCCTCTTTCATAAGCAAACTCAAATATTTATCCTTTGCGAAAAACCGTTCAATGTTATCAGAGGCAATATAAGTCCAGAAATATAAAATAAAAAGCAGACATGTAAAGAGGATTTTTCTAATAACAGCACCCAGACTGGTATGGTGGTAACATCCTGGTTGGCTGGTTTTTATTGCTTGTTATTAGATCCTGATCCAAAACAATTATTTGTCTTATAATTTTTTCCTGCATTTGCTGGTAACACAAAAGAATTAAAACAGTGCCCTTGGGCTGCACTGTCCTACTGTAGTGATTAAAAATAGGAAATTGTGATGCATAAGCTATTAGACAAAGCCGTAATCAGATTCATTAATTTCCTTCATTTCTAAAGGCTAACGGGTTTTCTTAAAGTGACACAGTCTTAAAAATAGAAATGCAGCAACAACACCAAGCCTGTGAAGAAAAACATGGTTTGATTAGGATATTTTGTGCAGCAAGTAGGACACTACTGTTGGCCTGCTGCCTTCTCCGCCTCCGCTTTTACGTTGCTTTTTAATAATAATAACAATACAACTTAATGAGATGTCTCAATTTCATCAGGTTTTTTGGGTTTTAATTTCATAACTTTATTGATTATTATTTCATGAGGAGACAGACCTATTTGTGTATGCAAACTTTCAGCTTAATTTGTGATAATAACATTTACTATAGGACGACTTTGGGATTGATATTTGAAATGTAAAAAAAAACACCTTTGAATGCATCGCTTACAAAAAATGTGAAAACCAAAAGAGCGATGGAAGAGGCAGAGGGAGGGAGATGGAGGTCTCTGAGTTGGAAACTCAGATAGACCGTATATGCTAATGATACATATTCATCTGCCATCGAGGGATGGGAGGATGACCAGGAAAAGTGATAACATATACCATCCCTACTGTTTCAGAATGTAACAACTACTGTCAGCCACACGAAATGCTAACACTGCTATTTCGCAGGATTTATAATCATAATCATTACATAGTAGCGCTCTGAATTCTGCAGCACCACAGACAACAGTTAACACAAGGTAGATAACAAAATGGCTAAGACCGGCACGAACATCTGAGAGTTGTTATAATGGGGAAAAGACCAGCCCAAGTTTATCAGGATGTGAAGGGATGAAGAGGTTGCGCTTTTTTTGCAAATTGCTACCATTCATTTTACCTTTACTTTTCAGTGCTAGTCACAGAATCAATTCAATCTATGGCTGGGACAGGTGTGCACAGGCACTCACACAAAGTTCACTCAAACATGCAACAAATTCCAAGTGACAGGTACATAGCTTGAAAGCTGAAACTATGAGGTCTGACTTACTGCGTGGATGGTAAAGTCTGTATCAACCACAGCATGAGCATACAGAGATTTCTTGTTATTATAAAAAGTGTTTAAAAATGTGGCGAGCTGTCCGAGTTTAGATAATCAATGTGAAAAACTGCTGTTTAACAACCAAATAGGTCAGTGTTCCGTTGTCCCATTTGCTAATGTTTGCAATGGCTAATTCCAAATGTCTGAGAACAGCAACAGCTCCTGTTTGTGTAAATACAGAGTGTGTATTTTTTGTCAACAAATAATGGTTATATCTGTATCGGCTACTTCCAAGTTGTTGATATCCGTGGTTCACCTTGGTAATGAGTGTGCTTCAATTTAGGGGGGTGAGCGCTTCTGAAGGAGCACTAAGAATGGGTAAATGGTTAATGGTCTGTATTCATATAACGCTTTTCTCCGTCTTGATGACCTTTCTAAGCCTTTTTTGCAGTTCACACATACATTCATACACTATCTATGAACAGCTTTTTATTATTATGAGGAGCAATTTGGGGATAAGTACCCCAAGTACAGTAGCAGGTTGGGAGTGAACCTGGATCTTCATTTCAAATATCGTTTTCATGCGAAGGAATATCTCTCCCTCCTTTAATCAGTGACAAAACATTTTATATGCAGCATTCGTAAAAGCAATTTGTTATATTGTTCAGAAAAGTGCTTCATTAATAATTTGTTTAGTTATTATTCTGGAGTTTTCTATTCAGTGCCTCTTTTGATCCCAACAACTAAAGGATGCCAAAGTTCTTGTTGAATAAACACATGCTATCTTCTAATTGTGGAGATATGTATGTGACAGGAGTAACTGTGTACTCTTCTTTCTGTATTGTGACTTTGTCACTGTACAAAACATGACATCTTAAATAAAGACAATGTGATGTTACTAGTTTCTTATTATTAATCAGTTACACATTACAATTACTATAACTATTCTGCTTTACCGCTTATGCTTAATCAAGGTCTTTGTTTTGGCATTAGTATATTTGTAAATGCAATTGTAGGACTCTCTAGTTCTTCCGTTAAACAATGTTCAATCTACTTTCTCTTTGGCTTTTTTGAAAATCAAATATATTTTGGGTCTTAAGGTTTTCTCAGGAGAGACTTGCAGACACTTAAGCAATAGACAACAAAACTTTGTCAGTCAAATTCAATTTTCTGTAATGAATGCAAGCACGTTTTCATATATGGAGTGACACATATTCTCACTAAAGAGGAATACAGAGAATGACACAAAAAGGAATGAATGCAGGAGGAGGCCCATGAAATCCAGATGAAAAATTAGAACTGGGAATGACCACAATCAATTCTGAAACACTGCACAAAATTAATTAGGTTTTTGCATGGAGGGTGTGTGTGTGTGTGTGCACGCGCATATGTATACGTGTGTGTCATTTGTCTCTATGCTTCTATGCAGCCACTATGCTGTTGAGGGGTGGGGGGTTCTTCCTTAACCCTCCCCATTCCTCTTCAGCCCAAATGATTAACTGCAAATTACTGATTTCACAACACATCTTAGTTTGTGTGTGTGTGTGTGTGTGTTCGTGTGTGTGTGTGTGTATGTGTGCCTCTGGCTATTTTGACTGCATTCTTGACATTTATATTTTATTCTCTAAATGCAAAAAATTATCTTCCTCTGATTTAATTTGGCTTATTGTGCAGACAATTGTATGCTCGTCCAGTGTGTTCTCAAATCAATACATCTTAAATGTGTTTCAGATTAACAAAAAAAACAAGATTTTGTCGGATTGTATATGCTGAAACTGTCACTATATTCTAGAAGTAATAAATGAGACATCAGTGAAAAATAAATAATTCCTTAATGCCATTTACAAAAATCCTTCTTGCCCAAAGAAAAGTACCAATCACGACCAGGGTATGTCTCTAATTTACAGTCAATCATTCGAGCTTCACTGCCTCAGTGCATGTGCTCTCACTCAGCTCCAGTCCTCAGTGAGCGGGTAGGAGGAGCTAGCAGCATCTACCCTGTTGGAGCTTTCTTAATAGAGCCAGAGCACAATAACAGAGAAAGACCAAGGAACCAAAAGTTTGCCCGACCTCTTTTGCCAGACACAGCACATACATCAAAGACCATTAAACTTAAGAGAAGTGTCCAGCAAAAGCAAGCTAACATGAAGAAAGCAGATTGAGCTAGAGATCAAATGTTTGTCAAAATTAGAATGCCGTTTGTCAGAGAGTTGTGAGACCAAAAATGATCCAATCCAAAACGATGCACATTTGGCCACATTTCTCATGAACATGAAATTCATGTTAAAAAGTTCAAACTCATACTTCTGATCGAAGGAGCATTTCTACTCTGCGAGCACACAGGACAGTATGAGTGGAAAGACAGACTCACGTGTGAGTGTTTCAGCTCCACGCTCACAACTGTGGTTCTTTCAGCAAGAGGCTGAGACAAGCGCGAGCTTCCTTACATGCTTTTAACTGTTCAACACCTCCCAGCAGTGGCTCGCTCCTCAAGTTGATTTAGATCCCCCCTTCGATCAGTCACTTTTACCACTCGAGTCCCAGGTCCATCTCTGATCTTCAAACTAAATTCTAAACTTTGTGGATAACACTGCTGTTGACACAATATTCCAATGCTCATGTTTCAGAAGCAAATTCAAGAGGAACATCAGTCATCATTCAGAGGTTGTGGAAAAAGCCATGCACAACATTTTCTCGTTCTTTAATGTGTCTTCATTATTGGTAGAGTTACAATTTAATGCTAAATTCTGTCTTCTGTTTTTATACTCTGATATTTCAGATCTTTCCAAACAACCACTGGGTCTGCCTACACACTCAAGTTCAGGATGCAGGCTGGTGACTTCATGTTGGCATCAAATGATATATATACTGCTGTCTGGAAATGTTTACGAACATGGGTGGAGCGGCCAATGTTCTTCAAAGTGATGCTGACCAATGTCAGTTGTGCCAACATGGACTTGATGTGTGATTTGCAGGGTTGGAGGGTTGGAGTGGGAGAAGAAGCACCCGCAGCAGATGGAAATGATCCACTGTGACTTCACCTCTGTAACAAATGAATCACCACAATGTTTGCATGGTAGCTAACTTCCCGGCCACTCCCACTTATACCAACCAGCAGAGCTATAATTTGACTCATTTATTTTGCAGTTGTAGTTGTTTATTACTGAATCGTAACACCAATGTGTGTTTTCTTTGTCTTGTGTTTCGACTGCTGTGTACTTGCATTGGATCTCATTTTCCCGCAGCCATCTCACCCTGTCTTTAAGTCCATGGAGCATGAGGGGAGGCCAGAGTCAAATTTCCTAAATGTGGCAAAGTCAAGTGAACCCTAAATCTTGAACTTTTTCTCTTTTATGGTACATACGCATGCTTAGAGAACACACAAAGGAGAAGGTACAGTGCTCTTAGTGTCTTTCATTCCGCACATTGTTCTGTCAGTAAAGATATGGCACTTACAACAGTGAACCTTCTGAAGTCCTCATCAGAAGAGGCCCACGCTTTCATAAAGCTGAGATGCAATTAAATACCAAAAAGATGCTTTTATCAACACAGCACTTTGACACACTCTCTCTCTCTCACACACACACACACATGCTCACGCACACTACACCCCCTCCAGTCTCGTATCCTGTGAACTTCAATCCGTCGCTCTAACTTGTGGACAAAAGGGACCAGAATTTCTTTGGAGTGTGTGTGGACCAAAAAATAAAAGAAAAAAAACATGACGTCTCGACTTGTCGGGAAGCGAAGGCCCAGACGGTTCCAGCGCTCAGGGGGCCTCCATGATCTGATATCTTTTTAATTAACGGTATCCCATTCAGCCACTTGAAGGAACAAAATAAAAAAGGGAAAGAGAGAGAAAAGGGGACAGGCTTAAGTTTTGACAGCTCTAATTAATGTGCATGGGGGCAAAAAAAAAAATGCAAAAAAAGAAAGAAACAGGGGAAGATGTGCCCATCTTCTAGCGGACTGGTGAAGGAGTCATTAGACAAGCTGGTTCGTCTGAAAGACATCAAAACCTTTTCTCTCCCTCCCTTTTATCAGTGTTTTCTTTGGACTCGGAAGACTTTCTTTTTTTTGCAAGAAAGTGATAGAAGAAAAAAGAAGGGGAAGAGATGAAAAAAGAGACAGAGGAAGAATTGCTGAGGATAGAAGAAAAATGAAAAGAGAGGAAATAGAGATGGGAGGATAGAAAAGAGGAAGAGATGGAGGTGGGGGAGGAGGGGAAAGGAGCGCGGAGCTGCCACTTCACAACAGGGGAGATGAATGACTTTTTACCTCTGGACACTGGGCCTTAATGAAACCTCCAGAGGCCAAACAATGGCACCTCTGACACACACACTCACACATGCACACACACAGACACACACACATACACACACAAACACACAATCATGCACACTCACAAGAGCAGACCCGATATGTAGGTATACTCACGCACACACACGGTGGTTGAAAACAGAAGGGACATGAACACTCACAGGGGAAATATAAGCCCTAGTGGGTTTACACGCACACACATACAAAAAGAACCCACGGAAAATAGAGTAGTGTGCAAACAATAAATGGACACACAGAAAATTTGAATATACACATACAGACAAAAACACAGCAGCACACACAATATCAAAGAAAACAGAAAACATGCACTGAAATTGTACACTCTTTCACTTTCTTTCTCTCCTGCTGTGTCTCTCTCTCTCTCCCACACACACACGCACACACACACACACACACACACTCACACACACTCACACACACTAAGCCTCCCTGGGTGAAGCAGGGCAGAGCAGTAGCTGTGATGGTGGAGGAGACAGAGTCAGAGACATGGAGGCCACCTCTAATAAAGCAGGTCAAAGAGAATGAGCTTCCTCGGCAACCCAACATCCCATAATAGCATCACAGCACTCCAGCCTCCATGGAATCAATTTAGTGAAATCTATATAATATACGTTAATATAAGTATTTGTATGTTGTTGCTTTTTATTTATTCACTGTCATACATATATAACAGTGTGTGTGTGTGTGTGTGTGTGTGTTTGAAAAACAGGATGATTACCCTGAATCTTCATTAATTTATGATGTTTTTCTTTCTTTTAATTTTTCACCTGCTGTATATATATAAACATATATACTGTGTTGCAGAGTTGCATTATGGGAAATGCAGGATCAGTGTTTGGGTAGTTCGGCCTGTACTTGATGCTAAAAGTTTTGATACTCCATTTAAAAATCTCTTGTAAAATGAATGATGGAAGAGCTGAACTTAATTTCTGTCGTTCCTCTTTAAACTAGAGGATTATTCTCTGTAACTATTAGTTGCTTAAATGTCTCAAATTTTTCATGGAGATCAAAAAAGTTGAATCCCCCCCCAAAAAAAGAAAACACTAATTACACCTCACAATTGAAATCTAAGGGTCCTGCAGGGGCTTCAACTTTGAAAATAAATTGTCCTTGGAAAGCTGTATCATGTCCAAGTGTCTTCAGGTCGTGGTCCCTCCTGCTCAGTTATGATGATAACCTTTTATCTGCCGCGCTGCTTCAGAGCTGAGAGGGTCGAAAAGTTTCTGGACTTGATTGATTCAACCCAACTTCCCCGGCCTTTCCCAGACTACATTTACAGAGTCAATCACCAGCGGGGAGTGATTTATTGGCACTGCTGGCATTTCCATGGTACACCGCCATCACCCACCCACCACCACTACCTCCCAGTCCATCCATCCCTCCTTTTAATACCCTCAATTAATGCATCAAGGCAAGCGCCGGGTTATCGTTCCCCATCCTCCTCCACCCTCCACTCCTGCACTCCGACGTCCCTCCATCCCTCCGTCCCTCTCCATCATTCTCAATTAAAGGGAGCTGGATGGGTAGCTCTTATCTGCACTTATGAATATGCAAGCGACTCTTATCCGCTCGCCAAGTGGCAGGTAAAATGGTTACCGGGGCTCCACGCACTGCATAGAAATTTTGTTTGGAGGGTTTGGATGGTGACGTGGGTTAAGACAGGAAATACCTTTCTCTGGTTTGATCCTTCCTCTGTTATGCAGTGCAGCTTTTATTTGTTCTCGTTGAACGAATGTAGTGAGACAAGACTTTTGCTCTGCATCTGTCAATCTGCAAGTCTCATAGTCCATATTGTTGTAAGTAAGGCTGCACTGTATAGATGGTTATTATGGATTGATTATTGGGTCATATGTGTGGACTCTATCACACTGTCAGGACTGAATGTATTATATTTAACATCCTTATATATTTTATTTTCAAAAGGTATGTTATTGTGGTGCATCTTTTTGGTAAACCTTAATAGTTAAAATGAGTTTGTTCATCCGATAAGACCAAATTGTATCCGACAGGTGTTGATTCAATTTACTCATCACTCTACTTTCTTCTTCTTTTTCCACAAATACGTTCAGGGCAATTTCATTGCTGCTTTCACAAATATCTTGAAGTCACATGATGCACGTTTGGATATTTGTGAATGGTCCAATGAAGCTGATAACACCAACAAATATTGATTATTTAGCCATAAAACCAAATAAAAATAAACACCAACCACTCATTGACATATCAATGCTGAAAAATAAATGTAATTCTAATCTCTTGATTGAAGAGTTTTTTTTTTTTATAACATCATTGACAATAAATGGTTTGAAATTTAAACTTTTCCCAAAAATAAAGTGAAGAAGACTGAGATTAGTTTCATTGAGGTGCAAATTGTTTATACAGTAAGACCGTTCAATTTGCATCAATCTCTCGAACAATGTGCAAAGTATTCAATTGGGTTTTTACTGTGAGATTAAATAAACAGCTGATACAAAGCTATTTCTGAATCAACCTTATACACACTTTTATAGTTCTGTGGCTGCAAGGAGGAAGCATCATAGGAGGGTTAGTTAGTCCATGTTTGAGGTACATGCAGCATCTGGAGGTAGAAGAGAATGAAAGACAGAGAGATTTTATTTTTCAGAGCGGAGAAAGAGGGCTGATAATATCACCGAGGTGTTTCAGTCATGGGAAGCAGCACCATCTATTGGAGGTTTAAGGATGCAACAAAGAAAATGTGAATTAAAATCACACCTTCGCTAATCATTTAAAAAAAGGGGAATTTTGTATAACGGAGAAACCACAGGAGAGTACGAATAAAGAATGAAAAATAAAGGGAGTAAGGAGAGAATAGAAAGATGGGAGGGGCAGAAACTACATGAAATTAAAGACGGATAACAAAAATCTGAAAAATGACCAGAGGAAAGGAAAATGAAGGAAATGAAACTTAGAGAGAGGTAAGAAAAGAGTAAAGGTTAAAGTTAACAGAAAAGGGAAATGGTAAGGAAGGACTGAAGCAGAAACAGACAATGATGATGTAAGAGAAACCTACGGTTTACAATCTCTCTTTAATAAACAAATAGCTGCACACTTGCGATGATGGAATACATGAGTAAAATAGACGATAAGAGAACAGAAGGAAATGAGGGATGGAATCTGAACAAGAAAATTTGCGTTTTGTGATTTTCTTTTTTCTTGAAGAAAAAAAATCCAGTTGAAATCACAGGTCATGTGGAGACATAGATGATGTATTTTATTTGTTGTATTATCACCTCCTTTACTGTGGTTAAGGCCCAGTAAGTTTGACACCTGACTGAAGCCCGACACACACACCCTCTGTCTCTTCGGCTTGCATCATTACCCTGCAGAGCAAATAGAGGACTGTTCCACGTCAGAGGGAATATGGGGGAGAGGGAGCGGATGGAGACAGCCTGCAGGCTCAGTGTCACTCACATCAGCAGATGTGTCAGTGAATTTGACATATGTCTGATATGTATGTGACAAACACACACACATACACACACACACACCAAAAATATTCATAAACACACACATTCTTCAATGCTGCTTCATAGCCAAGGGCCCACCATTGGCTATACTCTCTCATTTCACACACTTTAGAGCTGTAGCCCGAGGCAGCCGACAGAACACACACACACACAAACACAGTGGGCCCAAATACAGGATCCCAATCCTGCTAGCCTGTACATTTTAATGAGCAGCAAAACATATTTGTATGGACATGTTTGTGTGTTTGTTTGGAATATAGGCCAATGTATTTCCCCTAAATCCCACAAATGAGATGTGATTCCATCATTATAGATCTACTTACAACCAAGAATGAAGGAGCATGTTTGTTGTTTGCCATCGGAATCACAGGGTTCTGAGATCAGTGATGAAATTGATCAGACTAGATTTGGTTGGATTTTTACATAGTGTGTGTCTAAGATCATGAGCATGGTGAAATGTGGTCATTGAATTGAAAAGTAATTTGCATTAGTATTGAACATATCTGTTCATCATTTAATGCTAAAGCACTTCTCTGACTTTTCTGGCTTTCTCGCTCCTGAGGCAGAGTCGATGTGCTCACTGATGTCTTCCACAAGGATTCCAGTTTAAACAGTGAGCTTTAGAGAGGCGGTCGTTGTTTAGTTTCAGACAGAGCCAGGCCAGATTGACAGGAATCAATCTTCTTATCACTCTTACTCCAATCAAATGATACACACACAGTATTTTCCAAAATGTTGAGTTATTAATTAAAATGTTCTTTTTAAGTGCAGCTCAGAGGTCGGCAGTAAAGGACATGGGTCCTACCATCAGAATTTAGCTGACGATCATACAGTTCTGCTAACATGAAGTAAGAGCAGCAGTATATAGTGGCCAAGTGCCACTTAGGAACTGTTGAAACATACTGTTAACCCTAGACTGTTTATAAAGATGGATGAAATGACAGCTCCCCAATAGTGAAGCCAAAACATCTTGTTTACCCCCTGGTGGATGGCTGCAGCATAGGTCCTAAACCATGTTAATGGTTGGACATGGGTCAAGCTAAAACGTCAAAGGAGACAATCTTTTTTTGGTTATTTTTAGTTCTTATAACATTGATGTTTAATAATAAGGGTGAAACGTCATGATTGACAGCTGATATTGACTTGTGATTGGATGATCATGTACTTCAGTACCCCGGCCTCATCCGATTCGACCAAATAACTTTGATGGCAGAAGATAGCAGATGGCTTCATTTTTTTGCGGGAGGAAGTTGAGACATGTTGCCCATTTTTATTTACAGTCTATACTGTAAAACAAAACAGACAGAATATGATAATCATTTGCATGGTATGATTCACTTGACAGTAAAGAACCTATTTATCTCTTCATCATATACAGAGCAACATTATTATTCTTTTGTTGCCATGTGTCTTGCAACTTGATGAATTTAAGTCCAATTTACACACTTTTTGCTCTGATTTGGTCTCCTCCAATTCCTGAAAGCTGCTAAATGCTCCAATATGAGGGTTATTTTTTTTATAAAATAAAAATAATCTTTTGGAGGCATCATAGTATCAAAAAGAGAATTTTTCAGTTTCTTTCTTGGGCAATGGCAGGGCGTGGACCTATACTTATTAGGAATAACTGGCTTTCAATTCACAAAAACATATGATACCTTCATATGAGAACACAGAATTCTGCAGTTTAAAAACATCTCATGAATCAGACGTAGAGTCTTCTTTATCAAATTTAAGAAAAAACTGGAATGAGGCTGTATCATTCTGTATTTTTAAACAAATTAAATCACTCATCAATTAAAAACCTCTTCCTCTGTTCTTCTCCTCGGATCTGTTAAGCCTTACATTTCTTTACCTCAAGGTTGATCTCACCTGATGCCTTCCTATTTCATGGAAAATAAAAAATCAAATTTCCTCACACCATTGCTGTTCCTGCCACTTATTATCAGCTTCCTAGTTCAACCCAATTAAACATGAGCTCTGGCTGCCCTTTATGAAACATCACCTTCCCCATGACAAATTAAACATTACTAGTAGAGCTAAAGATTGAATTAAAAGAGCACCACCATCACCCTGTCTCTCTCTCTCTCTCTCTCTCTCTCTCTCTCTCTCTCTCTCTCTCTCTCTCTCTCTCTCTCTCTGTCTCCCTCTCACCCCACCCCCTCCTTTTAACTGTTCTCCCACTCAGCAATAACCCCAGCTCTAATTAGCAGCAGGGCTGAATCTCCAGACTGATTTGGTTCAGGACAATTTGTCTGTATTATTACCTGGGTGACATTCAGCTCTGCTGCCTTTACATATTTGCAGGGTTTATTCTCCGGCACCAAATTTTAGACGCAGCCACAGAGCAAACTAATCCTGTTTCTCATTGTGAAATGCAGCTGTGGTGAACCTGTTCTGTCACAGAAATTATGAAGATGTGTGACAGTAGAATAAGCTCACGTGTACGAATTATTAACACTGGTAAGCAAGAAAATGGAGAGCAAGGGCCAATAACACATAATCCTACTCATTGATTACCCAGGGTAGCTTATTTTCTAATACAACAATATTTTTTGTCAAATTAGATCACTGCAGAGCCATATGAAAGTATCAAAATGAAGGCATTGGTGGGAATATAATATACACAATGAATAACATTGAATGTGAATGTTGCTCCTCCTGTGATACTTGTTACATTTATGTACCTTTCAGTGCTATAGAAAGTGTTTTTGTGGTTTATCCTGGGATCTTTACTGGGTCCTCTCATCGGTGGAAGTTGTGGATGCTGCACCAGATCCAGCAAGGCAAATAAAAAATTATCAACCGTTGTCAGTAAACATTGTTTAATGCAGGATTAGTGCATCAAGGATAGTAATTTCTGTTGGTATATTTTAAGTCTGTAGATTTGGTGACAAACCATCTGATAGATGTTTATTATAACTCTAATTTCGCCCACTGAAAAATCAAGGGATCACCACAGTCTTCAACGTTCATCCTCCAGGGCAGCTCTCATTAATCTAATGGTAATCACAAGGTTCATATAATCACTTTCCATTTCTGTCCTTAGAAAATCATCCCCTGGAAAATCCCAACATCTTTTGTGCTCAGAGGACGGTGCAAACATTTGCTGGGATATGGTCAGTGTGATCTGATAAACTGTCCTAACCTGGTCTGAATACGGGCCCATATTTCCTCTACTTTTGAACTCGTGACAGATAATCATACAGACTTATTGGACAATTCATTCAAACATTGTCATGTGGCCTGCAACATAAAAGCCGGGGCCCCTGACCTGCCCACCTATGGCTTCATCTGCGGCTTTCAAAGCACCTTGAAATATCAAATGCATATTTCACATTTCTGCACTACAACCAGCTAAAAAGCAGCGACGCACTCCATCTGAGGCTGTTATTGCTTATACTAAATCACAGGTGGCTGTACTGACAAATTGGTCCAGCCAGGCTGGGCCGGACTGGCTGGAAGAAATAGTCTAGTCATTTTGAACGGGCCTCACACAGGAATATTTACACACACACTCACACAGAGTCACACACACAACTCAAAAGCTGGAATATGGTGGCTGCAGAGGTGCTGAGTTTTTTTTTTAGGCCTAATGGAGTGTTTACTACTGTGTTTACTAGTCTTAAACATGTCATAAACAACACTAATAGGGTCAGCTCTGCATGTCTGGGGTCAGTGCCAACATCAGTGAGAGCGGGTGAGGAGGAGAATCACAGCCTGGCGTGATAAACTCCTCACCGCCTCACAGCTTATGCACTTAGCGTCCTCAGCTTAAACTATGTACATATCGTATATCATGTGTTGTATAAACTACGAAGTGGGAAATATTGACTGTATGTCACCTGGTAAATGTCAAATATTGGCATTTACAAGGACAATTATGAGAAGAGAGGCACGGGTATTTCTCACAAGTGTTGCACTGCAATAACGTCCAAGGTCAAGGTTCAGGTTGCCATTGGATACACACATTATAGACTGATGAAAAATAAATCTAGTTCATTCAATAACTAAAGGTTGTAATAGTTACCCCAGCTGAGTAAGGATTATTTTGAAATAGAGGAGAGAAGTTAAGCGAGACACCTTCCTTGTGCTGAAGTCGCGCTTGTTGCCGTTAAAACTGTGCACGTACGTCTAAACAGTATGCGTGTGTGTTTTCTCTCGTGTAGTGCGTCTAGACATGAATCCAAGTGGCCAGCATGTGCGTCAGTGTGCCTGACTCATTAGGACATATTAACAGTGATTTCATTGGGGCTGACGCCAACGTCTCCGTCTCATCCCAAATGAGAAGGGACGTGATGACAGCATGCACACACACCCAGGAAGGATAGCTTCTCTGAAAGATGGGGAGGGGGGGGGGTAGTCCAAGCTGAAGAAACAAGATTGTGTGTGGTTGTGAGTGTGTGTATGTTTTTTTCCTTTTTCATCTCTAGATAACAGAATTGCTGTGTGACAAACTCAAAACCCCTCTCTTTCTGCCCAAGGCCACATTAATTGCATCAATTTGCTCTGACAATTGCACAACAGGAAAAGAAAAGACAAGGGATTGGGAGTGGGCCTGTCTTGAGTGTGTGTGTGTGTGTGTGTGTGTGTGCTTGCGTTTGTGTGCACGCATTTGTCGCAGAACTGTTCTTGTCATTTTTCAGCAATGATTAAATTAGCAACAAGAGTTGTGTCTGGCTATAATCAATCATTACCCTCACTCCAGTGCCAACCAATATCAACAGAACCATATTTCCTCCACTTGAGGACAAAATGTTTCTTGATTGTGTGGCACACTTGTCTATAAATATATCAGACGGACCGGTCCCCCCCCCCCCTTGCAGTATTGAGTTTGAAGATTTTTTTTCCTTACTTTTCCACAACCTGGTTGTGTACGTGTACCTCAGTGTGAATATGTCTGTTTAGAGAGGTCTTTCTTTAAAGAGCAAACATCTGTTTCTGGCCTCACCAGTGATCACAGACCTAAATGCGGAGAGGGCCTCAAGTATTTTGAAACTCTAACTTAGTCAAGTCAAATTGATTCATGAAGCTCAGTTTGTCTCTCTATCTTTTCACCTTTAATTTGGATAAAGATAAATACAATTCAAGATAATGTAAATATCAAATGTGATAAATGTTAGAGTGGACTTTTATTAATAATTACAAAGGCTTATCTACCTCAGGTCCGGCATAAAATGAAAAGAGAAAAGGTAAATTTTGGTTCAAAGATCAAAACACAGAGACCCTGCACAGTAGTGTAATATGATTGGGTGCCGGTTAAATTTAGGTTTTGCAAGTTATTTAAAAAAAACAGCATTGGTCTGCTTATTATCTGATCGTTTTATTTCAACAACTTCTGCTGTTGTGACTGTCTGAAAACATGTTCAGTGAATAGTTAACATATTCACCTGTCAACTCTAAAAACAGAAAGATCACATTAGTTGTTTTCAGTCGGGAGCTCCAGACAATGTGCAGACAATAGCATCAGGACTTTCTCCGCAGATGGACTTTCACACATGAACCACGCAGCAGGAGATTCTCCACTCAGACGCGATCACAACTACACAGAAATATCTGGAGGATTCAGGTGAGGGGTGGAGCAGCAGGCACACGCACGGCATAAGGTGTTCATTTCAATGAGATTATTTTGGTTAATAATAATAGAGTTTTATCACCCAAAGCTGTCTTCGTCTGCGTCTTCTATGTGTATGGCTCCGCTTTTCACCCTGAGATGTTTGTATTTGTTTAGTTTTTCCCTCATTGCGTCTGTCACGTGATAGAAGGGGGGCCAACACGCCCACTCGCTTGGGGGGAATCCTGCAGAGAATCCTCTGCTGTGTTCTCACATGGACTCATTAGGACATTATCCAGAGTTTGTGCTGTGGGGAGAAACTCCGGAAGTTCTCACTCAGACATTTGCGTTCTCACTTACAGGCCCCCCTTGATTAAGTCAGGAGACTTTCCGAGTTCAGTGCATGTCCGAGAGCAGTTTTACATTATATCTGTCCGTAAGAGAAAACACAACACATTTTCAGTTAAATCCAGAAACTTAGAATATAACCGACCAATATAATATTGATAACTGGTGATTCCAAAGGCGGGAACCACAGTAGCTTTTATAAGATGAAATCTTCAGTACATTTACAGTTTTATCCAATAAAATTCACTTCTCATCATGTTGATAAGAAAAAATGTCATTACATTTCTTTAAAGGTTCAGTGTGTAGAATTTAGCGGCATCTATTGGTGAAGTTGCATGTTGCAGCTGAATACCCCCCCCCCCCCCCCCCCCCCCCACACCCCCAAACATGAAAGATAACCTATGGTAGCCTTCAGTTGTCATAAAAATTCAAAAGGTGTTTTTAGTTTCTCCCGTTTGATCTACTGTAAAAAACATGTCAGCCTCTGTAGTGAGGACTCGCTCTTGATGTTAATATAAAGTATTAAATACAAATGACCCATTCTGGTGTAAAGAAGACAAATTTGTAAAATGTAGGTGAATACACACTATTTATTTCTCCCTTTCACTCAAATTACACTGAACCTTTAAATCAATTCATGGAATCTTTGGAGTGAAGCAAGCCGTTTCCTTACAACAAATTTGTAGTTGATATGATTATTTGTACAAGAACAGCATTTTAGAATGATGTTAAAATAATGACACTGTAGGGTATCGAAAAAGATCATAAAGTTTTAAACTCACCTGCAGTATTTTCCAAGTCTTATTAGTTTT
Source organism: Platichthys flesus (assembly GCF_949316205.1). Taxonomy (NCBI): domain Eukaryota; kingdom Metazoa; phylum Chordata; class Actinopteri; order Pleuronectiformes; family Pleuronectidae; genus Platichthys; species Platichthys flesus. Next base: position 26,899,769 of record NC_084945.1, on the reverse strand, counting down.
ATAATTCACAGTAGCCTTTACAGACTTTCCCCTCGCCTGCAATATCCTTATTTCTTCACATGAGCACAAATCATTTAGTGCAACTAGTGTGTCCTGACCAGGAGCATGTAGCTCCTTCCTCCTGAACATGTACATAATGTCACGTCAGAGCCTGTATCAACTTGATCGCCGTGTACAGGGTCATTGCTGGTGGTGATAGTCAGACAGGGGCCATTGCTCGCTGTGGTGCCGTGGTGCTGTGGTGATTTGTAAGCCGATTTGTTCCTTTATTTCCCCTGGCCATACACATGCAGTCACCGGGCCTTTATGCTCACAAACACACACACTCACACACATCAACCAAAACACACAAAGGCCCTCCCAGAGGACAATCTGTTCTGAATCGCATTACAGCCATTTCCCATTCTGTAGGAGGGGACTGGCCCCAGCAGAAATCAAATATTTATCATGTTGTATTAACCCCCACTGCTGCCCTGCACGCACACACAAACACACAAACACACACCATTGGTCCTTACACTGCCTCTGCACACTGAATTCATTATCCTATTAGGCCATAGCTCAGGCACTGTGGCCGGTGTGGGTGTGTATGTGTGCAAACAGATGCACGCACATTAGGACATGTCTGTCTGTGAGCATGGACGTGTTCACATACTCACACACAGAAATTCTCCTATTGCCAGGAGCCTACTATTGTTGGGTCAGTTAGCTTTAACATAGTGTATGTTATAAATAATATAAGCCACATCTATTTCTTCCATTGATTCCACATACCTAGCTATCTACTGTTCCTCTGACCATTTTTCTCTTGGCTGGTCAAGAAGATTGAAAAGACATACAGCAAGATCTCTGGAAATCTGCCTGATTGTCTACCTTTAAATAAACACCGGTTTGTCCGTGCTCTTTGTTGCTATTAAGGAGCATTTCCCTTTTTCTGGGGATGTAATGTTTTTACATGATTTTTGAAAGCAATTCTATACATTATTTCATTATTTAATCTATAATTTCTATCCTTGTTGCTCATCTGTCATTCTTATTATCATCAACTAGTCCAGGGCCCGTTCTAAACCTGCCTGTGTGGACTGGGCTGTTTTCTTGTCGTGTGTTTATGCTTCAGAGTTACTTCAGAATTATTCCTTTCATTAATGATGCTGTACACACCTGGTTTTGACATGCAGCTTTTTGTGAGCCGATCTCAAGTGGACAGCTCAGCGTGCGGGTGTGAACACACTCAGATCGGATAGCATTCCGATCTCGATAGACTCCATTCAGAGCTGGTCTGGGCCACATGTGTCCATATTTTTTTAGCGATGTGAATGTAATCCTGGTCACATTAAAGGACCACTTCTCAACTGACGTCCTCTGTGTAAGCAGACATGTAAATCGAGCAACAGGGAAAAATAACCACAGAAGAAATTTGCTCTGCCTCGAAAACATTGTCTGTGTTCTTTGAATCGTCGCTTTCTAAGTGAGAACTAATCTGAGATCTGATCACGACACGTATAAGTGACCAGCTTTTACAGACAGGTGTGAACACATGCACTCAGAGCTATGGTGCAGAGTGGAGTTAGAAAACTTAGATTTGATGACACCTGGTTTAACTACAGGGATTACAATGCTTTTTCAGGAAATGAATCTTTTTTATTATTGTTCACTTGTGTGGTTTATATAAGTTTGAATGATTTACTGAATGTTGTTATTTTTTCCTACATTGCATGTAGACTATTCAGAGGTCTGTTAATCTGACACAATCTACAAACCCAAGTGTTACATTCCCCTTAGGAAAATAAAAAATGTTGTGATGATTCTGGTGTGTCTGTGTGTGTGTGTGCTGCTGCTAGGCCTCAGTCAGCTCCAGACCCTCAGCTCCACATCTGCAGTGGGTGGTGCCTCCTGTACACCTGCCCTTATCAAGGGGGGATAGGGGAGCTTCTCTTCAGTCCCCCTCTGCCTCCTGCTCTGCTCGCTCTGCTGCTTGTTGGATGCCTTTTTGTCTGTTTGCCCACTCTAGTGAACTAGTGAACTTGTTGTTGTTCCTTAACTGCTGTCTTTAGTTTGGGGAATCTTTGTCAGACTTTTGTCCAGGAAGCTGTAGGGGAGAGTAGCCATTTTGTTTCAACAAAGTTTTCCCCTGTTCAAGTGCTGCCAGGGAGGTTCAGTTTTTGTACCTCTCTTTGTGTGAGTAAGAAGTATGCTTGGTATTTGTTAGGGATGATTTTTGTTTGTTATTTTGGTTAGGCGCTCTATGAAGTTGTTTCACTTCCGTTGGTGTTCTTAAATAACCTTAACGTACCTACTTGACTCTTGAAATTATTTACCCTGGTCTAATGTTACTCCCCCTACCCCTACACCAAGTTGGGGACGTGACACCAGGTTCACAACTTTTCAAACTTATAGCGCTGTAATTCATGTTTATATAAAGCTTTACACAGTCTATGGCTTTGCAGCAACAAAACAAACATTATGCTTTTACTTTGAAGACAAAATACAGAACGGGAAGTGATTGTTGCTCCCATGAGATCAGCACCTGTCACCGGTTAGTCTGTGTCTGATATGAAAAATTAAAATAATCAGTAAAGAGTGAGAACAATTTAGAAAAATGGCAGATATGAAAAAAGTAAGATATACATTTCCAAATTTTGCTTTGTACACACTTTCATACTTTAAATATGCTAATTATATGTGATGAGGCCACACACAGTTCACATGGACTTTTCAGCCTGACACAGCATCCCAGTGACCTTCTATCACGAGTCATCCTCCACTGATGTTTACTTTAATCCCAGAACACCTCATATTTTCTTTTGCGCCAGAGATAGAAACTCCCTTGTTCTCCCTCTTCAAGGTCAGAAAGGAACAGTTCCTCGTGCTGCTGCTCTGAGCCTGGCCTCCTTGTGAACGAACTGGATCAGCCACTGTGTTTACATATGAGTCAAAGAATTGGCAGGTTGCTGAGGGGCGAAAGATGCAGATTCTGGGGTCTTGGAAGGGCATCCTACATGGCTCTGTTAAGGAAGCCCAGCTCACTCGCTGCTGGTGTTTCACTGCTTTGATTATTTTCTTCTTATCTTCCATTTTCTCATTGTCAGAGATCCCTAGGTCATTCCTTTCTTTCTTTGTGGCTCTGGACCACATCTTAGGTGCTGATCCTCTACCAAATCAGGACACAGCTATTTACAGACATCCCACCGTCTTCTGCTGTTTCAGTCAATTGATGACCTGGTCTACTGTCTGTATCACATTCCTCTTTGCTGTTGTACAAACTTGGTGTTTTGGACCAACAGGTCATATTAGTCACAAGTCTCTTTTTCTACTGTTTGTAGCCCAAACTGGTGGAATTCATTGAATGCATCAGGGTGTGTCTTCTTAAAACTGCCATATTGAAAAGACATGAAGGACGTAGTTCTCTGAGTTCATCTTCACACCTAAGATGAAATCACAGGAGCCCTGTGAGATGTTGGTATAAAGTGAAAGGGCTAAACCAGACTTTTTCTAGAATTCCTACCAGAATCTTCTTGTAGGAAGCTTTGGTCAATTATACTTTTGTAAATGTTTCACCCACCTGCTTTTACCAACATAAAATGAGAATGAGAATGACAACTGGTAGGGGAAAGGCCATAAATGTGTTGGTGTTACATACACACACACACACGCACGCACACACACACACACACACACACATACACACACACATACACACACACACACATAAACACATACATACAAATTAATGCAGTTGTCCTCTTCTTGGGCTCCTCTCTCTCTTCCTCTTCTCTCTCCATGACCAGTACAAGTGCTGGATACATGACCCAGCCACATATTGTTATAATCAATAGACTTTTTGTTATGGTGATCAAATTGCATTTATTTTTTCCCTGACAGGTCAGGACTAATGTACCTTATCAATGCATCTGATTATCAAGTGTCCTATTACCCAACAAGCAGGAATTTTAAGATTACTTTAAATATTTTAAAGAATCAGTTGGACTTTGTGTCTTTTGACCTAGTTGTGTGAATGTTCATCCGAGTGTCTGTTCTGCTCCTGTTCGTGCTTGTGCTGCACATATCTGTGTGTGCGTGTTCTAGCAGACATATTTGTGTGTTGAATTGTTTCTGCATGTTTGTTGCCCGGAGGTTGTGTACTCATGTTGTTTTCTGCTGAATGAAACAAAGTGGATTTGTGTGTGAATGATTTTTGCTGTGTGTTTGTGTGAGTGTTGATGTAGTTTTGGAACTTTTCCTCCTCTTTGTCCTAAACTCTCCATACTGGAGGGTAAAAAGGCAATTAGAGGCAGTGAAAAACAACAGCAGCGTCTCCCGCCAACATTTATCTCAGCCCCGCTGCAACAAAAGCCAACTGGTGGGGCCGTCCACCCCTGTTAGCTGCGAGGTGTTAAGGACAGATTTATCGATGTAAATATTTTGACTCCTTGACATTGGAGATAACTCGGATTTTACGAGGTAATATTTCCGCCCGTTCTTTTTTTACATTAGGTGAATATTGCACTTAAAACTCCACCATTTAATTATTTGCACCGGCCCAATAAACATGACTTTATAGTGTCCATAAATCAACCAAACAAAAACACACTTCACACTGTTAATCTCACATATTCCACCATAAAGCAGCATCTATAAAAAAAGATGTGTTTTACACCAAATGTGCGTCGCTGAATACCTTAAGTAAATGTAATAAATGTGGCGAGCATGGTGTGTAAATCTCACATGCTGCATGTTGTTAATTTGATACATTAGGCAATAATTTGTTATAAATAATTGTTTATTAGGCGGGCCATCCTGTGCTCAGGCCTAATGATATGTACTTAGCAAGTTTTAAGGGATGTCCCAATCAGCAGCACAACTTTGCAGCAGCAGGGCCATTTATTAAAAGAAAAGATAAAATGATTGCCCTTTAACTATAAGTATGATTCCAAACAACAAATCATTCAAAAGAATTAAACAAAGATTTTAATGTGATGCAGTAATTTTCCTCATCTAAACTTAACTTAGTAGCACGAAAGGTTGTATGTGGCCGCTGTTTCCAGCTTTTTAAATAAAAATCATATTTTAACAAATTCACCCTTCCACTGTGCATAGACTCCTGTAATGAAATGGAAAACAAATAGAATCTGCCAACTATGATGTTTGTAAATGTGAACAAGTAGCCCATCTATGACCTGCCCTCTGCTATCTTTTCACTTATTTATTAATTCACTTCATTTTATTCAACCGCTTGCTTGATCAATAAGTAATTAATTTCCCTGGCTGAGGGAAAACAGGCCCTATAGTGTCACCAGTGTTGCTCCTGACGCTTACTTTTCTTCTTCTGCTTTTTTTGTTTGGTTTGAAAACTTCAAATTTAAATTAGAGGAAGGAGAGGAAAGGCGATGAATAGATCTCTCTCGCTTCGATTTCTCTGAGAAGGGAATGAGTGTTTCTTTGGCTCTGTTCTTCCTCCCCGATAGTGGACAACACCATAATATTGCTTTTGTTTTGTTGGAGAGGAGCCAGGGATAGAGGAGTTGGAGAGCAACTTTGAATTGAATAACTGTACAGTTAAGTTACTATCGAGTCTAGATTCTTCTTTTTTCTTTAACTCACTCTCAGCTCAACTTCTTCTACTTTCCTTTCATAGGCACACGGGTGCGTTTTTAAGTACAGGTTATTCTTTATTTTATTGTATCTCATAATCGTATTGTGGATCTTAGATCATTGCTGCAATGAGGAAACCATTGCTAGTTTTCATTTTGTGCTTTATTCAGTATTTCATGTCATCTTCTGGTTTCAAAGCTGAAAATGAGTTAAGACAATGGAAATGAGGAAAAGGTCAAATCATCCTCACACTTTTAGATTCATTGTCTTTTCTTTTGATCACATGTGTCTTTATCAGAGCCTGAGACCTGCTGAATACATGTAAAACCTACACTCTCTCATCAACAGTTTGAGAGATGCACTCACAGTAAAGAGCAGTATATATTCTGAAAAACTGGAAAATAGGTAGGAAACAAAAGTGTTTTTTTCCTCTATACATGGAATATCAGAAAGAATCAAATATCATAGTTAATTATTATTGTTATAATCAAGTAAAATTTAGTGAAACACAAATACAACTTAACAAAGTGGAAAAACTTGAAAACTCTGTGTGGTCAGAGCCACATACAGTATCCTCCCTGTACAACCACAGCTTCTACTGACCACGTGGTTCACAGATGTTTGCTTGTGACCTGTCAAAATAAACGGTGTGTGTAGCATTTTGTCACCAGCTGCATTCAATTATATCCTTTAGTACTGAAGAAATTAAAGATATGTATGTTGAAAAAAATATTGATGAGAAAAAGCTTAGTTTAGACAAATTCTGACAATAAAGAATAATCCCAAAACAAATAGGAAGGAAAGTCCGACCTTATTTATAAGTCCAACAACCTGTTTTCTGAAAACACTTTTTTTAATTAGATTATATTAGAAAAATATTTGGTGATTGAGTGGGACTGTGTGTCTCTGTGAAGGAATTCAACCACTTATGTGTTTTAGTAGTAACTGTGCTCTGAGCTCTGTGGGCACACTGGAAAATTGAATCAAAAACTAAAAAGCGTTAATTGTTGGTTTTGGTCCTTCTGTAGGATTTGTGTCAATGTGAATATTAACAGTACATCAAGTTAACTAAACAGACAGAGCACAGCCTCATACAAATTTCTGAATTCACATAGTAACACAAACGCTCATGGCCAAAACACCTTGGCCACACCGGCACTTCTCCCAGGAGTCTCCTCCACCGCCGCCCCGTGTGCAGCCCCCCGGTCTCCTCCGGCCCCTCTGTAATAACATGATTCATGCATTCGATATGGCCCAGATAGATCATGAAGACACATTATTTCCCATTCCTCAAATGAAAGCATTATTATGCCACTTGTTATTGTTGTTAGCGCTAGTGTGTCGCTGCGGTGCTCACCCAATTTTTCTCTTGCAGGTGAACCGTGGCCGTAAGACTGACCGGGGCAACGGAAAGAGAAATCACACCAGAGAGTAAGGGAAATCGGATCAGCGGGCAACGATACAACAGCAACTCCTAGGAAAATGACTGGGGAGGCAAGCCGAATGCCCACCCGTCTGAGAGAGAGAGTGTGTGTGTGTGTGTGTGTGTGTGTGTGTGTGTGTGTGTGTGTGTGTGTGTATTAGTGGAATATATATTTTTAAGGGAAGAAGGACCGCGATACATATAACTACAGGCTGTCGTTTTGTTTGCTCACTCCTGTGGCAAAATGGAAGACATACATCGTCTCTTATTGCCTGAAAAAAAAGCGGGAGGGAGAGAGAGTAGAGGAGGGGAAAAAGATGGGGGTGAGGGTTGGCGGGGGGTGGGGGGCAACAATGCAATTCCAGTTGCCCTTGGGTGTGGCGTGGCTCTGGTCACTCGGGGAGTGTGCTGCAGGAGTCACATGGTTCAGATGGATCGCATCAATTTGCCACAAAAACAATATGGCCCCCTCCTCCTCCTGCTCCACCTCTCACCTCTCTTTTCTTTCTCTCCCTCTGTCATACACTCTCCCCTCTTTCGCCACCTTCTCCAAGCCTTCACTCCATCATCACATAATATAGGTGGGGAACAAAATCCAAAGCCCGGCCTCTGTCTTCATCCTCCTATTTTTCTCACCTCTTTCGCCCACCGCTGTACTTTCTCCTCAGACTCTGCACCTTTTTCTTACATCTCATTTTCTTACATTTGTGTTCTGACTCTTTCTTCTTTAATTTCTTAGTCTCTCCGGCTCTCCACCGCTACCTCTGCACAACAAAATTGAATTCTTAAGTGATAATAAAAGCCATGCGCTGTTCTCTCCCTCAGTAACTTATCCCCCTTTTATCTGCCCTCTCTCAGTTTCTCAGCATCATCATTGGCTTCTTTCTCTATTCCTTCCGGCATGTTTCACTTTTTTTCAATGAAGTTCATGACATTACAAATCACTCAAGGCCACTATTATAGACAGGTGATAAAACCATAACTAATATCACTGCTCTGATCAATAAAACAAAAACACTCAATGACACTTGGGTCGAATTCAAATTCTCTCCCTGCGTCTGTCTCTGTCAGTCACTCTCTGCTGCACATCAACCACTGACCAGAAGGTCACTACTGTCACCCTGTGGTCATCTTTGGAATCACACAGGGGAAGAGAGGCTATCAAACTTATAAAGATAACCTAATGCAAATGCCGAATAGGGGGATAAAAACTATACACCCTGAAAACACAATTAGTTTTATTTGAGCTCAGCTTTTCAGAATTATAAACAGAGACAGATTTTATTTTTCGTCATTGATAAACGTGTGATCCATGCATCACTAAATTTACAATCTTAAAACAGATTTTACTGATGCCTCTGGACAAAGGGGAACAATTATCAATAACAATAACTGTTAGGGCCCTCGAAAATTGCATCAATCAGTATTGAACAACACTCAAATTGAAGTCCATTGACTAGTGGTGGTGTTGCTTGTAGGCTGTCAATCATAACCAATGAAGCCATGCCGATATACTATATTAGAGATTTTGAGTGTTTATCTTACAGTATGCATCATTCATTAATACAATACTAAACATATAAATATAATGTGAATAAAATGGATAAATGTGGAATTAGAGAGCAGAGGCATGATTTCACGCGTCAAAATGAATTTATGTATCATTAGAGTGTCAATAAAACAGTGGAGGTATGTTTGTCTGGAGTGTGGAGTCAGGAAATAACCCTGATGATGTCATTAGGGCTGATGTCAGACTCCTCACATATAACAGAGAGTCATGGACGCAGGTTTGTTTGACATGACACCGATGCTTCTTATAAAAATCTTGTCAAACTGCATTATGGGAAGTGCAGGAACATGTTTTTTGAATACAAGGCACTGATAGTGATATATCTAATTACATGAAACATGTAAAGAGTCAATTTAAATCATTGAATTGTTAAAAATCTAGCTACACTTTAAGGGACATTTCATTGAACGCTTCAGCAGATGGGGTTGGCTCTGGTAAAAGTCAATTTTACTGTGAAAAAATGAATTCCTCTCATCAGTGACCCTTTCTTTTTGCTCTGTATTTCCTCCATTCCAGTCTCTGCACTGTGTCCTTTCTTTCCCTCATTCACATTCAATCAATCCCCACTCAGCTGTGCAGTTAGAAAAAAATAACACACCCAGAAATAATAGCTTAAACTGAAGTATTACTTTAATACTTCAATAGAAATAACCTGGTTTCAACATTTTGAAAGGAGCAGGCTCTGTTGCCCGAGGCTGCACTGTAATGTGTGAGTGAAAGTATATGGGCTGTCACTTCAGATTAGAGAACAGCCTCAGTGTGCCTTTGACGGAGAGGCAACAGGGGTAATAGGAGGTGGAAGGAATTACAGTTCATAAAAATCACATATGAATGGAGATAGCAACAATGAAATATGTCATTTTCAGCACAGGCTTGTTTTACACCATTTGGGCCAGAATTACATGGTGTGTGTGTGTGTGTGTGTGTGTGTGTGTGTGTGTGTGTGTGCTTATTCCAAGTATGTGTATGATTTTTTATCTGAATTCCTTACATAGTTCCTCAAATTCTCCATCAACACAGTAAACACAAAGCAAAGTATATGTTATCGAGAAATCTTATGTTTAATGTCGTATTTAATGAAGCTTTTGGGATTTTGGGGTTCTGTGCCGTTTGAGTATTTGCAATTTGACATACCAGCAGAAAGACAAGCAATCATTCAACGTGTCTATTGGAAAATAACATCCACTAACTACATAATGCATTTCCTGATGAAGATTTTGAGATTTTGTTTCTGGGGTCACCACGTTTCCAACATTAAAGCTCTAAATTTCTCTTGTTCATTTTTGGGACGTTAAAATTATAATCCAATACTTTATCATAAAAGTGGGAAGAACCTGAGCTTTCGGGGTAAACCCAATCCCATTCCAGGCAGTGTGGTCACTAGAGGCCTCGCACAGACACTCATAAATTACAAAAACTGCAGAAAAGCTGAATGTTTAAAAAAAATAAGGGGTTGAACGAATGAAAATAATAATAATAAAGTATATACTCAGTACAAAGCTCCTGCAAGGCCCAACAGTCCCCTTATAAAACCACATTCACGAGATCCAGATTATTATTTGGATCGGAAACAAATTGCACAGACTCATGAATATCAGTCCACTAAACATGTCTGACTTTTTTACATCAAGAATTATTCTCTGTGAAATCAAGGAACAAACTAAGAAACAAACGCAGATGAAAACATAATCTCCCTGGAAGTGGTAATAAAGAACAAGTAAACAATTGCTGAATAGGCATCCACACTAATTATGTGGTGAGAAAGTGCTTGTCCCCCAACATTACTGCTGAGCTGACTGAGCCGCTGTGCAGCCTCATAATATATAATTTACGTGTGTTTCTGACCGGGGACACCTGCATGTTTTAGAGCGCTATTAAAATACATGAATACAGCTACAGCCAAACTTAATGCCACGGCCATTTATGTGTTTAATTACCAAAACAGGCAGCGGAGGAGTAAAGGGAGGCACTTTTTTATCTTGATGAACGATGAGTCATAAAAGTTGTTTGTGGTCGGGATGGGAAGAACAGGTGACAAAAGTTATCAGGTTGATTTTGTATAAGTGTGCATTTCAAGTATGGACATTTCTCCTTTGAAACCTATGAGGGAATTTAACAGTGGTGGAGGAAGTACTAATATTTTACTCAAGTAAAAGTACAATAAATTGATAAACATGCACTCAAGTAAAAGTACATCATTAACTTTAGCACTTAAATAAACCAACTAATTACATTTCTTTTGAGAGTACTTAAAATAAAATAAAAGTTAAAATACTTGCCTATTCCCTCATGCAACAGTACATAGTTATGGCTGAGTCTCGGCCTCTTCTGAAGCCTTGTTAGACGTTTCTTCTTCAAAAGTGATACTGCTGCAAAAGGAGGCGGGGTCTAATGCATCCTGCCCACTCTGACTGGATCGATGGACCATTTCCTTGGTATTGATTGAAGTGAACATGTAACACAATGCAGGGTACAAAATGTAGTGGAGTGGAATGTACTAATATTAGCTGATATATGTGGTGGGGCAAAAGTAAAAAGTACCAGAAAATAAGTGTATGTCATACATGATCAATTTACTTTCGTACAGTAATAATTAAATGTACTTTGTTACGTCCAACCATGGCTTTTATTTACAAAGTCATTAACCCCACATTTCCTGTGCGCTGACATGCACATATGTCAGGTAACCACTAGATGGTGGTGTCAGCTCTAAATAGTGGGTCACCACTGTCCACGGTCTGCGGGGTAGACACTGGATTAAATTAAAGTATAGAATTGTGCCTTGGTTTCCTCTTTGTTCACTCTTCTGTGTTTTTTATTTTTAATTTCTAGTCCCAAAACAGTGTAGAGGTTTTTACTTCAATGACAGACGCTCACAGGTTGTTCTTTAAGCCAACACTTCTCCTAAGTGACCTAAGCCCCATAACTCGTACTAGTATCCTAACTCATATCCTAGTTTCAGAGACTTGGAGGAGGTCTTAGGTTCCAGGTTTTGAGGTATTTTAAATTATTTATATGAAGAGCCGATAAGCAGCCAACTTTGCACGTAAGCCTTCAACTCAGTTTACTCGGTACCTGGTATATACCAGCTAATCATCAGCCTCTGATTGAGGGTTGTTTTGCTATTGTTGTGTCACCTCTACCTGTACAAGCTCAGACTTCTGTGTTCAACTCTGATATTTACATGCACAAATAATACATGAAATGTGAGTGAGTAGTAAGTTAACAAGTAAATGGGTCTCAAGACCTTTCAGGGCGTCGATGGCCACCAACAGCTGCAGGGAAAGAAGAAGAAAAGACTTTTACACATTAAAATGTAGCTTTCTGTGTGCTGCTATTGGGTGGTAGGTTTAGATTTAGGGTTTTGTTTGTAAGTTTAGAGTATTCAATATGTAGTATAAAAAGTAATTATTATTATTATTTTAAAATACATTAGTGGTAACCTCCATACCCTCTTTGCATTTGGCCTGATCTCATTCATAGCTTGCAGCTTCCATTCTCATTCTTCAAGCAGGTCATATAGACTGTCCCGCAACCTCGCAGTATTATACTCTAGAGCAGGGGTTGGCAACCTTTACTATCAAAAGAGTCATTTTGCCCCCTCTTCCCCCAATTAAAATTTGTCTGGAGCCGCAAAACATATTTGAATAACAAAGCTAATAAAGTTTTATATACGCTTCAAAGTTACACTATACCAAACTATAGTTTGTTGCATTTATGAAATTATAGAACGACAATAAAGAAAACTGTTGAGATTTTATTGCTATTTTTACCAGTTCCAACAAAGGAAAACACCAAACGCCTATGAAGAGGAGAAGAAAATATACAGGCAAGTATCGGCCTACTTTGAAATAAACAAAACAGAGAACTATGTAGGGCTATTTGAGTCCTCCCCATATTTGAAATGTATGAAATAAGAAGTACCCTATTTTGAAATAAATAAAAACAACATCAGGCAATCGTATGTATTTTTGTTGGGGAATGTGAAAACAAAAAGTGAGAGCAGGTCAGACTGGAGGCGAACACAGGATGATGTGCGCTGCAGGATGATGTGCGCCGCACATGATGTGGGTGATGATGATATGCGCCACAGGATGATGTGCGCCCCACAATGATGTGCTGTGATGATGTGCACCGCAGGATGATGTGCACTGCACGATAAGGTACACCGCAGGATGATGTGCGCTGCAGGATGATGTGCGCGGCAGGATGACGTGCGCGGCAGGATGATGTGCGCCACAGGATGATGTGCGCCACAGGATGATGTGCGCCACACGATGATGTGGGGTGATGATGTGCGGTGATGATGATATAAGCAGCAGGATGATTTGCCCTGCACGATGATGTGCGCTGCACATCTGCACTATGATGTGAGGTGATGATGATATGCGCAGCAGGATGATGTGCGCCCCAGGATGATATGCGCCCCAGGATGATGTGCGGTGATGATGATATGCGCAGCAGGATGATGTGCGCCAAAAGATGATGTGCGCTGCAAGATGATATGCGCTTCACAATGATGTGCGCCACAGGATGATGTGCGCCACAAGATCATGTGCGCAGCCCTGTTAAGTGGGGCGGCATTGCTAGCTCTACGTCCAACCCTCCTCCTTTATCCGGGCTTGGGACCAGCAAAATGAGCCAAAAGAGACACTCTGGCCGAGCAAGTTTACTTTTTTTTTTTCAGGGCCCTGAGAGGGATCAATTTCACCACACACTAGAGCTCTGAAAATGTCTCGATTCTTAGATGCATCATGATGTGGACTCTGCATCGATGAAGAGACTGAACTCAATGACTCATGAGGTGCTGTCATTTGCCGGCACACAAAACACACGTCACAGTCGTGCCACTGACGGTGAAACCAAACCGCCAAACTGCAAATAGCTCTCGTCATATTTGCAAAGTTTTGGCTTCTTCGCAACTGGCGCATCGTTTGCCCTGACTTTTACAAACAGAAACTTGTCCATGGTTGTGTTTGTTTGCTGATACAGTGTGTGTGATGTTAATAAAGTTGGAATTGCAACGTCGTGGTCTTGTGAGTGTGTTTGTATGTGTGGCTGGGAGCGACTTGCACACGAATAATTATTAAGACTGTCTCTGAGCGAGTGAGCGGGGCGGGGGGCGGAGCCCCGGGACCAGTGCGCTATCTGGGAGCAAACACACACACACACACACACATACACACACTCACTTTGTTTTTGTTCAGCAGTGATATTTTGTTGTACATTAAGCCAGCGGGTGTCATGTGACACAACAGATAATGATCTCTGTCATGGCAACAGTATTCATAAAATCACTTCCTTAATGCAATTTTTCTTCAAAGTAAAAGCACAACATTTATTTCGTTGCTGCAATGCTTTTTATGTTGCTGAATTACGAAGTTTTTATTTTGAAAAGTTGTGAAATTGGATCTCCAGATTTGGTTGATTGCTTATCAGACTAATGAAACAGTCAACATGAAGCATATTACGTCAAATAAATCAAGTAAAAGCCATTGGGTTAGTAAATAATTTTGGAGAGATGATCGCAAAGCAGTGAAGTGAAGTTTCAAGTGTGAGCTGCTCAGGTAAACTTTTCCATTCAATAACAGAACATGAAATAATAACACACGCACAATAATAACACAGAGGAGGTGAACATATGGAGCAAATAAAAACATTTAGTGCAAACCAACATTGATTGCGTGCTTATTGTTCACCAGCGACAGAGAAGTGATGGCGCCTCACCACCGTTTGAACGCAGGCGCGCTCCCGTGAATGGGGGCACAGTCTCCGTCGGGGATAACTAACCTTGGCACAACACCGGCGGGTGGATGAAGGGGCGTTATACGAGCGGCACATGAAGGCAGCAGGAGTCAACGTGGTGAAACCCTGACACCCAATAGGTTAAACCGGGCTGGTCACCTGACCCATACTCTGAATCACGTGACCCATATTCCATCTACGCCATTTTGCAATGTGGGACAGAGGGAGGCCACTTTTTTATTGCTAACGAATAAAATGTGAAGTAGTTTTATGCGCTGAGGACAAAGAGCGTCGCGTGTTTCTGTGTCAGTGAGTATACCTTTGTTAAAAGAAGAGCACGCGCTCCTCCGTCGCTCATTAACCGGAAACATTATCCAATTGTCCTTGTACAGTGAGGGGACTGACTTCTGTCACTGTGGGACACTCGTGTGTTGAGCTAGCTGCTAAGCTAACAGGGTTGTCTCCTGCCTCTTAAGTTTTGTTTAGTTTGAGTCTCCACATTAAAGTGTCCACAGTGATTTCCGGGCAGCTTCATTACGCTAGCTAGCATTAGCCTGGTGGTCCCCGGCTGTGCGAGGAGCGAGGAGCTGAGCCTCACTTCTCACTGGGGCTGGAATATTTTTAGACCCTGACATAACAGGTGCTCATCTGAGGCTTGCCTGAGCACAGGATGGCCCAGACTGGCCACACTCCCCGGGCAGCCTGAGCAATAATCTGTCAGCTGTTCCAGACAGGCTTTTTCAATGATATTCCACCATGCACTGTTTATCTAGCACATTTACATCGTTAGCTGAAACATTTCTGAAAGAAGAAGCCTGTGGTTTGTTATTAGAATCGATGGATCTTGCAACAGGGACAATACGATTGGGTCTGTTTCCTTTTATTGGCCAGTGATTCATGCATGTGTGTCCCGCTCTATGTGATCTAGTCCCACACAAGCAGAAGTAGGAGAAAGAGGAAGGTGAACTGTGGTCAGAGAGTGACAAAGAGGAAAGTGGGGGATATGCGGTCAGACCAGTTCCCTGAAGCTGCGTTTGTAAACAGATGCACATGGTGCACGTGTGTTCAAGGCAGCAGTGAGAGGGATTATCGTCATGGAGTTAAGATATCACACTTATCATGGTCATGCTTCACTTTTCATTTTTAACAGCCAATCCCCCCACTACACTAAATACTGTGCTGTGGTCGCTTATTTACTGGTAGAACGACAGTGTTTAGATCAGCAGTTGTTGCTGATTCACATTATTGTTTGACAATAACTCTATTGGTTCAAATGGTTCATTGGTGAACACACACACTTAGTGTGTGATTTGTTGTTAAGGGTTTTGCGGTTGGGAGCTGAGAATTGAGCCAAAGTAATGACTCTATTTTATGCAAATCCTTTAACGACAATGTTTATTAAGATTCTCAACATGATATCTAATATTTTTTGTTTTGAATTGATTATTCGAGTAGACATGGAAATTAATTATATATAGGAAATATCAGGTAATAATTGAATTTGATAATCATAAATTTATATTTTTAGCAAGCAAAAAATGCCGAACATCAATTCGTTTAAGCATCTGAAATGCTAAAATGTGCTGCATGTCTATTTTTTAATGAATGTAAATTAAGTACTTTTAACACTTTTGACTCTTCCACAATTTAAAAGAACCAATATAGTGTCTGTGCTAAAAATGCCTGTTTGGAATGGGCTGTTTCCTTGGCTTATAATAATGATTGTTGGAACTCCTCACCTGTTTATTGAAAGTTGATTAATATTTAACATGTGGGGCTGAGCGATATGACTTAAAATCAATATTTGACATATTTCATAATAATAATAATCTGCGTGAAGAACTTTTCCTCTGTCTGCGTGCGTGCATGCGTGTGTGCGTGCGTGCGTGTCTTGTCTCAGCTGCAAACAAAGTGATGATCACATTATTTGGTTATTAATCAATGGTGTTTCCTCCTCTATTCTCTGACAGGTCATGGAGGAGATCAGCAGTGTGGCTGTTCTCAAAACGCACTCCTCCACTTCTTCCTCCTCCTCTTCTGATCCGTCAGCGCTGGAATCCCCTGCTCAAAGCCAAACCCGGCAGGCCATCAAGGAAGACACCTCTCAGATTTTTCAACACAAGCAAGCCCCCAATTCTCTGATCCGAGTCATTGAGAAGCTCAGCAAAATAGTGGAGAAGCGTCCCCAGCGTATCTGCATCTCGGCGGCACAGAAAAGAGTGTTGCAACAGGCCTCTTCTGCACGAGGAGGAGGGGGTGATGACGGGGCGAAGGGGAGCAGAGGAAGCTCTCCCATTAAGAAAATAAAGAGGAACGTCAAGGTGGTGAGAACAGATGGCAGCACAGCTGACCGGGTCCTTTCTCCACCTGTGTCAGGCGACAGTAACAATAACGTCACCTCCACTGTAACAGAGATATGTGACAACTCAAACAGCAGCAACCAAAAGTGGGCAGTAACATGCTATCAGTGCAGCCTTTGTCCATTTCTCTCCCAAACACTGCCTCTGCTCAAAGAGCACCTGAAGCAGCACAATGAGCAGAACAGTGATGTCATCCTCATGTGTTCCGAGTGTCGCTTTACCTCCAGAGACCAGGGGCAGCTTGAGGCACATGTCAGGCTGCACTTCGACAATGGAGGAAACCTGAAGAGGGATTACCCTCTGTCGGATACCTATAGCGATGGAAAGGAAGATGTTTTAAGAAACCAGGATGGGGACCAGATTGGGAGCAGTGGCAGTACGGGAACCGAGGTCATCAAAAGTTCAGCGGACAGTTCCAAGGAGCTGCCACAGAAGAAGAAATGGTACAGCTATGAGGAGTATGGATTGTACCGCTGCCTAATCTGCAGCTACGTCTGCAGCCAGCAGCGAATGCTAAAGACCCATGCCTGGAAGCATGCTGGTCTTGTCGACTGCTCTTACCCTATCTTTGAGGATGACAACGGGTCTCCTGCAATAAGAGAGTTCAAGGCGGCAGCTAACCCTGCCACGACCAGAGAGGAAATAGTCGTTTTTTCCCCAGCTCTTCAAGATAAAGGCCTGCAAAAGCTCCCCACTGGCTTCAAGCTCCAGCTCTGTGTTCCACTGGGTGTCGACAGTAAACAGGATCTGTTAAATCAACATGATTCTGATGTTGATGAAAGTCCAGACACGGCAGAGGAAGAGGAGGAACATGTGTACCCTCTCAAAGACCTGACCTCCGAGGTGGAAGTGCAGGAGATGACGGTGGCAGAGACTGAGGTTGAGATAGATGGTCACCATGATAGTGGCTCTATCACGGACAGCTTACTGTCGTCAGCCCAGAAGATTATCAACAGCGGTCCCAACAGTGCCGGCCGGATCAACGTGATTGTAGAACGTCTTCCCTCGGCTGAGGATTCGGTCATGGCAACTAACCCACTTCTTCTTCGCCCAGATGTGGACAGGGACAAGAGCTTACAGGATGTGGAGGAGCAAGAGCGTGACCACATTGGAGCTGTGAAGGAGGAGGAGGTCCTTGGCTGGAGTGCAGACTCTGCCGACAGCCCGTCATTAATTGCTGATATAAAATCCTCCGTTACCATAAGTAGCAACTCTCCACGGGATGAAAATGTTCCCCCAGCTATTCGCAAGAGGACACATTCTGAGTCCCTCCGCCTGCACTCCCTTGCTGCTGAGGCCCTGGTAGCGATGCCTATGAGGACCCATGAGCTCTCCACCTCCAGCCTCAAAGCACCAGACGTGGAAACGACGGCAGCTCTAATGGACTTGGATCTTCATAGGGAGGACAGTGAGGAAGAAGAGTTGGGGCCCCTGGGACTCAGGGAGGGAGACGAGGAGGGGCCTACCACTAAAACTGGCATTAGCCTGTCGCTGCTCACTGTCATTGAAAGACTCAGAGAGCGCTCGGACCAGAATGCCTCTGATGAAGATATCTTAAAAGAGCTTCAGGACAACGCACAGTTCCACAACGGGGCCGTGGCCAGTGTGGTCACAGGCAGCGGAGCTGGGAGTTACACGTGTGCCATTCCAAGAATGGATGTGTCGGTGGCTTCTCCTGATGGTGGTCTGGTGGACTACATCCCCGGCAGTGAAAGGCCATACAGATGCCGCCTGTGTCGCTACAGTAGCAGCAACAAGGGCTACATCAAACACCACCTGCGGGTTCACAGGCAGAGGCAGCCGTATCAGTGTCCCATCTGTGATCACATAGCCGCAGACAGCATGGACCTGGAGAGCCATATGATCCACCACTGCAAGACCAGGATGTACCGGTGCAAGCAGTGCCCAGATGCCTTCCACTATAAGGTGAGGGGATGTCAACTTCCACATGAAGCATTTAAATCCTGTTATATGTGATCTAGCAATTATTAACAAACTATGTTATTATGAATTTGGATATCAGTTGAAGTTGCTGGTGTTAAAGTCTGAGCCAGCCTCACAGGTTTTTCTTCCTGGCAGAATTGTCCAGGTTAAAGTGCAGGTCACACACACAGAGCTACAGACTGTATACACCATCAATATGTATTTCCTAGTTAATGTAACACTGACCATTCACTTCTGTTTCACCTGTGCCACATGTGTAACAGTCACCTCCTCACCAACAACAATTGTGATTTTTTTCCTTATCCCTAATGCAACTAAAACCTTATTCAAAGAAGTTGAAATGTTCCATTAAAGATTTATGTAGTTAAATTAGGAAACCTCATTGACTGATGATGTTGTTGGCTCTGGGTCATGAGCCGTTCTTTTCTCCTCTCTCCATAATTTGGATAGAGTTGATTATTGTTGTGTAGGTCCACAGAACTTTGTTCCAAAGGTCTACCTTTGTAAACTGCAACCTGTTTTTTTCCATTTCTGAGGTTTACCAAGTGTTTGCATCTAGTGGTGAATCTTGTGCGATTGTGGTCATGATGTTGACAAGGAAACGTGTAAACTGACATCCTGAAGAGCAGGTTGTATTTACTATGCAGATCATATTCTGCTCATCCACAATACTTTTCCTTGGTCTACCAGGTTATTTTCCATTATCTGTGTTTTTTGTGCACAACTTTTTGTTTTGAGTGAAAACAAGTTTAGATTTTGCAAACACAACTGAGGATTTTGGAAAGAATTTTTCTTTTTCGTCATTTACTTACTCGTTTTGACTGACAACTTCATCTCATACCTGAGTTTAGACTCATTTGTGAGCTCTCTTGTGTGCAAACTCAAATTTAAACAGCATCTGCCCAAAACACTTTCAGTATCTCCGATTGAAATACGGGGCTAGGTTTCTTTATAGAGCATAGTCAGAATCTGATGAATAAAAATATGTAACTCTCAAATCACCTGTTTAAGAGCTGTAAAAATGTGTTTGATTTTTTTATGTGCTGTCAAATGAGAGCATAATCAGGTCAAACAATAAAAGTAATATATTATAAAATAATAAGAGGCAACAGTTTTTGATTGGGTGAGGAAAGAGATCAGTGTGGTCTATGGAATATTTTGAAGGCCATATTTTCTTTCCCTCAGATATTTTCATAGAATAGATGTATACATAGTCTTTGATTTAAATACAGAGTCTTTGTATTTGTGATTGTGGTAAGATTGTAATATGCAGACATTGGCTTGTACAGAGACACAGAAATCCAGATGCTGATCCCGTCAACAGTTTCTCAGCAATTACAGAAATTAAAGAAGAGGAGTCAAGGCCCATAGAGGCATTTCATTAGCTGTATGAAGTAGCTGTGTGAAGAGAGGTTCTTTGTCGTTACAAGTTGGAGCCTGGTGCCGCTCGGCATGAAAGTTTTGTCTTAGATTGATGATGCAGCCGTGGAGAAAAGCATTGATTCCACTGTTGTCATGGGAGTCGAGTAACGATCTGCTGCAGAGGTTATTAAATTCAACATATCATTCAGCAGATTTGGGAGTTAAGCTGAAAGAGTTTCTAATTGTGGAGAGTGGAAGCTGGCCCACTGCTGTATTCACTCCACAGGTGGCATTAGTGGGTTAGACAGCCTCTTAAACCTGCATGCTGCTGCTTTAAATGTCAACTGCATATATTATCCCTCTTATGTGTAGAAACTTTACTCTCTTTGTGTTTTCTTTCCACAGAGTCAGTTAAGAAACCATGAAAGAGAGCACCACAGCTTCAGCAGCGACATGGCAGCCTTCACAGCCGTCACTGAAGCTGCAGCCGCAGTGGAGGAAGCTGCGCGAGAAACAGACCACGGTAAGACTGTTACACGATATTTAAATGAATGACTGACGCTCCAGTTTCAGTGTCAATTCTTCCTCTGTTGTCATGCGATTTGTTATTGTCAGTGTTGTTTTCAGAAAGTTGTTGATCTGTTTCCTGTTTCCTGTTTGATAGATTGTGCAAAGCAGAAGATGTACAAATGTGATGTGTGCGACTACACCAGCTCCACATATGTCGGGGTGAGAAACCACAGAAGGATTCATAACTCTGACAAGCCTTATCGGTGAGTTGTTGAGAAAACTTGCACACATGTGCCACTATAACCTTAATGCTTAGTTCTCATACCAGTCACTGCCGAATCCAGAATGACTTTGTGTCCATAGATCTGGAGTAAAGTCTTAAATGACGATAATCATTAAAGTAAAGGCCTAAAAAAGTATTACTTGCAAAAACTAGTAGCTATGAGTTACTGGTGTATGGTTTTGTTATATTTGCATTTTTAATAACACATATCTGAATGAAGGAGTATGCGTGATTGATGTTGCTGAAAACATCAAATAATCATTCATTTTTCTTGCAAAGGTACAGATGCTAGAACAGCATGAGTGTTTGAAAATGTTTTGCCAGCCAGATTATGAGTCCTTGAATGTTATGTGTTTTGCCAAATCCCACCTGACATTGGTCGTCTAAAATATGCAGTAAGATGGTTATTGGTACCACCTTTAAATAGATGCAATATTTTTAATAGAACAATACCATTCCTGTGTTTGTGTTGTATCCTGTGTAGTAGTGTCAGTGGTCAGTGAATAGGTTTAGTTTCACTTCCTTTCTCAGGCAGTGATGGCAAACCAAATACCCCAATTTCTAGAAAATGAGTCTTGCTATTGTTTATATGCTAGTTCCCCTTCCAGCCCTCTCTATGTAAAGATGTTGCAGCAGAAGGATCCAGTAGATGGCAGTACATGCTCAGTAATGCTCTGTGTTAGCACTTGGCCTTTTTGGTAACACATAGCTGCTGTGAGGTGAGAACACATATGACTGTTTACGACAGCTTCCTAAACTGTTTACAGTCGCCTCTGTTCTAAGGTTAATTGTACTCACAAATATATAAGTACAAACACACACATAACAGGACCTCTGTTGTTTCTGTGCGTGACTTCACAGAGCAAAAATAAACAATTTACTCACACAGTTGTTTTTTTACTAAACCACAATGCAGCCTTAACATGTCCATGTCATGCTATTGCCATCTCCCATTTTGAAAGAAATAAATGTCCTGAAGGTTTGTTATGAATTAGTGTCCTTCAGCCAAGGATTGTCAGTCTTTCTTTTCTTCTTTTCCAAATTGTTCACAGGTTTGACCTTAAATCCACTTATGTTTGAGTTGTTGTATAGCAAGATACAACAAACTGTTCAGTGAAAGTGGACTGACCATCCATTAATTAAACTATACAAGGGTAACGCTGCTAAAAGATAACATACTTCATGTTTTATATTTGCAAATAAACGTGTAATCAGTAGTTAGTTGAAATAGAATAAATGTAAACAATTACACTCTTTTGAAACTAAGGTGGAAGTTTTTCTTCTTTTATTTTTTTCATAAAGTTTTCTTGTCCTCAGTTGGTCAGATCTGTGTTTTTAACATTCCAGCCCTGCTGAACCTCAGTTTATAAAGTTCAGCTTTTTGTTTTGTGTTATTTTTTTATATTAATGCAGTGCAAATGTCTGCGAGTTGACTGCAGCCTTTGTTTGCAGACCTTGTATTTGCCTCTAAGCAACAAAAAAGCCAGTTTCCTCTGCCAACCATAACATCTGAAGTTTAGCAAAGACGAAAAGTTATGATTTATCTTTTTATTTTTTCTTTAAGTAGCAATTTCCTCCCTGTTTTTTTGTAAATCCCTTATCTCCCTCCAGGCTTCAAGTGTAAAGAAGCAACACGATGACCCCAGAAGGCAGCTTGTTAAAGTAGCTGCTCTGTCTCGATGCTCTCTCATCTCCCTTTTTTCCATCTGCTAGGTGCTGTAGCTGTGACTTTGCCACCACCAACATGAACAGTTTGAAGAGCCACATGAGGAGGCACCCTCAGGAGCACCAAGCTGTGCAGCTTCTGGAGCAGTACAGGTGAGAAACACGGAGCATGCATACAATTCAGAGAGAGAACGACAATTTACATATGGCATTTATGTTTCATTTAAGGGTCAGATTGAAATCAGATTTCATTGCATGAAAGTAAATACACCAACGCCAGTTTGTGATTCAAAAGATCACCAGCAGAGGTCAGTAACACATTGTGTTATCCTTTTTGAGATGCAGAATCTGCTTATAAAGAGTATGAGAGGATGTAATATGAGCTGCTCAGTGTGAAAACTGGAAACATGTAATAATGCCGGTTGAACATTTTAGTCAGGGAATACAAAATTCAGCTGGAATATAGACTCATTTTAATGTTTGCTGTAAATGGAGTCAGACAGATTATCATTATTATAGAAATGAGCACAGACAGGACCTGCGAAGTTAGAATAAAGAGCTGCTGGGGTTATCTGAGGCCATGTGGGCTTGAGTGTGTGTGTGAGACCGCACTTGTGGGCTCTCATGGTGCCAACGCACTGGAAACTTGACAAAGGGGCTTCTGATTACAAGGCTAGTGGTTTGTGGGAGTTTATATGCAGTCCCTCTTTAAATATTTTATATCCTCCAGTCTGTGCATGGCACTGATTGCTGATTTCCACTTGACTGAATACTTGTGCTGCGTTATACAGTCATAGAGGAACCGCTGTGCTGGACTGTACATGTCCATACAGTACAAAAGACACACAATTTTAATGTCTTTGTCCATTAAAGGGGCACTTAAATTATTTTGTAATGTTCTTTTATGAAATCAGAGGACAAATGGCATGCTCTGTATTTATCCCTGTGGTGGAAGTTGTTCCATACAGGAGCAGAGACCTATAAAATATAAATGAATTACAAGAAATGGAAATAAAAATATTAAAACCTAATAAAATTAGCAAGATATGTATGTGCAATCATATTAAATGGAAAAAAACAAATATCCCTTAGAAAAGTGGAGTAACGAGGAGGATATATCCAGATTTTTGTCCAGGTCTGTGGACGTGCAGAGAATCATATTGTGGTGACTGACACTAAGTCAGGCTGCACTTTACTCGCACTAATGTTTTTATTCATCTTGTGTGGGGTCCCAGAGAAAGGACTAATGAGCATCATTAGCCCAAACTGCAGTTGACGCGGTAGCAGCTGCATGAAGAGGAGGTGTTTTGTGAAGTGATATTAAGGGATGGGGAAATAACTGCTGTGTGGAGGCCATGTTTCACTCACTTTTAAATACTTAAGTACCCAGAATATTAGGTAAGCTTATCATTCTGCAGGTGTAATGCCCTTGTCACGCACCAGGGAAAATGCTTGCAAATGATCATGTGTAATAGAAATGCTGTGTACAGACTGCGTCAATGAGAGTTCATGATCAGCACATTCAGTTCAACCCCTGCCCTCTAGGCCTTGGCCAAGATACTCCACTTCAAGTTACCCTGATAGCTGCGTGTGACTCTAGGAATATGTCAGTGTGACTGGCTGAATGTAACCTGTAGTGTAAAATGCCTTGAGTGGTCATGAAGACTATGATCAATTAAGTAAATAGGAAACTCAATTTACCATATACTAGTTAATCTTTAAAATTCATGCTAAACTCTCATATCAACTATCACACACTCCTGCTGTTGAATCACTTCCGGTTCCGGTAAACACTGATGACGGCTGCACTGATTCCTCCGTGAAACCAGGATATCGGTGCCCGGTTATTCAAACCCTCAATGATGGCAACCCTAACACTCTCTGACCGACTGACCGGTGCCGAGAAATGTGGGTCTGGTCTGACCGGTCTGAACAGCCAGAAGGGAGCGCGCTTGAGAATAGCAGTGTGCGGCGCGGTCGCTACTTGGTGTGCTGCTGCTCGAACTTTTTCGACCCTTTTTGTCGATTAGACGGGGCATCCGCGTCTCTTTCGAACGAAATGCCAAATAATCGTTTCAACTCGATTATGGTAGTTTGGAGATTGTTTGACCCCATAATCGAAATCACGATTAAATTTAGATTAATCGAGCAGCCCTACTACATACACTCACATACAATGGGTTAAATCCACCTTGTTCTCCCTGTATTTGAGATGTGTTCTTTAAAAAGTACATTGCTCTAAGGAACGATACAGGAAATCGTTCCTCCCAACCGCAATAAGACTGTACAACGCATCTACCTCTGTCAGAGCCACCATCACACAACTGCACTAAATATACCTGTCTCAATTCATCACTTTATACAATAATATTGTCTTTTGCACACTCAGTCTACATATTCTTACACCCTTATAGTATATCATATTATCTATTGTATCGCCAAATACTTATATTTATACCCGTACTATATATCATATATTATATCATACTCTTTATATATTCTTTGTATAGATAAGTCTATATACACATATTTATACATGTGTACATGTTGTTGTTATTGTTATTATTATATTTTACTATTTTACTATTATATATACTGTTGCTGCTATTATTACTATATACTGCTATTATTATATTGGTATAATTACTTTCATACTTTCATATATAAATATATATTATATACTATATATATATATATACTGTACTATTTTTTATATACTGTAACAATAACATTACCATCATATCATCAGTACTTACCATCATCTGCCACTGCACCTTATCTACCCATTTATCTTGTGTTTCTGTTTTTATTGTTTCTACCGCAAAATTTTATATTTTATTTTATTTTATTTTATTTTATTCAAATGTACCGGCTGCTATGACGACTTAATTTCCCTTCGGGGATGAATAAAGTAATCTATCCATCTATCCATCCATCCATCTATCCATCTATCCATCTATCCATCCATCTATCATTGCAGCATCTGTTCTCCTGTTGCTGGGTGGTAAATCAGTTACGTGTCCGGTCACTGACAACATACATAGCACTGGCTATTTCTGTCTTTATGTCAACCATTTCGATCTTCTAGCTAGTTTACTGTCGGTACATTTAGTTGAGGGGAAGTGAATGGGTCAAAGGTGGTGAAATTCAAAACAAGTTGTTTTGAATTTCCAGGCATTCACTGGTGCTGCTGTGAGTCACATCAAAACAAAAACATAGTAAACTTTCAGGACCGTTCAGGTCCTAATAACTTCTGACAGTGTTTATTGTGGGCACGGTAAAAGGTGACTTGGCCAAAAGTGCGTCTGCCCTGACCCTGAGGCAGTGGCGGGTACAATTCTGTAGCGACGGGTCATAGCTACACAATGAAAGTAGCAAAAACCTTGTATCAACATCGGCTGATTTATTTGTATTATTTGCTACTTCAGGCATGGGGATAGTTTATTCAAGAATGAATGCAGAGATGACTTATAATTGCTTTAATTTTGACACGTGACTTCACCAGTGGGCTGTAAATCCTATTTCTGTCCGCCACACTTAATCTGTCAAGATGAATGTCCCCGTGGAGTTTTGCATCAGAATTGTTCCTTTTGATGGAACTTAGTAGAAGGATTAGCAGAACCTCAGGATGCAAATTAAATCAACTTGAACTTGATCCGCTCTCACTTCGTTGCTCATCATCCCTTTTTTATTCCTTATTTATTTTTCCCTCTTCCAGGTGCTCTCTGTGTGGCTATGTGTGCAGTCACCCACCTTCACTCAAGTCGCACATGTGGAAGCATGCCGGAGACCAGAATTACAACTACGAGCAAGTCAACCAAGCCATTAACGAGGCCATCTCCCAGAGCAGCCGGTAAACATATGGACTCTTATTCAGTTATACAGTTACTTTGAGTTTCTTTCAAGTTCTCTCTTCTGTATTTGTACATATCCTGGAAAACAAAAAACCTCCTCACCTCAAGCTATGTGTTTATAAAGAGTAAAAGAACTGCAACTCAGTCATGTTATCTTGCTGCCTCTCTTCTCTTCCTCTTGATGATACCTTCCTTCATGTCCCTCAGAACTCCTCAGAAGTTGTCTGCAGTTCCGGAATCAGTGGCGGACCACCCTGCGGTGGCCCATTCCTCAAAGGACAGAGTTAAGGCCCCCGTGGAACAGATAACACCCACAATGACAACAACAGCAGTTGATCCAGCAACAGACAGCTCGATTGGCCTCAATACACCCACCACAGACCCCTCACAGTGGTCAGCTGAATCCCCAAGTCCCCCTGATAGTGACCCTGCACAGATCCACTCTCAGTCCCAGAGCCAGCCTGTTGGCCAGACCCCCGTCCCGGGCCCCAGCATGGAGTACTGCGTGCTCCTATTCTGTTGCTGCATCTGTGGCTATGAGTCCACCAGTAAAGAGCGGCTAATGGAGCACATGAAGGAGCACGAGGGAGACATCATCAGCATCATCCTCAACAAGGAGCAGCAGCAGCAAGCTGGAGTACAACCAAGCCTCCAGACAGCAGAGTGAGACCTGTCCTTCTCTACTTTTCTCTATATCAACCCTGACCCTGTGCTCTTACAAGTATCTGCCTCACATAGAACTGTTTCATTATATTTCTTTACCTCAAGGTGGCTGTGGGTTGGAGGTTTAACCGTTTCATGTCTACCACACCCTCATAGTCTACTGCCATTTCTCAGCATGTAGGTGGGTGATAAAGGCTACATCCATGCTACTGCATTTTCATTATATACCTGGTGTCCACACTACTCCAGAGTTTCAGAGCAGCTATAACAGGGATGTTTGGAGAAGTGTTTGAGTCTGGACAGGCAGTAATAGAGATGTTTCAAAACTTGAAGAAAACAAAATGGAAACTTATTTCAGTTTAGTTTTTTTCAAACTAAAACATAGCAGTATGGATGTAGCCAATGGACTGAAGTAGCTTGGTCCAATACACACACCTTGAACAGGTGTGGAGAAATATGATGAAAAGGTTTTCTCTGTGGCATATCCTTTAAAAGGAATGTTAAATAAAACATAGAACAACGCTTATAAGCCGCTAATATTTGTATCAAATAATTTGACATGAGTGACATAAATAGGTCTTTAGGGAAGCAACGTTGATTTCAAGGGACAAACCCGAGCTTTAGCCCAAGTTTTTTTCACTATACAGGGACAAGTTCATACCTCACAAAACCACACAATCCCTCAGCAGGAATGGAGAAAAGAGAAGATGACATTTTTTCCAGTCTAATTCATATATTGACTACAAGGCAGCTCTTTTATTGCTACTGTAATATTTAATGTATTTAATTCGACACAGCCGTGGCTCTAGACTTTTTTTAGGAGGTACATGTGCAAACTTACCAATGCCTAAGGGCACACATCAGAGCTTGAATATGATATAGTATCAGATTTTTATGCACGTTAGTTTCCGTTCTGCCCATTTCAAGAGGCAAATGTTTCTTATTTGTTATTTGCATTATACATATTTTTGTATGAGTGACTGTAATTTTACTGTGGGTTTGTAGAGTAGCGTCTTTAGAGGAGAATGTAATTGCTCTCAGTGGTGATGTCGAGGATGATCTAGTGCAAAGTAGAAACAGGTGGAGGATGAGCAAAGTCTTCTGGCCGCAGATGTTTGGTTTTGATTAAAAGGAATGATTTAAAAGGGAAGTTAGCACAGGTGGGTGTTTGGTGCCTAGACACTTGAGAGCAAGAATATGTGGTATTGAATCAAACCCACCTTTTTTCACTTACAATTGCGGTGCTATGCACACTAGCGTTTAGTCAAGGTCTTTTTCATGGCCCATGACATTTATGGTGTATATAACATTTGTATTATAATATTTTTTGTCAGTGTTTAAAAAATATATAAACTTTTACACATACAACTTTTTAGTGGCCAAAGTACACAAGAATACGTGGATGTGAAAATCCCATGCGACTGAATCATTATCTGTGATATAACGACTCTCAGCTCAGCACAGTGTCATTATGATTAAACCTCGACCAATGTAGGCTTCATGTTTTCTATGATGATCTGAATGTCTTCGATACAGAAACAAGGCAACCAATGGCTTCTCTATGAAAGGATAAAAATGTAACTGATCACCCAGAAGCATATGACAAATCTTATTCTGATATTATGAAAATGATGTCTTAATTTGAAAAGAAAAAGGTAATAATATGAGGGGGGGAAATGAAATGTAACCCTAGCTTACCAAAGTTCATTGTTTGTGTCATACATGTCATTGTTTGTTGAGAAACAACAAACAATGACATGTTGTATGAAATCCTTTTGAGTGTCACACACATATAATTTTAAATACAGCCTCACAGTCAACCATTACTACACATTTCATCCTCCACAAAAAAGGCATTTTCTTTTCACACTCTATTTCTTCCAAGTCCCGATTCTTAGGACAATATGGTGCTGATGAGCCAAAATATGGAGTATGCTGTAATTTAAGAAACCTAAAGTAAAGTTTAACTTAACAATATGCTCCACATTCCTCATTTTAACACATGCGACAGGCATCAGCCTGATATTCTCCCTTGAAAATGACATGCAACTTAAAATAATGACTTTTCTATTCTTGTACATTTAAGACTGTATTCTTGTAATATTCAACTTAAATCTAGTAAATGTTCAACCTTTTCCTTGTAGTTTTAAGACTTTATTCTCATAATATTATTTCAGATTTTCTTTTCACCTTAAGTGGCCCTAATGCTTGTCGTAGATACGTGTTCCCCCAAAGTATGTCTCCCACTTTAATGTTGATTCATGTCAAACTCACTGTGCCATTCATCCAGGATGTAAAGTTAAAAAAGAGATGTTTTCATGTGGATAACCAAGTAGCCTTACAAAAGAATAATTCTGTGGCCAAAAAACCCACCAGGGTCACGTCAAAGATGAAGCTTAGTTTTAAATCCAACAGTCGGTTCTCCATCCATCTAATGTGCCATCCAGTTCTGTGTACAGCGCACCATGTCACATTAGAGGACCAGTTTGTAGGATTTAGGGGTATTATGTTTTCATCAGGGAATAATCACCTTAAACTAAGATTTGATGTGTTTACTTAAGCTTCAAATGAGATTTTATTTCCACACTCAGAGTTTCTACACGAGCCCAGAATGAACAAACCATAGAAGGGGCGGGGTATTCAGTCTGCATCCTCACCTCTGCTGCTAAACCCTACGCACTTGTCCTGCAATCAGTTTGCCACCCCCTCCTTCCATCCACACAGACAGAGGCTGTCGAAATTAATATAAAACGGAATATACATAATTCATGCCCATCCCCCATCCACCCCACTTCCCCTTACATAACTTAAAAGTGTGTGTGTGTGGGTATAACTGCGTGTACATGTGTGTGTGTGAAGCGTAAAGGGAGAAACTAAATTAATCTAATTTAATCTGTATCTCAAAGCCCTTATACCTGGCCTGGACGTCTCATTATCATACCGGATAATTATTGTCTGGCTTTTAATTTGTCTGAATCAAAGGAGACAGTGACGTGTCTGTATGAAGAAAAAAATTAAATCTAAGTGAGGCTTCAGTGTCCCTCCTGTCTGATTAACATGACATGCATTTTAATGAGCAGTGAACATTAAAGACGAGTCAGACCACAGCCACACACAGACGTCCCACGCCCACCGCTCTCCTCTGTTGTTAGGACGCTGCCATGTATCTGACCGCTCCTGATAATTCACCTCCAAAAGTTGTGGAAATAAACAACGTGGCTATTGATTCTTGCTCACCAGGGACTTTATATTCATGCTTTTGGCGTACCCAGTTCATTTCTGAGTAGTGCTGCCACTTTATCAGAAAAAAAGTTTAAATATATAGTGTATTAACACGTCATTCTGTCAGATACAGCAGTTTACATACACATACATTCTAAATGTCTGTCCTTATAGAATTTATTTTCTGTTCATTTTTGGTGACCAAGTTACCCCCAGGTGTCTGTTGTAACCATCCCAGTTTCCAGCCAAACGTCCCGGTCCAGCTGACAAGTTTTGTTCATGGCTGCAAGAGTTGTGAGAACAGTTTCCTTTGCTATTGGAGATTATCAGCAGGGTTTTGGGCTCACTCCATTCTGGTTTTACTTTTGGTACAAATGAAGTGGTTTTGATAATCTTTCTTAACTGTTAAGTTTGTTCATAACTTATCTAATTGTGTTTGCTCTCATGTTGAACTGAGTTGAATGAAAGTTTATCAAGCCATGCAAGTTCGTAAGTTTAAGTAAGCAAGTAAGTAAACTCCTTATAGCAGTTAAACAGGGCTGAGAATGTGATTTTGTTTTTTTTTGTTGTTATTGACAACAGATCCTATCAAAGGACCAAAACCAAGCCTATAATGTCTGTAACAACTGGCCAAAACCCATATGAACTTTAATTTTGAAACAAAGTCTGAGGATTAGCAAATCTGCAGTAAACTGTGCATACATGGACTGTACTTGGAGCACCGATGAATATTGCCAGCTGCAGGATGCTGTATGTGAGATTGACTCAAAGCACACTGCAGTGCAGATGTTTGTCATGATGCAGAGAAAGGTCACCAAAAGCACAGCAGCATGATTCATTGATGTTTTTCTTTTTTGCTTTATTTGACTGTAAAGAAAGAGACAGGAAAAATAGGGAGAGAGGAGTATGTCGTGTAACAAGAGTCCCCTGGCTACTGAGACGTCTTCACTGATGGGCTCCTAAATTGTGATTTGTGAATCTGGGCTTTGATCGATTGATAACAGTGGAACTGCTTGGCACAGACCAAAGAGATGTATCAGGCTTTGGATGTGCAAATATTACTTGTCTGTAGGAACAATTTATTGTGGGTCTTGACAAACCCTAATAATACGAGACTTATCCTTAAAATTGTATATTCAATTGGAGACAAACTCACTGTACTAAAGTCACAAAAATGTAAGTATTTACATGTGTATATATATATTACAAATTCTAAAAGACTCCACGACTCAGTTTCTTGCTACAATTACAGAACCAATCATCTGGGCCATATAAGGTTACAGCATTGACCTGACTGTCATAGGAACAATTGTATTTTGTTGTGAGTTATTGTGCCTTTTAGTTCAAAGTATTATTTAGGGTGAAGCTGCAAATTGACCATAACAAAATATCAATATTTTGTTTAAGTCATTCAGTGGGAGAAAAAATGTAATCACCTCAGTTTCCCATCGATGCAAATGCACATTTTTTTATTTAACGGTTTGGGTGAACAGAGTATGTGAAGCAGCCATGTCATACATGTATAACTAAGACATTTTAGCTTAAATATGGGCTGAGACACTTGATATGTATTTTAGGTGTGTACATATTGTAGATGAGCACTGCAGAACCTGAAAACTGACATTTTTTAAAAGATAAAATCTATTTTTTGATAATCTTGTAGAAAGAACTTACAACAACAAAAAACTTTGAATTGTAAATTTAATTTTTGGCTCTGTTCTTATTTCCTCCCAGTCTGTTTAAGGGAACTTATGGTTTTAAGCTAAAAGTGGAAAAATAAGCCACTTGACTTCAAACCAAAGCTGGTGGAAACATAACATGTTTGTCCTGATCAGTGTATTTTTAATCTTATTAAACTTTGTAATGGGGGGTTGAGCATGGTATCGTGTCCAACAGCAGTGTGAGGTTTGCTTCATGTTTATTTATTCTTTAGAACATCGTAGGCAGTGTCATGTCACTACTTTGCTATTGTATTTTTGGTAATAAAGACTGAGAAATTACCGACTTTGTCTCTGGTCATGTTTGTTACTTTCGCTGCGGTGGAAATATTTCACTACACAAAAAATATTCAACCTCTCTCTTAACTTGGAACTAAATTGAGGTAGAAACCTCACAGCAAATACACAAAACATTTTAAGAAAACACAAATAAGAAGCAGTAAGATTTGCCCAATGGTAAAATCATACAGTACATGGAATTTAATTGAAACAAATTAATCAAGTATAAACAACAGCTGTAGTTCAAGTTTGCTGAGGTTAAAATTTAAATTGCCTTAAGAAAAAATTAATTGTTGAGCTTTTGATAAGATTCCATATATGAATGCAATACACGGTGCAGGTAAGTCCTACGTTAAAATTTGTTGATATTTTCGGACGTATGAAATATGACCCCACCTCTCTTAAGTTGTCTGACTGTCTGCTGAAAGGAGTTGAAATGTAAGTCTAAGTTAAACTGAGTTGGCAGTGTCGGTAGAAGAGAAGTGTTGACAGGAGTTTCAAGTGTATGAACTGAAAGGTGGTGTCAGTTCAAGTGTTAACTTAAGTGCAAGCCCTGGCTGTAGATCAGCTATAAATTAAAGAAAGACAGAATCAGTGAATGTGTCACTTGACGCATGAGCGCTCGGTGCAGCCGCAGCTGAGGAGTGGGAGATAAAAGCCGCTGAAATGTCAGTGTCACATCCTGCAGATAACAGCACCGGCTCAGAGGAACCCAACGCAGCCTCAGAGACTGGATGATGCTCTGAAGTAGCTTAAATGATTGACATCAAACTCACAGGCTGCGCAGGTGACAGGTTCACAGGGAAACGCACAGGTAGCTGATATACTGGGAAACATACTGGAACATAGTTGTCACATAACTTGTATCCACCACACACTGTGACTGAATCCAATGTCCAGACCTCACTGCAGGTGAAGACTCGGAGCCCGGCGGTGGACACATTCTCCGGGAAGTCTGTAACTGATGGAGCTCCAAAATCGGCATTTCATCCAGCGCACGAGAGGCATCAAGCAGACTTCACCTGACTGATTTCATTACTCACAATTCAATGAAATTTGTTCTAGTTTTTCCACTTCCCATTTAAAGTGGCCAGATCTCGATCCCCACATACATTCTGTTATATTCTCTTGGATATACTTCGAAAAAGATCAGAGATCCGTCAAATCCGTCAGTGTCGACTGAATCCCAATTATCTCACACATTGGTTGTAGTTGTAGATTAATAGCCCTATACAATACAATACCATGGATGAGAATAGACTAATCTGGATTATTATTCGGATCTGCACCAAATTGTACACAGTCATAGATACCGCCTCCTACCTCACCTTTTTTAATCAAACACATGTTTTATCCCTTGACAAAATAAAGCCCTGCAGTATAAACAAAAGTGATGAAAAAAAACAAATCTTCAATCTTCTGCACCTTTAACCAGATCCACACCAAAATTCCATGGACTTTCTCTCTTGGCCCACGTTACATCACTCCAGCAACCACTTTCACTGTTCACTTGTTTTTGTGCAATCTTCCTAACAAACAAAACCAAAAAACCAATGGACGGGTCAGATGTGGAAAAAAAACCTTGGCGAAGATATTTATGAATTGGCTTAACAGGTACTTTCTTAAAACCTTACTTGAATCATGTAGGCCAATCATAATAATCTACCACATCATGACAGAAATATGTCAAATGACACATGTAAGCTGTAGGAGGTTTGAATGTTTCCATAGCAACAGGCTAGATGGTGTACAGCCTTACTACCACCTGGTGAAATCTGCACCGGCTCAGTCCACAAGTCGAGGGGATGGATATTTGGATTCTGCCGCAGACACTCACAGTCCTATATGGGTGTCTGATCACTAATCGGCTGTTATATACCTTTCACACACAGATATCCACACACATTTTGACATAAATCCATTTTCAGAAATATATTCTTAATACATATTTACACAACTCAAATATAATACATGGATTTATTCCTGTCGATATATATTGTATTATAAAGTACCTGTGAACTCTTTGATCTCTGAACTCCCTTTTTAACAATAGTCCTAACACAGTGGAAGAAGGAGAACAGGCAGACACGTCTTACTGTTCTTCATGTTGTTTCCTTAATGAACTAATGTTGTGTTGACACAAAACAGCTCTATCTTCTCTCAGGTGGGGAGCCATGGTATCGATTTCTCACCCTGTTTGTATAGCGACAAATAATTAAAACCAAATTTACCAGAATCTAAATCTATTTTTTTACACATCCAACTTTACTTTTTTGTTAGGCCCATGTCCCACACACCTTCATGGAGGATTTGGGGTTTGTGGTCTATTCTACAACCATCCACCAGGAGGTGATTGAGCTCTTCTTTTTAAAATATGAATGAAGCAGGATATGAAGGATATCATATCGGGGAGTAATGGTGCACTGAGCAGAGAATGAAGTTCCTCTCTGACTGCTGTGATCTGAGCTTTTCTCTTCTTTGTCTTGGTGGCTGGCTCAGCCGAACCACGTTCATGTTAGTGCATGTGGGCTTCTTTAGACACATTAGAGTCCCTTCCTGTGAAACCATTGGTCGCCGCAATGTTGACGAGATGGTTCCAGCTCAGTTCAGCAGTGGTGTAAACCGGACGCCTCTGTGGACACACTGATATTGCTTTTCCACTGTTACATCACATTCATTGTAAACATGCCCACGATGATGCTGTTAAAAAACAAATACCTATGGCGTCTATGGGCCTTTACAGCACAGAACAGCCATGTTAATGATGCTGCCCATGCTAAATGGCTGCTAACCACAAGGCTGACTCGGAGAGAGCTTGCCTTGCCTGTGGTGGTAAGGCCATGGCATGTCTGTTCCCAGCGGCCCATTGTTTAATAATCCGTGCATGCCCTAATTTCTCCAAGCAAGCCCAATTTGTCCTTCGCCTGCTACATCCCACGCTTGTAGAAGACTTGTATTAGAGGAGTACATAAGATAGATAGGCAGAGATACAATGTTTGTAATACCCTTTGCTGTGGAAGGGTTGGGTTCAGTGATAAGAGCTCCAGAGCTGGAATGATATCATAAAACTGTATTAAATAAGTAAAGCACAAGTTGAAAACATGCTTATTTTTTTTGTTGGGGGGGGGGCTACTTTTTTACATAACATTGCAACTGGAATGAATACACAATTCAAAAGAGGCTTTGCCATTTTACTTGAAAGTGTTAAGCTATCCAGCAGACACCGAGTCACTCTTTAACTATTCGGCTGTTGGCAAGGTTAACATTTAATTAAATCTTTGGGACACATAGGAAAAATAATTAAAATGCACTTAAAGCAGAGCCTTTGTAAGCCTTCATGAAAACTGGAAGAAGTCGATTAAAGTCTACAGCAACGACCTGCATTCAAGCCAGCCTTATATTCACGCAGATTCCTTTTCTTATAATTTCTTATGGTACACAATAACTCAAGGGCTGTCATGTTCTGATGAACCAAGCCAGTACCTCCCATCACTTCACACACGTGGATGTACAAATTCACTTGCACATCTTGAAAGAAGAAGAAAATAAAAACGTCTATTTCTGTAATCCCTTTCACTAATACACCAAACCCTGGCTGCACAAGCAGAACAAACCCATCCCTGTCTGTTCCTTCCTTTAAAGGATCAAGTTTGCTACCTAAACCTTTTACGAGGCCACCGTGAAAAGTGAAGATCAAGGCCAATATATATATATATATATATATATATATATATATATGAAATAAGGCTAAAGAGAGCTGGTGAGCAGCGTGTTAGTCTAGAATAAATTCAATGGACTCTTCTGCTTTTCAATTTGTTTAATTCCCAGATTTCCTTGCACTATCGACCCCTGTCTTGTGTTGCAGTGAATGAAAAGGCAAGAGGATTTTGGATTCCATGCTGGCAAAACAGAGTTATATTGGGCGCACTGGGAGAGAGGAGGGTTATCTTTACTGGGCCATCTTCCTGTGGTCTCACTCCCTTGCTTTAGATTAGAAGACTTAGAGGAATGAAAGGTGGGAAGGGGACACATTTAGACTGCGTGCATGTGGGCCCACTATGAAATGATTCAAAAGCTAAAGGGTTAGAAACAGAGGGAGGCCATTAAACAATCTGTTTTCTCCTGAAGGAGCCCAGCAAATTTGTTTTCATAAATCTCTTTGATAATCTTCAGGTCTTTCAAGTCAGCCCCTGAACACTCTCTGTCCTTTCCATCGGAAGACCCTGAGCGTGCTTCCACTCGACCTGTTTGCAGTCTTAAGTACACTTGTCGAGACAGTGCAGTTTGTGAATGTTTGTGTGATTGATTTGAATTCAAGTGTGGGTCGTGTTCTCCTGGGTCGGAATGGGGTTGAAGAGAGAAAAGGGAGCATTTACCGTATAATTCAAAGCCCAATGTGAACAGTTTCAACGGGGACTCTGTGAATTAACCAGAGTAACCAGGACCCTGCTTTGCTGTCGAATTTTTTCAAATGAAATTTCCGCTGCTATGGGTGATTACATTCACCTCCATTGTGCAGGGGTGAAGGGAGAAACCTTGTTGATGCTTATCTCAATCTGGACACACATAAAGGAAAACTGGGTCTGCAAGGTGTTTTGTTCGAATCAGATAAGCTCTCATTGGATTGTGTTTTAAGGAGTTAACGTGAATTGGTTTCTAAATAGTTTTATCCAGTCTGCCTATAAATTCAGCTTGTACGGGATCCTTGGAAACAGGAGAAGATATGGTAATGGCCTTTTTAAATGACACGATTACTTCGGAGTTCATGTGATGTATCTTCAGTATCAGGGTGCTGAGTTCTCCTGCAGGTTCTGTTCTGATGCCGCCCTTTGCTCTGTCCTCCCTGTTCCCTCTCCCCATTTCAAACTTGAACTGCAAAATGTCTCAAAATATCAGTGATACTGCATCGCTCTACATGGCCTATACTGAACCAAATCATTACCTGAAATAATCAGATCTTTTCTCAGTAAAGTTCACTCACTGAATGAGTGATCAAGTCAATCATTTGATTGCAGGGAGTGTGTGTATCCCCACCAATAAATCCATGAAGTGTTTCCCTCACCTAGTGAGTATCACAAACGTTAATGTGTGTGTCTGACTGACTGACTTACTGAGTTAAATACAATTCGATTGATTGATGGATTGAACTTTTAACTTGGGTCCTGTGCTGTTGTTTTTTTGCCGTTGATGTTTGTGTTGTTTATCTTTTTCCCGTTTTTTAATCACACCAGTATATATATTCAGATGTCATAGCAGGCTTGGAGTCGTTCCTCTTTCCAGCTGCACTTGTCAAATCGTGCATGGCCTGTGAAGACAAAAGTTGCTCTCTCAAATCAAACTGGACTATAATCCCATGCATAAAAGTAGATAGCTATTTTTTATTTATTATGTATGTTGTTTCACCGTAGGCCAAAGAGTAACATTTTCTGTTCTAGGTATTTGGTATTTTTTCTTTATCTTGTGGTATATCCCTAATCTGCTATGTGACGGCTCTTCAAAACAAATGACAGTCGACACCACAACAAACTTTGTTTTCTCCTTTTCTCATCGAAATGCTACCAATCATCATCTACCTTTCTTGACAGTCACCAAAATGTTTGTCAGTGATGAAACGTCAGAGCAACATGCTTGTTTACTCTTATTGGGACCAGGATAGGCATGAGGGGGACCGTCCTGAAAGACAGGTTCATCTACTATTTAATGGTATCTTCTTTTATTACAGGAAGAATTAAATGATATCCAGACGAAGGACTGAAATCAACACATGTATGCAAAAGCCATCTTTAGACACTTCTTTTAAACAGGAACAATGTGGAAGTTATAGAAAAATCCCTTTATTAGTTACATAATTTGTTTGTACGACACTAGTGTCCACCTCTGTAGATCTTCATTGGGGTTCAATTTTGGATAAAGGACACAAACCAAAAAGCAGTTAAACAAAACAAAAAACACTTTTGGCCTGCACTATAGCCTTTAAATATATAAAAATGTTAAAAACACACACAATATTAAGAGGTTAATGTCTATCACCCTTCCACGTTATCGCATTCTCCTCTCTCCTGTATGTGGCTGGTAGAAAAATGTGTGTTGATATGGTTTACTAGAATGTATTTGTCTTATTGATCGAAACTCATGTGGGATGAATGTGTCAACATGAGAAAGGTAAACATGATACGTATTAAGGTTTGTAAAGTATACATTTATCTGATCCCCCCTCATTAAAACCTCTTCCTGAACCATTCTTGATAATATAAAGGTGCATTAATGAATTGTCTGTCACATCGAAGTCCTCCACAATCCTTCTAATGTTTTAGGTTTGCAAACAGTTGTCTATTTGCCTACACTCAATGATATTTATACAACCTGCAGTCACGGTGCAACATGAGCCTTTTGAAGCCTTAAATTCTTGGGAACTGGGCTTTTGTTTAGGATGCATTTATTTCTCATAGCTATTTGTGTTTAATGGGACCTTTAGAGTATGAGAATAAAACATTGTCTTTTAAGAGAGAGCAGTTTTTGAAAAGAATCATGTCCTCATATAGGACAAGGTTTATTTTGCTGTATAACACAATACAATCACCAGTGTGTACAAAAATAATGAAGAGAATTGATTTGAACATGGCTGTGCAAATCAAAATTGCAACATCCCACCTTTCTGTCTGCATTAATACCTTGGGTTTAATTTGAAAGCATTGCATGTCACACATAAAAGTATTACTATTGATTGTTCATAGTCACTGTTCAAGTATAAAACTCTAAAACCGTTAATGTGGCTGCACGTAAACAAAATGCTCTGGCTAAAGTTATGTAACTGTAATTTCCCCTGCTCCATTATCCTAACAAGGAAAGTCCTTTTTTGTCTGTATAGTTTGTCACGCCTATTACCCTCTGTGCATTACTTCATAAAAAATCGTTTTTGCTCTGCAAGCACATTACCTGTCATGCAACGCACACAAGATTTCCCAGAGCATCCTTTTCTCCTCTGCAACACATTGGATTTTTCAGGTTGACCGTCTCTGAAAGATGCACAGCAGAAGTTTTACGGCCTGAGACAGGGGGTACTGGAGTGAACTGATGTGTTTTGCCTTGTTGTGAAAGGTATCCCCTCTCTTCATGTATGTTTTACCTATTGTTGCTCTTGGACAAGTATGCCTGAGCCACTGCTATGCAAAACTGATGTAGTATCTTGTTTGGCGCCGCTGTGCAGGTATAGCACAAAGTGGCTAAGTGCATATTACAGTAAATAGCTGCTATAAATGCGATTGATGAGCCGTGCCAGAATCAAACACAGTGAAAAATGTGCCGGCTGTAAACAATATGTGCTAAATTAGGTTAAATAGAGCTGTAGACAGAAAAACCACTAGTGTAATAAGTACCCCTAATTAATAGCATTTTTATTTATATAAGCAAACTCCACATTCCTGGTGTTGTTTATGCTGGCTCATTATTTATTATTCATTATTTATCTTACCTTCTGACAAGTCACTGCTGGGAACAAAAGTCTACTTTATGTGATCATCGCTCAGATGACTGTACATTTAAATGCACTCTTTTGATTCAGCGTCAACATTAAACATTGTTTGTCATGCTTTTATTTGACAGCTTTGTTTCCATATGTCCCATTACTTTAGAGGGCATATTTTCCTTCTTGAGTAACTGGGATACTTGACTACTGGTCTCCTGTCTGTTCTAATGAGATCCATCTGTCTGCTTCATTACCAGATAGAGTCCAGAACATCCTATACGGACATTGACAGTAACCTCTTGGAATACACCATCTGAGCTGTGGGACACTTTGACCTTGGTAGGACTGCTGTAGTTGTTTTATCTTCACACAACCCAGACAAGAGTCCTCGGGCAAGATTCGGATTGCCCCTGATGTCTCTGCCTAGCACGTTGATGCAATGTATAAATATATGGGTGAATAGCAATACTGTACCGTTTACCATTGCATTGCTTGAATGCTCTAGTTCTTCTGATTCTATCTGTGGCAATAGCTCCAAAGTGATTCTATAAAAATGGTGCTACAATGGAATATAAGGCCCTTAGGGTAAGGTGGTCATCATTTATCTACTACTTGTCTTAACCTTCTCCCACTGTCCAGAAATGAAGCCAAAATGTCCCAAATAAGAACGATACCATCTTGCACATTTGGATCCAGAGTCAGCACAGAAGCTATAGGGGGAGGGGGACATGGTAGTGAGGTCCCGCTGATACATGAGCCCAACCAATCGTGAGTCAGTCTTAGCTGTCAGGCACGACGTTTCGCCCAGAATTCACAGCATCAAATAACAAGTTAAAACCAAACTCATCAGAAAATGGATCAGTTGTGTGATGAGAACTACCTTAAATTACATAATCTTTTGAGGAGCCATCAATAGAACACTATCAATAATTATTGAACTATAATTTTTAGCAAAAGCAATATAACAAAAATTCGATACAAATAAATATATAAATTGATACAATGGTTAGGGCTAGGGTTAAGCATTGCCTACGCACAGTAAAGAGTTATAACACAATGTTTTCATGTAGAGATTTTAAAACCTTCATTCAGGAGCAATAATCCTAAACCAAATAATAATACGATTTTTATGGTGATAGTAGTATAGTATATAGATATAGACTGATATTATTTAATTTGATATGATTTTTGGCCCCATCACCTAACCCCAGTTGTAAGATATGAAGTGCTTCCTTCCCTTTCAAAGTACTAACAAAATTATTCTACTAATTAAAAAAAATGATTTAAGAGCAGGAATCTTATTTATTATATTAATGTCGAGCTTGTGCACAGATATGAAACTGAACGTAACCCGATGACAGATAACTTCTGTCTCCTCCAGCACAGGATGACTTATTAACTAAAACGTATGCCCATCGCTCGAAGCAAAAGCTCCGCGCTTTTATTTTGAAGGCGGCCTCTCCCTTGTTCCGGTGTTGTCCGGGGCTGAACCGTGGTGCGGGTAAGAGGAACTGACCTACACTTTGTACCGGGAGGGGCTGGAAAAGACGAGAGAAAATGAAGGGACGATGGCGATAGAGAGGAGCCGCCGGTCGGACCGTCCTACCGGAGGAGGAGGAGGAGGCTGGAGCATGTACCGCCGGGCTCTGCCCTCTTTGTCGCCGTGAAGACAGACTGAAAACCCGGTGTGCGTGACGGGAGCGCGCCTTGCTGTACAATACACATTGATAACAATGATGATGAATGAGGCTGTAGCGTAGGAGTTTAAATCTGTCGCACTTTTCTCGAGATCGCTGCGTCACCGCCCGCATCACCGGTGACGCTCATGTCCCTTCTCGCGTCTCATCGCGCACTCCGGCGTAGACTGTGATCTTGACCGCGGCGGGATGCGCGCAGTTAGCGGGTGATGGTGGTGCAGCCTGTGCAGCTCAGGCCCGACTGGGGGTTTGAATGAAAGGCTGCAGACACTGAGGGGGGGAACCCACTGTGGCTCTGATCGCTCCTCGCTGCGCCTTGTGTGTCGGTGTGTGTGTGTGTGTTTGTGTGTTGAGACCAAATCCAGATTTATAGGTTTAGGTGCTTGGGTGTGTGTGTGGGCTCCATCTCATCAGTTTGGGTCCAGTCAGTCCGCAGCACCGCCCCTGTCTGCCACGCTCCCGGTGTTTCAACATGACAGCGCTGCGTCAGCGGAAGGGCAGCAAGGGGAAGGAGCAGGCCCCCGGTGCAGGGTGTCAGCCCCAGCAGGCCAACTGTTGCACCGACCACCACGAAGGGAAGGTGCTGCACGGTGAGTGTGTCCTCCTCCTCCTCCTCCTCCTCCTCCTCCTCCTCAGCTCAGTTCCATACAGAGCAGCAGCAGCAGCACAGTGGCTGCAGGGTCCACCTCATCAGAAGGAGGGATGAGCCTGCTGGGCAGCAATCCTACCCCCCTGCCGAAGTGTTCCAGGGGCCAGTGTTCAGTCTGTGAGCTGGCCCTCTGACCCTCTGTGGGTGCAGAGTGGGATGGACAAGTCTCCAAAGGGTTTAAATGCCACATTCTTCATAATTCACTGCTGTCTAACCGGTACACCTGCAGTGCCTATGTAAATGGTAAATGGTCTGCTCTTTTCAGCCCTGATGATCACTCAAAGCTCTTTACAGTGAAGTTTTAGACATTCACACACGTGTACACACACGTGTACACACACATACACACACACACACACACACACAAACACACACTCATAAGGTGCATCTATGTGCAGCTCTTACTCTACCACACACTTTCCTGTCTCAGTTCATTGTCTTGCCCAAGGACACTTCAGCATGCGGATAAAGGAGCCTGGGATTGAACCACTGACATTCTGTTTAGTGTACGACCCGCTCTATCTCCTGAGCCAAAGCCATTTGCAGTCTCGTCCTGCTTGGGTTGAATCTTTGTAGGATGTGTAGAGTAATGAACTGAAAATCTATATTCCACAGATTTAAATATATAAAAATGACATTAATGGTCATAATATTACATATAATAAGACTGCATTTTACTAGTACCCAGTGAACAGTCTAATTCATAATGGTTACATTTCAATTAGGCCTATGAATGTTAATGGCCCTGTGTTGTGGAAGTTGACTCAGTGATGTGACTTACGTAATAATGTGCAGATGTCATAGTCATTAAAGTCTTAATCAATGACATAAACATTGACTCTTTTCCTGTTAAGTGTTTTTAAAAGTTATGAAAACCTCACTTGACAAACCACAATGTAATGCTTGCAGGTGATTGGTCGTGGGGGTCAATAGTGTGGACGTCTGTTGGCTGGTCTGTGTCTGTTGGCCTCGGCCTGCTCTGCTGTATCTACGTGGCCACACTACATGAGAACGACCTTTGGTTCTCCAACATCAAGGTAATGACCCATCTCTTTGCCTATAATAAAAAATGTCTGCTGTGAAAACGCTCACTGCAGTCATCGGTCAAAAATCCACCAATGAAACGCTCAAGTGTTTGCTCTGGGTTTTTGACAGATGCCCTTCCATTTATGGATTAGACCAGGAGGTCCCAAACTCTTTAGCCTCCCCTCTTTCCTCAAAATAACTGTGCAAGGGTCACATGACCAACATCATTTCAAAGGATATTTATTTGTATCAGAATCCTGAGGATCAGTATTTTTTTTGCTTCTTGAACAATTATGGCAAAATTGTATTTGATTTCTGAAAATCCTTGTTCTTGTGTCTTGTCGTCCCCACTCTTGTCGGAACCACTGGATTCGTTTTTTTGTGTACCAACCCTCCAAGTACAACA
Organism: Platichthys flesus; assembly: GCF_949316205.1. Classification (NCBI taxonomy): domain Eukaryota; kingdom Metazoa; phylum Chordata; class Actinopteri; order Pleuronectiformes; family Pleuronectidae; genus Platichthys; species Platichthys flesus. The sequence continues at coordinate 26,856,336 of NC_084945.1, read as the reverse complement.
ATGACAAACAACTGAAGATTGAGTGTAAAACATTGCACAAGAAGACACTAGCGATTATTACTGGCATGCAGACAGTATTCCACATGTCTGCATGCAGACAGTATTCCACATGTCTGCATGCCAGTAATAATCTGTGTTAAATAACACACATAATTTCTGTGTGTTATTTAACACAGAAATTATCACAACATATAGTGTACTTGCCTGTAGCAGTAAAAATATAAATTGGCAGATTTTTTAAGAGAGTTTTGATTTTCCCTTTACATCAGATTTACCAGAGTTACTGAAAAATATATTTATGATTATTCAAGCTCTCTGAACACTGATTGTGTGCCATAATACAATTGTTGACAAAACACCTGTATATATGCCTCTTTGATCGTTTCTTCTTCAGGAAGAAATCTGGGAACACGTGTTATTTTTATGTTTTTTATGAGTCTCCTGCTATAAATCAGATGCATCTCTCTGACACTTTTATATAGAGGTCATCTTAGGTTTTGACATCCATGTGTTAGACTCATCAACCACATCACATGTGGTTATTTACCGGTGGAAAATATTTTAGGGTTTAAGTTTCTGAAAGCCAAAAGGTTGATATAACTTTTACTGTTTATCCCAAAAGGAAATGTAGCTTCAGTAGAAATGCCGACTCGCTCATCCATGTTTCTCCTAAAAAATACAACGCAAACACGTCATCAACTCCTGAAGTGAGGTGATTATTTTTCCATGATCTGCAGAGGATTGATTTTCAGGCCTGTTCAATGAACCACATGAACACCAAACAACCAGTCCTTCTTACAGCCTGTTCAGAGTTCTGAAAAGCAGCAGTACATTGTGCCCTGCCAGATATGATGTAATTTTGAAATGTTCCTGCCAGAGCTTCACCAACCCTCCAGTTGACATGGCAGCACAGACTGCTCTGTCATAGGACAAAATGGAAATGAACACTGTTGCCATGTGCTGTTTTGCCTCGTTTAGAGGTGCGGTATTGTTCATTTGCTGTGATAGAAGAATGAGTCATGAGTTTCAGTCTCATGCAATGTGTTTTTTATTTAATGATACTACAGGATGACCTTATGTATAAAAATTGGTCTGAATAGGGCCGGTGATGCGTATCATGTTACGGGGCTATTGTGATTCCATTATTTACATTATATTGTAATACTGTCCGCAAGAATACTGCAATTTAATAAAATTGTAACAATTTCATCTGAAGTGTTTTTTAGTTTCATTAAACTTTTAATTGGGTTTTCATTTATGGAACACGACAGGAAATAAGAAGAACACTACCCCAAACAATTGTCGGTAAAAACTAAAATGAAGTAAACAACACCAACGTAAACATCATGGGGAGGATGTGTCTTTTAACATTATCGTATCTCAATCGTATCATAATCGTCTGTGTACATAGAGTTTAATGTACTTACTTTCACATGCACTATTATTTAACATATAGCACATATTCTCAGGTCCACTTTACATGTTTTAGCATGTGAATATCCATAGGCACTTGTTTACATCAGCCTGTGGTGGGAGAGAAAACTTTTTTTTTTTTCAAAATTGAAAAAAAAACATCCTTATCATGGTCACATTACTGTTAAACAAAATCAGGTCTTTTACTTGACCCATAGATAAGCCATTTCAACCAATTGTCTTAAAAAATATCAACTTGAGTTCTTAATTTAAATATAATTAAGAACTCTATTCTCTCTATTGTATATATATATTGTAAACTATCTCAATCCACACCTTGATGATTGGTACGTCTATCTTAAGTCAATTTGCAGACAGCAGACATTCAATTCAATTAGAAACACTGGTTCAGATTTGATCTTAATCACAGAACAGACTGCCCTCTTTGGTTTCAGCAGGGGAAAGGAGAACGTGAGGAATCCAAAAAAACAACTGAACTGAAAGGCGTTTAGAAATGTTCGACTCAGAATTTGTCAGCATCTGTCAGCAGTAACATGCTGTGCCAGGAGCTTCATCTGTGTTACATACACATGAGAAGTGCTTCTTGACCCACATAGAGACAGTCTGATCCTGCAGTGGATCCTTTCTTCAGAGTTTTGGTCTCAGGAAGACAAAACAGCCCATCCAGCTAATTAAGCAGAGTCTGCATAGACACAGTCTGTGGTCCTACGCTGTCTTGTTCCTGTTTATGTGCCTTGTGTGTGAAGGGAAGATAGAGACAGGTGCTTTCATTTATAATGAATGGAGGTCATTTTACAGGCCTGCTGAACATTTCCCCGAAATGTTCCCACATAAGATGGCTCCTGGCTGACATCATCACATATTTCAGACACGTGTTTGTGTGTGTGTGTGTGGGGGGGGGGGGGGGGGGGGGGTGCCTTCTGTTAATGCTATCAAAGGCTGTGTGTCAGACCACGTCCACATATGAGGGGCCATGAGGGACATTATTCAGAATATCCACTCATATGAAATGCTCTCACACACAGTACTGAAAAACTATACGCTCACACACACAACTGAAATGCTCTCACACACACTACTGAAAAACTATACGCTCTCACACACACTACTGAAATGCTCTCACACACACTACTGAAAAACTATACGCTCTCACACACACTACTGAAATGCTCTCGCACACACTACTGAAAAACTATACGCTCTCACACACACTACTGAAATGCTCTCGCATACACTACTGAAATGCTCTCACACACACTAGTGAAAAGCTCTCATACACAATAGTGAAATGTGCTCATATACACAACTGAAATGCTCTTGCATAGTATTGTGGAATATAACTGTGAATGATATTCGTTCACAAGTAATAATTACAGGTTTTGTTATTTTAACTTTCTTGTACTTTACTTACAGTTCAGTGAAGCGTAATTGTTTGCAGTGATAATTCAATGCTATTGTGATGATAAATGACCATTTCAAATCATCCAAACTGATGGGCATTTATTGGAGTTCTTGTGATAATGTCGCCCCGACATGCTCCACGGCAGGCACATGCACAGATACACCCCTAGTGATGCTCAAGCACTGGCCCTATTGCCCTGGATGAGAAAAGTGCCCTTCTGCTGGAGCCCATTTTTTTCTTCATTCATCAATATTTAAGAATAAAAATGATTCTCTCTGTCATCAATTCCCCCTAAATGTGTTCTGATATCTGACGGGGAATTTATTTGAGTTCTTGTGAGAATGTCACCCCGACATGCTCCGCGGCACTCACAAGCCCTCAAAGCAAATCATGAACTCTAACATATTATTTGGTTATTCAGCATGGCCTTGTTTTGTCTGTTTTTGCCTGTTATTCATTCAATTTGATAATTTGAGTTAGTTTGTTAACAAAAATAGATATATCAGTTGAAAATATCCTACTGTGTTTTTTATTTATTATTATTATTATTTTTAATTTCATAAATAATTTTGGGCGATGGGTGCCCTTTTTGGGGGGTTTGAGCCGCTGCCCCCCAAAATGTCTGTGCACTGAAAATGCTCCTTTTGAGAAATGACAATGTGCGGCCACAGTAACACAGATAGTTTTTTAGAAGAGATTGCCAGTAACATTCCACACATTTAGATTTCCAACATGGCAGGACAGCGGGTTGTATGGATAACTTCTCTTTTGGTCCTTTTCCTAAGAGTACCTGGCATTAACATGTTTCTTAGGTGAGCTTATTGCAACTGAACTGCATGCGTTCTCGTGTGGCAATAGAATGAACACTCATGATAGGATCTGACTTCACAGCTCGATGAAAATAAACATGTAATACATCACTGCTATTTTAAAATATTACACATATTATCGTTATTAGATGTTTCAAAAGATTCAAGATTTCAAGGTCCAAGATTAATCAATGTATGGTAAACACTTAGATGTATATAGAATAAAAGTATAATATAGAGTCTAAAGATGAGAGCCACTAAAGTACAGTTGCGTGTTCAAAACAAACCCCAGACTGAGATAATGAAAAAGGCTTTTTCTCTTATGAATCATGAATTGGTTAAGGATCATGAAGATAGACACTGGCTGCTGCTATCACAACTTAAAATGTGAATACGAAATTATCTAAGTGTGATTTTTATAGTATGATACAGCCCTATCACTACTCTCAGTCATCTCAACAAATACTGATAAATACAGGTTAATGACAGCACTGGGCAGGTTTGTTCTTCTAAACATTTTGAGTTCGCTACACTTCATCAATTCTTCCACACTAATCCACCCTGGAGTTTAAAAAAGCTCAGTTTTGGCAAAAAGTTAAACCTCCGGGTTTAAGAACTAACTGAGGACAGGAAACCAAACAGAGGGGAATAGATTAATTTTCATGGACCTAACTAAATCTTGAATCAGTCCACATGCATCACATGCTACATGGTGTGGTGAACATCTGACACACTATTCAGATGCTTGTGGTTTTGCCTGCTGTTTGAACTGTTGGCTCTTTTTCTCTCTTGTCCCTTGTTAGTTAAAGCATTTCTGTTCCTGCCTTCACAGACCTACTTGTTTCCCCTAGTTTTTCTCTACTACACTCCTAGTTTCTCTCTCTCTCTTTTGAGCTTGGAGTGGATGCTATAACATGAAGTTCTTCTTTCGCTATTTTTCTCTTTTTTTGCAACAATGCTTACTATCTCAGGTAGTTTTACAATGAGGTCAGACAGCCGGCTTCATCTGGCCTCTTGAATTCATCAGGTGTGAAGTCATATCCACGTTAGCCTCAGTTCCCGGGGGAGTTTATTTCAGACGTGTGCTCACAGCTTGAAGCTGGTTCCAGATCCACAAAGCCCTCTGACAAACGTTCCCCCTAGTTTCCTAATGATACTCCAACATGTTCCTCTCACAGCTCTCCACCCCCCACCCGTCGTTCTCTTTTCCTGCGTGCATGTGTGTTTTTATAGACAAGGGGTCACCAGTAGTCAACTCCCATTTAATTCGCTCTCTCCTGCCCCTCCGGCTATTTACAGCACATCCAGTTGTTTGCACTCTCACGGTATATAGCTCCGGCTCAAACTTTGCTTTTGCCTTCATATGTAGAAGCTGATTTGTTGAGAAATATAGCTTTTTACTTTGAATTCTCTGTTGGACTTTGGGGGTTAGTGGAGGTCATCCATGTTTCGGCTCTGGAGGACAAGAAATAGAGAAAAGAAGAAATAATGCCAATGCTGGACCGACCCTTGGATTCTTCAAGCACCACATCAGGGAGATGGGAGTTATTCAAAGATCCATAAAGAGGAAATGGTAACAGAGAGAGACAGAGAGAAGAGGATGGCTGCCTTTGGAGAAATGAACTTGCTGTCAAGGTAATAAGCAATGTGTGAACCTGTTAACTAGGCGTATTCTCTCTGACCTTAATTTAAACTGGGGATTAGCCATCTCATCACAGTTCTTGGTGAGAAGCCAAAGCTTGTTTTGCCTTTGGCAAACTCAAAAGAAGGATTGGAAAGAAAAGTAGCTGCTCATTCCCTCGGAGAAAGCTTTGCATATATCCTTTGGCAAGGAACTTGAATTGATTAAAAGGCTAATTTATTTGGACCGACTTCAAGAAAAGAAAAACACACTGCATTTACATGTATTACCGTAATGGATTTGGATCAGTTCTACTGCTTAACCCAGGAGCATCGTGTTTATCTACCTGAATCCAGCTCTTCAAAGGACCCAAGAACTTATTGATAGTCTCCGTCCTCGCAGGCAATGGAGCTTCGTAAGAGACTTAAGCGGAACAAGCTAAAACACAAGTTTGGCCTTTCACAAGATGCACCATCTGAGGGGAGATGCAGCAGTAACATGATGTTGGGGACAGCAAGATCTCATGGCCCCCAGGAGGGGGATAGAAGGAACGTTTCTCTGTTTGGAGGATCAGGGACTTGTTCCGGTTCAGGCAACCCCCAACGGTGGCCTTGGGGACTGCGTGTTTCCATGGCAACAGGGCTGTTTCTGGCTGTCCTGCTGGCGGGGACTCAGGCCTGGTGCGTTAACTCCTTACATGAGAATCTGCTGTGGTTCTCTCAGCTCATGGTAGGAGTTGTATTATTTGTACACACATGCACACACATATACCAAAATTGAAAATACTTGGTATGTCCCCTGTTTGCTTTAATGACATCATGCACCTGATTAATTTGGTATTATGCTCATATTCAGGTTCATTATTTTAATATGGATTATTGCTGCTCTTTTAGTCTCTGTCCGAAACACTTGGTTTTAACTCCCGTCTGTCTCTTTATCGCCTTTTCTGTTCTGATTGGTAGTTGCCTCCTTCACATGTTCTTTTTATCTTTGTTTGACTAACTGCATGATAAAAACGTTGGGTCATATGGTAAATATTTGTAGTTATTCTCGAGTCTTATGGACTACTCAAAGTGCTTTATAGTGCATTTTTTTGCCCCATTCACACACATTGTAAATACAGTGTGTACATACAGTGCATCTCTGTACAGCACTTTCTCTTTGAGAAAGGGTAATGGTGTGCTTCAGTATCTTGCCACAGTGATTGAACTGCTGACCTTGTTAGAGAATTGTACTTACTTGATTCTTGTTTAGGGTTTTTATTCTCAATGTTGAATGCATTAATTGTAGTTGCTTTGATAAAAAATGTCATCTAAATCAAATTTTATGTAATACAATGTAAAGAGGAAGACCACGCTGCACTATTGTCCTGTCCACTGATGTGGTGTTTTAGGAGCTTTTTATATTTTCTGTTGAGAGAGAGGGGATACTTTTTACCTTTTTAAATCTTTTACATGCACAAAAAACCTACGTAACAAACTCGAGGAAAGAAAAACTGAAAAAGCATCTTCTATCTCCTTTAACAATGGGTAAAAAACCCGATGACCCATGCTATCCCAGCTTGATTTGACCACGTTCCAAAGAGCTTTGGGTTAGGGTTAGGGGTTTTCTATGTCTCTGGAAACAATGCTGAACCAGTTTCTGCAAAGCATTTTAGTCACCGTAGTTAAGCCATGAATTGATTCTGAGAAAGCCCCTGATAATTCCTTGACTGGTCACACAGACATTTGCATTCTCACATACAGGCCCTGTGGAGAATGTCAGGAGACTTTCCGATCAGTGTTAAGAGTTCAGTGCATGTCTGAAAGCAGCTGAATGGACGAGTACTTGTAGAATATGGTCCGAATGGAAGAGTGCATTAGAAGCTAGTTTATGGTAGTTGTTGTTGCCTGGTGCCCTGCATGTGCTTGACTAACTGACTAGTTATGATGATATTCAGGACATCTAAGACAGGAATCAGATGTCCTTACTAGTTAAATTCATCCATCAGTTCCTCTGAGGGATAGAGATATGTGTGTAGGCGTTGGGCTACACGCTGCATGGAAATTTAAGAGAACATTTTCCAAGCAAATTATCTTTGACCATCATTTGTGATGTATTTTCCAGCTTAATATCTTTATTTGTAATGCAAATTAACAATATTTGGGGCTGTCTCCCTATTAGTCATTTAGGCAACATAGTGTTGTACCAATTTTGTGTCCATTAGTGGTTTTTCATGGTCTTTTTTAAATGAGGGATGAGCTGTTTTTTTTACGAGTCATAACTGGAAAAAGAATCACCTCAGTGGCATCGTAATAACACTTGATTGTGTATTGGTTTTTAAGAAGCACATGTCAATATCAAAGGCAATGACTGCATTCGTCTGTGGAGTGACAACAATTTGACTGAGACCGAGTTTAAATTGCATAACTCTGTGCGAAAGAAATATCACAATAAACAAATACCTTTTGTGAAGCCCAGCCGTAAAAGCTATTTTCAAAGAGAACATGATATAAATACTCTGCAGCTGGTTGTCAACCCTGTGCTCCCTCTTTTGACCCCCCCATTGGAAACAGTGATCATGGGAAGTCAAACACATAAACACAAACATAGTGCTAACTGTCTTATTGTTGCAGATTACGATTGTATTAGCTGCTTTGGCTCTATCTCTAGTGGTTTTGTCATGTCTTGCCAGGATATCTGTTTTCCATATTACAGAGAACAGAAGGATTTGGTATCACTCTGACAATTTCCCCCTTTTGCTTTCAGGAAGTGGAGCGGGAGATTTCCTTTCGAACAGAGTGCGGACTGTACTATTCCTACTACAAGCAAATGTTGCAGGCCCCGACCATACAGGAAGGTATACACATTACAATATGTTTGTAGTGATGGATCATTTTCTACCTTTACACATTATTCACCAATATTAGCAGGTATAAACGTGGGTAAACCCCTAAAAGCTTCTGTCATGCTGGACATCAGGAACATCCAGGAAACGGAGTAACTCTCAGACCTCACTGTCTTGCCAAATTAGCACGTTCACCCAGGTGACATGTTTCCATCACTGCCAAGCTGATAACAACCAGTGTCTATTGCAATGTCAATTGAGTGATTTTAGTGAATTCTATCCATTCCCATGGCAGACAAAAGCCAGATGTTAGTTTGTTCTTTGACCAGTGGAAAAGGGGCTTTACAAAGGTAACTTATCAGTATATCTGAGGCCAAGAAACACATCATCAATGCTCTACATTATCTTATCAGGTAACAGGCTTCAAAAAAGCTCAGACTTCTCATATCATCAAAGTTCAGGCCAAGGTAAACAGCGCTGTTTGATTTGGCAAGATTTACATCAGTGAGACTTCAGTCAGTGGAACATGAGTAAACAGTATGTTTGCCAGACACACGCTTCCTCAACTCCATTCTAGAAGCCTTAATATTAATGGTATTATTTCATATTGTCATGCTTATGCTGTTATCCCATTTTTGGACATGCAGATTTAGCCTCTGTACTTTTTGGATCATATACAGTTGTTCATCTCAGCCCTCTGTTTTAAATTAGATTATATTAGTTGGTTAAAAAGAGTAACTTAAGCAAACAGTGTAAGTCAAACAGTCAATCAGCGTCACAAGAGGACAATGACAGTATAAATATAGATATTTTGAGAATTGGTACTTTGTGACACTGCTATAGTTGTAACCATTACTATATCTCAGAATGGCCAGTCTAAATTTAAAACGGATTTTACACGGATAAAAAAAACAGATGGTTGTCTTGACCTACTCCTACAAGGAAAAATAAACTTTTCCCCTCCATTATCATACAAGACCAATCAAATCACTGCAGTTTCTCATGACGCACAGACTGTTCTGGAATTAGTCAAATTATTTGGTTCCCATTATCATTTAGAATTCCTCCTTGAAAACAGGCCTAATTTTCCACTGAGCCAAATAACTGAGCTGTAGGGTAGTTAGAGGAGGAACTGGCTGACCTCTCCCTCTGTGTCTCTCTGTGTGTGCTTCTTCTCCTTTCTCACTCGTTACACAAGCGGGAGGGACAGCTGAAGTTTGAAGTATTGAGAGTAAGGGAGGGAGGTGAAAGATAAGGGGATGGAAAAAGTGAGGTGAGGATGGAAGATAAAGAATAGATGAAGAAAACAACAGTGTTTTAGAAGCGTGGATGAGGATAGGAGAGAAGGATAAGGATCAACATGGTTTAGTAAGTAAGGGAGCAATGGGTGAGAGAAGGAAGGAGGAAAGCAGAGGGATGTAGAGAAATTGGCAGTGGTTGTGTACCCACTTTGTCTATGTAAAGCAGTGATGGTGCTCATGGTCTTACATGGCTCAAGAACACAGCAGGGATCAGGCTGACACGTCCCAGTGTGCAGCAGGAAGTCAGCTCGCTGCTGCTACTCTGCTGTCGCACTTTATTTCAGTCAAATTAAATACATTGCAATGATACTGCACCCAGTTTCCAATTTTAAATAATGATGCCAGTCTGTGGTGGCTACTGCTCATGGCAGGATAATGCCATTGTTAAAGAATCATTCTGGATTATTTCAATTAGGCTTTTTCCCCCCCCAGTTATTCGATAATACTAAAATGTATCTCACCAAGTTCTGTATTTTCTGACATAGGGTAATGCAACCGAGTACAGTGCTACAGGGTTTCTGTTTTTGCAGCATTGCAATGTCTACTTTGTAATATTTATCAACAATATAGATATTACCACACTGTAACAAAACTGCAAACACAACCAACGTGGAAATGATAACCGATCTTACCTACTGTCTCTAACTTTAGTTTATGAATTATTGTGGTGTTTTGAGGTTTAGTCTTCAACAGACTACCTTCTCCGTTCCTTTATATCTTGTGTTATCTGTCTTAATTTCATTTATTATAGTCTTAAAAGTCTTACATTTACACTGTTGAAAACCCTTGTAGAAAAGCTGTGATATCACACAAGATATATATATATATATATACAAAATATATATATATATATATATATTAAAACATATTTTTGACCAGATGGGGGCAGTGGAAACACTTTATAATCTTCACCTTAACTTCATGCAGTGAACTTGTTTGCAAACAGTTACAGATAAAGAGCTTCATTAGCTCTCACACTGAAATTTAACTTAAAAGTTAAACTAAACAATCAAACTCAAACACTGGTTGGAAGATGTTCAAAACTCCCTAGAGCTGTGCTCATTCTCTCTGGGCCTCTCGGAATAGATATTGCTTACAGACCGTTAAAGGATCTTTGGAAGAATCTCCTCTACTCTGGATCTCCTTCAGAAAATTGTTCATTTGTATGATGTCAGTGGAGGTGGTCTTGCTTCAGGCCACATCCGCCACAAAACACTGCAGGACACCCTGACACGTACACCGATGCTGTATTTCTTTTCACTCAATGGTGTGAACCCTCTTTTTATTTGAGAAAAAACAGCACAACCTTGCTTAGCTTTTTAAATCAACAAAGCAAGTGATGTTTAAAAGCTTTTGAGGTTGAATGCACTGATGGGTTCAGACGTTTGATTTGCTTTCAGCAATTAAAGAATTAAATCGGTGCAGAATAATCTTTGGGATTAGTGCTTGACAGAAACAGCTCCGCACTTTGAGAAACATTCATACCCTTTCCTCCCTGGTTGTCACAAACAAATAATTGTTGTCTGTCTATGTCACTGAGGCATTTTCAAAGTGTTTTTGTGTGTGTGTTCCTAGGGCTCTCTGATTTGATCCATGACAACTTGACAGAATCCAAGAGGACCATTAATCTCCTACAGCGAATGAATATCTACCAAGAGGTCTTTCTCAGTGTTCTCTACAGATTGCTGCCCATTCAGGTAACACATCACTCAGCTGTCAGCTCTTCACAACAGGCTTGTAAAACACAAAGGATTAGAGTAATGACTGCCACTGTTCCAATGTGATTGACTGATTGATTGTTTCTGTGGCTATTCTTGTCATGTTGGCTCATGCCATAAAGCTTCCCCCTTAATGAAAAATGTAAACGAATATCACCATTGTTTAAAAAATATTATTCCTAATAATATTAACCCACCAAGTTATGTCTAGTGCCATGAATCACAGACATATTAGGAGAAAGTCGGGTATTAGAGGTGCTGTGGCATTTTAATCTTTTCTCTAACATAGCATGGCATATTTGCACTTGGGGAGAGTTGGAGGAAAAGGTTTCTGTACTGGCACATCAATTAACTGAGGAACAGCCACTGCACTTCTTCACGGATCTCACTGTGTGACAAGAATGTCACGAAGTGAAATATCAGACTAAGCTTTGAAAATGCCACAGTGCTCCTGAGTGCCTGATTCTGTCACAGAAGACACCACCCTGTGTGATCGTTTACACTGCCTAATGAACCAATGCTCTTTCTCCCTCCTTCTCTCTGTGTGCGTGTGTGTGTGTGGTCCAGTCGTATCTGGAGCCAGTGTATTTCTACATTTACACAGTGTTCTCGCTCCAAGCGGTGTATGTGATCGCTCTGTACCTCACAGCATGGCTCCTCTCTGGTTCCTGGCTGGCTGGTGCGCTCACTGGGGTCTGGTACATCCTCAACAGGTAGGTTATCCGCATAAGATGAGGGTTTATATCTTCTTATTTTAGATGGCATTCCGGTGAGTCATCCCAGCTTGACAAGCCCTTCAAAATCTCACAATTCTGTCTGTGTAAGCCCTATTTAAGCTGTAGTATCAGTGTAAGTACAGTGTATCTAGACAGGAGACTGGCATTTTAACCATGTGTCTGACAAGCTACTTTCTTGTAATGCCTTTTTAAAACTAGCTAGTCACAGTATTCTGATTATATATCTGTCCCTCCATCTTTCTGTATGTGAAACGCATGTCTTGTGACTGTACTTATCGGCTTCAAACTTGCTATGTGTGTTGTTAATGGCCCAGGGAAGTGCAATGTTGAGTTTGGTGCGATTTGGAACTGAGATTCAGTCAATATTCATACAAATTTGATAAACAGGCGACCAGCACTCTGTTGTTGGCCGGGTTCGGCGGCACAGTGTACCTTCTGTGGACTGAGTTGAACATAACTTCTTCTACGTCCTCAGATAAACTACAGCAGTGATTGGCAACTGGGTCAAACCAGGCATTAAAATCTCTGTGAGATAATTTTAATTATCTGATAATTTTTATCTCACATATTGGACTGATACAGACGCAGATGGCCGGACCCCTGGGGTGTTCTGATCTTTGTCATGGCAACACAATTCATAGAATCACTTCATGTTCATGAAAAACTCCTTTTGGCAATTTGTCTTCAAAGTAAAATCACAATCTTAGTTTTGTTGCAGCAATGCTCTATCCTGCGCAGAATAACTTAGTTTTTATTTAAAAAAGTTGTGAACTTTAATCTGAATATCTTATCGATTACTTGACATCAGTTCAGCAAATCATTCAAACGCATGTTTATGAAAAACATTGATTATGAATTCTGTACTGCAGATAAACCAGGTAGGATGAACACAAAGTTTTCTAACTTCAGTCTGCACCATAGGCCGTTTATAAAAAAACTCTGCTCACAAGGTCCAGCACCTTGTGAGCAGGTGCACACATAATAAAAAGTGATGGAATATATAAATATAATACACCCTGGACTGTATCAGTGTTAATTTTGGCAGCTGTTTTTGATTTAGTCTTAGTCTTTTGACGAAAATGCATTTTAGTTTTAGTCACATTTAGTCATATTTATCCTTCTTAGTTTTAGTCTAGTTATAGTCGACTAAAACAAATTACATTTTGCAGCTCGGTAGAAACCAACTGCAGCTTCTGCTCTGATCAAGAAGCTGCGGCGCTGATCTCTGATCAGCTGAGACCAGAGAAACTCTGTGTTTTCACTGTTTCTATAGTTAAGAAGCAGTCAGTCATTGATTGGCTGCTCCACGTGAACGCGCTCTGCTTTCACTGTCTCCCTGAGCGAGTGCGCGAGTCGGGGGGCGGAGCTACGGACCGCTGCGCTATCTGGGAGCGCACAGACACACACACACACACACACAGACTCACAGACTCACTCGCCCGCTCCTGATACTTCATGACGGCCTGATACGATAATGTTAAAAAAATTATTGTGACTTAGTCAACCACCAACATTTTCGTCTCGTCTCGTCAACGAAAGTTAAAAATAGATTAGTCATAGCTTTTATTTTCAAAGATCCGTTTTCGTTACGTCTTTGTCATGGAAAAAGGGTCGTTAACGAACATATTTCGTCATCGTTTTCGTCAACGAAATTAACACTGGACTGTATTGACTTTTTAACAACTACACAGGCATGAAAGAAGACGGATCAGTAGGGTTAATTCCCTCAATGTACTAGCTGTGTCCTGATTAAGGGGTTTCTACCTTTGGCCTACAAAGGACACTGTAAGGTCCACAAAGCCCGAACCAAAATTAGATTGTCTGATCTATAGAGGATTTGCCCGAGTTGAAGCCATATAATAAAAAGTGATGGAATATTGAATAACGGCTGGAGGAGGACTCACTAATAGAAAGGAATCATTTTGAAGTATCTCTACTGTGCATTATGTCTTACTGCAGGTTTTATAGAAGCAATCCAGAGATAAGTGTCTTACAACTTTAAGAAACTTAATATCATTACTTCAGGTACACTTTCCCAAAACAAAGTTATTGTCTGACATTTACAAGAATGTTTGCGTGATTTACATAATTTGATCAACACTTTCACTTAAATATCTGACGACTATCCGACTGTTTACTTCAAATCCTGGATGTGATTAATACATTTTCAATGTGTTTCACCCAGTTCGATCGGTTTGCATGAACTGATGGATGTGAGGTGTATTCTTTACAGTTTTTTTTCAATTTTTTTGCTGTAGAATTTATTCAGTGTTTATCATTCGTAATCAATCCTCATTATTGTGCTCCAATGATAACTTCCTTTGAAAACGTTCTACCTACTGTTTAAATCACTTTAAAGCTGTTTTAAAGCTTGATTGTTTTAAAGTTATTGTAATAACTGCCTATTATATTGATGTTTTTCTGTATCATTTTTCAATTCTGTATACTGTGTATGGGAGCTGTCAAAATAACAGTGTGATAGTCACATTTAATTCTGAGTTCTTATTTATAAAGAAATCAATTCAATGAATCACTTTGGTCACAAACTCCTTTGAATGAGGTCATTTTAGTAGATGTTCGTTTTATGTTAGCAGCAGTGAATGTTTTTGAAGATGTGTTTTCTTGGAGGATTCGTTCCCCTCATGGTTCAGAACTGAAAACACATCGCCCTAAAAAGCAAGTCCTTCTGAATGATGAAAATCCAGAAAAGCAGTAGCATGTGAGCAGAATATGAATTCAATGAAAGCCAAAACTTAACTTTGATTTGGACTGTGTGACTCAGGCTGCAGACCTCAGTAAATGACATAACTGATGAGAAACTTTATTGGATTCTTAATGATTTGGTCTCATGTAGTGTGAACTGGGTTAAGGACTCAGATTCATGTTTTAAATGACTCTGCCTGCGGCTATAGTGCAAAGTTCTATTCCATGATTGATGACACAGAAAACATATTAGATAAAGGTGTGTAAGCTGTTTGAATTTTTAATGAGCTACGCTACACCACCAGCAAACCTTTCAAAAGTGCTGCTGTTGAGCACTTGGTATTATTACTGGTAATGTCACTGATTACTGTTAGTTGAGTAGGCGAGAGGTACATGATGCAGTTGTTCTGAACGGATTAAATCTCCAAACACTGTAGAAAGTGACATTTACATGTCTTTTTTGATTTTTGATTATAAAGCTGCTCTGGGTGCTATAAAAATACAAGGATCGTTTTTAACTCTGTGGAAAAATACTCCCGGCCTCGCAGGGTAAACAAGCTTTCAGGACTTCCAACGAGACAGTCACACAACTCGCTATTACAAGACAACTTGTAGTTCTTGTGTTTCAAAAAGTGTTCCTATTATGTTTGGAATATATAAATAATATAATATATTAGTAACTTTTCTTCTTTTTTTTTCAGATTCCAGGCTTAATGCTAATGTCAGCTAAACTAGCTTCATATTTAGAGTGGAGTCAATAATCTCACTCGAAAAAAAGAAAGAAAGAGAAAAAAAACTTCTTTATTTAATTGCACTTTTCAGTCAGTGGACATGAAACTTCTTTATTTTTTGTGTGAGCTGTTTTTGGAAATAATTTCTGAAACCCTGCTGGCATTTGGTATGCGGGTTATTTGGATAAAGAGGCAAGATTTCTGTTATATTATATATATATTTCTCCTATAAACAGTGCAATGCAGGAAAAATTGATTATTCGTTTTTTCTTGCTCTTACAGTAGCAATTAGTGAATAAGCAGTATGCACATCATCTCAACCTTATTTTGTTTTTGATTTCCACCATCCACCTTTTTCTGCAACCCTCCTTTGCTCCCTCTTTCTCTCCTTTCAGGGTAGATACCACTCGTGTGGAGTTCACCATCTCCCTCAGAGAGAACTGGTCTTTGCCCTTCCTAGCACTGCAGGTCGCTGCTATCACATGTTACCTCCGGCCTCAGCTCACTGCCTTACAGCAGGTATGCATGCACACACACACACATCACACACACACACGCACATACACACACACGCACACACACACACACACACACACACACACACACACACACACACACACACACACACACACACACACAACCACATGTGCACAAACAAATCAAAGTGATTGACCCACCTCATGGATTGGCCTGGATTTTGCACACTCACCCTATCAGCTCAATAATATGCTGTTTGTAACGCAGCCAGCAGCACAGCTTGAATGAGTTTATATGTCATTAGTGTCCAATTAAAGCTTCTAACCCAGGTCGGTTTGTGTGTGTTTCCCTTCTCAGAAGGTGATGGTGTGGTTGATGTATGTCACAACATTCTGCTTCTGTCTGACGTGGCAGTTCAACCAGTTCATCCTACTTGTTCAGGCCCTCATCATATACACCCTGGACTGTATCGACTTTTTAACAACTACACAGGTATGGAAGAAGACTGATCAATAGGGTTAATTCCATCAATGTACTAGCTGTGTCTTGATCAAGGGGTTTCTACCTTTGGCCTACGAAGGACACTGTAAGGTCCACAAAGCCCGGACCAAAATTAGAACGTCTGATCTATAGAGGATTTGACCGAGTTGAAGCCATATACTTACATTTTAAAGTATACTCTTCATTTGTCGGCTGCCTAGTTGCTCTGCTGTGACGCTATTGGCCTTCAAATGCAGCCTCTAAAGGTTGTGGACCCCATATTGGGACAGAGTGAGCCACTGGGACCCAGTTATAGAAGTTGAATGAAAATTTAATGCAGAGCACACAAGCCAAAAAAGGCTTTCAACCCTCTGGGTCTATTTCCACATTGGTTAGTCCATAGCACAATGGAAAGTTTCTTGATACTTGTTGTTACCTGCACTCAACAAGGCAAGAATCAATCTCAGCTGTTAATCATGACATTTCACCCAAGTTTTATAGTTTCACATAACTAATCAAAACCAATCTTAACAGAAAACCACTTGAACGAACATCAGTGTGATATGAATAACATACAATGACAAATCCAGCTTAGAGTAAACTTTGTTCCCTGTCCACTTTGATCTGATCAGCCATCAGATGGTGATCGAGATTCTTCGACTTCACATGTCGTATCTGTTTATACACAGTCGATGCATCACATCTACACAAGTTGGTATACATCACTGTGTGTGTGTGTGTGTGTATGTGTGTGTGTGTTGTGTGTGTGTCCTCCAGGTGACCACTCTGTACCTTGTTCAAGTGTGCGGTCTGCTGAGCGTGTGGCTCCTTCAGTTCTGTAACTCCATGATACTGGGATCACTGGTCCTGAGCTTCATCGTAGCTGCACTCTTCATCAGACACTGCCAGGTTAGTGTGTGTGTGTGTGTGTGTGTGTGTGTGTGTGTGTGTGTATAATGAGTACTGGGGAAAAGAGAGTTTGAAATGAGAATAGACAGGAATGGGTAACATGGAGAATTAATGTAACCCTGAAGGTGAGTCAAAGCCTCACAGAGGAAGATCCAGACAGGAGTGGTAGCTTGTTTACAGATGGAAGGTTAACCTACATTGACGTGAAGGGGTCTGTGCTGGAGAAGATAATTCAAATTTGTACGTCGGAAAATCATTCTCCTGCAAGGTCTAAATGTAATTTCGTGAAATCAGATCTTATCACAGTAACAATTATTGAAACGTTTAACGTGACAGAATTAAAGGGAAGTAGAGAGAAAGATGAAGGAAGGGTAACAATCTGAAATGAGGAGAGAACGATTTCATTCCTGGAAATACATTATTTGTGTACTGCAATAATCTGCTCTAATTGGGAAGTGTGTGCAAATGACTTTACACTCCCACTTGTTACTCGACTTTAACAATACCAACCTGCGACCTGACATGGACTTGATCCTCCCCAGCCGGAAAAATTTAAATGTATGATACACACAAGTATGCAGAGCATCAGCGCTTCACATTCCTGACAACAGACTGAACTTTGACAGCAGCCAGTCACAGTGCACATAGCAATGCAGATTGGCACTTTATCACTTTATAGCAAAAACTTTTCAGGTTGGCAAAATTTGAATCTTTTGCTGGTTTGAATAACAAAAATCTTTAACGAGACGAATGTTAAATTACCAAAATTAC
This sequence comes from Platichthys flesus, assembly GCF_949316205.1. Taxonomy (NCBI): domain Eukaryota; kingdom Metazoa; phylum Chordata; class Actinopteri; order Pleuronectiformes; family Pleuronectidae; genus Platichthys; species Platichthys flesus. The sequence goes on along the minus strand of NC_084945.1, from coordinate 26,838,416 downwards.
AATTTTGCTGCCGCCTCCTTAATGTGCAAGCTGGTGTCTGTGCTCGGCCAAAAATCATTTGTGAGATTGACGATACTTCACTCTGCACCATTCCTCTAATATCACAGTAGCTCATGAAAAATGACTTGTCCAAAGTAAGTAGGCCACAGGGGTTATTTCAATGTGTCCAATACATATTTTACAAAGACGTCACATCTTCTGCTGCTCATCTCCTTTTCAGGTATTTAATGGCTGTGATAAAATAAATAAAGGTTGTTCCTGTCTACCCAGCCAGCAAAAGTGTGAACATAATTTACACCACTAAACTTTATTCATTCCTTTTGTCAGAAATGTCAACAGCTGCTGACAAGTGGATTCAGGAAACCATTTACAATTTCATGCAGATTTGATCAAATGCCAAAGTTTGACAGTGGAATAACATATCGAGTGGACCTGATTCTTTTGCTTATAAATCTTTTAAAGGCTGTGACATTTTTGGAAGATAATAAATGCAGTTTTTACTGAAATAACTTGCACTTTGAAGAGAGTATTATTTATACAAAGTTTAGGAGCTGGTCTTGACTTATTGGAAATCAATTTTAAAATCAATGGTTGTTACGACAGAAACTGAACTGGTATGCTATTAATAAATGCATGGGCTATACTCATTGCTAGCTCCTTCACGTTCACCTGCCAACATTTAATTCAGTCTCTACAGCGTATGCAGTTTGCTTGAGGTGCAGGCAGACTGTCTGAATAGGCAGGTTATGGATTTCTCATGCTTTTAAGCTGAACTTCCTGACGTCTTTCCCCCCCACTCGATCTGTTGGGGCGTCGCCTTCAGCCACGCCAGGCTACGCTCTGGGACAACTGAAATGGTGTCTTATGGTTTCTGTGCATAAGTGATGGGAAAGTGTCCCAGTGAACAGTGAAGTAGAGTCATAGAAAAGAGTCTGTGCTGTGGGTTACTTTGGTCAGTCATTTCTTGACTACAAGTCGGCTTAATACAGTAAATAAACAAACAAACCTCCAGTAGTTAATAACAATTGCAAAGACTTGAGACTTTCATGTGACTTTTAAAACTCTTTCCACCTCTGAGTTAGAATGTATTATATGGTTTATAAGTATTCTAAATCCTCTGAATATATCAGGTTAGCCATGCAGTGTTGGTGTTTGATATCTTGATTAATATGGAGATCCACGTTCCTAGCACAGTGTGTGTGTGTGTGTGTGTGTGTACGTTTTTCTACATATCAAACAGTACTGAGAACATAGCAGATGCACTGACTCATTTCTCGTTGCTGTCTGATTCTGCAGTCTGGACTGAAGACAGGAAGCCCGCTGGCTCGTCTGGGCAAACTGCTTCTCCACACTGCCATGGTTCTTCTCCTCACCTTCACCATCAACTACCTAGCCAAGGTGCCGCTCTTCTGCTTCCCTGCTTAAATGTTTCATTCTCTTCTCTTCTTTTAATACTCCAACTTAGCCTCTTCTTCCTCTCTGTGCCTCTCACTTCTTATTATGGGATTTCCTTTCACTCTTCTTCTCCCTCCCTCTCTCCTGCATATCTCCTCTTCTTTTATTTTCTTTTTGAGCTCTGGACTTTTCTTATCTCCGTCCCCTCCTGGACTTCCGCTGCTCCTCCCTCTCTTACTTTCTTTTTACTTGCTGCTTCACCACCCTCGTCTTTCCCCCTGTTTCACTACATTCTCTCCTCTTCCACCTCCCTCGACCGCAGCCCCATGTCCTCTCCTCCTCCTCCTCCTCTTTCTCCTCATCCTGATGTATCTCAAGCTTGTAGTTGGGACGTGAGATGACCATATGATCAGCAGCTTTATTTACTTATTTATACATCTCAGTGCTGATCTTCAGCCCTAACAAGATGACCTTATCTCTGTGTGTGTGTGTTTACAGCAAGTTCTTCAGCTCAGATCAGACGAGCACATCTTTAAATTCATCAAGTCAAAGTTCGCCTTGGGGCAAACAAGGTATGAACACACACACAAACACTCAGCAGTGCCTCTGTTCTAGTTACCAGCCACACAACTCTCTTATAAAACCTTGGCACAAGGACCTGCTCAGACACCTCACATACACAAAGTCTGCGCCATCTACCTCTTGACTCGATCTAGCTTGACTGTATTATTCACTAAGCACCGGTGTTGTAGCACCTGGAGTGTTAGTGTGTGTGAATAATAGATGGCAGGGTAACGCCAGCAGGCCTCCCATCAATCAGATAGTGTGTGTGTGCGCTGAGCAGCTCAGCCACTGGAGAGCTGCTTTGGGGTGGCAGATAACACAGCTCACAACCCAGCGCCACACAACTGGCCCTTCAATTATTCAGGAGGCTTGTGGGAAATGCAGTGCTTACTCCGTGCTCTATCTCTGCCTCTCCCTCCGTCGCTGTGTCTCTCTTTCGCTGAGACTCCTTTCTTCTCTCCATCCGTGTCCTTTTGTTTTTATCCCTCGAGTTTTGTTCTGCCTTTGGTGAAATCCCAATTCTCTGTTCAATTACTTATCAGCACGTCGGTGTATCAGAGGCAGTAAAAAAACAAAGGTTTATAATAATTCCCATTCAGTCCCTGTTGAGATGTGTTCCGTTGATTTGGACAAGGCACGTTTGTGTTACTATTTTTGTCATCTAACAGAGGAAATAAGGAGGTGTGGAGGGTATTTATTGATTGTTGTGTCACTGTTGTTTTCGTAGAATTCGATTTTTGCAGGTCTGTCTTCAGCACTTTTTTCACCTCTGTCGGATTAGGAAAGTGTTTGTGAGACCACAAGTTATGATTCAAGATTGTGTTGAAGAGTTTGGACATGTTCTTCATTGTACATAGATAACTGACTTGTTTTTATGTGATTGAGGATGATGAACAAAGCCAGGATGCTTAGTTGCTGTAAGGCTGTCGTAAAAAAACATCTGTAATTGTTAATGGAGCAACAATTCATTTTTGCCAAAACTGCAGGTCTAAGGGTTAATGTAGAAAACTAGGGTTGGCAATCCTGGCAAGAGCAGACTATAATTCGGGAATATGCAACTGATGCATCCCGTCCCCTCCCATTGGCCCTCTCATCAAAGCCACGCCCGCAAAACACATGAACGTGCACTGAGTGACAAGTGCCAGCAGCCGACTTTTCTGAGACCTGCTTGTTAACTTCTGACCATCGTCTCTCCGGTTGATGATTCCAGTCGTGTGCAGTGAGAGCACAGGCTGGGTCCACACATGCAGGCAGCTCAGTCAGAGACAGACAGGTACGCCAGCCAATCGTTTAAATCGGTTTAAAGTAGAATCCCATGTGAAGCAGGCGTGCAGTCTACAGAAATTCAAGCTTCGTGAACTGAAGCAAGAACTGACGGTGCTCAACACACTTACTGACGGACCAGTGATCACCACAGGAATCACAGAGAAACAGAACCAAAAAGTAGACCACTGATAGATCCAGCTGTTGGAATATAAATTCTCTCGGTCCTACCAATGACATGCTCATTTCTTTTGTGTCCATCTTTCCCTTTGTTTAAATCTATTCCTCCCTTTCTCTCACCCCCCACCCTGAATGCCAACCCATTTTGTCTTTTTCACCCCCCCTCCTGTAGGGATTTTGATGCCAGTCTGTATCTGTGTGAGGAAGCCTTCGGCGTGCTGCCCCTCGACACACTGGAGCGGCTGGCTGGTACGCTCCTGCTGTATCCCTACATCCTCACCCTGCTGCTGCTCAGTGGCATGCTGGTGGTGAGCGCATTGCAAAACCTGAGGTAGGTGATGGCAGGACAGGAAGTGTCGTCCAACACTGGATCCTGCATGTGTTTGAAGCTGCAATATGGTATCTCGCTTATATTTCCAGAAATCTCTGACTGTTGTATTTGGCTCAAAAAATATCTCAAGAACTGTACATATTTTTGCAGTCACACTTTTCTTGTGTGTTTTGTTAAGGGCCCAAAATTGTGCAGTGTCAAATTTTGTGCTATTTGGACACGTGATACTTTCAGTTTTGATCAAATTCAAATAACTAGGTGACCTTTTAGCAGCAGCACCTGGGATTCATCCATACGAGTGGACTTTTTCAATCAAGTCACCAGTCACCGACTGATTCTCCAGTTCAGGGTTCTGAGTCGATCTTCGCTGAACTTTGAATAAACAGGTGAACAGCTATGTGTGCAGTAGTAGCGGTGGTGCATCTTCAGTCTTCTGTGGACTGAGTCCTGCAGTTGGTCTGACGTACCACGGTTCAATTACTGCAGGTCACTTTCAAAGTGCAAGAAAAAATCTGCTACCTGCAATAACACAGGCCAAGAAAACAGACCATTGTAAACTGGCAGATTTAGAACAGGCACTGCACTAATAATACAAATACTATTTAAAGGAACGTGGAAGTTAAAGTAGAGCCCAGATACTTGATGGAACTTTTTGCAATATGCGATCTATATTCTAAACACCACACATCAGCTGACATGCACGTTATTAGCAATGCAGAAGGAATCACAGAATTTAAATGATGTGCACAGAAATTCGTATTTATTTACAAGTTAATGTGAATCCTTAGCAGAAACTGAGGTAAAGAGGTATTGAAGAGTAAATGAATGGAAAATGTCAAACCTTCCAAGGACTTTCAGTGACGCACAGGACGTGACAATGGCTGTCAGGAGGCAGAAACCCTGTCACAGTGTTAGTCACCGTCCCCTGTTCCCCCCCCACATCACTGTGGCGATGCTACTGTAGCTCCATGCCGTGTTAGACATTTTGCCAGCTGCCTCTCGAAGCTGCATTTGCCTGTGGTGCAAGGTGAGGGGCCACAGTGAGCCAAATACATTAGCATGTCAACTCACCCTCTGCTGTAGGAGGGCTGGAATACTAACCTCAATGAACAAAGGGCTATTCGCCAATTCAGGAAATTAATTTAATCCTGTTTACCCCACCTCATGTAGCAGGAGGAGCTAAGCTGGATTTGTATTCAAATGGAAGCCGACGTCTGTCCAATTCTGTGTGGGACGCCAAATTGTTGGAGTGACATCACCGGCCTAAGGCCTTTCTCTGTTTCTCTGCGGACTCCTACACACAGTTGTAGCTGTGCATCATTGTGTGTCTGTGTGCAGAGCGGCCACAGAAATCTAAACAACAATGATTGAAATCTGAATAACAGCGACTGCAATCGGAATATTATCAATTCCACCCACCTTCCCTTCTGCTGCTCTCCTCAAGCGCCTGGCTGTAATGTTTTATGTATCGCTGCTGTCTCTTCTCTCCCTGACGTTTCTGTTCCTCAGCAGGGCCAAAGGAGTTTCAGTTGAGGAGAGGAAAGGAGCAGAAGGGCGCATGGTTGCTCTCCGTCCAGATGTGGCCTATAATGTGTTGCATACGCTTTTCTACGGTCTCCTGGCTATCAGCACTATGAGGTGAACACACACACACACACACACACACACACACAGATCATGTATATCTCAGATGCACGGATGTGAACATATTCCGGGGTGTTCACAATGGTTTCATTCTCAGGCAGGGACTTATCAAACAGTTCCTCCTGACAAGTTGGTTATATGCAGTTGCTAAAAAGGGCCACTTCTATGCTTATAGTCTGACTATTCCCCCCCGATCAACCTGCCACACAATCCTGCAGTGCTGAATTTCTCTCCCTTTACCACTTGTGATTGGATCTCACGCAAATGAACACATATGTCATTTTTCGAGTTCAGACCAATTGAACCAGTCTGAGTTTACAGATGTGTCCGATGTCACTGGCTTGTGTGTGTCTGCATAAGAGAGAGAGGAGTCAGGAGGTGCTGAGCCAATCTCGTGCAGTAGCAGTAAAGACAGATTTTACAAATTCAAAAAAAAAAAAGGTGTTAAAATGTTTGCTAAAAAACACATCAGCATATGGGCAATTATAAGAGTAAAATAGGATCAGTTAGTGAAACTCTAGCGGGACAGAGGATGGCAGCTGAGTGGCCCAGACCACCTCTGAATGTCTGATTGTTATGGCTTAGTTTGATGGCTTAGCTCACAGACTAGTTATTGTTATTGCAGCATGTTTTTAGATATGCTTTAGGAGGACTAAGAATGTATTTGGCAAATAGTACACTATCTTTGGTAATGTTGGCAGGATTTAACAAATCAGCAGGCATTAGCCTTCTCTCTAAGAGCATCCTGGACTGTCCTCCACCCAAGTTTTTAGCAGAACAAAGGAATCATTTATCATGCCTGATTACCACCGTAGTTATTTAGCATACTCATACATACTTAAGAGTAAAAAGACACACTGTTTAACCCACTCCTTACATATCTGGTCATTTGTATTTTTTTTTGCAGAAAAATAAATGAGCATCTCTCGAACTAAATCACATGACCTTGGTTACATGAAAGCAAACATTCTTTCCTTAAGAGATACTGAGTATAAATAATAACTCTATTTATATTGCACCTTTCAAAACAGATGCTTAATCAAGAGGAGAAATATACCCAAAAATACAAAACATCAAAGACAAGAAGAAAATGTGTACAATATCATTTCAAATCCATGGCAGCAAATGATTTAAAACAAATATCTAAAGAGCAGATACATAATACCACGCCATTCAAAATAAATGGCAAAAGGAAAGGATAAAAGAAACAGGTTATAGCAAAAAACAAGAAGACAAGTAAAAGCCATTCGGTAAAAAGACATTTTGAGAGAAAAATAACCGTTTTGAGCCAAATTATAAACCCACACACAAAATGAGGCTGGAAAGAAGCCTGGGCCACATTTCCATTGAAAGTTGGTCAATTCAGGCTGAAAGGAAACTTTGACAGAAAAATGAGTGTCTCTCTGAGGAAGGTTTTTTCCCACAGTCACTGTATTTTGCAGTCAGGTATGATACTTAAGGCTCAGAGCAGATGTTGAGGTAAAGGATCACAAGGAGGAGCAAGACGTCCACTCACCAGAGGGTCTGTGGTTTGATCCCCGGTTCCTCCGTTTCGCATGCTGAAATGTCCTGAGGCAAGACACTGATGGCAGCATTGAGGCTGAACGCAGACATTATTGCTGACGGATGTGCCGCGAATGTATGAGTGGTCATCAAGAGTAGAGAAGCTCTACATAAATCAGGCAATGGACATTATATCGTCTTATGTAACACAAGATTTTAGCCTTATTAACCTTCCCTCTCATATTTAATATTTCTTCTGTTTCTCTGGGGTCCTTGTGGCACACACACATACTCTCTGGCCTATCTCTCTGGTTCACCTCCTGTAGCTGCATCATTTTTCAGCAGGTTCCACTACAGGAACAGTATCTCCACTTGGGCTCTTTCCAGTTACAGGTGCCAGAGAGCCCTGACACTGGCACCGGTGACAAGGCTGAACAGAAAAGACCCTAAATGTTTTGTCAGTCTGTACAGAAGTACAGTATGACCACCAAACAATCCACGCTGACTGTTCTCAACCGATGCATCGATCACGGTCCTAACTTAACGCACAATGTTCTCCGTTCTCCTCTGTAGTGTATGTGTTTTATTTCTGTAAATCGTATATTATTTAAACTTTTTTAAAAGATTTAATATTTTAATCTTATCCAGTTTTCTTGGTAAGCTGTTTAGCATTTGCTTATGTTTAATGAGAAAGTAACCAGCCCCTAAAATATTTTTTTATCAGCTTCCAGTAGCCTGACGTTGTCAGACTCACAATTCTAGTCAGAATGTGAGTCTGAGACCGCTCCATTGGGCTGTGATTATGGGGCGTGTTTCAACTGACCAGGAAATAAAATTCCTCTTTGTTCAATTGGATAGACCTACAACCAATCAGAGCAACGTAGTATGTGACGTAAGTTAAGCAACGCATTGTGAGTTATTTACCAACGCCGGGTTCACACCGGACGCTGAAGCGATGCCGAAGCGACCCTTCAGCGCAGCGTCAAGCCTTAAATAACAGCTGGCTCCCATCCACTCCCATGTTAAACCTTTGTGCGGGTCACACCGGAGGCTGAAGCACCGCGCTGCACCAAGGCTGCCTCGCGCCCTGCAGCGATCGTTTCGGCATCGAGTCAATTTTTTGCATTTGACTCGAGTGTATCGCTCCAGGAAACACACTGAAAAACAATCTTAAACTATATTGATGACTTATTTTATATGATATAAATGATCAAATATGCATCCCATACTTTGAAGTCCCCTTCTGTTGTCCTGGAGTTTTAATTTGACCAATGACATTATTAAATGTCCCCCTCTGCCCATCCACTACAGCCACACAAGCAGTGATACAGATAAAAAGAGAGAGGGGGGGGGGGGACTACGTATTCTCCACATAGGCTTGAGTGGATAATACGTAATTTACCCTCGACACCCGACATTTAACAGTGAAGTTCTTCAACATGGATAACAAATTAAATTAATAATTGAAGTGGAGAAGTACAGTGAGTTGTATGATCCTTGGAACATGCTGTATAAAGACAACACCAAGAAAGACAAATGTTAGGATGCTGTTGCTTAATGTTGGAGCAACAAGTAAGTATATGCTTTTAATCTACTGGATCAATGGGTGATATTATTAGAGCTGCCCGGCAGTTCAGCGTCGCTTCAGTGTCCGGTGTGAACAGCCCAGCGCCGGCGCGATAGGGATTAGCGCGGTGCTTTGGCGTCGCCTCCACGTTCTCTGTTCCTCTTTCAAAATGAATGCGCTGTCGATGTCTTCTAAAACAGACTCAATGGCAGCACCTATACATCTCAGCTCTCCAGCGGCAGGCATGTTTGTTGAAAACTAATTCAACCCAAAGGCACTTTGATGACGTTGTTGATTTCCTTACCGTTGATCATCTGTCCATCATCGTATAAAGCCCGCCCTGACAATATGATTGGTCCGGATGATTTCGAACCGGGCATAATTTCTCCCCAACGGAGCGACTCCAGACCGAACTTCCCGACCACAAATGTTGTGGGCGAGGCTAAGTTCGACTGGCATCCAGTCTAAGCTTCCAGTGGTTTACCTTCTCAAATTGCCTTAATGAGGTAGACGTGAACTTCAGGACGTATAGTGACATCACCATCTGATGTCACACCCTGTCAGAGATGCTGAGCACTCCAACAGAGAAGCCCTCATCTTGCACAAGTTGAGAATTTATGAGGAGTGTTGAGAAAAAGCATCATCACAGCTTTTGATTGTAAGGAAACCTGCAATTATTCAGATAACAACAAAAACTAAAGGCATTCTGGTATCTGGTTAATTCATAGTAATGTGAAGATACAGGTTTTCACTGGTTCATGAAAGTAGTTTAGTTTGTACGGAGAAGCTTGTGACAAACAGTTTTTTTTTTTAAACATCCATTTTGCATGGTGCATTCTTGTAACTGTGTGAAGATCTGAATAAAAATGGAAATCTTGTAAAGGAATTATTGAAATGTTGACTTCACACAGAGTGAGAAAACTGAAAGCTTTTAGCTTGGCAGCAGGCAGGTGGAGTGCACGAACCGGCACCTTTTCTCGAAAGTGCTGATTAAGAGTGAAAGGCCAAAAGTGCAGAACGCCATTTGTTTCTGTCACTTAGCTGCTTTGCTTAGAAAAAGTATTGTGATTTATTCCTGTGAGGCTGCACTTCTTCATGCCTCCTCCTCTCTCTCCTCTCTGTATCCGTCAACGATTTTTCAGCTCATTTCATTCTCTCGCCCTCTTTCCACCGCTCACTCCTCTCTGTTTAATCTTTTTCCCATTAAAATGTGATTCATGTGGTTTGGATCAGAATAGATCTTGGATAATAATATCGTGCTTTCGACACTAAATCAAGTTTAACCACTCTGGATCCTTCATACTGAATAATACCAAGTCTTCTGCTAAACTAAAGACAATTAGGTTGTCATGTTTGAATTTAATGAAACAAGCACAAGTATTGGAATTAAAAGCTGCATTTTAACCTGTTGAATATTCTGTCAGTCCTCGTATTATGGAGATCAGGATTGAGATTTTCTACTAACTTTGTCATTTATCCCCATTGGAAATGCATAGTGAATGAATATTTCAACGAATTGACTGAATGTCAATCAATATTCGCCTCTCTCTCCTATTTTCTTCCCAGGATGAAGTATATATGGACTGGTCATATGTGTGCGATCGCAGCATATGGTGTGTGCGGGACGGAGCTGTGGACTCCTCTTCTCACCACTCTCCGCTGCAACAGTAAAGTTCTGGTAAGAAATATCAGCTCTAAACAGTTGCTGTGTTGGTTTCCCCGGTTTTATACGAAAAGTGTGATACCTGACTTTGAGAACGCATTCCCAATTATCTTCTTAGGTTTTTTTCTCAAATTCTCAATACGTTTTTAAGAGAACTCTGCCTTCTTAAACTGCAGACTTGTTAACACATGTGTTCTTGAAATGATGAATGCCATTGTCTTGACAGGGTGTGCCAGTTATACCTAATTAGCATCGGCCGTGTGTGCACACAGAAATCACCAAAACTGAAAAGAAAATGTACGATTTCAAGAATGACTAAATGAAATCTAAATATGGTGGCGAATCGGACCTGGACCATAAAAAAACGAATGTGTTTAGTAGTGTCAGCAGCAGTGGATAAAATATCAGAAAAGAGCACTCATGGGATTCAGATACATGTTCAGTGAAAGCTGTATCAGGAGAATGTCACACTGTGTTCTGGAGTGTGCATAGATTCTGTGTTTCACTAAGAACAAATCCCGGATAAGAAACAGTGGTGAAGGGTAGAATCTGCATGAGTGGGTTTTAAGAATTTTTTTTTTCCAAAGAAAGGTTAATGGTTACATCTTAAACTGTCATTATTAATGGGTACGTTTATAGTGATGAGCACACAGAGAAGGAATAACCTGACAGAGAACCCTCTCAGCCCAGTGGACCCTTTAGCCTGTTAGCTGATGGTATCATACTCCCACTCCCACACATGGATTACACATGTTCATACTATCACTGCTACCCACTAGGGAAGGTACCGCTCATGCATCGTCCTGCGCCTCTGGCAACTGTGGAACCACAAGTGTGCAAACACATAAAAACACATTCATAGAAGCTTGTGAAAGGAGATTTCCCCCCCCCCCATCAGTTTGTTAATGAGATCCTGTCTTGCCTGGGAAACGGACGTAGCCTAAGCAACCTTCCATTGACAGATCACCCTTTCTAACCTTTTCTTCAGGCCACAGTGTTTCCTGGTCATGTTTTCACTTTCCCTGTTCCAGCAGTGCATTAAATGATAACCACACTGTCTTGGCTTTCAATATCAGCAATTCTTTATATATACTCAATTTTCAGGAGTATACAAATCTTTTGCCTTAAAACCCTGCTTTCAATTAACAGAACACAATAGTCGTATCTGTGTTGTAACGGAAGCAGCTTTAAAGATCTTTCCTAATTAAAATTCAGAGGAGGATGAGTTATCATTTTTGATTGGACATAATCTGATATTAGGTATTAAATACTTCTGACAGGCTTTTATAGTGAAAACTCTCATTGGGACCCCAACAGATTTGACTTGCGAACGTTTAAAGAACCAGTTTGGTTTTCCAATGGGCCACCGCAGAGCCACATGTCACTATACGTCACTTTACACTTCTCTCTAAATGTCTCTGTTTCCCAGCAGCAGCACAACAGCAACAGTGGCCGGCTCCAGTGAAATGAGACAACTTGTCTCCCCTGTGGACCATTGCGGCTTCATTTTGACACCAACACATACAAATATTTGATTTTATTTGCATACTTCACTCGATGTGAGCAAAGTGTTGCTGCAAGAAAAGATGTTAAAGTGTTGTCCCAGTTCTTGTGACAACCAGCATTGTGTGGATCATGATTCTCCAGTGAGCATGAGAGCGACTTCTTACTGTGACATCTCAAAATGAGACATTTTGGAAGACAGTATTATTATTCATTTTTTTATCATCTACTTATTTTTTGAAGAAGCCGTCCAATGACCAGCTGTTTGTGAAACCACAGCCTCTACTCTGCACTGGTGATATAACTACTCAGGAGGCCACTAGGTGTCAGTGTGGTCATGACATGACAACAGCATGTGTCTGATAAGAAATTATACAAGGGGCCAGCGCTGCCCTGTATCGCTTTTATCTCCGTGTTATTTCTCTCTGTGCTTGTCTTCATATTAGTTATGTCTCTGTGTGACTCTGACTTTCTCTGCCTTTGATAAGATAATATTCTTTCATTTCATTAGAGCTGTTTTCTTTCTCTCATTCTGCAGTTACGCTTCGTCAGATATGCAGTTCCACTGGCGATGATGGCCTGCCTGTATTACAAGGTATGCTGTTTTCTTTGGCGCTTTATGTTCATCACTGTGTTTTCAGCCTCATTACAGAGCCAAGACACTTTTTATAAACTATATGCAAGAATGTGAGAAAAAATTAAGTGCTGAAATGGAAGTTTCAGAAGAAAATGATAACAAGCAAATGGATCATAACAGGAGACCAAAATGATTGCTCCCCTTTAATTCGTTTTGCTATTGGAAAAGCCTAAAGGACTGTCATTTCACTGTCATATTCAGTGCCATTATGAGTTTTTGTTTAAGATATATCACTAGGTGTCATATTATGCTTTCCAGCGTTAATGAACACTGACACTTGGTTTTTCATCTCTTGTCTCTGTCTGTTCCCTTTAGTTCTGGCCTAAGCTGATGGAGGAGGTATCAGAACTGAGGGAGTTTCATGATCCAGACACTGTGGAGCTCATGACCTGGATTAGGTACACACATGTACACACTCATACACACCCACACTCAGAAAATCCAGAGCCCTGCCTCAAATTGAGGCAAATCGGATTAGCTTGTTTCCGCAGATCAAGTTTCACTTTGCCTGATGCCCTCGATAAGTCTGTGAGAATGTGTACCGTGCATGTGTGCATGTGTATCTGTGCTTGTTTGCGTGGGAGTCCTGCCGATGAGTGATGCGAGCCGATGGGTGTCCATGAATAAGACATGGGGGTGCTGGAAAAGACCCAGCTGTTGGCAGAGCTCTAACACACCTCGGGGTCTCCGTGGTCGGGCTTTCGATCAAGAGCATCCGCCTGATGGGATCAGAGATGGAGCCTTGATTTGGAATGGCTCGGCACCGCTGCTGCTGTGTGGGTGTCTGTGTCTACATGTGTAGGTTAGATGTTGTCCTATGAACTAAAGAGTTGACTAAAGACTTCCTGTTGCATATCATGTACGTACCACTGCATCACATCACGTAGTCTTCCCCCCGACCAATTAAGAATATGTAAAAGATTTAGCGCATGAGTAAAAACAGTTCTAGCATTCAGTGAGAAAAAGACTTTGGTGTTTCACATTCACCTTTCACTAACTAAGTCCGGCCTGAACCGTACAGGTATTGACATTTTTTCATCCAAACCCAACCAAATCCTGATCCAGAGCTTTTGGCTGCAGCGTTCTGATGTTTCTCTTGTGGTCATGAGCTGGACTTGTCCATGGAAGGAACAGCACTAATAAACTTCGTCATCGGGTACTGCCCTTATACATTTTTTTTACAAAATGTTGTCAAAAATACCTAATTGTACAAAAGTTAGAGTCATCATCATCATCATCAGCATTAAAAGAATCAGAGTGGACCAGAAACAATTTTCATTTCTGGTCTAATCCTATTAGACAGATAGTGGGGTGGCACAGAGGGTGTAGGAGAGAGATGGATAGTGAGACAGAAGAGGAGGGGTTCGGGTGTGTGAATGTATTTGTGTGCGACATGGACTCCCTTCCCTCTGGAGCTAATCCCATTAGGCTCTGAGGATTAGGGGCTGCCTAGAATTACCTTGGCTGGGACTGAGAGCAGGGTGGAGCGCAAAGCTGCTTCTTGCCGCTGCGCTAATTACATTCCAGATGAAAGTGTTAAGATGGGGAGCGGGATGCATGTTATGCTGTATTCTCAAGCTGACCAAGGCCATGGCTGTTTTATGTATAAAGGTCACAGGAGATTCCCAAGCTGTAGTATAATGAGGGGCAGAACAAAGCTAGGTACAGAACATGCATACAGAAGAGAGTCTTTTTTTGGGGGGGGCTGGTTGTGAAGCTGAAATAAACTCATTGTGGTACGTCTGGCTGCGGGGCATGTGCTGCATGTATGAGTTATTGCAAATGCAACTCTTAATTCTGTTTTACAGAATGAAATGTCTAAAAAGGATAACATGTTCAGATAAGGTCTTTAAATTGACCAATTCCTATTTCTACAAATTCACAATTAGGATAATGTTTAGGAAAGGATAAAGTTATTAGATTAAAAGACAGATAGGATGGCTTGAGGATGAGCTCAGAGTTAAGAAGCCTCTCACAGCTAATGATACATGTCCTGGGCTCCCCTGATCTTTGAAATGCGTGTTAAGGCAGGTTGATGAGGGGATTATCCTAATTCTCTGGGCAGTCATTCATCAACCCTGGGCTCTAGGGGTTTGAGGATCTAAGATGCAGGTTAATGTGGCACCATCAGCGAGAAGATCATCTGTCCAAGAAAAGCTCACAAGTTTCCACTGGATAACAGCGGCGGCTCAGCTGTAGGCTGATGCTCGGTTCTAAATGGAAAGTCAATAAATCAATAGCAATGCCTGCCCGTTCCACTGCCTCCCACTGTGAGTTATAGTTGTGAGCGTGCAGTTTTTAAAGTCACCAATATCGCCTCTGTCTCACACATTTGACGTGCCGCTCTGCTTTTTCCACAGTCTATATCTTCCCCTTTTTCTAATCCAGATTTGAGAGTTGTGTTGTGAAAGCAGGATGGTGTCAAACAAGCGAGGCTAAGAAAAACGAAAGCAGGAATCATAAGCAGTGCCTTTGTGGGTCCGCTCTTTGACATGTGAACTCAGTGCTGATCTCAGTGCAAGGAAAGTTGTTCAAGTGTTCCATGTGCAGCCTAGAGAGGAGCAGCTTAAGCTCTGGAGCATGTTTCACTCTAATTAAGTCCACAAACCAGGTTTGGACTCTCAGGAGTAAACACTGCTGCTGCCAAATCCAATATAATTGAAATAAGCCTCAAAGTCCGCTACCAGACATTTCAATGCTAACACGTGACCTTTAGTCGAGACCTTGTGTGCCGTGTGTGCATTGTGAACATGTGTGTGTGTGCGAACATGAACACGGCTCCGAGGAGGATATCAGAAGACATTTAGGCTAAAATGTAGGTGTGAATGAAGGCGTTTCGAGTAAAATTTGAATGTCGGGGCTTCCCGACACTTGGATGACATCACAGGAGCAGTATGGAGGCATTTTATGTTGTTTTTATGTTATTTTTGTTATGTCTGAAGAAGGAGTCACCATTTACTTGACCCTTAAACTCCAAACGTGTTTTGTGCAGTATTACACTTCACCCAATTTTCATTTTTCGATGAACTATCCCTTTAATGTTATTGCAAACCATGCATGTGTGGCACGTGCAACAGGAAAGGGGAAAAACTGTACATTTTACAATTGTGCAAAGACAGAAGCTTGCCTTCAGAAGCCTTTATCAGAGGTTTCACAACATAACAATTGAACAAGAGCATATTAGTTATTTTGTTAATGTGTGGCCAACTGATGTGCACGACGACCTACAACATTACATTGTTCAGCTGCATAGAAAAAATGAGCTCTAAGCTACAGTAGGTACATCCACGTTCTGCTGGAGCTGTAAACTCTTGGCGGAGGATTTTCCCATTCTCTGGAAACACAAACTGAAATTTGTATCTCTGATTTGGGACGGCACTTTTAAAAAAAGACCTGGACTCAGGTCCAATCTGAATGACTGACCTATAAACCTATAATACCAGGTGCAAATATCATGATGGTGAAGGGTCTATCTCAGACCTCTCGCTAAAGAGAAGCAGTGTCAGCCATTGCATTAAAGAGGTTAGGGTGATTATATATGTGTTCAATAATTTAGTATGACCCTCGAAGGATGTAATACAAATTGAAACGGCCCTTAAGCCCCTGTTACTGCGTATAGAAGCCGTTTGTTTTAAATACTGTCAGCCTTATTAAAATCAAATGCACGTCAATGGATGTGCTGGTGGTTTGTGCATTTTTTTTCTCCATATATATATATATTTCAGTTTGTTTGATTTAGAAACCTCATGGTTGGTTAAGTTCACAAAGTAGCTTAGAAAATATCTTTTCACATCATATGTATGTAGTTGTTGAACAGTACATTGTATCTATGGATGTTCAGCTTTTAGCATATTGATTAGTGTATATATGTACATGCTCTATCCTGGTGGATGTTTAACAGATTACCATTATTATTGTGTGTGTGTGTGTGTGTGTGTGTGTGTGTGTGTGTGTGTGTGTGTGTGTGCGTGTGCGCAGGCTCGCAAGCTCGCAAGCAAAATAACTTGAGTAGGGAATCACGCGATTCAACTTTTGTAGCTGATCATTCAGGGGCGTGGGTGTGTGGGATGACACTCCTGCATTCTGAATCCTGCTTGCCTCCCATAGATAGTAAAATCTTTATGGATGGCCACTGACCACCATCCGCCGAGTAATGGCCACCGATGTGGAATGGATTCTCTCAGTGCAGATGGTCAGTCTGACAGTGATTGAGTGTTTGTGAGGGAAAGAGATGGAGAGTTAGACTAAAGAGCATTGTGCTTTACTGTTGTGTGTGTAGCTACTTGATAACTTTGTCTCACTGCCTATTGGTGGTTGGCAGGAATATTAGATGAGGGCGAAGAAACAGGTGAAAAAGAGCCAATGTAAATTAGCGAAATGTGCCACGGTTGGGTCAAAACACCTATCACATGACGATGTCATCTTATCCATTCTTAATATAGAAAGGCAGATTACCGCAACTTAATGTTATTCATAACAACTGTGCTTTTCCTGCTCAAAAGTATAGTCATTTCAATATGGGTGCCGATGCTGCATTGTATTATAATATTCATATTCATATTTCGGACTTGATGCACACTGCATGTATCTATTTTTCTTTTGCCTCTTCCTCAATTGTTTTGTCTTCTTAATGGAGCTCTCTGAAGTTGAGCAACAGGTCATAATGAACATTTCCAAATGCATTTGTGCAACACATAAACAATTACTACGATTAAATGTCTAATATTTGTAACGTCAGTAGGGTGCATTCTATTACCCTCTGACATTGACATATGAGAATATAAATGTGAAATTAAATCTAAATTAACTTGGAGGGAATACAAGATTTCTGCAGCAAGAAATTAAATTAAAATTCTGACAGAAGGAAATGGAAATGACCCACTTCTACTGTAGGTAAGGAGGCCAGGACATCAACCCACACATTACCAAAGAGACGTATGATAACCCCAGGAGATGCACAGCAATCTTAGCAAATGTCTCTATTTCAAACAAGTAAGGTTTGTGGAATAATCAATACTTAATAGCTCACTCACACACTGTACACCCAGCACATGTACACCAGCCTATGTTCAACACTGCAGTGTAACTGGACTATAACCAGGGCATTTATTACCATGTTTACATCTGGAATTGAAACTGTGTGATTGGATAGTGCTATAAAATGTAGATATAAATTGAAGGCACATTGAGGACTGGTTGTTTGTCAGCTTTGTGTCCTGTGCAAATAAGAGGAAGATGTGACATGAGCTGGACAAAGCGATCAGATTTGTATTACATCTCAATGTGGACAGAGGAAACTCATTAATATCTGTTGTACATGTAATCTGATTAAAATCATATCTCGATCCTATTAGAATTCGTTGCATATTTCAATATCAGGTGCATATGGAGTCTTTGTTGACATTGTGCATCACCAGGGGAGATACGTGTCTGCTGATGTCTGTGGGCTGAAGAATTCAGGCAGTCGTGGGATAGAATGAATTTTACAATAAATATTAAGTATGATGATTCTGATTGACTTCCACCTCTACACTTGAGTTTTCTGATCACATGATGCCTGTAGGTCTCCTCCCCCTTTTCTCTACCGACTGTTGCATATTATTCAGCATTGAGGGGCAGTTTGTAAAAATACCTACACCAACTGCATGGGCCAGGTTTCTTGTTACAGTGTTGTTCTTGCATGCAATCTCAAATAACCCCTCAATGCACTGTTTAAAGTATTGTACAATTGATTAACATGAGTTTACACGATCATGCATTGCACCGACAGGCGGGGGCTGTGGCTCAGGGAGAAAGGGGCTGGTCCGCTGTCCCAGTCTCACCATCCATATGCAGAAGTGCACTAGCAAGATATTGAACCTCAAATTGCACATTTATGCACTGTATGAATGTGTGTGAGAATGGAAAAAAAAAAAACTGTACTGTAAAGCACTTTGGTCATCAAGATTAAAACCTTTTATATAATTGTAAACAATCTACTATTTCAGTAAAAACCACAGTCATACTAGTAGTACTAGTATTTAGTAAGTGTTCGATTATGCTGGGACTAAACCCTATGTCAACATCACATGATCTCTTTAGGTGGTCCAGTATTGTTGTCAATCCTAGAAATGCTTCAGCAGCTGTGTGTGGACATGATTTAAGATTGAAAATGACCTCAAGGTTAACATAACAGGTGGAATATATGTGTGTGGGCGTGTGTCCGTCCGAGTTTTCATAATAGAGGCCAGTTAAGGTCAGGTTTGGTTTACAAACAACACACAGATTTACTCACACACCCAAGTTCTCACATAATTTGTTAACATGCCAAAACCTCACGAAGCTCGTCCTTGCAGACTTTTTTCTTTAACTCATATAACACAGCTGCACATCTTTTACAATCTCTTTGACTTTGCAAAGAGTGGTTTTTGTGTTTGTTCTTGATGTAGCCTCTGTCCTCGAAGCTACATCTCTGAAGAAAAACTTCTAAATGCCATCAATATGTCCCAGTTGTTGCAGCAAATCCAGAAAGCCAAAGCATATGGACTGACTAACAAAGGAGAGAAAAGAAAAGCAAAATTCAATCAAACTTTTTTTGATGGCTGAATGCACCTGTGTACTTTTCAAAGTTCATCACCTTCAATCTGCAGAAAGTTTCTACAGAAGATTTTTTTTTTTTAATTCTCCTCTATCCTCTTGTTTTGAACTTGGTCACAAAGCTATCAAACATACTGTAGAGCCTTAAATGCGTTGGTCTTGACGAACATTATCCTTATATGTATAGCAGTGAATAATGTGTGATTCACACTCCCTTCTTTCTCTGTTTGTCCACAGCACAAATACCCATAAGGGGGCTGTATTCGCAGGGAGCATGCAGCTGCTGGCTGGCATCAAGCTGTGCACAGGCAGAGTTCTCACCAACCACCCCCATTATGAAGATAAAGACCTGCGTGAGAGGACCAGACAGGTAACACAGGCTGCACTACACTGCAGAACATGCACAAGGGTGTGGAGTGTAACAGAGGGGCTGCAAGTTAACGTTAACTCAGTAAATACTAGTATGAAGTATACATTTGACGTCAACATAAGATAATCACATTGTCAGCTACACAAAGGCGTTGTGTGGGTTTGAAAACTAATTAGGAGCTCGTATAAGCTTTAAGGTAGTTAATAATGATGAGTTTAATATTTGAGTGTTCAATGCGTTGTGCTGACAGCTCTAACGCGGGGTTGTATGAGTCATAGCTGTGTGTTGCGATGGAACACGAGACGAACACTAGAGGTGACGGAATTTGTTGTCTCTATGTTGGCTTATCAGTGTTTCACACAGAGCATACGGTAAGATATCATATGATGTAGAGCACCATTTAGAGTTTGAAATTCAATTTAAGACCACTTGATGCTGTAGACACTAGACCTCCTCCCTGAAGAGCAGTTAGGCTGAAGAACTTTAATCAGGCACAGCAGGTCTGTCCACCTCTTTATTATGCATTTTATGTTATTAAGGTATTTTAAGCTAGATATAACAGAAACGTCTCAGCAACAACTAGAAATATTCAAAATTATATAAGGAAAACTAATTATTATAGCGTCCCTGCTTTAGAGACAAAACAAGACTTCCTCTCCTTATTTGCAGCTTTATTCGAGAACGTAAATCAGGTTACTGTCGGCCGTTACCAAGTCCAGAAGAACATGTAACACTCTCGTTCTCTATCGCTCCGACACTCATACACATGTAACACTCGTCTTCTCCCACGCTCTACCTCCTCCTTCACCCCTGACCCGACAACAACCCTGTCACCCAGCCAATGAGAGCCCGCCATCTCACACAACCCACAGCCATTGGTCTAGAACTGTCACATGCCCCATCTTGCCCTGTTCACTGACACATGGACATTTCAGAACTTTATTAACAAATATTGCAACTCTAAGTCATGAACAACAAACACATAGCAGTCAACCAGAACATGAACTACCAATTCTTTACAATATATACATACAGTAGCTTCAGTAACTATTCAAACCCCTTCAAATTGGCACAATACCTAATACTGTATTGTTTTCGTCTGGGGGCCTAGGCTAGCCACTGGGTTTACCTAGCATTGAAACAGCATTACTCTTCGATCTTTTTGCCCTGTGTTCAGTTTGTGATAAGTTTAGATTTTCCTCTGCTTGGTTTGCAGCACTAAGCTGTGTTCTTCACTTGTTGATTCTAGAACCTGTAATGGGTATGATATCTATATCCAGGGTTATTTTAGTTTGAAAAAGAGTTATCTCTGGCAGAAGCTGAAATCACCAACGCCGACCTCACGTTTAACAGATTCCGATACAGGTACACAGACTAAAGAGTGAGAGACAAGAGAGAGAGAGGATTACAAATTGTGGAGACACAACTAAAGCTGTAACTATGACATCCGACTGTCTGCTTGGATGGTAACAACTTTATCCACTATAGTAGGCATTCTGCTAATAGCGTAGCACACAGTTTATACTATGATTAATGGAGATAAAAACACAAAGTTGGAAATCTCTTACATTATTCTCAGAAATTTGAAAGTGTTTTGGTTAATAATGAAATTGCAACAGGAAACATTTGAATATGGTTGGCCACTAATGGAAAACATATTGTCATAATAAAATAAAATGAATGAATCCTTACATTATAAACAATAACTTAAGTTGGGTTAAAGGTCATGTTTAGAAAGCCCAGCACTTCCAGGTTCTGTACCGTACAAGAAATAAGAAGAAACCATACTAGCAATTAGCAAGCCAGCCTCTCCGACAGTATTGTTGTCTATTCAATATTCATGCTTTTGTGGGGCGTATGACAAATGAGCTGTAGACAATTGTGTGCTTAATGTCAATGTTCAATAAAAAAGGAAAATCGAGGGGCCGTTGGAATGGTGTTACTATATTTTTCTGATAATCTTTCGTCCTCTAGCATCCAGTGGACAAGTCCCCCAACTGTGTGACAGCTCTGACAGCCAAAGTTGCCAGAGCTTCCACTTTTTCTTATTTTCCTACTCCTTTCTGGTGCTGTCTCTGCATTCATGGTGTCAGTGAAACTCAGGAAAACTAAAAATGATCGCCCAAGATGAAACATTTTCAGCTCAGGTGGATGTGCTCTCTCTCCATGTTAAAAGTGCCAAGAGCAAATTTACGTGTTTGTTTGTGTCCTGTATTTCTGTCGACTTATTACAGCTATGCTGCTTCTAAATATAACTTTATGCTATAAAATACAATAGAGAAGCAGTACTCATTGACACCTAAGGTGTGTGTCATCAGATCTTATTCATATCAACAAGAACAGGGAGTGTAGTAAAAACCAGCTGATTTATTTATCTGCATGTAAATAATTCACAATTTGTATCAAGGTCAAAAACACTAAATGAATAACTAAACAAAGAGAGAAATCTGTATTGTGCGTCTGCAGCTAAAGCCACATTGCCTCAACCATCTGTCACCCTCAGTTCTGTGCTAATGTCTTGCATTAGAGCCAGGGAATTGTCTTTAGATGGGGCCAGTGACCTGCAGTAATTGTGTGAATGAATATGGGATCAGAAGACGTAGTGAGTACGAGATGCATCCATTAAGTTGGACTGAATAGTAATGTAAGGAAAATTGAACCTAAAAAATTCTGTGTCCATGCAAACTGGAGATGAATGGTGGCACTAGCTCTTGAGTGCATTTTAGAAAAATGCTCTCGTAGAGATTATTGTATTGTTTGGGAATCATGTGAATACAAAACGTGTCAGTAATGGAGGAGACCACTTGTCAAACTATGTATTTTTTATTTAACCGGATGAGTCCCATGGAGATTATGTGATCTCTTTTACAGGGAAGCACTGGTAAAGATAGCTCCAAGCAACATACAGCAAACATTTGAAAATGCATAAAATAAAGATAAAGCTAAAAGATAAATAATAAGCACAATAACAACTTAGAGGATGATACTCCTGGAAAAAAACAAGCAGAATTAGTTACAAATCCCAATAGATTCTGCCTTTAAACATTTCACTACATTTTGAAAAGCCCTAATTGGGATCAGCAAATCTTTAGTGAATCAGTCTGCAAATGGTTCTAGGCTGTAAGGTCAGACAACATAAAAGCATGTTTGCCAAGTTCTTTGCAAACCCTAGGGACAGCCAGTAAAAGGCTGCCATTAAAGTGGAAACAGCAAATATTGGTTTTAAACAAGATAGACAAGTAAAAGACTGAAGTGTACTCTGAAATGTTGGATACAATTATGATTTATGGCAAGTACTGGGAGGAGGCATCCATATACAGCAGATCACCATAGTCAAGCAAAGGGAGGAAAGTAGCATCAACCATTTGTTTTTCTCAGGAAAACGGGGGAAGCAGGATTTATTACTTCAACAATTCACTAATTCAGTCCTTACATGCTATTCATGTGAATGTCTTTACATTATACCAATACACAATTCATTGAGCAAGCTTTGCTCCATAACAGTAAATCACTACATGGTCATTGAGACTTTGCATTTGGGATGTTTTAAGCCAAAAAAAGAAAGGTAGTCCCTAAACAGAACCTCTGGGAACTCCAGATGAAAAGAGCCATCAATTCTTACACTTCCGTTTGGAGAACCAAACGGAATCTGATTTTAACTTATAAACACTTTAAAATTCCAATAGCCTATTCAGAAAACCCAATACTGATCAGACACTCTTGCATGATAAGGTGATAAACAGTATCCAGTGCTTTTGAAGGATTGAATAAAAAGGCCTCAAGGTTTTTTGTCTTTCATCCAGTCACTCAATTATAACGTTAACCACACAGGATGAAATCAGCAATGTCTCCACTTTATTCTTTTTATTTGACCAATTAACTGTATGGGCTTAATATGACTGTGTGTTGTTTTTAATTCAACAATTGACAAAGAATACACAAACTTGTTCAGGCTTAAACATTGCATAAAACAGCCACATACAACCAATTAAAGCCATAGTCAGCCTAAGTCAATTAGCTTTGCTGTTATCAATTTTTTTCTGCTTCTACATCGTGTGTTTGTGCGTGCGTGCGTGAGTACTTTACAATGGATGTAATTGATGTAATGGGTGGGTCATTTCTTGGGCGGCTGAAACCATGTTTTGCCTCCCAGCGGATCGTCAGCCATGCTGAGCCACTGGCGAGGCCAGAGATTAGTGTGGAGCTCATTAATGATCCACAACACTTTTGCTGACCCTTTAGACTGTGTGTGTGCTTTCGTTCATTTGCATATATTACATTGATAAGCTAAAATCTCTGCTTCTTGTGTTACTTCAAATTAATTTATTAGTGGATATTATCATTAGTAATAACCCTTTTTTTCTGCTTTTATGAATTACTTTGCATACATTCAACATCATAATGAGAGATACAGGTGACTTATTTTTTTTTTTTTCAGATAGCATGTGTAACATCATGTAGCAGAAATACACTCGTCGTCCATAACACTGCAAGGTTCCAAAAACAGAAAAGGTTGTGTGTCCCCAAAAAATAGAAGACCTTGGTATATTCCTTTGGTTTTCAAGATATGGTTGGTGTTTTTCTACATATTTTTTAAACAAATCCCATCAAATGACCTTAACTCCAAATTAATTTGTTCCTACTGAAAGTAGAATACATCTAGCAACAGTAGGTTTTAGCAAATGTTACCCAATCAGGTTAAAATAGTACATTTTTTACAGACACAAAATACAAAATAACTTAATTGTTGGTTTGGGTCTTTTCAGGAGATGTCAATAAGTATAGAATACAATCAGACTTATTTAAAAGTTGGAACATAGAATGTAAACGCTTGTTGTTGAGCACTGAAGTTCATCTTTTTGAAAAAAAAATTTGTATCCTTTATTTAAGTTTTCAGACCAAAACAACACCAACAAAAGGACAGCCCTTGAGCTACCCACTGAGGAAATTAATAAACGAAAATGTAATTGCACTTTCTAATTGTATGAGCCATTCATGTGTATCGGTCATTTGTGCAAACCACTGCTTGAAAGAAATTTGCTAGGTACACTTAATATAATAATTTATATGATAAATATAATATGATAAATATGTGTTCTTATTCTAAGTGGTCAAAAGTACATTTTACACTGTATCTAAAATGATGTGTTCACAAACATCATAATAATAATAACAATAATATGATAATAATTTGTAAAAAAATAGGTCAAGACCTTTAATTTAGAAATGTTAAGAAAACTCCCTCATTAACTAAGAAACCTCTGGCAGAACCAGACTCAGTGTGGGCGGCCATCTGTCTCGTCCTGTTGGGCTGACTAGAGAAAATGGGCAGGAGAGTGGGGGGGGGTTGCTATGGAAGCCACGTGGCCCGCTCAGTGGATCAGTCTTCATTACCTCTATGCCTTTTATAAATGGGGACGGCTGTGGCTGAGGGGTAGGGCGGTCGTCCTCCAACCTGAATGTTGTCAGTTCGAGCCCCAGTATTCCCAATCTGCATGCCGAATTATCCTTGGGCAAGATGTTGAACCTCGAATTGCACCTCATAGAAAAACAAAGTACTGCGAATAGATGCACTGTATGAATGTGTGTGTGAATGGGTGAATGTGAAACTGTACTGTAAAGCGCTTTGAGTGGTCATTAAGACTAGAAAAGTGCTATATAAATACAAAACCTAAAGTAGTGTTTATTACATTTTAGGAATATCTGAGGTCACTATGATTTATTCAGAATTCAGACATTCAAATAAATAGGTAAATATACTGCAGTGCCCTTTGTAGTCACAGCTAATGTCGTTGTTTGATGTAACAACCTTTTCCTTTAATAATTCACTGCTTACGACTCAGTTTTTTCTCGGTTAAACATCTGTTATTCAGTATTTATGGTTTGCATAATTTGTCCCTTTTCAACTGAAGTTGTGTGAAATGGGTCAGATTTCTTTTATTTTAGTTCTTGCAGTTAAAAGATAAAACAATAACTGATCTCAGGAAGCTGAGTGCTGCTATCGTTATCACCTTTGTTTTTGTTCTCCCTCTGATTTTGTTTCCCTTACGTGGAATGGATTGGTTTTCATACAGATTTTTCGCATAGTAAACATGTAATAATTAAATGTAAACTAACTTTCATCAAATCAGTAATTCAAAGAGTAAACGCGCATGGATTTTCTCTCCCTCCAACAACATTGGTGTTAAATTGTAAAGCCAGATGCTCTTTAGGTAGAAAAATCAATCGCAAATCTATGTAAACAAATCAATTGGTATTGTTGTGTGTGCATGAGCAGGTGTATCAGGTGTATGCTCGTCAGTCCCCGGAAGACGTCCATGAGATCCTGAGGGCTGCCGGAGCCGACTACGTGGTGCTGGAGAACAGCATCTGTTACGAGCGGAGGCACAGGCGAGGCTGCAGACTGCGGGACCTGCTCGACCTGGCCAACGGACATGTGGGTGGCATTTATTTAAAGTGACTCATCGTGATTGTGTGTGTCCGTGTGTGTGGGGCCGAATGCTCCGTCCCCTCGGCCCACCTCTGCGACTGGGTGAAAGCTCCCAGCCTCCAGGGAGATCAATAGTTTCACTTCTCATCTGCATGTCACTGTCTCTCACTCTCTCGCCGTCGCTCTCTCTTTTCGTTCCTCTCAGCCTCCCCCCCCCACCCCACCCCCCACTGTCTTTACTTATTTTGATGTTGGATGCCGCACTCTGGCTATTTGGATTACTAGCGGCGAGACGAGCTTCAATCAGGCTGTCTGGCTCAGTGTGGTGTAAGACACATGAGACACGTACTTGATGTGTGTTTGTGAAGGCGTAAATGTCACATAGCAAACACAACATCGGACCTCTAGACAGCTTTATTGAAGGAATACATCTATCTGTCTGTTCTCTCTCTCTCTCTCATTGGTTTGGTTCTTTTTTTCCTTTTCTGTGTTCTAAGTCCTCGTCTTTCTGTCTTTGTGATTTTGTTTTTCTGCCTTCTTATTTTCTTGTTTAATTCAGAGACCTCTTCTTTTTACTTAGTGTTATTAATCTAGAGAGCATCGTGGACAAGAAAGGTCTTGTTTTCAACCTGTGGCTCTTCCATGTTGCAAGTCTAAGAGTCTATACACTCTGAGTTAACAGCATTTTCTTTCTCTGTTTGGATAAACCTCAGACTTCTTTTCTATGTGTAGTTGAAGTTTGAGAAGTTGCAGTGCGGGAGCCGAATTTTATTTATTTTGTAAAAACAGTTTTTTCAAGTCTTTGGCTACATATAGACTAATAGGTCTAGCCTTATTTACACCTGATGTCCAGACTACTGTGGCCTTGTCAAGCACCTACAATAGACTTAAGTCTGGAGGTGCAGGCTGTGCAGTTATGGTCGGAGATGATTCCGTGTAAAGATCTAAAAAAGCTTATCTGCATTAAGCTCTTTCTTGTTTTACGTGTGGACGTTGCCTTAATGCTCTGTCTGCTAGATCCACCAGACAGGAGCACAGAGTGAAACTGAAAGTGATCACCTTATTACCGGTATTTGTTTACATTTAAACACCTTCAAATACGTTGAGAATTTATTCTTGCTGCTGTTCTCTGTACCATCAGATCATGGATGGACCGGGAGAGAATGACCCAGACCTTGTCCCTGCCTCCCACCCTCGATTTTGCGAGGCCATCAAGACGGACCCAGCAGGTTACACCGCTCTGTTCACCAGAACATTCCAGAACAAAACCTTCCACGTGTACCGGGTCAAGAAGAAACGCAAGAAAAGTGCCAAGACTTTGTCAGAGCCCGGTGCGACTCAATAAAAGGAGCCGGGCTGTAAGAAACCCCCCGTCAGAGGCCAGAGAGGAGAGAGACGGAGGAGAGGAAGACATAAAAGCACTGAATCCTCGCTGTTCTTCTGTCTGTCGCACAGTGCCCAGCTGTGATCATGCCCATTATTTTTTAACACACGGCTCTGTGAACTGTGGTGATGGAGCGGTGAGCCGGTTCAAGCTTGGGGCTGCATTGTTTTAGTTAGAGGAGTGTGGGAGCATCTGTAGAGGGTCCTGCTTTGGGTTGTTTCTGTCTCCACCTGTCCACCTGCTCTCCTCCCAGCTCTCACCGCCACAGATAAAATGAGACAGAAACAATTGGAAACAGGCGGAGTCTGGAACGACTAACCACTAATGATTTAGTGTCATATGAAGTCACCATTGCCATTTCCACACAGTGCATCATGAAAGAAGGATGAAAGTCATGGCTCCTGTACTTCTGAGTTATTAAAATAATTGGTTTGGGGCTCAAAAGCATTCGACAGCCAACATCAGATCAGAACCCTCTAGAATTTGTTATCACTTTTATTTTTTTACTTTAGCTATTGATATTTGACGATGAAATACTCGCCACATACTGATGAACAGAGCATTTTTCTGGATATGCAGTATATTACAGATCTTTTTTACTTGTTGAAAGATGAGGAGAAAAATTGAAGAATTGCCAAAAGATTTTGTTGATCTCATCAAATATGTTCAAGGAGTTTTAGCTAGATCCCCGATGGAGCTCACTATAGGAGCCCAACCGTCTTTAACAGTTTTTCTGTTATGAAAGTTCAAGTTTGAGCCACTGCAGTGATGGAAATTCATACTGCCAGTTAGTGAAATTGCTATATTTGCAGAGTGTGGATCAAAACTGAAGCAATGGGCTCTTTCTTATTATCCCAATTTTAGACAAAACAACTAAAGAAGCACTGTAGTGAGTGTTAAGGCCTGGTCACACCAGAAAAGAGATGTAAACATTTTTTTTTCCAAAACTTTGCTGCTTTCGTAACTACCTGAAGGGCTTCTTTGTGAGCTAGCATAGCTTAATGAGCTATCATCTAACACATTAGCTAGCTAAGACTTGCTAGATGGTCACAATACCTTCTCTGGACTGACATTAGTCCAAGATATTACATTTCTTTCAATAAAGAGTTTTATTCAAGACAAAACAAGCAAACTGGCGATGTAGCCAGGTGGAGAATAGAACAATACAATAGTTACCACGTTTGTAGTATTACTAATGCTCGTTGAGAAGTTTTTCTTATCAGGGGAGACCATTTTGGACTCCCCTGATAAGGGGCTTCCTTCCCACAAAAGCCACTGTAATGAATTAATTGTATTCTAAAGGCTCTGGTTTGTCTATGATTTTCATCCACAGCATGTTTAGGACTGAACATTTGTGTTCATTTAAAAGTGCAAATTTTACTCTTGACATTGGATGTAACAATATAATCCCAACTGAAGGTCCACTTACCAGACGGGCTCTCAGACATGCAGTGGGCTCCAGATTATCTCCTGAAGTTATTCGAAGGGGCAATGCAAATGTCCGAGCTAGTTGCCGTCTTAGTTTGAATACAAACTATGGGAAATTTCCAGATGAGCCCATTTGAGAACACAGCAGAAGAATCTCCAGAGGATTCACATTGAGCGAGCGGGCATGTGGAGGTTTCTAACATGTCACATGATGTGAAACTAAAAAAACTAACAAAGAGAATACAAACATCTCCGGGTGAAAAAGTGGAGCCATAGATGTAGAAGACACCGACAAAAATGTCACCTTGAAAAGACTTTGAGATTCGAGTCGATGTCGCTGTAAACAAAAACACGTGATCTCCACAGCAGAATTAAGATGCATTCCCCTCACGTCAACACCTAGACCTGTGTTGTGAACGTGCCTGAGCGTAGAATGTCCTGCTGCGTTGTTCATGTGTGAACCTGACTGTGTACTGTGTTGTCAAACTACTATCTCTGTGATCACAGATCAGACACAATGAAATGCTTATTCCAGTATTTTCCCGAATTTGGGGTCATTTTTAAAAAGAATAGCCCATTGCTTGAGCATGTTTGCCTCCTCAGTGATAGATGGTCTCAATAACCCCGAAAAACAAGACAGAAATAACTTTGTTTTTTCATTCTGGCCTTGGTGGAAACAGGTTCCCCCCGCAGCCTAAATGTCTTTCTGCTGTAAAAACAGGTCAAAGCTGGTACCAAGTGATATTTGTGACAGTGTTGTTGTTGTTGTTGTTGTGATTGCCGTCATGTGTTTCTTTCCCGTTCTTTCTCCTGCAGGCTCTGTGATTCTCATCAGCAGCAGCCACAACCTTTTCCCTCTCTGTGTTCTCTCTCTGTCTCACACACACGCAGCCACAATCACACATGAATAATGTAAGTGGCGAGGAAATTGCAGCAGGCTGACAACGACGCTGATTCCCCGCCGCAATCCAAAATAGTTTGTGAGGGAGAGAAAGGGAGAGGGCCAACACTTGCATATCAAACTCCGGCTTTGTGGTTAGAGAGGAGAGAGGGGGGGAGGAGAGGGGAGGCTAGAGAAGAGGCTCATGTTTAAACAGCAGCAGACGAGGGATGAGGAGTGCATCAGAACACAGATTCACAATGATCCCAACCTCTCCCGGGTTTTCTTTTTCTCCTCTCAAATGAAAGGGAGCGCAGGGGAGGTGATTGAGCTGCTGGTACGATGTCGATAATTATTGATCGGCAACTTGATGCCACATTGGGCCGTTATGTGGGAATGACACACACAAACACACACATATACACACACACTTCCTCTCTCTCATCTCAGTCAGCCTGTATTTGTTCACTTGTTAATAAGGACCTGTGTCTTTGATAATCCACACCTTCGCTGACGCACGAACTCTCCTGCTGAGCTGTTGTGGGGCTTTTCGTAACGTGTTAGTTAGCCGCGCAGCCACATCGTAATGCATACAAATCCGATCAGTGCGAGGCGGCGGCGCTCACCCCCCCCTCGCCTCCATATTGGATGTTAAATTTAGAAGATGTCTGATTGCTTTATTTGAACGAAGTGATTCCATTATGTTTGCCTAATAAGAGTGTACTAATGTGATTTTTTATTCAGCATTGTTAATTTCCATACATATTGGGATTAGTAGTTCATTCGAAGACGTGCTGTCTGCCTATGGTTTCCGTAATGAAAGTGAGATGAAGAAAGCCATTAAGTTGTGTGCACATAGAATTCAGCTCAACACTCCATTGAGCCTCGTAAAGAACAAGTACATGTTGCTGAATCAAATGCAGCCACTTGAATTCTGTCTGTTTGTCTGAATCGTTTTAGAGAAAGAAGGCGAGAGTAGGTTATTTCTGTTATCACAGATCAGAGTTTCTTTTTGCACATGTGTGACCTAAACAGTACTTGGTTGTTGGTTTTAATGTGTTTGTGTTATTATCACAAGCAGAAGGAACAGCTGAGACTGATACATTTCTCATTGGCCAAACATGTCAATCGTCTCATTACCTGGTTATATATGCTGCTGACTGGCTCAGATTTAAATGTTGATGAAAGTATAAAGAGGATTTATATTTCTGACCAGCTGAAGTTCTGCTGCATGTGCCATCCTTAGACGAGTTATTTCCTCGGAGCGTCGATACAGAGGCTTCTGGCTGAGTCTGTGCCATTTAAAAACATTGCAACTATTTGTGAATGTGACATTTCCACTGGGAGGGTAAGGGTTTTCATAGCGTGTGTTGACAGACCACTTTATCCTGTGCTCACACTGGTACTCCAGAAGTGACAGACAGGAAACTGTTGCACCTTGTGACCCTGAACATTATCATGTTGAGCACAGGCACTGATACAGTCATACGGTCTGAGTGGAAACAGATGACTTCTGGGTTTAAATAAAAAAAATGGTATCGTATGTTTGTGAGTGCCTTTGGCTATTTCCTCAATTTTTTTTAACTCATGTTGTTCAGCTGGGTTTTCTACTGGAGGACATTTTTCATATTAGACATCAAACACACTAGTGAATGTTTACAACCCAAACAAAACTGTTTTCGTGCCAAGCAAAGTACTGGTGGAAGTGATATGTAAGATAACCTGAGTTTTTCAATGCCAGTGGTAGTTATTAGATATATCTATGTTCAATGGCAGTATGACCAATAAAAGTATTTCTTTTTCAGTATGTGTGGTCAGAACCTTCATTTTCTCCTCTTTACAGATGCAGTCATGATGCAGCAAAGTCACTGGTGCAAATAAAAGAATTTATTGAGGAAAGGAAATGATCAAAGCAATTACAAAACACTTACATAACTGTCCAAAGCTCATCACCATCATGATGATAAGAATGATATGTCCCGTTAGATTCTTTTCATTTTGTCTTAGAAGCTGCACATTTTAAACTTATGGTGCTTTTCTTGGCACACAGCGATAATTGTAACTGATCTATCTCTGTATTTACAAATGAGGTAAAAACATTAACTATGTTCACAACAGGTCTGCACCCAGAACACAACATTTAGGAAGCTGCTTTATGTCACAAATGAATGGCGATGGGAATTGAGCTGCTGTGCTGCACAGCTGCAGAGAGGAGGAAGTGAGGCATGAAGCATCTTCATCCCCCACCACTCTGTGTGGCTCAGCCTCACTACAGGAGAATAGAAAACATCCCTGCCAAGGATATACCTACTCTCTGTTAAAAAGAAAAGAAGCCTGTGTCTCCCTATCAGGTGTCATCCCACAGTGTGCTGCACACTCGCCTGACAGCAAAGTCTCTTATTTCCAAAATCCACATTGTTGCCGTGGCTTTCCAGAAAATAGCACATTTCCAGAGAGCAACAATCTGGGAATCAACTCCTCTGAGGACTTTTTTTATTTTTTTGAAAGTACCTGCAATGCCTATGGTTTTTTTCCCCAAGTGTGACAGCAAGCCATCAGCTCCTATTAGGCTTAGTGGCCTGACGTGTTTTCACACATTCCTACCCTTTAAATGCTCCCTGCCAACAGGCTTGGCTCTGCCAATGTGAAAACGAATGAAACAAAAAGAGCACGATGAAGGTGCTGCTGCTGCTTCCAGCTGATCAGACCACCTGAAATGCCAGGAGGGATTTTTTTGGGGGGGATGCTTGCTTGAAGAAAGGGGGATGGGGGGGTGGATTGTTGTTGGAGCTGGGGGTGCCATTTGCTGTGCAACAAACCGTTCCTGCAGAAAAAACATTTCTCCCAGCATCTGCGCAGCCACTGAGCTCCATGGTGCACTTGTGGAACAGTTCACCACAGAGCCAGGCACTTGTTAAGATGATTCCTCCCTTCCTCCCTCGCTCATTCACTCTCTGATTCAACCCTCTACCCTGCAATCATCTCTCTTATCAAAGGTGAAAAGAACAGGTCCTTCTCCGCTCTCCCCAATCCCTGCTTTATTATCGTTCTTTTCCTCTTGTTTTGGCCATGTTTCTTAATGTTCCCACAACAGCAGGAAGTCTCTTCTTTGTGAAGTTGAGAGGGGTGAAAAACAAGATCCTTCGCCCTGATGTGACGAGGAGCGCAGACCGGAGGAACGCTTGCCACTGTGCTCACAGCTCGGATAGTAATTGCAGTGTTATTACTTTGTAATTTTCTCAGTCCAATTCCCCACAATCACAATTATGACACACTTTCAGCCAGGTGAAAGTGAATGGGAATTGTGTCTGAAATGTGAATGGCACAGGCAGCACAGGTCAGAACTATATCTGTATAATCATTACACATTAAATCATCCCCTTCCGGGCCATTTGTAATTATTGAGTAGACACCTTGGAAAGCCATTTGTCGTTGTTTGTATTCTACCGAGCAAGCGTCTGCGAAGATGCAACCCCATTTGGTCTGCCTGATGGAGAGTGTGCATGGAGCAGCGCAACAGAGCAGGCGTTTCCTCCCTCCTGCGGTCCGCACGTCCAGTCTCATTTCTTTGTAAAAAAGCTGTTTGAAATTTGGTGCACCCTCCCCTGGGTGGGGAGGAACGAGCAGCGGAGGAGCGCGAACGAGAAAAGGAAATCAAATGAACACGAGGGTGCAGTAATAAGTAGAAAGCTTGATGTCTTACAACCCACGGAGCTTTGAAACTTGAAACACCCAACCAATACAGAATTACTCAACCCAGCGAAAGACACAAAAAAAAAAAAAAATTCACCCCATAACCCAGTGACGGCTGAAGCACTTTGTCTCATACAAACATCGATAGAAGCTGTGTACAGCCAGGCAGTGAGAACACCATGTGTCCACTATATAGTGAAAATCCAAACTGTATTATAAGGGCTACTCAGAATGATTCCACTAATTTTCACTGTTCATGTAACGGTGCAGTGTGGAATATACGGTCCTCTCTTTATTTACAAGGTTCAATTCAGCAACAAGGTGCTAAAAATACATTTTATGTAAAATTCGGCCAAAATGTTTTTAGTGTCACATTTTAGTTCAGAGCAGCTCACAATGTTAGAGTTAGAAAACAGAGGAAAATTGTTTTTTTTAATCGATTTTTTTCCGACAGTGAAGCTAAGCTCCATCATGGTGAGTGTCCGTGGTGGAGGGTCGTGCTCCGAAGCCTTTAACCTGACTGGCAGGTTTGATAAAGTCTGCTCCTACAAAATTGCTGTCCAAGGTGGAGGGAGCACAGAGCGACAGGCTGTTTCCAGAGGGACACTTTCATCTGTCCGTTAAGCCACCGCTTTGATTGACAGGCCTCATCATCCCGTAAATACAACACCTTCCATATAAGTTGTAAGCAAGTGCTGGGAGTCTCTCTGTCACTCAGCCTCTTGCTGATTTTCCGCCTCGGTCACCGCTAAGTGTCAGCTAAATGATTGTTTCAGGCGGGCCGGTTTTCAAGGTCCTATCAGTTGTGGTCGTGTACGCCCAAACTCAGAGGTCGCTGGCCTCCGCGCGCTCATACAAGGCCCGCAGCTTCTCAAAGCGAGGCCCCCACTCCCCGAGTGTCTCCTCTCTCCTCGCCTCCCCTCCTCCATCCCCGCCACTGCTCCCATCCAGCCCTGCCGAGCTGAAGGAGCTGAGGGAACCGGCGGGCGAGCCCCCTCCCTCAGTGGAGAAGACCTGCAGGGAGTCGAAAGGCCCAGTGTCTGGATGCTGGTCGGCATCACGGATGATCTCGCACAGGTAGCGCGCCAGGTCCTGGCTGGAGAAGGACAGGGAGCGACGCGCCAGCTGGGAGGGCCGGGCCTGGCCCTGGGCCGGGAGCCTGGCAGGAGGGACATCCCTGCGGATGCTGGTGGTGGTGGTGGCGCTGGAGGAGGTGGAGGCTGCTGAGGGGGGCAGGGTGTTGGAGCTGGCTGTCCGACTGAGGGAGTCCAGCGGCTGGGTGGAGGGAGGGGCAGGGGGCGCCTGGTGTAGCAAGTGGTGGTGATGGTGGGGAGGAGGAGGGTGGTGCAGGGCTCTGGAGCGGCAGTACTGGATGGACTGAGCCGGGCTCGGCTGGAGGGACTTCTGCAGCTCTGCCATGTCATAGGCATTCTGGACACTCAAATAAACACACAGACACAAACGCAGAGAAAGAGTCCCAGTTAGCACAGAAGCAGTGAAGGAGAGGAAAGAGAGAAAGACTGAAAAAAAGGAAATGTGGCAGTGAGAGAGAAAAAATGAAAAGAGAGGTGAAAAACAATCAGCTCTCCATCTTACCTTCACTGTGAACGTTTCAGCTGTTTAAGTTTAAAATCTATCTCCCTTTACTGTCTCACAGAATTACCATACATCTGAGTATACTGTATGTGTGTGTGTGTGTGGGTGTTTGAGTGTGTGTGTGTGAGGCAGGTGATGAAGGGCGTCTCTCTCTTTCCATCCATTCCTTATACACTGGGGTATACTATAAGCTGCCATTAAGTCCAGCTCATGCTCCTGGGTCGGAGCTACATGCACGTAACCTACCAACCTAACCTACGCACGGGGCCGAGCAATCTTAGTTGGCTGAAGGTGTGTGTGTGAGTCGCTGCAATTACACCGCTGAGCCACTAGTGGTGGTAAAGTTTCTATGCTGGTATTGGGTGTCTTCCGGTTTCTGGTCCGCCTTTTTACAACTTCTCTGGTGTCTCTGTTTAATTCAGAGTAATGGCAAGTGGTACTCAGTGGATCATGTTGGAGTTGGAGCTGATAGATGTTGAAGAGCAATTCATTTTTTTTTTTTAAAAGAACTTCCAACGAAGAAAAGAAGGACGTCGTCCGGGTTTGTTCGTTCAACTCAATACTAAAGCGGTGGCGATGCAGCCAAGTGGACCCATCACAGCATTTGATATCTACACCGCCTCAGGAATTGGGCTTAACACTCTCACCCACTGTATTCAGTCTCTTGAGCGCTAATGTGATTTCACCAAAACTGTAACCAAGGCAGCAGAGATGAAAAAGAAGAGAAAAAAACTGAAAAACAGGGGGATGTGGGAGGAGGAGGAAGAGACGATACACACAGAGGAGGTGTGGGTCGCTTTGTTAAACTGATTATGTGATGAGTGGAAAGTGCTGTTTTTATTCCTCAAGAGAGCTTTCAGACAGGACCCTTGAGAATTAACTACAGCATCTGCTCTGCTATAGGGGATCGGTGTGTGTGTGTTTGTGTGTGTATGTGTGTGTGTGTGTGTGTGTGTGTTTGGTTTCTTCGTGTGATTGACTGCAGGTGATTTAAAGCACTGGGAACAAGACCTTGAAGGCTTTTGGATACCAGGTGTGATAACAACCTGTGTGTGACGGTATTTTTTCCAATTCTGTCTGTTCGTGTTTGTGTGTGTGTGTCTGTGTAAGGTCAAGTGTGTGTTAGCAGCACATATGTGTGTGTGGCTATGTCTGTTTGTTGAGATCAAAGCCTCAATATTATCCAAGCACTTGAGGACTGTTGAGTACTTGTGGGTTACAGTGGCTGTTTGATTTTGCGTGGGCCTAATTAAAACGCTACGGTGCACACACACACACACACCCACACACACACACACACACACACACACACACAGTGAATCCACTGCATGCAATGCTATGTTAGTATTTCCAATATAATAAAAACCGATAGAAGCCTTACGAATTGTGTCGTTCAAAAATAATTCATGCAAGCGCAAGTATAAAGGCGTTTTAATAGTGAGAACACGTGTGTGAGTGTACGTGTGGGGGCTGTACCTGATCTTCCTCCCCGCCTCCCTCCTCGTCATAGTTGAGGACATTCTCTCGGATGTCCTCCCACCCGTCATGGTGCGCTGAGACGTGGTAAACACCTTCCTTCAGCCCTTTGTAGCTCCTCCAGCGGGTGTAGAGGAAAATGCCCAGCAGCAGCACTGTGGACAGACAGTAGTGGAGGTTTAATCAGTGCAGGCATAAGCAGTACATATTAAAATCAATTAAATTAAAAGATCCTTCAGCCAATTAAGGCATGGCCACAGAGAGAGTTGCTTTTTAATGGAGTAGGCCTTGAGCAACATTTGCAGACAAAAAGTGAGATAAAATGTGCTAATTTGTCTGGGTTTCATCTGATAAGGATGCTTGGAGCCTTTGCAACTAATCTTAAATCTATCGGGGGCGGGGGGGGGGGGGGGGGGGGGGCTGCACTTGAC
The DNA here is from genome assembly GCF_949316205.1 of Platichthys flesus. Taxonomy (NCBI): domain Eukaryota; kingdom Metazoa; phylum Chordata; class Actinopteri; order Pleuronectiformes; family Pleuronectidae; genus Platichthys; species Platichthys flesus. The sequence continues at coordinate 26,801,902 of NC_084945.1, read as the reverse complement.
TTTATACTTCCCCTCGAAACATTGTCATATACCAACAACCCCTCACTCTTCTGCCCACTGTGTCTAGTGACACCATAGCGGAGCAAAATTGTTGAGGAACGTCAAAGCAATTGGCCAAATGATGCTAACAGACTGTTCCCCAGAGCACATTTGATTTAATGGGATGATACCTTGAAAATCACGCATATCGAGGACAGATCTAATCCTGCTTTAACAGAAGTATCATTACAGGAAGGTTTCAGACCGAAAGCAATTGATTCATCTGAGATACAATATATATATATATATATATCAGTCTAATATTCACCTCACTGAAATTGTAATTCTGATTCACAGCCTGTCATTTGCACCACTATCTGGTATTTATAACACTGTGATTACATGACAGACCTTGTGTGCGGTGAGAAACTTTTAGATAATAGCCCCTGCAGTCACTGATGACAGTGTTTGGTCTAAATTCAATACGCTTCAAAGATGCTGCTCAGGTCAGTGGAAGCGCCGTCAATTAATGGCCTGACCTTTCACGAGACCTACTTTCGTATCACATTACTGACAGTGTTAAAATCTGAATTATTCTCATGATACATTACTCTAACATTGCCAGAGCTATGGATGCTAATTAAAAATGTGTGCAAGAAAGATAATAATAAAAAGTGATAGCTTTTGATTTGTGGGTTTATTGCAGACAGGGAGCAGCAGGTACAGACTTCATCCCACTGGCATGTTTTTCCCACTCAAGCATTGCTCTGACCTTTTCACATGAACAATAATTCCTGTGTCTTGTCTCCCATCTCCTCTTGCCTTAGTCAACATTTCACAATTCACTAGCCTTTAATAACCTGCTTTATACACACACACACACACACACACACACACACACACACACACACACACACACACACACACACACACACACACACACACACACACATATATATAAAAACCCTGTGCTATTTGGCCACTGCTTTACAAAAAGTCTCAAAAGGACAAACCTAGAGATAAACTTTCGCTACTTTAAGTTGAGTCACCAGCTCTGCCCTGAGAGCGAGTGGCACACTTCTCTTTACATCTCCTCTGCTCAGTGGAAGAGCGGCAGAGCAGAGATTTGTTACCCAGACAGAGGATGAGTCTTGTGTGAGACATGAAAGCTGCTTTCAAGCATATTGTAGCCCTGAACCTTTCGAGGCACTACCCGGAGGAGCTGTATGTGTGAACACAAATGTAGGAATCAGTCAAACTCATAGTCTGTGTAGTCCTATATAAAGATGGATGAAAGTACTGGCCTGTGCCAAAAACTTTTATTCGCCACCTGGTGGCTGGCAGCCTCCTCCATGTTAGTAGATGGGGTATGGGCCAAATGAAAAAGTCAAAGTACTCATCAGATACATTGTTTGACAGATGGTTTTGGTTATTTTAGGTAGGTCTTAGCACACTGATGTATATCCAAGTGCTCTTGCGCCAAATGCACAAGAAGTTGACGTGCATTTTCAACATTTTATCTCCATTTAGTAGAAAGTGGGAGGATGTGGAGACATGTCATCTATCTTTATGTACAGTGTATGGCTGAATCAGACAATAACTTGTATTTGACTTGTCAAAATGGCTCAAATAAGAGAAGAAACTGTGTCACTTCTAGCTTCCTCTCATGATCAATTTAGGAGGAGAAACAGCAGTTACCCCAGTGTAGCTCGTCTTCATGTTCTTCACTTTTTTATAGCAATGCAGAGCAGCAGCTTGAAACTGACTAGGGAGTGCCTGCTGGTTAACCTCTAGTTTATATGGGCCATGTCATTATTTCATACATCAGTAAAACATGTAAATGAGAACATCTGTGTATGGAATCCAGCTAAACAATGTATATGTGAGCACAGAGAGAAGAAAGAAGCAAACATGAAGAGCTGGCTGACATTATAGTGCACCAAGGATATGCTAATCAGAGTTTCACAACAGCTTTCACTACATCTTAATTAGACCTATACATGCTCCTGACTTACTCAATTTTCCCTTTGACACAAATAATTTTCTCAAGTAATTTTTCAGTTCTTCTTTCCAACTGCTAAAGGAGCAACTTGTAGAAGATAAAATGTCGAGATCATATTTAATCATTTTCACATGTGTCACTTATTAATCCTGACTGAATTATTTTCAGAGTCATTCCCCATCTTCAAATCTGTTTTTGCACAGACCGCACAAAGAGCTCCCTTTAATCACATTTGAGAACAGCAGCAATCATATACCGCAAACGATTTTAACTGCCAGCACTATAAATACGCCGGCTGCTCAAATCCTATTAATCGGATGTAAGACTTTGCCATAAAAAGAAAATCTGTGATCTACACAATTCCATGACATCTTTTCAACACGCACTGCTCCCGTCTCCTCCTCACCTTCCACCTCTGCTTTTCTTTTAAATCCACACATCCTGCGCCTACATCACAACTAACAGCCAGCAGCCAATCCATCATGTAAGCCTACCAACAGACGACACTCAAACTCCCCGTGAATTGATAACACTCCATTAAACAGCCCACCCTCTGACAACGCTGAGAGTAAACTCACTCAGCCAGAAACCGGCTGCACACTGCGAGAGGGAAAATCAATATTCATTTACTGTCAACATGTCGTCCTTACCGCAACTCCTGTGTCAGACAGATTTATAAGATTAAATTGTTTCAAGAGATTCACCGTTTCATTTTAAGAGTGGCATTATGGCTTTAAATGACAGCCATCAAGAGACGACAATATATTAGGAAATAAAAAAACCTGAGGGACAGACTTTTGGCAGAAGACTCATGTAGCCGACTGCCACAGAGAGTTTGATGTTAGAGAGGCAGTGCATTGGCAAAAACAAGGTCAGTGGTTCAGTTCCCTGCCCCGACTGCAGTGGTCCTCATTTACTGCGAGGTGGCCCAAGCTACCGAAAACACAGAGGCACTGTTAAAAGGCAGATGGTCCTCATCAGCCTGGAGTTTTCCTGAGCCATGTTGAATACAAGGCTTCAGGCTGGGTTGTATAGAATAATACAAATAAGTTCCGTCTCTGTTCTGACAGAATGAGATAATGAACAGAATGTACTATTATTTAATTCACTGTACACGCTCCCTCCACAGAATCTACATAAATCAGAGTCTTAGCACATCCATATTTCCATAAACAACTCACACTAAAATGGTTACGACAAAATAACAAGTGCAGATGGAGATGTTGTGCCTGTTTTTTGACCATCTGATGTGCCATAGAGCATTTATTTTAAAGATTTGTTTATTGCTATTTTACTGAGGGCCAGACACAAATTTAGTTATTCTCTAGTAAAGGCAAGATAAGAAGAAGATGGCTGGTCAGCAAACATTAATGTAAATGACGCAGCTAGTATATTTTGAGAAGAAGTGAAAAGCTAAATAATAAAATAATGTTCTGTTAAATTGGACTCATTGTTACTCAGTACAAATCAATTAACTATAATCAACTATAATCAACTGATAGAAATTATGGCTATCAAGATAAGACCCAGGTGTATTATACCATTTTTGTAATATATATAAATTTTATATATATCTGTTCAAATAATTTGACCAGATTATATTTTTGTGATCTATATCTCCTCTACTCCCCAATAAACTCACAAGGCCGACTGTGGATCACCTCTCTCTAACACCTCTCGCTTCTGCACTACTAGACTGTAAGTAATCATAATGATGTATTGAGTCTCAAAGTTCAGATCTATACTTTTATTAGTGTGATCTTTATCATCACGCTGAAGTGTTTTATTTTTCATTTCCCTCTGTGAAGCTGGTTTCTAAAGTCCTTTAGTAAAAAGTACAGTATGCCCTGTGTATACGGCAGTGCACGTGCATTTGCAAACAAACAACACACTTCACATTGACCCTATGAAATATTTCTTTTTTCTCACTGGGGTGAAAAAATACACAGCAAAAGAGCCGGGATACAATGTGAACAGAGGTGCACAAAGAAATCGGATGTGGAGCTGGCTGGGAGGGAGTCTGTGCTGCATGGATCAATACCTCCTATATCCTCCTCCATGCATTAGGGCTTATGCCTTTATGAGTGGAAAAAACCCTATGGATAGATCGAAGCAGAGAAACTGAAAATACAACAGGTGTGTCGCTGCATGTGGAGGTTTTGTCTCAATGTGTTTACATTTGCTTCCTTCCGCCCTGTGTGTGCATGTGTGAGTAACTGTGTGTGTGTGTGTGTGTGTGTGTGTGTGTGTCTTTGAAGAAGTGGCGAGTGCGAGCTCCATGGGGAAGTGAGCAAGGAAGCTGGAGGTCAGGGCATACAAGATGAATCTGCTCTGTACAATGCTCTCTCTAGAGGGCAAACAGAGAAATTGAGAATTTTATTGGTATTTCTGACGGTGTGTGCATGTATCTGTGTGTGTGTGTGTGTGTTTGTTTGTGTGTGTGTGTGTGTGAGAGAGAGAGTGAAGAGTGAGCCTGAAAAGAGAGATTATGTGTTTATTTGTTTACAATGCCTCCAAGGTCCTACGGTCTCCTTGACCATCACTCCTCTTTTTGTTTAACTTTCTCCCTTTCTCTCTCTCCCCTTCTCCTCCGTCTAACCACCTGTATCTACTTAACTCTACTTTATCCATTCTTTAAAGTTTAGAATAAACCAAGACATTTGATCCAACCTCTGAGCTATTCCTGAGCTGCTTCATGACTCATGAGCACTACTTCAGACTTTTGCACATTCTGACCAAAACCAAACATTGTAGCTCATGAAGTACAGACAGTGTTTGAAATGAATGATTTCCCAGTTCCTGTTATCTTAAATATTAAAGGGGATAGTATCTGAAAATGAAAAGACAGATGTCAATAAGATGTCCTGCAGCCGCATCCTGAAACTCCCACACTGCCCCTTCACGTAACACATCATCCTATGACTTGATGATAAGGGAAATCCACTGTGCTATGAGCATTTGAGATGGCGCAGAATGAGTGTGCGTAATGGGATTCCCATTCCCACGATCAATATCTGCAATGAGATCAGTGTCACGTCGTCACGAGTCAATAATTCAGTATGGACTTTATCCTCATCAAACTATAATTATGTTTACTGCAGCCATCTGCTGTCATGTGCTTTGTCTATCTACAGCTCGTCTCACTGCTCTGGTTTGTGACAGTTCTGTTCTTCCTCAAACAGTACGAACACTTTGATGCCACTGATTCCACTGCTCTATAGCTTCAAATGACTGGAGAAAAGTGATAGTGGTAAACAATATCAATTCACTGATAACTTGCATGGGTTGTGTTTCTTTTCAGCTCGAACACTCTTTAGTAACATAATCTCCCCTTCAGAAATACACTCTCTGTCCACACTGACTATTGTTATGACAAAGAGCTCTAAGTCAATGTGTCACTGATGTTTATTTTTATTTTGTTAATATAATAACATATAATACTAAATCCAACATCCATCTCGTGTATCAACTTGGTTCAAATCTATTGTCTGTCTTTGGCAGTAGCAGGTGTAAAAAACTGTTGCTGTGCAACAGTAGTGAAGAAAAGAGTTCTCCTCACTACAAAGTAATTCAAGAGTGAAAAAACAGAAAAGAACTCTCATGTTAAGAGAGGGAGCAGCTTAAATAAGTTACAAGTTACAGGAGCAATAGCAAACACACAGATAGAGAAGTTAAAGAACCTCTCAGTGAAGTCTTGGTGTGTTTAAAAATAGATACTTTCTTCTTTTATTTTACTCCATGCAGTACTTTTAATGATGTATGTGTGTTTTCCCTATACACTTCACCTCATCAGCATGGGTCTTGGATCACTGAACTTGTCTGTGCCTTGGAGAGCATATCACTGGAAACAACAAGCACTGTTTTTTATGATTTTCAGTTCGGTTAAATTTTCTTATTGTTAATCAATTTATAACGAAAGAAAAAGTGACTGAACACCAGGGCAAAGGCACTGAATCACAAACACAAAGCAAATGTTTATGCTCCCAATTGGTTTTCACTTCATTTGTCTTTCTGTTCAGTCTTTACTCAATGAAACACTTTGCCTACATCCATACTACTAGGTTTTCAATAGCCTGACGAATCAGCAAAGGCGAATGTTGTGACTGAAAAGACCCAATCAGCAAGCGGTCATGAGGCTCTGCGTCATTGTTGCCAAACATTTCTCTGCACTACCCCGAAGTTTTGATACTAAAACTAGCCCAGCAGTGTGTACTGTAAAAATGTAAAAATGTGATATGACAGTATTAGCACTGTGCAGCCTTTCTGGAATAAAACACTGGTGAAAAACGTCAGAAACTTCATGATGCACAGGGTAAAAGAGCTGTAATAAAGTGTGTGGATTCATTAAAATGTGTCCTGTTGCCTTCATATGGCTGCATGGATTTAAAGACCTGAAGGAGAAGCTTGTAATGCAGTGTAAAGCAGCTTTGAGAGACAGATAGTGTTAGAATCGATCTTCATCAATCAATGCAGACTACTTAACTGCTTTAATCAAATTAAACTTTATATTTCTGGAGGTTCGGTGGTTGATTAACCCATATTATTGCAGGTTGGCCGCTGCTAATTGACTTTCTAACAGCTTGGGTGGGTGCAGGTATTAATAAAACCTAACATCTCTACAGCCTGAATAACAATCTGCAAGTAAATCACAACACATTTCTAGATAATATTTCCATGAGCATTTTGGGGAAGGTGAGCCTCCCTGCAGCCTCTTAGTAGTGTCGTCTATGCTTGAGGATGTTTTTGCCTAGAAGATTATCCAGGAAAAACAGTAGGATTATTATCAGTGTACGTGTGCAATCATCCAACTCTACAAGGTGCTGGTGACCAATGTGCTCCTCAACAGGATCATGTATCCAGAAATGATTACCAAAATATGCATGAAAGAAAAAAATCTGATTTCTCCTTATGGAAGGATTAGCTAAATGAATCAGGCTGTGGTTGGTGGGTGTAATTTGAGATTGAGACTGATTTGGAGAATGGGTGTCTCTTCTGTTCCAGCAGCATGTCTAAATGTTAATTGGTGCGAGTGATGTCTAATTATCTAGTGTAACTTGTTGAATAAAAAACTTTGCTCTGATTGTTTGCATTGAGCTTAACGGATTAATCTTTGTAAAAAGAACTGGATTAATTTCCATGATGGCATCTTAATCAATCCAATTACAGAGGCTCATCTGGTGTGAGCCATAGATATATAAAGATGGACAGCGAGCTTCCAGTACTTCCCACAATCTAGAAATGCATTTTGCACGTTTGGAGCCAGAGTCGGGGCAGTTGTTGTCTTTCTTTCAATCGGCTGGAAGGCCGTTTGTTTGATGGAGAGCTCTGACAAGGGTGTCCGCTAAAAAATAACTGAAAAACATTTGCAGTTCAGTTATTTTGCTGTTTAATAGTCTTAATTAATTGGTTAATTCGCTGAATACATTTCCAGAAAATGATGTTTGGAAGGCTGCACTCCTGGTCTATGCAGAGAGTGGTCCAGGATCTCTATGTTCTTGTTTTGCTGCTGCAAACTCTCACAAATCCTCGAAAATACCCCAGGTAACATTTTCACCTTGAAGTACTTTTGAATCAATGCAGCAATCACTGAACTGGCTGCGTGGCTCATCTGGCAGAGGAGATTGTTGTGATATATTCAGTATGTGACTCATTGACCAACATCTGTGTCATTAATCGGATATCCTTCTCTAATCTCTGCACTTTAAGTCGGCTTGATTGCCAGGCACCACATGGATTTTGTCTGATATGGATCGCCATAAATTAACCACAAGTGCTTAGCTGACCATTTTACAAATGACACCTCGGGTTATTCGATTAATTTTGTTTTAATATCAGTAAGGTCACCTTCCCCTGCAGTCATCTACACTCATTAAAAGGCAGCCTAGAGTTCATGTAGTCTAAATGAATGGGAAAATGTTGTCTTTCTTGTGTATTTTTCCCCCATTAATTTCTATGACATTGAATTGCCACCAGTGTCTTAATGGCAGCATCAAATGCTTGAATACGACTGCAACCATCCAAAAATGTTGATATACTCATGAAGCTTTTGAATACAAGAAATAACATGATTTACTCTATAGTTGTCACTGTGCTGTATTTTCTATCTCAGCATGTCTTGTCTTCAGAGTTTTGTCTCCCAGTGATTTGCAGCAGACAGCTTTATCAGGTGCTCCAGGTTATATCTTTTTTGATCCAACAAGTGATAGTTTTCTAAACAGTTCCTGCTTGTAACTACATGACTATGTGTCAAAAAGAAATCTGGACCAAATTGATTTGTGCATAAACATTCACTGTGATGGATTTAGTATAGGAAGGTTTCAAGTCGGCTGTCTTATCATATGGATGTTAATGACAGTAGAAATTGGGGAAGTAGTCAATCAGTCTTAAATGCTCTGATGTTTTGAAAAATGGGTCTCAGTATATATAAATTCAATAATATAAATGTCGTAGGTTGAAGCAAGTTATGAACCTTGCATCTCAGAACCGTGGCAATGTCTATAAATACATAATAACTTATATCGCTACTCATCTGAGAGACTCTGTGTTTACCTGGTCTTTGTTGGGCTTTGATCTTCCTCTAAACCCACCTCTCAAGCAGCTGATAATTTTCTTCAAAATATTTTTTTAAAGCAACATATATGCCATTAAACATATTAAAATAATCCATTTTAAATGTATTATTTTGATACTGCATTTAAAGATAAATGAATAGCTTATCTCATAATAAATTGAGCTTTGCCTTCGAAGTCAATGAATAAAATAGATACATTACTATAATTTTTTCTGTATATCACTATGAAATAAATGTTATATTTTTTCTGTAAAGAAATAAGGTAATCAAACATGGGAAGCAGGAATGAATGAAGAAAAACAGAAGAAACCAATGGTTAACCAAATTCACACTAGGACCCGCCATACAGTCATAATCGAGTGAGGACAATGTTGGGACAGAGAAATGAGGGCACAAGAAGAAGGTGAGGAGGTGCATGTGAAGAGAGGACGGTAGTTATGCGCAGTTCCAAACATGTCGTAGCCAAAATAAGCGAACAGCACAGATTAATTCACACCATTAAAAACAAAATCAACATTCAAGCTTCATGAAGAATTCAGCGTAAAGTTATTAAGAATTGATGTTGTCAAGAGAGAGTCTATTGGACTTTGACATGGTGTGGAGCTGTGCTGGCATTTCTCAACTTCTCTGAACTCAAGGAGCAGCACAGGGACTGTCACTTGGTGAATACTGCAAATATCCAGGTCTAATCAATGGACGAGAAATAGATATACTGTCTGGAAACATCAGGTGCATCAGCTCAACAACAAAAAGCAAAGTCAATGCATCTACTATGAGCTGCTATTAAAGATTTCCCATGTTAAATTATAAAAAGAAAAAATGGAAAGTTAGAAATGACTTAAAACAGACATTTATTATCAATAGGTAACATCACTCCTGAATGTTCCCTTAATTCATTTTAAAAGTTTTAAGTTTCAAATTTATAAGAGGAAGATTTTCTTGAATCATTGTCCTACAATAATAATTAACAGGACAAAAAGTCTACAGTCGTCTTCTCTTTGGATTTGCTTTGAGCTGAATGCTAACATCAGAATGCTAACATTATCACATGGACCATGTTAACATGCAGACAATTAGCATGTAATATTTACCAAGTTCCCCATCTTGGCTGACCATGTCGCCATGCTAACATTAGCAAAAGCCCTGATGATGGTACAAGATCAAAAGAAAAGGGATCTACAGGATGAATCTTATCCTCTGGAAACCATGAATGAAGAATACTGACTTGCTTTAGCCACAGTTGTCTGCACAAAATTCTCCTTACGAAGGGAAAACAAACTACTACGAATTCTTTTTAGAGCTGATTTAGTCCTTAATCTTCACTGGTCATAACATTTGCAAATGAGCTCCCATTTCCTTCCACATTTACCAAATAGTTGCACACCTTCTTTTGTTCTTGCAATTCAAACATTGGTCTGTACCAGCAATATTAGATCAAGGTCTAAAAAAAGTCACTCTTGCTCCTACTTGAATTTCCGAATGAGGAATGCTTGACTGATCGAGCGAGAAATGCTTTACCGATTGAAATTACTACCAGAGCCCCTGGAGCATTGATCTCAATTTCTTCAGGTTTTGGTAAACAGCACCTTATATGCCTACAAAACAAGTAATTAACACCTAAGAAAGAACAGAGTCTCAACAGGATCAAAGTTGGATGTTGCATTTATTATGCGGCCAATACCAAGATTGAATGGTGATTCGGTGGAATAGACATGAGAGAAATGACCATTTGAAAACTATGTGGCCTCAGGGTGGGAGGAAATTGCCCTCAGAATCCCGAGTGATACAAGCAGACATGTCCAGCAGAAGCCTGACATTGACACCCTCCTTCACGCATCTTCTGCTTTCCGTTCTCTCACTGTTTCGTGCGCTGCCTCAGCTTTGACATCTTTCCAGCTCCCTCTTGTTTTCTTCTTGTATTGTGCTGTGCCCTGTTTTATTCTGCTCTGATCTGTTTTTCTGATCTTGCACTGTGCTCTGCCTCATGCCGCTCTTTACAGCTCTGTTGTATTGTTATCAATTAGACAATGGGAACATGTGATGGTACAGACAACTCATTCTCTCTGCAAGGCTGTGCCTGAGGCACTTCTGAACAGAGAGTCCTTTAGGAATAAGAACACAGAGCTAAGGTACAGGCAGATGAATATTCAACAAGGAAAAAGAGACAGCCAGGCAGACAAATAAATTTAGATTTGAATAGACAACCAGATACCAGTGTGTTGCCGTCTATTCAACCACAGGCCAGAGGTAGTGCTCGTACAGTGCCACAGCAGATATAAGCAGCTATTGTCCTAACCTAAGATTTGTCCAGAGACCCTTTTGTGCACTTGGTGAAGAAAGACAGACTATAGTGCTTAGTTATGGTCGGTCCATTTCTGGGTATAAACTGTATAATGCAGTTCATAATTTAAAAGACACATTTAAGTCAACAGACTGATTCAGCAGGGCTTTCATTGACTTTCACCCTGCAAGCACACACAAAATGTATTCAGTACTGGCAACGCTGTTGTTTTGAGGCTTCAGAAAGTATTAAAACCTCTTGCCTATTTCATTGTTAGAAAGGTGACTGTAAATGGATCAAATTGTACTAAACGAAGCAAAAAGTAGTTGCACATTTCTTTTGCAAACTGAAATGTTTCTGTTTTCTTAAGTATTCAGACCCTATTCTGTGGTGCTCAAATTTGTATTCAGGTTTCAGGTGCCTCTTCTTTGATTTTAGTGTCCTTGAGATGTGTCTAGAAGTTGTTTAGCAACCGCCTGCGGCAAAGTGAATAGATTGGACATCATTTAGAAAGACACATACATGTCAACACAATGTCTCACCATTTACACTGCATTTCAAAAAAATCATAGACAGCCTCTCTATAGTCCTCCAATAAAGCTGTAAATGGCAGATGGACTGTATTTGAGAATCCCTTTGTCAGGCACAACACTAGTTACATCCAACCATTCACTCACAGAGCCTCTCTATGCAGCACTTCTCTATCACCCACTATTCATACACTGTCAGTATGTTCAGTATCTTGCTCAAGGACACTGAGGAGACTGGCGGAGCCGAGTACCAAACCATTCTGGTCAGTGGACAACATGCTCTACCTCCAAAACCAAAGCTGCTCAAATGTGGAGAGCCATAGATGTAAAATGGAAGAAGTCTTGAAACAGCAGGTCTCCTCCTAGATTTGGCCATCTATCAAACGTGGGCAAGTAGACATTGGTCAGGGTCTTCAGAAGTCCTCTGTAGAGAGGAGAGAATCTGCCAGAAGGAATCATTGTCTAGATGAAAAATCCCCACTTTGAGTAAAAGTCATAATAGTCCACTTGAAGTTTGCCACATGGCATTTAAAGGACCCCGAGAGCATAAGCAAATACTTCCTCCTGTCTGATTACACACAAATTAGCCCATGGGCGGATCTCCAAACACTGACTCTGGAGAACAGCAGCCGCTGCTCATCACCTGGCAAATACCATCTCTGCTGGTGGGGGCAGCATCATGCAGTGGCAGGAGTTCTCAGCTACATGGACAGAGAGACCGCTCAGAGTTGAGGGAGAGATGAATGCCGCCAATGCAGAGAAGTCCTTAAAGTTCACTGAAAAATGAAAATTCACTTATAATCAACTCACCACGATGCCAATGGAGAGTTTGGTAAAGTCCACAAAACAAGGGTAAACAGCGCTGCAGCCAAATCCAATAATCTTCAAACTTAAAAAAACACAGAAATGGCACTGTTTCGAGTCGAATTTTAATGCCGGGGCTTGCAGACACTTGGATGATACCTCAGTAGCAGGCTGGGGGCATGTTCAATTTGTTCTGTTGTTTTTTACATTTGAAGAAGAGGTCCCCCAGTTACTTCAATTGTATTGGATTTGGCTAATAAACTGTTTACCCCTTTGACTCCAAATGTATTTTGTGGACTCAAACATTTCACCCACCCTTCCATCAGCATAGTGGTGAGCAGATAATGAGTGAACTTAGATTTTACCCTTCATGGAAAACCTGCTCCAGAGTTCACCTTTCAGGACAACAATGACCTGAAGCACACAGCAGGACAATGCAGGAGTGGCTTTGGGACAAGTCTCTGAATGTCCTTGATTGTCCCAGCCAGAGAACAGGGAACCTTGAACGTCACAGAAGATCAGTGGAGACATGTGAAGGTGGCAGTCACAGATGCCTCCCATCAAATTTGATGGCGCTTGAAAGGAGCTGCCAGGATAAATGGGATAAAGTGCCAAATGTCATTTGTTCAAAGCTTGTAGCAACCTATCCAATAAGACAAGAAGCTCTAACCGCTGCCAAGGAAGAGAGCGCTTCCGCAAAGTACTGAAATAAGGAACACCTGAGCAGTTTTGTGAGGGAAAGAAATCTGTCATTGATTTTCTCTAAATTTGGAAAACTCTAAGAGCAATTTGTCATAATAAAATATTGAGTATGGGTTGATATGAATAAAAGGTCATTCTAATGAATTTACAAATAAATCAACAACACAATGAAGTGTTCAAGGGATCTGAATTCTTTCCAAAGCTACTCTACCTTGACAGTATATCGTTTTATATTCGGATATCATATGTTTAACTGCAACTCAGATAATGCTCTGGGTGCTGTAATGTCAACTAATCTTCTCAAACTGGTACCATTGAACATATTACAAATGATTCCATTCCTGTTCGGATTGTTTTAAGAGCTGACTATTCACTCAATTCACTTGAAAATCTGAAACTTAACTTGATCTTTTGTTTATTTTTATTTTTAAAGTTAAAACTGCCTTCTGACCCAATTGTCAACCGCTGAGACTCTGTATCTTTGCCTGATGTGTTTCCCTCTTGTTCCTGGGGCAGAGATTAGCTCACATGTCAGTGGGAAAAATGCTGTATGTCTGATCCGTGTATAATGTGAATGGTTCTGAAACTTAAAATACACACAAATGCATCAAAGCACTAAGGTCACTGGCTACCTTTCACAAATGTTAAGATGTGAATACAGTTGAGAAGCCTGAGCTAATCAGAGGCCACATACAGTAATTATTACATTTAATTCACTGTGGTGTGTGGTGTAAGTGAGCTAACAGTGTTCCTGGGGTCTAACTATATCCACTAATGAGTTAAAAACGCCTCTATGGGGATGAAATAAGGCACAAATGACCAAAGAATCATCTATTGCATCATTCAAAAAAACATCTGGTGCACACATCGTCTCTCTCTCTCTTTGTGTGTGTGTGTGTGTGAGTGTTTGTGTGAGTGAGAGAGAAAGATAAAGAGAAATTCAATTTAAACTTTTTGTGGTTTTTATTACACATTTCACATTCTCACATTTTACATACTCTTGTGGTACCTTAATAAATAAATAATATTTAGTGTTTCCCAAATAGTCATTGCAAAACACAGTGACTAATATTTCTAGATTTTTTTGCTATATAATGGATTTGTTTATAAATATTGGCGAAGATAAGGTGCAATCTCAAGATCAACAGACACACACACACAAACACACACACACACAGCCTGCTTTGCTATCCTTTATCAGTGGTGTATGTGTAACATGCAGTAGATGTTACCTAGTAAGGCCATGAAGCAGATGCAGATGGCAAAGAGCGAGCTGAAGCTCAGGCCCACGTCCTCCCTGTAGATGGCCAGCGGCGTCTCGCAGTGGCGTCCTCTGTAACCCTCCGGGCAGTGGCAGGTGAATTTGGAGGGTGACTGGGCCACACAGGTCCCCCTGTGACAGGGCCGCGTGGCACAGAGAGTGTAGACACAGGACTTCCTGGACCCGTTCACTCGGATCATGTGCCCAGGGGGACATCTGAATAGAAAGGTTGGACAGGAAACGACAGGGGAAATCAAAATGAAATGCAGATTAAGTTCCCCTTACAGAACCTGACAGGAGGTTTGATTAGAATAACATGTAATTATCCCTTTTACAGGAGCAGTTCGAGATCCATCAAAGAAAAAAAATCTGAAAAATAGAGGAATAAGGAGAATAAAACAAATTACATTGGACAGTTGAAGCACTTGAAGATGAACATGAATATAAAGGCTAAAAACATTGTCTTATTGTCTTCTCTTGTTTGTAACCAGTTCCCAGAGGGAAAAACAAAAAAACAAATTAGTGTCTTTTAATCAGTGATCTCACACAGACCTACACCTCAATACAGAGAATCGATGGGAGGAGATGAAAACGCTGACTGTGGCTCTGGCAGTAACTAGGATGATTTTATGCAGACAAGGGCACATTTTCTGCCTCACTTCAGAAAGCACCACTATAATTAAAAGCTCATTTGGGTGTAACAGCTCAAACAAACATTTTACGAGCCCATTAATTCAGTATCCCAGTCAATGTCTATGGAGCAGCTCCGGGCTGTACATTTTGATGACATCACAGATGAGTCTTGCCTCTGCTCTCAGGAGATTAGTCCATGCTGATAAATATTGACTCAACTTTACTATGAAATGGCGACATTAAACTAAAGATGGTGCAGTTATTTATCTCATAACTGCTCCTCTTCTGCCTGAAAACTAATCTGGAGGAGCGACCAACTATAGGGTAAATGAACTGTATCTTCAGCCACACCGTCCCCTGTGACCTTTGTTCCTACGTGACTTATCTGCTCCAGCGATCTACACACGGCAACATTACAAACGTTTCGGATGCAGGATCGAGGTGTAAAGATCTTTGACATGGGGCCTATATGCCTTGTCTCATCCTGCTCTTTTCAAAGTCCTGACCACATCCTTCTCCTCACCTTGTTTCCTGTGTAGCTGGCGGATTTGTTCACTCACAGTTTGTAGTGTAAAGTTTGGATAAATGTCCTTCTACATAAAGTATGTCTCGTATTTGAGCAGAATGCACAATGCACATGCACACAAGTACACTAATGATGCTGAGAGGCAGAGTGGAGAACAGTAATAGTAATGTGCATTAAAAGGGTAGAATACGAATGAAATAAACTAATGTAAACATTGGATACCAAACATGAGTGGAGATAAATTAAGGCTAGGGTTAGGGTTAGAGACACACAGTTTTATTTTAGTATATACTCCAACGTGAGCACATCTTTTATATTAAACTCTAACCCTAAACCTTTTTTTGGGGATGTTAAGTAATGAAAACTATAACTGACCGATACACATCTTCCAACAAGTGCCACATGATTCATACAAAGTCTAGAGATGTTTACTCAACCAGCCTTGACCAAACTACTTTTGGACAATTCACTCTAACCATCACCAGCTATTTGCCAACCTTGTCTGTGATGCTACTGCAAGCTGAGGGTCTAACGCAGGTCTTTTCCACAGTGAACAGCTCCCTGCTGCTGCCGGGGATGGGGTCGATGGAAGTGGTGAGACGGAAAGTGGTGTTCCACATCAGGAGAACGCACTGTAAAATTGTTTCCCTCTCTCTGTCGGCTGCAGAACTGATTTCAGGGTCTTGCTGATTGCTTTTACTGCAGCATTTCAGTGCACTAATTCCCATAAGAGGCTTCTTCAGAACACTTTATATCAGAACTGAGACTCTGTGTGGTTGCACTTTTACCAAAAAAGGTGGGGTGACTTGATTGACAAAACCAGAGTCAGGATCGTCTTTAAAATCAATGTTCAAGAGTATAAATAACTATTTTTAAAGCAACTATATATACAATGTGTGAAAGCACATATCGAGCAGTAAGAAGCACATTTTAAAAGGTAATTAAATGTGGGTGGATTTATTGTCCCATAACAAAGGCTCTGCGCTCAGTATTCATCATGCCTGGTTGGAGTCTGAGTAGGTGTGGAAAGACACCTGTCAGTCAATTAGACAGCGTGTTTCCTGTCTCTGCTCGCTCTTATCACTGCCTCTCATTAGCGAGAGATGGAATCAGTGCTGTGACAAGTGTCTTATCGCAACCTTTGATGAACATGGACACCCTCTCAACGTGTTAAAATGGATGTTTACTCTTAATTTGAATTAGGCACAGAAAAATACTAACAACAATAATAATGTGATGATGGTAATTGGATATAATTATCATAGTGTTGTACTGCAAAAATGTGCCCCTGCAAACTGATCCAAAACATTAGTCTGTTATTTCCTGACTATTTTCTTTGTATATTATTATAAAAAACTTTGTTAAAGATTTGTATTTGTTAGCAATAGGCTTATCAGCTCAGTCAGCTGAAAAGACAACTGTCACTAGCAAACAGTTATTTACGGAACAGAATTTCAGAAGGTATTCAAATATCCTTACTTTTGCAAATTCTACTCTGTTAGCAATTTAATTTAAATGGATAAAATTGCCATTACTGCCCATTCACTTACACTCAATAACCCATACTCACAAAATTAGTCAGACCCTTTTCTATGACTGCACTTTAAACTGTGGTCAGGTTCATCTGGTGCTTTAATCATCCTCAACATGTATTGAGAAGTTCATCACAAGCCAATTCAATTGGTTGGAATTAGTGTAGAAAGGCACACTCCTGTGAATATACGGTCCGTAAATTCACACTGCATGTGAGGACAAAAACCAAGCCATGAAGTCCATCGAACTTTCTGTACTCCTCTGTGATCAATGTGCTGACGTACACATCAGGGTAAGAGTTTGAAAGCATTTCTAAAGCTCCTCATAGAGCGGGCCATTCGTCTAAACTGAGCCCAGCAGGAAGAGAGTGGCAAGAGAGAAGCCACTTGACTAAAAGGTTTGTGACTGCTTGCTTGGAGTTTGCCCGAACGATATTCAGTAGAAATTTCAAACCTGTGCAAGGTTTTATTATAAAGTTACCTGTTACCCAACGGAATAAATGTGTTGCCTCCACTAAGGAGGATGTGTTTTCATCAGCATATGGTTAATAGTTAGCAGGATAGAGGAATAACAGCTGCACAAATTCCCATGAAATTTGTGGAGGGATGGGACATGGCCCAAGGAAGAATCCATTAAATGTTGGAGCAGATCTGAATAATTGGAGAGCCCACAATTTATTGTTGCTTACTTTGCAGCGAATAACTAATTCAATCATGGTGCGAATGTAAAAGAATGAAGGTGGCTCTCACACGCAACAGAGTCAGAGTTACAGGCATAGAGAGAGAATTGATTGCACGCACACAAACAAACAAAAATAAAACAACCAGCTTGGCAAAGGTAACTTAAAGACTATCTGACTGTCTATGTGGATGGGAAAACCTTTATGATTGATAGCACAAGCATGTGTCACATTGCGCTGCACACAGCTATACAATGGGCTAAGGGTGCAAAACCCAAAGTTAGGGATCTCTGACAGGGATTTTGTGAAATAAGTGTGAAATATTTTCTTTTCATAATCATATCAAATTGTGGCAGAACAATTTAGATGGTGGGCCGCCACAGTGTAGATAATCAATTGGAAACACTCCTTTGACATGGCTTGCTAAACAACTGTTGTTACGGCTTTTTTAGTAATCAAAAATAACAAAAACAAATAAATCAATAACAATGACAAATCAATGTTTTTGTGCGTTAATTTGATCCCTTGGTAGAATTGTTATTCACACAATGTATGACAATATTAGACAATTTTACTACTTTGGGAAAGTACTTGGGTTTAGAGGCATCACTAGACCAATTACTACTCGTATCATCCTTCAGAGTTAAGGTCAAGTTTTGAAAACAAGCAAGGAGAAGATGGAGAGTTTTCATGTTTATATTGAGTGGTAGGTATGTGTCCGCCGGACAGGGGCTAAATTACTGAACTGAATCAGAAGTAAGCAAGGTTAGAGCCCAACAAGCCAATAAATGGTGGAGCAGAGAGCCAGAGCCAGAGCCGTATATAAATATAGATAGGTTGGTGGATAGATGATGTGGGTGAGTGGATCAGTGGAGTGGGAGAAAAGGGAAAGGAAAGATTAAATGCCAGGAGGCTGCACAGACACAATGCAGGCTGATGTTTCCAGTGGCAGAAAAAATTGCTGAGATTAGTGGATGTGGCTAAGAGCACTCAATGTTTGATTCAGTGCGTGCCACAGGAGAGGGCTGTTAGTTTACTGCAGCTTTTCACTGCACGACATTTCCCATATCCCGCTGACAAACAAACCCAGGAATAGAGAAAGTCATTCGGCAGTGCATGTAAAATGTTGATCTAGCAAAAGTGTGAATCCCATCAGGTTCAGAGGGCTGGGAAAATAATTTGTTTTCACCTCCAACGTTTTCGGTGTTTAGCTCGGTGACTGAGCAGGTGAGGTTCACTGCATATTCCTTTGCACAATTGCAAGGAAGACACGGCTGTCTGCAGAGCACACTGCCTCTCACGGGGTTTTAACTGTTGACAGTCCCCCAGAGGACACATTTCGACTGACAGTAACAAAACAAAACAAGTGTCAAAAGTTGATCCTGGCTCAACCTTTTTTTCCCTTTCAACAGAAAAGCGGTGCACTGCATTAGCCTTACAAATCCTGTGTTTACCTCACACTGGGACAGAGAAGAAAGAACCATACGGTTGTTTTTATGACCTGCCAAACCCCTTAAGGAGAATGACATACAGTCTTAGCGGGCACATCCTTTCTAAAGTTTTAATGGTTTTTACTGTGCAACATTTTTTAGGTGGAATTCTTTTTTTTTTTTAGCCTTCCTCCTGAATTCTCTCCATTGGATTAACTCCTGTCACTACTAACATGTAGCAACATGCACACCAGCTCACCCAGCTTTAAATGAATGTACAAAGTTATATGATGCACTGAATGACTTTGACACTGTTCTGAAGTATGAATCCTCTATAACCTCAGTAGTAGTGTTACTAATGCACTTGCTATTTTTCAAAGTCAAGAAATCTTGTCAAAAAGAAAACATAATAGACATAACATGTGATAACCTGCAAACAGTTTTTACAGCTTGTCTGGCAGTCACCTCAAACGTTTAGTCATTCCAGCATGTGCTGTCCAATCAAGAACTGGATCAGTAACACATCAATTAAGTAAGGCTTTTTATGGACATTTTATGGACATTACCAGTGTTGGGCAAATTACTGAAAATTAGTAATTAGTTACAGTTACTAGTTACTTATTTTAAAAGTAATTGAATTACTTCACCAGTTACTGTATATCAACAGTAATTTGTTAATAGGGAAAGTAACTTTTAAGTTACTTTTATGTCTGCTTTTTAAATGTAATGAAAATGTTAAATGTAAATGTTAAATGTTACTGAAGTACTGAACAGTTAAACACAATAAACATATTTTTTGTAATCAACAGGGCAACAGGCCTTCAAATAAAGCAGTAGTACAAAAATCCCTTTTAATACTTAACTTAATACAAAATAACTGTCTCAGTCATTTAACAGTGTTTTTTTTACCACATTAGGCCCAATGAAGATTTAATAGACACGCCAACGCTGTCAGTGTTTCCCTTTTATTGGGTGTGTGTGTGTGGGGGGGGGGGGGGGGGGGGGGGAAGCTCTCTGTCCGCTGGTGGGAGGGTGCTCACCTGTGTGTGTGCGCATGTGGATGGAACTCCGCCGTGAGCGATACAGAGAGCAGATGAGACATCTAAACGCGCGACCATGTGGCGGGGGGCGAAGAAAAGAAAAAGAGCTGTTACGTGCGCCGGAGCGTCCTCATGACTGCCTCTTGTCCAGTGCGATCGTCCCACACGTCCTTCGCGGTCGACCGCTAGATCGCGATCGACGTAACGCGAGTAACAAACTCATTTAAATTTCAGTAATTGTAACTGCGTTACTTGACTTAAAATAAAACCTCGTTACATGCTCGTTACCGCTAAAAGTAGTGGAATTACAGTAACGCGTTACTTTGTACTGCGTTTTTCCCAACACTGGACATTACAAACACAAAGTCTATATTCATTTCTTGTGAACGAAAATACCTGAAAACAGGTTAAACTGGTTATCTGAAAAAACAACGTTTTGCCTGACAAGAAGAAAAAGAGTAGACTAAATTTAGAAAAAAAGAAGACCTTGGGATAAGTTGAAAGAGAAGTAGCTGCAGTCAATGTAGGATTTCAATCCATCTTGTATCTAGGACGATAATCCTTAAATTTTGGACAGGGGATCCAGCAGAGATCCAAGACAGATTCCTCTGAGCCACTCACGCAATCTGTAATCACCAGAAAAAAAGTTTGATGGTGTAGTGCAGTGATTTACCGCAAAACTTCTCTAAAGTTGAGGGACTTGCTAAAGACAGGCTGAAAAACATCAGTCCAAACTGAGGCAGCACAGTTTGAGATATTTTTAGCAAAATTGGACTGGACCTGGTAAACTACCCAAGGCATTCAAAACTCATCCCGAGTTTTATTGCAGGCTTCTTGTCAAGCCAAGAAGAGGCCAAGAGACATTTCACATGTCATTATTTTGCTTTTTAATGTGTTTATGTGGTGTTATCTGCATGCATTTGATCTCATATTGTATCTCTATGGGAGGATCTAGGTTAAGTGAAGAATACAAAATTAATTTATCTGTGGTTTACTCTCTGGAGTGCTTTTCACGTATGAAATATGTAACACTTCTGGCTTCATCTATCTGTTGCTGTTATTGCTCATCAGCTGAAACGTCAACTACAGGGACATCGTTATGGTCATCAGTGGGGAGTTGAAAATGACCCAATGAGGACAAAGACTGTTTTTTTTCTCTCACAGTTGAATCAGTGAAGCGTTCTAAATTTTTCCATTTTCTTGCTCTAATTAGTGTTACAATGTCATGACCCTGCCTCTCACAGGGAGCCCACAAATACAGCATCACATTGGTTTGATAATTAGACAGTGAAATGAAATTCTCAAACATGGTAATGGTAAATGGATTTGTATTTATATAGCGCTTTAGTCTTGATGACCACTCAAAGCTCTTTACAGTACAGTTTCACATTCACACACACATCCATACAGTGCATCTATCCCAGCACTTTGTTATTCTATGGGGGGTCATTCAGGGTTCAGCATCTTGCCCAAGGACACATCGGCATGCAGATTGTTCAGACTGGGGATCGAACCGCCGACATTCAGGTTGGAGGACGACCACTCTACCCCTCAGCCACAGCCACCCTAACAGCACTCTTGTTTTATATTATAATTGATTTGCGTATATTTAATATGAAAGAGAGCTGAAAATAGATGTCGTGGGCTGGTCAGATTATTAATATGGTTGTATTAAGGTTTTTATAATAATTCTTCAATAATCACATTATTAAAAAATAACTTATATAATAATAATTCCTTTAATTGTATGCAATGTGAAAGTGCATGGACTTCTGGCTCTATAAAACGGATGCCTTGGTATTTGCACGCTTCATCAGCTTTGGAACAAATAAAGGTTAAGTGATGCTTTTTCTTCTATAACTTTCAACATTTTTCGAACATTTTCAAGCAGGTCAGGGTTGATTTATTTTAAAACACATTCATGTGAGTATGAACAAAAACAATACCAAGGTCAAAAGCTGGAAAATGGCTTCAGAGGAAGCGTGAGTTGGGTTAAATATATGAGTCCTCATGCCTTTGCTTCAATCTGATGAGTGTGTACGTGGAGCAGCCAAGTGTGAACATGTGGTTGCATAGAGTGTATGGGGTTGTGTGTGTGTGTTTGTGTGTGTGTGTGTACCTGCATTCGTGCACTCTCCACAAGTCGACGCAGGTGAACGGGGAACTACACTGGTTCCTTTTGCAGGAGTCAGACGAGCACCCGAGGGAGAGGCCCTGCACGCTGACCTGGGAAACCCCATCTCGCGGCTGGCTGTCCATTGGCATATAGCGACCATTGAGGCGTAGGTCCCTCATGCAGCCTGCAGCAGGAGAAATGGAAAGCAGAGCTCAGTGGAACAAGAAACACACTGTTATCTCCATTCACCAACACAGACACACAATGTAATTATACTGAGCCTGGTGTACCT
The DNA here is from genome assembly GCF_949316205.1 of Platichthys flesus. Lineage (NCBI taxonomy): Eukaryota > Metazoa > Chordata > Actinopteri > Pleuronectiformes > Pleuronectidae > Platichthys > Platichthys flesus. The sequence goes on along the minus strand of NC_084945.1, from coordinate 26,779,523 downwards.
GTGAGCGAACACTCGCTGCATAAATCCAATGTTGTTTTTAAGACCCAGACTGCTCCGTCCCAGTCAGTGCGCTGAATATATTTTAGTGAACGCGGTGTTATATTGATCTTCATGTTGTGAGGTGTTTATTACAGCATCTTAAAAATGCGATTTAGTAAAAAAGCATCTGAGAACACAGAAGGCAAAGACTTGCACACATGTGGGACTTCACATTATGTGCTCCGTGGTGTTTGCACAGCTGTGCTGTTTACAAATGTCACTGCTTCTTTGGGGTACATGACTGAGACACTTCTGGAAGACCAGCAGAATACAATTAAATCAATTACATAGGTTTTTATAATTTGTGTAGCCAAACTTCAAACTGAGGTCAGGGAATATGCTAACATTGCTAAAAAGAAGAATGAGCAGTTGTATGAGTTTTAGTCAAATAACTTTGAAACTTATCACCTAGAACCTACCTGAGACTTACTCACCAAACTGTTCATCATAACACATACATAGACAGACTTCCTGGTCACCTTTACACATCTGTACTAGCCACAGTTCAGTCATTCGATCAAGTATTCAAAAGAACACAATATTATGTGAAGGTAGAATACGGATTGCTCCTTGGAAAGCACCAAAACTTTCAAAGTAATACCGTACAATTATGCATCATTTTTGCTTGTTTTGAATGGATACAATATATATGCAAGTTTTGAAAAATGTTCTGTTACTGAATCTTTGACAACAACTGGTAACAAACTTTGATTCACAGACATTTGATCCACATGCCTTTTCATTGGTGGTCAGCTTCATTCGGAGCCTCAAAGAGTTGTTGTCAGAGACGACTTTCCACACACCAGGTGTTAGGAGCAGCAAATGTGAAGGTCTTTTTTTTTTTGTGGCGGCTGTGGCTGAGGGGTAGAGTGGTCGTCCTCCAACCTGAAGGTCGGCGGTTCAATCCCCAGTCTGAACAATCTGCATGCCGAAGTGTCCTTGGGCAAGATGCTGAACCATGAATGGCCCCCATAGAATAACAAAGTGCTGGGATAGATGCACTGTATGAATGTGTGTGTGATTGGGCGAATGTGAAACTGTCCTGTAAAGAGCTTTGAGTGGTCATCAAGACTAAAGCGCCATAAATATAAATCCATTTACCTTCTCCCCCTGCGACCCTGTAAGGATGAACAGGATAGATAATGGACGAATGGAAGTAGAATACTACATAAACTAACACAGAGAGTTTGTGTCTACTCTCTGACTTTGTTTCTCTCTACAATGAAGCACTGAGTTCAGTGTATCACAGAGTGGGGAGCGACACTAACACGTTACGACCAGTAGAATGTGATGGTTTTTAATGATGACTTTGTCCTGGTTATCATTTAATTGTCTCTTGCAGTTATAATTGTTTTTTTCTTCTACTATTGTTTAAGTATTACTCTAATTTAATTTGTTGTGTTTGATCATATTATGTTTACTTGTACACTTCAAATACAGGTTTTAATCAATCAGTAAATTCTTAACGCCTGCTATGAGAATGAAGGCTCAGAGCTTATAGCACTGATTCTCTGTTGTCTTTAAATGACACCCTGGATATAGGCTGCAGTAAAAAGCAATCAGTTATCCTATGCATCTAGAAATGAATGTCCATGGTGGACTCATTGATTCTAAATTAATCTGTTTTACATTGAATAATTACATATGAAGACACTAATCTAGTATCAAATCCAACATGAAATGTCAATATGCTTTCCTAACGACAGGTCTCACTGCAGAGCAGAGTGTCTCAGATCTGTTTCCTGGAGGCTGGTGTAACGTTTGAAGGTCTGCATTTACTCATCATGTCTACCTCAGTGAAGTGGATGTTGCTCAAGTGTTTCCAAGGAGCGACGGAGCCACGAGCGTCAGAGGTCATATATTTCTACTGTTTATGGTCCCAAATCAAAGTACACTTTCCAGCCAACTCTCACATCTGCCTCCTTTGAAACAAAATACTTTTAAAGTCCATTTAAAAAACATGCATTGTCTTTTACTGCCTGAGGCACAGTCAGATACACCTCTCACAGTCAAACTCCAGGGAGCTCTCTCTCTTTTTGTCTCTCTCTTTCTATCAGTCTCTCTCCATGGTTCTGACCTCCTCTTCTCTCTGCTATCACACAGCATTTTACCTTGTTCCAGTTCCTGTACTTCCTCATTCACACTACTTTACTGGCTGAGTCTTTTCGACTGCATGAATCATCCTTTAGGTTCATGTGCAGTCGCTCCTCGCTCTGACTCTTTTACACCTGGCCTGAGAGTTCAGTCAATACTGTACGTTATGACTCATCCGCCGACTTACTTTAAACCAAGTCAGTTTTGGGGAATTCATTCTTTCAGACTGCCTGTCGTTTGTAGCCGAGCCTCAGAAGAATCAGTGTGTGCCCATTGTGTGGGTTTAATCACGAGAGAGGAAGTGGAGCTGGCATTGTTCCACTCAGCAAGTTTTAGATAAAAAGTCGGACATTTCGGGAAATAATCGAATTTATTTACTTCCCTGCTGGAGTAAGATGAGAATATCGATATCTAATGTCTGCAGAGCAAAGATGAAGCTCTGTGGAAAAAAACTAGGTATACAACTTGTGGTTTTGCCTTTAGGGTTATTATGCAGGTGACAGGCGAGGTCACACACACACAAATAAAGGTGAATGTCTCAGGTCAAAAATCACCAAAGCTGAACTCTAAACTAAGTTTCACTGCAGATTTGCTTCATCGCAGGAAGTGAATGCTTTATTCACCCCCTCGCTCAGACAGAAGTGAACAGGAAGGGGAAGTTTTGCCACTGCTACATTTGCGTATGTGCCCAATTTCTTTGCTGGCGACTGAACAGACAGATAAGAGAGTGGTGGTTTTCAGAATAAACTTTCAGCACCATAGGAAACATATAGAAAGCCCATTTATGGAAATGTCAAGCTCGAACATGACAAAAGTAACAATAGGAAAATGCACACTCGACGACTACATAGAAGAGTAGCAAACGTGTGTGAACTGAGTTTTCTTCTTCTGCATACTCAAAGAATCTACAGCAGAGGTCGGCCACTGCTGGCCCACGGGTAAAAACAGGCCCACCAGCAATAACATTCCACTCTCCAGATCATTTTGATAATCTGATTATTGTTATTGCATCATATCGGACTGACACAGACAGAAGTGTCATGACTGCGGATCACTTCCTCTTAAGCCATTTGTCTAAGAATTAAAATAACACAACCTGGTTTTGTTTGCTTTGTAGTCACAGAGCTGGACTTTGAAGAGCAAGCTTAGGAAATATATTGCAGCACAAAACAAAGAGTCGGACAATGAACATTAGCTGCTTATCATTGTGTTCTGAAGAAGCCCAGTGGCTGTCAAAAAATGATTTATTTCTAATGTATGATCAATTCATTTGATGAAAAGTTTTTAAAATGAATGGAAAGCACCAACACTTTCAAAGTAATAGCGTACAATTATGCATCATTTTTCACTTGTTTTGAATGGATACAATATATCTGTGTATATTGTATCCATTCAAAACAAGCGAAAAAGTGTAGTGTGTTACATCTGCAAGTTTTGAAAAATGTTTTGTTACTGAATCTTTGACAACAACTGGTAACACACTTTGATTCACAGACATTTGATCCACATGCCTTTACATTGGTGGTCAGCTTCTTTCGGAGCCATTAAGAGTTGTTATCAGAGACGACTTTCCACAGACCAGGTGTTAGGAGCAGCAAATGTGAAGGGCTTTTTTTTTTTTGAGCTGGAATGTCGGCTGAATCTCTAGCTCTGTGCAGCACTACCCTTTGTCAGTGTAGTTCATCAGGCTTTGCATTCACATTCAGCATCTGTCAAGTACGTCTGCACGGGAACAGCTGGAGAAGCAAGAGGCTGAAGGAAAACTTGTTAAACAAACAATAAGTTCAAATTGCCATTTTTGAAGTCCCGTAGCACCAAATGAAACCACAGCCTCGGCAATCTCTTGGGCAACTGCTGATATTTCCTCTTACTTTCTCAAGCAGGATTTTCATCAATTGCAATCTGATTCAGCAGATGTGGACAGCTGCTTGACTGTCACATCCTGTTTCCGTCTACTCTCCCTTCTGCTTTCAATTAGAACAATTTTTTAAAGTACGCTCTGATCCAACAGTTGTGGCATTATGTTCACACTGAATATTCCTCTTGTAGAGATTTTCAGTATTAACTATTTCTGATGGCTGATTCATTTCACATCTGTTATTTTTCTCACCTCTTACCTGCTCTGTTCTCACCCAGTGATAATTACGTTCAGATGAGCGTATTGGCTCTAAAGGGGGGTGAAGCTTGGGGAGTCCATTTACAAAGTGTTTTTCACAGAAAAGAAAACTCATTGTTCTATTCTTAGGAATTAAACACTTTGAAATTCTCTTTCTTTAGCAGTTTGACTTTTCTTAAAGAAAGCAGAGTTTTTTTGTCTAGAAAAAAGGAAAACACTTGAAGACACCTAGAATGAGTGAAAAACTGAGGCCCAGGAGTTAGAGTCCGTCGACCACTGACCAGAATGTCAGTAGTTCCATCCCAGGCTCCCCCATTCTGCATGCCAAAGTGTCCTTGGGCAACATATTGATTCAAATTGACCCTCCCTGCTGTGCCGGCAGTGTTAGAGTGATGTGTGACGGATAAAGTGCTGCGCATAGATGTACTGTATACATGTGCGTGTGAATGGGTGAATGGCAAACTGTGCTGTTAAGAGCTTTGTGTGCTATTTAAATACAGACCATGAATTATGTATTTTTAATGAATTTTCGATTAATGTTTCCAATGTGTCGAGAAAAGGCTCTTTCCATCAGATCAGCAGCACACAAGTCCTGTTTCATTCAAGTGTCTCAGTTGACTCCTACCTGAAAGGCTGCGTTACCTCACACTGATAGAAAAGGGTTGATGACCCACAAAGACTGCAGCGCTCGGAGCGTGAAAGCAGGCGGGAGAAGTAGCGTTCCTTTGCTGACTTCAGTGCTTGTAGACATCTCTTTGAATAGTGTTTTCTTTCCAAAAGGAAGGCAGAGAAAATCCTTCTATTCAAGCAGAGAAGCAAGTCATCAAAATGTTACCCTTAAAAAGAAGATAAGAGTTTCTCTCTGAAGACGTACTGTAAACATAAATGTGTTATTTGAGTTGTTGAATAAGTCGCCACCTGTAAGGTGTCAAACCATCTTGCACCTTGTAGGGCCAATGCTCAGAGTCAACTATTTGGGAAGTCTATACATCATGACATTTATATAGAGACATTTAGAAAGGTAAACATCCTTTGATCAAAGTTGAGCAGCCCTCGCTATCAGTGACTGCTCAAAAGGGAGAATCTGGAAGGCTGCTTTCAGATGTATGCTGAAACTAAAACCCTAAAACAGCAAATCAGCCATCATTTACAGACGTCGCCCATCCTCTCCTGCCCTTCAACTGTGTCTCTGGCTGTCTTGATACTGGCTGCCTGTGCAGTTTAGAAAATGTTGCTGAATCAAACTGGTTTATCGTTTATGTAAGTTTGTGTGTGGGTGTGTGTGTGTGGAGGGGAGGAAGGCATGTCTAGCCCCGCCTCCGAGGACTGTGTTTGAAAGGCATTTATTGAATTTAAGGGAGAGACACCTAACTTACACATGCAGCTCCTCAGTCCCTCTGCAGTGTCTTCCTCTACATTGCTGTACATGACTGCGTTGATTGAACGCGTTCATATTTTTCGTGAACGACGAACTGAACGAAAACATTTTCATATGATGAATTTGAACCTGAGTGACGTTCACTCCAGCAAGCTTTTTAAATCATCATCGTTTATTAGGCCATCACGTGAAATACCAGAGTGGGCGAAACACTGTGTGTGTGTGCGTGTGTGTTTGTGTGTGTGTGTGTGTGTGTGTGTGTGCGTGAGGCCCAAATCTCACTGTTTGTGTCTCACTGACACAAACAGTGAGATTAGAGCTCGTTCACGTGAAGCAGCCGGTCAGTGACTTTGTCGAAGAACGGTGGAAACAGTGAAAACACAGAGTTTCTCTGGTCACAGATGCTCAGTGATCTTGGACAATGAGCACCACCCACTTCACAAAACTCTCATTGGTCAGAGGAGCGTTTTCAGTGGCAGACTCCTGTCATTGTCATGCACATCGGAAAGGCTGAGGAGGTCCTTTGTCCCCAGAGCCATTCGGCTTCATAACACCACACAGAGGGAGAGTGGGGGGGAGAGATCTTCCCGGCATGAAATTACAATATCCGTGGCACCTATTGCACTTCTGTCCGTCCTGGGAGAGGGATCCCTCACATGTGGCTCTCTCTGAGGTTTCTACGTATTTTTACCTGTTAAAAGGGTTTTTTCGTAGTTTTTCCTTACTTGTTGAGGGTTAAGGACAGAGGGTGTCACACCCTGTTATAGCCCATGAGAAGAATTGTAACTTGTGAATATGGGCTATTCAGGTAAAATTTGATTGATTGATTGATTGATTGATATTCCTATATATTTATATATATATATATATTTCTGCTGTTTTATAATATATATACAGTTTATATTTTGTTGTATTAACCACTCCAGCACAAAATCAATTTAAATACTGGACACTGACACAATCACATCATTGCATTCCATACCTGTATCTGTATATATGCTCTCCGTATGTGATATATGTGATTTATGTGATTTATGTGTATATGTCAGTGATGTGTTAAGTGTACAAGCTACTGGATGATCTGAATTTCCCTCTGGATTAATAAAGTATCCATCTTATCTTATCTTATCAGCGCTGAAGCTGCAGGTGGTTTGTACCGAGCTGGAGTTTCTCTGTCCTCCTCCACTCTGATCACACTCAGCCCATGAGGTAACCTGGTGTTTGTCTGATTCGCTCCAGAGTTTATGAGGCTGCATTTAAACATCATGAAAAATGACTCGCCAACATGTTGTGCTCAGTACAACAGGAGACGTGACGCTCACAGTCAGGACTCGGCCTTGAAATGAGCGGAGCGACACGCAGACATGATCCGACACCATAGATTCAGAACCAAACACATGACCTTACGTTTGTCACCTAAATCCTCCTGATAAAAAATAAAACAAATGAATGAGTGAACTAGTTCATTTAAAGAGTGAACTGGCACAACACTGAATATACTGTATGACTATATATACAACTTTAGAAGCTCTGTTATCAATTATGTTTTGCGACTCCAGACAAATGTAATTCGGTGGAAAAGGGGGACAAATGGCTCTTTGATAGTAACGGTGGCCGACCCCTGGCCTATGGATTCAAATACAGTGTTTTTTCTCCATTGTAAATTTAATCAAAACTGATAATGAGATAAGATACGGCTGTTGCACAAAAAGAGAACAAAAATGTAATAATAATTGGATGCAATTAATGTTGGTACTACAAGAAATGTCTTATTTGTAATAGTTATTAAAAGTCCTGATCCCAAAAAATAAATCTGCATTCACTTTGCTTAGCTTTCTGGAGAGACATATTAACGTGGCTCAGGCAAAGGAACGCTTGCAGGGATGCATAATTAAGAGAGAAACGTTTTCCACACAGAATGGGAGAATGTGTTATGGCACAGGAGAGCATAAATATTCTTATTAAATAACTTGCAGTGGAGAATTGGCAAAATCGCACTGAAGAGTGTTTGGTAGACATCATCCAAACTTCATGCAGGCGGCAATGAATGTGGAAGTCCTGCAACCTAAGGAGCTGTCTAGGGCTCTTGTGTCTGCCCTTAGATACAACCCAGAGGTGTGAGCCGGCGCTGGACATATAAGAACCTGGGCGTCATGGTGAGAATGATGCTCAGTCACATTTTGATTAGGTCCAGGCACAAATACATGCTTAACAACAAAGAGGATGTGTTGTGTGTGATGTGCCAAAGGGTCAAATGAAAAGGCTGATGTGTCGTTCCAGGCATGAGAGACAACAACAAGAAATCCTCCTGAAAAGTGCTTCCAGAAATTGACTGTTTTATCTATTTATACAGTTTCAAGGAGGATTGTGATATTTTGTATGTGTTGGCTCCTTCACCCAAAATCTATTTTCATTATTAGCACCACACACCCAGCATCTTCCCCACAGCTAGGTGGGAACCCCAAATAAAACATTTTACTTGTCAAATTTTGATGGAAAACACATTTATTCATACACATGTGCAGAATAACTACTATTAGTTTATCTCTTACTATTTTGTTGTATCATATTATAAACAAAATATGATGCTTTGAGACTCTGATTAACATCTATTTATTATATTCAATCGTTACAAACTCTTGGGCACTTGTCTATGTCTCTACTATGTAACATAACAAGTAGATGGTCCATGCTCTCTCATAGCTGATTCCCTCTCAGGATGTTACAACTTGTGGAAATTAAACACAATATTTTCTTTGTCTGTTGCGTCTAGAACGACACAGAGAAATGTGTTCTTATCCGACTGGCAGGGCGACATCTGTCTGTGCCTACTCCAGCTCTAACAACTCCTCGCTGAATAACTGGCTCAGTTAAAGACTTTTACTTACCCTGGAAGCTTTTGTTGACCGCAGATGGGAAGCTATTGCCCAGAATCACCACACTGGGGTCAATAATGATTTCTCGGCTCCGGCCTCGCGATCCCGTGACCTCCCGCTGTCCTCCACCACCGTCCAGTTTCAGAGTCATCTCGTTGTCGTGCCGATCTAGGAGGACCTCGTGCCATTCCCCGTTGTCCAGCCGATACGTGGGCAGGGTAACGTTGTAGTCTCCATCACCGAGGTTGTAGAAAATACACAAGAGGCCCTGGAAGATCTGTAATGGGAGAAGAGGACATATTGTAAGAGGCTTAGAAGCTCAGTTAAACCTTGATCTCAGAGGTTGGATCTGAAATTGAAAAAGGTTTGTTTTGTGAGTCAACTTTCAGCAGTGACTGCTACATATTGAAAGATTGTTGTTGGTTATCGAGACTGGTTTTCTAAATAAATGTCAACACAGAAAAGAAATGCACGTACGCCTGATGCACAGTAAACTGGTAGCAACAAGTCTTCAGTGTATTCATAGTACAGTCAGTCGACATTTATTGAGACAGCTCTGTATGGAAGCGTTTCCTCTTAATGCTGTATGAAAGGATCAAGCAGTTGTTTTGCACATTTGAACATTTGCTAATACATTTTTTCAATCATCTTTAAAGTGCAGAGAGAAAACTAAAAAGCTGGCGACTATTAAGACTGAGAAAAACTAAAAATGTTCCCTTCTGATTCATTCTTAGCCTTTTCCCACTTGTCAGCTGAATAACTCTAATTTCTTTTGTTGCATTCTTAAAGGGCAACAGGCCTGTTTGTCAAAGTCCATCTGATACAATGTCAGTGAGGACTGTATTTAAGTGGAGCTTAGTGTAGGTTCAATCAAAAATACTTCCTGTGGCTTCATTCATAAATCTATATTGCTCTCCCTGGCTGTCCAATCAGATATTACCACGATCTCAATCAGCCAATCATGTTGACATTTTCTTAAAATCCTTATATAAAACTGAATTAGTCATCCATTTCAATGGTAAATACAGGCCTGGCAGGTGACCAAGGTAAACCTGCAAGCCAAATCTGTTTCAGCAAAGACGGCTCCACTAGTTCTGCTACATGTGTTCTATCAATGACCACTGAAGGAAACTGGAGACTTAATGGGAATAACCATTTGCCCATAGATCTTGACATAAAGTTTCCTCTGACAATCGGAACATAAATGGACATGTTACTGCAGTTGTTCTTCATTTAGCTCAACAGAAGAAAGGACCAGACCTGTCTCCCAGCAGAGTGGATGTGAATAGTAGCTGGGTTTAAAATGATATGGAAACAGCAAGGTCTCTACACAAACCTCCCAGTAAGAAGGACAGTTTTCTTCTGTCTATCTTAAGATGTAGACTCGAACGAACCTTGTGACATTCTGTCTCTTTGTTTAGAGACGGTGGCAGAAGTCCTCGCAGCACAGATCTCACAACCTTAGCAAATTAGATGAACACTATCTGCGTGTTGACTGAGATACCATTACCTCTGTGGGTAAATAAGGAAATATGATTGGACTGATCCCAGTCCAAGTCTCAGGACTTAAAACAAATGAGAATCAGAAGAAAGAAGAGCGTTCAGGTGGTTGTTAAACGATTGGATCATTAGGCCTATTTGGCCAATAAGCCAGATTGACTCTCTAAAGGGTCACAAACAGGGAAAATGGAAAAAGTCCAACATTGTTAACTGTCAATCACACACACACAAACAAATTCATGCCCACACATATTCCTGTGAAATTCCCACAACTAAATGCTAACCCAAATTGTTACTGAACCTTAACTTAATTCTAACCCTTGCCTAAAAGCATGTCACAGAGACACACATACACGCACACACACACACACACCTGCTAACCAGAGTTTTGTACACTAAGCAGAGATGACACTTTTACATAATATGCTATGGGGAAAATCTAGTTGTCATTTGGTTTGTTGCTATGAGCCTTGTACTTTTCCTGCTGTCAGTGTCACATACACACACACACATGTAAAGCGTGACTGAAGAAGCACAACCTGCTGATGAAAATTGTGACAATTGGGACTTGACGGAAAGGGAAATGCATCGATGACAACTAGGGAGCAAAAAAAACCTCATATGTACAAAACAGGTTGTTTCCCTCCACACTCAAATCTCAAGGAGGAAAACGGTTCCATTTTGCTCGGCAGTGATGTCTATCACAGAGCAGTATTCATTTAAAACAAATCCAGCTGTCTGTGTGTGTGTGTGTGTTTGTGTTTGAAATGTGGATGGGGGGGTGGAGGGATCAGGTTTGAGAGAATAAGTCCGAAGGCTATTTTCAGATGAATAGGTTGGTGGGTTCTCCATCCTCATTTCAATTTCAAACTGTTTCCTCCAAGTGTCCCACTGAGCATAATTTTCTCCTCTCCACCATGTAAACAAGCGACTGAGACAAGAGCGGCAGAGATACAGAGACAGTGAGATGGGGAGGAGAAGTGGGTACGACTACCATTAGTGTTCCCACTCCCTCTCGACATAATGAGGACACAACTATGTTTTTGGTCAACAACAAATGAAACCAAAAAAAGGAAAATCACATCAACGTTTGCCCATTACTCTGCTGCATCGATCCCCGCTCCATTTCTCTGACATAAACTAGGCTTCATGAAATTATTTGAAATAGTCTACAGAATGCAAAGCATTTTTATCTGTTTCTTTTCTTTTAATGCCTAATTTAAATTTCGTTAAAACATTTGATGGGTCAAATTTGGCCTGGTAGTAACAATGGGTTTATCAATTTGAGGAATAACATAGCAAATGTTGCCAATGCATCATGATCAACAAAAAAAGCTAAACAATTGTGCAACAATTCTATAATTAATAATAATAATAAAAATAAATTAAACACATATTATTATTATTATCAATTATATAGTTTTTACTGCCGAGAAAGTTTACTGGCTTGAATTGAATTGGTTGTATATATATACTGTATACAGTGTATTTGGTTTTGAATTGTTAATAATGAACTCCATAGATTTCACATTCTACTAAGAGTGCTGGTTAATTAATTATAACCCACAGGTCAAACTACAACAACCCCAGGTCTGTTTTTCTGAAGCCCTGTGCTCATTTCAAGGCTCTGTGATGAAGTATGAATCATATTTCAAATCCACTGGGGCCAGTGCTTTTTAACCAGACGCACTCACAGCCACCGGATTTTACCCCCAATTAAAGCTGAGCGGCGCGCAGCATTTTGGCTCCTGCCTCGCTCCCTGGGTGGTGCATGAGTGAACGTGTTCCTCGGTGGGTGAGGTGGTGTGAGTTTTTGCAGAACAGCCTCACACACTAGGTGTAACTTGAAGGTGTGTGACTCCATTTCTGTGTGAACAGTCCCACCACAGGAATAGTCTCATTTCCCCAGAAGCTTCCCTGCTACAGGCTGCTCTCCATGCAGCAGGTTCTCCATATCACAGACGTGCAGAAAATGAGTTAATCGCCCTTCTTCTCATGATTAAATTATCTTGTGCAATTTCAGATTATGTGCTTATTATTACTATTTTATGCTGGGAAGTTAAACCATTGTGCAATGTCCACATCACAAGTGCTTTCTCTCCCACCTCCAGATATCTGCTCTGCAGTGAGCTGCCTCAGGGTCTAGATATTGATTTGGACATAAAAATATAAATAAATAAAACCATTTGCTGCTGGGCAAATGGCATCACTTTGAATTCTTACCAGCCTAAAGGCAGATGAGTATTATTTATGTTAAATGCTCTGTGCAAACAGACGCAGCTCCAGCCTGGTGTCGATCCGATTGTTTGTTCAAGGGAAGCTTCTCTTAATTTAAGAATACATTTCCTACATTTCTGAGGTTGCTGGAAAGACCTATGCTATCTTGTGCCAAGAAAAAAAGAATAATAAAATATTCCATGAATTAGATTTTAAATAGTAAAGTAAAGGTAATTTATCATATGAAAAAATTATTATCATTATTGTGTGAAACGTGTTCTATCCTGTACACATATTATACATCTAGTTAGTTTAGTCTTACCTCAAATAGCTTGTCATCTTACAGTCAAGGCAAGCTGCCGAACAGTGAGGAGCCCTGTTGAGTTTTCTTGTAAACAAACACTAAATTATCTTTTAGCTCAGTGTTACTCACCCAAATGCAGTGAGAGTAATGAGCTGCACGTTCTTCCTAATCAAATATCTACAAAGCAGATTTTTGAACCCCGTACTCTTTATATTAATGTTCACTGATCAGTGGAACAGCCTGACACCTGTGACTTTACACAGTATTTCCGATTCTGACTTTGACTATGACTCTGATCCTGATTCTGATTCCCTTTAACCAAACATTCACACACTGTAGCTCCAGATCTTCCACCCGATATATGGGTGATGTATCCAATTAAAATATTCTGCCATAAAGTTTTCTTTTGACGCAATTCAATGATTTCCACTGAGGTCAAGGCCAGTGATGCTGTTATACTGGACTGCTTTATATTAAGGTGTTTTGGGGGTTATATATTCAGGTATTCAGATTATTGAGATTTTTTTGATGAATGTTTAGTGATTTCTTCAGGGTTTTCCTCACTATCAGCATTCCTTCACAACATCAGAAGCCTGCAGAAGACACTACCAGCAGCACAAACTAACCCACTCCGCGCTCAAGTCCACATATGTGTTGTCTCAGTGGCCTCTGAACTGTTAAACCTTTAAGCGGGCAGACATCTTCAACATATAGCACAGCCTGTGGCATAGCTGCAGCAGCTTCAGTACGTGGCTGTACTGTTGGTAAGTCATAACCCCTTAAAACCTAGCTGCATGAAATTCAGCTAAAGGACTGCTGAATAATCATTGAAGCTGGTGGAGCAGAAACGGGGGGGGGGGGGGGCTGTTGTGTTCTTTATACAAAATACTTTAAACTTACAAATAATGGAGTGTACAAATGAATTGACTTGCATGATGCATGATGACTAAAATATGGTTCTGTCCCACTGTGTGGAAATGAAAGAAGAAAAGCAAGAGTGCCTTCACATAGACTATCAACAATTGGAGGTACTACATGTGCAGCATAGACTTTTTATTGACTTTTTGTGTATATCACTGTCATAACAGTGAAGTATGACGTAAGCCTCCCTCTCAGTCAGGTATGAGACAAAAAAAAAAATGCAGTTTTTCAGTTGACCTCATGATTTCAAAACTGGACACACGGCACGCGTCATCTGTATTCTTATTCTTCTACTATCCTCTGCACTGAAGTTCGAGGAATAATCTAATATGAAAGTGTTGAACAATGATTTCCTCTATAGTGTCTAATAATATTCTTTATTCTGGACTGTGATGTATACTGTGTAGGTCATCCCCTGCATGTAATATTATAGCTTATTAGAGCTTATTCATCATAACTAGTTTGTGAAATGTGGGTCTACATTAAGGGTGCTGTTAGATTATTCTTTTTACCATATTTGTTCCACACAATATTAAGTAATAAGCATACCGGTCGTTTGTTTTAACCATGTGCTTGATTGGAGTACATGTTATGATAATAACCAAACATTTTCCTCTACCAATGTTCCAAGTGTTCAAGTCTGAGGTGAGTCTGAGATCAGATCAATGTGTTTAAGGACTTTTACCAATTTGGTTTCCTTTCCTTGCGATTAGTTTTTAGATTTTTGTCTCTGTTGTTTCCTCCTTGCGTTAAGTTAAGTATTTTTTCTGTTATCGCACATTCAGTTATATTCTGTTTTATTTTGAGACCCTTTTGTCTCATTTCTGGGCACTATTATGGTGAATGCCATAAATATCAAGTTCCTACTGATGCAAGCTCTTGACCAATCATGAGTCTGTCTAAGCATTAATCAATAATGGTGTTTCATCCCATTTTTATGGAATAAAATAACTTAACTTACACTTAAATATATATATATATTAACTGCTAGCATGAATGACCATGGCTTGATGCTGCAGCCAGCCACCAGGGGGTATCAAGAAGCTTTGGCTTCCCTTTTGGGGAGCAGTGCTTTTGTCCATCTTTATTTACCGTCTCTGATATAGATCTACATGGAAGCTGAATTATTATGGCCTGCTAAAAAACGTAGTAGAGAGTAAAGAGTAGAGTTGATGCTTGAGTCTGAGACATCGGTGCTTTGGGTCCTAGATAAAAATCGGGACTCAAGTCACTCTAACGCCAATGTAGTGTCTTGACAAGAAGGGAAGCTGACACATGATCTAAAGAGGGCAGGCAGATGCCAGAAGCTCTGGGACGAGATGAACAGCACAAACGCACAACAGTGACATGAAGGAAGAAGAGTTGATGCGAGAGGCAATGATGGATAAAACACAACACCAAAAGAAAAACCAAAAGAAAACAAACAGACAGCGAGACAAGATAATAGAAACTGAAAGAGTGAGAAAAAGACGGTGCAGCTTCACTGAGAGGAGAAGCAATAATGAAGTCTCAGACTTGTCAAAGCTCTCATATCTCAGCGTCACATCATAAAACTGATTTACTTAGAGTATTTTCTACCTGACAGGGGCTCATATTTCCTCACTCCACACTCACTTACTTTCTGTCCATGGATGAGTCCAACCCATACAATAGACTTCATCTTAATATGCTTTTAGTACAGTTTGAAATATTGAACCCAGACAAGGGGATGTATACTTTCCTTCATTTCAGGTGATACATGATATTTGTAAACAGTGCCTGTCTTTTCCTCCCAAAAAGAGAGATATGGTGTTAGCAATGCTTAACAAGTGCGGCCTGAGAGGCTTGGTGAGCATCACACCCGTGGTTGAAAGATACAAAATTGGCATCAATGGTTGTGTCATGTTCACCCGACAGTTAGGGCTGCTCTTGGGGTGCTCCTCTGTCAGGGAGCACACAGTGGGAGCTCCAAACATTTACTTTGATGGAAGGAATAACAGCTTGAGACAGGCACCACGGTCATAGAGCGTGTCAGTGAGCGAGATGAAGAGGGATCCCGATGTTGGACATACGGTGCTCCTCATGACTGGTTAAAGATCGGAGATCGAGTTCAATATACTTGAGTTCAATATTTGAGTCAACCAAATGATTTTGTAATTTTGGCTTCCACTGTTGGCATGCAGCAGGTTAGTGGGAGAGAACACAGTGTTGTTATTTCATTTTAATTGTATTGGGTCTAATAAACAGCAGAGCTGGTGGTATCTGAATCGGGTACAGAGTGTAACAGCACGACTCCATCAGCGTCAGTGCACAGACAAGAATCACACATCCACAATCACATCAGACATCACAATAGAACCATCAGAGACATGCAGTGTGAGAGCAGGGCTATAGATCGCTGCCAGAGTGCGAGTGTGTTTCTCACACCAATATTATGAGGTAGATACATATATGTTGAAATGTTCAGTTTCAACATATAGTGTACAGTACATTTAGTCCTTTTATCAGTTATGTAAGACAATAAATCAGAATGTGACATCAGATTGCTCTTTGTACCACTGGTTTTAAACTCGGCAGCTTCAGAAACTCTGAACAAATGTTTCCATTGCTATTTTTTCTCTCTTTTTCTGAGCTCTCCTTGAAATCTGCTGCACCATCTGACACGCGCTCACACTTTGTTGCTGCAGTAAGTACACACAAGTGACAATGGTGCAACCAGCACATGTCAGCTCTCTGAAATGTGTTGAGCCGCCTCCCGGTCATAGGTACTACAATTGTCTGAAACTCTACAGGACAGATTGTTCCAAAGGATGCTTGCTCCTCTTGTACTTTGATCAAGGTCAAACTTGCCCGTCCAAAGTCTGTTAGTCTATTTAAGTGTATTAAATAGAGATCTAGTGATGAGAGCAACAGGATGTTTACTTTCATCTAAGTCTTACTCATTAAGAACACTTGTTCAACTTACCAGCCCCACTCATGTATGTAGGTAGATTTTCCACATACATACATTGTTCATAGCGCATTGACAGACAATACTTTATATAAACGTGTTCAGAATTTGAGTTGTTTTGACATGAGTTTTTTGCATTTTCCAGGGCAATGGTATTGCTTTTTTCAGAAAAAAGTAATGTAAATGATTTATAGTTTCAGATATAACATTACAGTTATTAAACACAGCACCCTCAGTTCCATTTGGGGTTCAGATTGTTAAGGTTAGCAGTAACCTCTACCAAAATAAGCAAAACTGTATCTTATTCAAACTCTTATTTTTCTTGGCTGATGTTGCATGTAGTATGTTAACCACAGGTTAGCATTCACACAGCCCCTTTTACTTGAGACTTTGAGAGTACCTAACTGTAATTCTAAGGTCAGGACGTCTGGAGAGCTTTTGCAATCACCAGGTCTAAGGCTCGCATCCCCTTTACTAGCTTTTGTTTGACAATATATAGACACTGCTACAGATACTCCTGGCATCCAAACTAATTTGAGAACAGAGATGTTTTAAAAAGCTTCTTGTTCGGATTAAGTTAAACCCCAGGGCTGTGTTTTGGTAGAGTCAGGTGATGGGCAGAAACAGAGAGGCTGATCCTTGCTCGCCACTACAGCTTTTTGTTTGTTGTTTAGCTCTTTCTGAAACAACAACCACATCCTTCCTGTCTGCACCAGCCTACACATGCCAAGAGTACGTTAACAGTCATTTGAAAGGAGTTTTTAGCCACGATTGTGATTAAAACTAATAGGGTGTTGACAGATTAGTGAAATTAAAAAGCCAGCCTGTTTAAGTGCATTGGTGGATATGGAGTTTTTTCAACGGCTGAGTTACAAGTGTTAAGTAACAAGTAACACCTTCATTTTCCTGAGTAAGTAATTTGTGAAGTAATGTAATTACTTGATTAATGTTTCATGTATAATAACTACAACGTAACCAGAATTGCTCCACTGTGTTCAGAGCTGCAGCCTCTGAAACATCCTGACTCAACTCTTCATAGGTTTGACCGAGCCCATCACCCGCAGGAGTAAGAAAGACACCACAACATGAAAGCACGCGTACGACACTGGGTGATATCAAAGAGACGGTGCACCTCCTACACTACAGAACATCTTTCATCCACAACAGAGGTTGTGATCTGCCTCCACATTCAAGTTCTTCCACACATCACCTGAGCCAGCTCACTGCTCAAGACTTCAAGTTGTCATTGAAAGTTGCTAAAGCTTGCATGTGAACCCTTGACCTTATTATCATGTTACATGAAAATGAAAAAAAAAAAAAGATTCCCAGTGGTTCAGAAAGAACTGTCACATTGATATAGAGTAATATCATCTGGTCCACATGATTCTTAACTAAAATAAAAATATTTACTCTTTAATCAGAGAAGGTAAAAGTAGCTTCAAATAAATCAAATGTCATATCTCAAGCTGTCTATGTTATAGTGATGCAAGTCACACAAACACAGCAGAGAGAAAGAGCGCCTCACATTTTGAGTTTGCAGCCAGCCATGAGTAACGCATACCAATCCTTCTGATTAAAAACAAATAGGAAAATTGCATTAAAAAAACTAATCCTAGAAGGCAACATGGTTATATTTCTATCAAAGAACATTGCAGGGTTCCCAGTGTTTCACAGTGGGGGGGCTACTTCATAGGATTACACACATTTTCATGCTTTCTGCACTCTGGAATAAATTGACTATTTATGTCGGATAAATGATGTGAACCCGCTCCCCACGGGGCTGTGCTGAGGGAGCAGTATGACGTTTAAGACATTGGAGAGGAAATCGTCGGAATGATGGATAGAGAGGAGAGACAGATGGATGTCAGACAGGGATCAGAGGAGAGGTTGTACCACGACGGCAGCTGTGCTATGGGTGATCATCATTATTTCAGATGCTGATGTTTGATCGATACCTGCGGTCGCAGCAAGGGGTAGGACACAGTGAGAGGAACGGACTGGGAAGATATTACATGATGCAAATGGCTAAGAAAACACAGAGGGAGGCTAGCGACTATAATCATTATGTATAAAGAGAAGAATTCAGGTGTGAGCAAAGCAACCAAAGTGAGGAAACAAAACCTTCAAGCCACATAAGCAAATAATACATTTAATGTTTTCAGTCCTGGCAGTGTTGGTGTCAGCGTTAATCTTAATCATCTGCACTATAATACACTAAAGAAGAACTAAGGTTTTCTTCAAGTATGAGCAAAGAGCTCTGCTCCAAGGTGCCTGGAAACAATCAGAAGAGGGCCACTCCGCTGGCTGCAAAAACAATTTTAATTTCTATAGAAGTCAATAAGAAAAACTCTTTGAATTCTTTGAATTATAAGGTAAGTAAACATTTTCCGATGGAGTTTATGGTCTGCATCTCTAGTTTCAAGCCCTTTTCAAATTCTATTTAGAGTCAGATAGCATGGTAAGCATTTGGTGCAGGCTGAAGGTGTAGATGGGTGCAGTGTCCTCGACCTCTCAGTCATGTCATGTTCACAGGTTAGGGTTAGGGTTAGCCACGATTTGATTTTCACATGCAGGTAATTCTGCCAACAAAAGCCAATGGACTCCTTTCACATCACCAGCAGATGACTTAGCCTTTCTGCTCGGACTAAAACTGGATCCATGTGTTGGAGCTTTTGCCAGTGAACCATAAACTCGTGGGCCACATCAGGCCCTCGGGCAACGTTAGGTCAATTAAAGCTTCACCTCTCCGACCAGCAAAATGTTAATGAATTCAGAAAATATGAGGAGGAAAAAAAAATTGAGTTCTGGTAATTAGGGTATTCGGCTGAAACAGCGTTTCTCATATATTCATTTATTTATGGCAGCCCACCATAATATCAACATTGACGCCACATATTGATTTTCAATTTTTTTATTGTGATTTCAAATGGGTCAAATCCTATTTCATTGTGAAGCACAGTGCACAGCACATTGATTTGCTCAGCCTCACCTTGCCCCACTGTCTGTCTCTTTCTCTTTTTCTCTTGCTCTCTTAGCCCTTTCTCTCCATGCACTCTAATCAAAAGCCCATCATGTGCAGGACGAAGGTTTGTTCTTGGCTCTTCCCTGCAGAGAAGCCGCCTGTCATAGCTGCTAGTCCATAGCAACCGCTTGTGCAAGTAGATAACATTAATGTTGATTATTTAACTATGAGTCCGAGTGTTTACTCCCTCAGTCCACATGAATATTGAAAAATAAGTTCAAAGGGCTCATCCTGAGGAGGCACAAACACAGTCTGGACCAGACGAGTCAGCCGAATAGAGAAGCCAGAAATATAGGAAACCACATGTGGAAAAGTTGAACAGTCCGACCAGTAGTTATCCAATTAATTTGTTTCAAATAGTTTCAGGCTTCAGTCTGCACTGCTGTGGCAGCACCAGAGGGTCGGGTGGGATAGATGTTGCTAATGAAGAGAGAGATGGAGGAGGAGGATGAGGAGGATAGCAGCCATCATGCTGCTGTTGGAGAACCAGAGAGGGCAGACGCAACATGTGAAACTGACAGCAAACACAAATGGAGCTGTGTATTGTTCAGTTATTTATTAGTCACCACCTGGCAATTAACACTTTCAGTGTATAGAGGGTATCTTTAAATAATGGAGTTCACAAGACCCCCACCCACATATTGTCGAAAATTATCTTATAAGAGTTTAATGAGAGACAATTTACTGACCCCAACTATGTGTGTGTGTGAGTCTTTTAACACTGAAACGGGATACTAAAAATAACAATTAAGAAAGTGAATTACATTATTTTTTCTACAATAAGCTAATTACAAAAAAAAAAACCTTTTAAAATTATGATTATTTGTATTATCTCGACCCCCACAGTGTCTGCTCAGGGCAATCCTGGCCCCAAGTCAAACGTAGTTGTCGATCCCTGTCATGGACAAATTAGTACAGTGTGTGCTTTAACATTGTGGTAGTGGGCAGGTGACAGAGGTGTCGGCCGTGAGGCGTGTCTCAGACAAAGGAATGACAGCATCCACTTATGACAAAGTGGATGCAGGAGGCTCCACAGTCACCAGCCTTCACTTTTTTAAATTGTGATCACAGACCTTCAGCCCATGAACCGAGAGTGGAAAATGCTAATCAAAAAATATTTTTTTATATAATAAAGTTATTTAGAAAACTGTCTACAAACGCTCAAGTCAATTTCAAGTATAAGTAGGCACCTGTATGGAGCCCACGTGCAGCCCACGTATGACAACCAGATGTAAGTTGGTCTATAAAGCAATTTCGTCCACTTTCTAAAATACAATCTGAAAATAACTAAAGGGATAAAGACACAAACCTGGTCTTGCAGGTGAGACAAAACCTAGGACTGTGCAACAACAAAAACAAATCCAATTCTACTGTAGAGAATTCAGAAAATGAGCTGTAACACAGTCAGACACACACATGCACACAGCAGACTTACCTCCAGTCGCAGGTATTCGCTCTGCTCCTTGGAGATCAGCGTGAGGATGGTGCTGCTGTGTTTGCGGGTTCGAACAAGGACTTGAACCCACGTCTTGCGGGCTGGCAGCGGGGATGCCAACTGATAGTGCACCTGACTATGTCCGTCAAAGGAAAACTCTGGGACCTCTGGTGTTGGTACACGCACATATAAGCAGGACACAAACCAGTCAGATGGGGATATAATAGAAACTAAACACAATTAAACTTCAGAATGCAGTGCAACATTTTATTGATGCACAGGGCGCTTCACTCCAGAAGGAAGTGACTTAGAGTAACTAGAGCTAAATCAGACCCTAGATTCCCCTCATATGCAGGGAGGCACGACAGGATATGCAAAATACACAAGATGTGCGCTTGTGACTCCTTTTTTTACTCTCGTGCTCCCAGAAGTGGATTTTGTGGAAGCCTGGCAGACTTAACCAAGCACACCTCAAATGTCTCTTAAAGCCCTTCTTCCATCTCATAGCATCTGCTAGTTTTTTTCTTCTTCTTTCAATCGACTGCTTCCACAACTCTCCCTCTTTGTCTCTTCTCCTCCATGAAACTTTCACAAAGTTGAGTGGTTCAGGACATCCTGCTTGAAGGAAATGTCAAATTTTGTGTTTCTCTTAAGGCAACCGGCTGTATCTTTTCAAACTCTGGTTGTGATTCCCTGGTAACTGCACCTCTCAATTTAACACCAATAATCTTTACCAGTCTAAACATATATCGTTCAGTATAGAGGAGTGTGGTGACAAAATCCCGGAAGTTAAGCACCTTCAGCAGTGTGAGTATTCTTTCACTGCTACTTTGATTTGTATCAATCTATATTTTCATGCATCTTGGGGAATTTAAAGTAGTGCAAGAAAATCCATCATCGGAATACTACTAACCACTTTACTGTTCAAACTAGGGGTGGGCATAATTAATCGACGATCGATTAATTGATCATTAAGAATTTTGTCAATGACAATATTTTTTCATCGATAAAACTATTGCATGTTCGCTATGTGGCAGGAGGTCGCAATATCCATGTTGCCCTGAACGCAGCACAGCGAGGATGTTAGCAGTTGGACGAAGCAGCCCGGAGCTACCCTCCGCTGCTCCACTTCAGTCCGACAGGGAAGGGAGCCCAGACAGACACACTTTTTTTTTTTCTGTTTTCACTGCATTTTAATATAGCCTATAAAGAGTGAATTTTAATATAAAAAAATTAATGATTAATCGAAAATCGATCTTTAATTCTCCCTAAGATCGATTAAGACAATTTAATCGAATGCCCATCCCTAGTTCGAACTCATGGCTGTTTCTCCAGCTGGAATCGCTGGATTACATTTCATTGTCTGACTAGCATCTGAAACAACACGTCACAGTCACATTACTAGATGTATGTACTTTCTCATGTTTAAATATTATTGAGTGAGAGGTCATTTCATATTAGTAAGAACATATAGTCAAAATATAATCATTACAATTAAATACTAGAGCAGGTGTAAACACATTTAAGCTGAAGCATCTCCAGGCACAATCTGGAACATAGATCAATTTCAAACACAGACAGATGACAGAAGATGATGGTGATGGAGAGATGCATTAAATATCCCCAGCTGGTTTCAAAGTGGGGACGCTCAGCATCTTAACACCTAAGAAGGAACAAGCCGTTAAGAAGGGATTTTCTCTTTTTTACACAGATTTTTCTCTGTTGTTTTTGCTCTGTCTTGCCAGATTGCATCTAGGCTGTGTTTTCCAAGGCCTGTAAAAGTAATCAAGAAACATCCCATAAACACAGCCTGTGTTTGAAAATCAAAAGAATACACACTACATTTTCTTCCTGCCGCATTGGCTGCCAAAACCCTCCATTTGCCCCACTGACTCCAGACTTTGCTGTTTTTCTTCCAAAAAGATAGGAATCATCTCATGAATATGGAGCATGATTCATTCACATTTCTTCAGTCATTTATTCATTAATTCGCCCACTTAATTATTCATTGAAAATGTGTCTACTTGCCCTCGGTTGTTTGTAGATGTCCACAGATGACACTAATTATGACTCACTGACAAAAGAAATCACTGTGGAGCGGGGGAGAGGTTTAGGACCAACAGGGCCTAACAGTTGACAACTGAGAGTTCAGCTGTTAAAGAAAAGAAATTTAGCAAATTTTCTAAAATAGAAGATTTATTGCATCCCACATATTTTTCGCATTGTTTTGTTGTTCATCTGAGGGAGTCCTGTTGGAGAGGCTTACCCACTCTGAACGAGACAGAGAGTGCTGCAATCAGCAAGAGCCTCATTAGAGTAATGCTCCTGAAGGACGGCTAGAACGGGTGATGTGATATATGTGGGGACATGGAAACAGCAGTGGTAGTACAATTGACGCTGGTTGGAAAGGTCCAACAATAGTAATATAGTGATAATTGAATCTAGGTTTACTCAATAGGAGGCTCCCACCCTTAATGTGCAGGAGGAGATTCACAAATTGGCTTCGAGGACTGAAACTTTACACTAACAAGCGAGTTTCTCTGCTGTGCAAGACAAAAAAAACAGCTTGTAATGTGATGCATTCTATCCTCTGGATTCCTCAAATGAGACACTAGTGGTGCTGTGCTTATTTTAAGTGTGATAATTCTGTGGGCTGTAAACTCCCATATTAAAAAAAAAAGTAATTATACCTTATTATCATTTATACAGGTTTATGTCTCGCAAGATGTTTAAGGTGAGAAACCATCTGTTTCCTCCACAGCATTGTGAGCTGAAATGGGGCCAAGCCTTAAAAAAATTCCCTTTGGGGGCCTTTGGTGATAAAACTTTAAGGCCTACACGCTGCCCATCATTTTACTTCAGTGCTACAAACCTGTTTTCTTATATGAAGTATCTGTGCTCGGACTCCGTTATTTTTAAGTGCAGAACCTCACAGATATTAACGTTTGTGGCCACAGAGGACATGATCTGTCCTATGCACATGGAAGATTTAGATGTTGATTGTGAAGAAAAATTCAGAAAAATAATAAAGTTGGGCTTACCCTCTTCACACTGGTGTCCTGTGTACCCGGGCACACACTGGCAGCTGAAGGAGCCCCACTCGCCGTGACAGCGACCCCGTAGGCCGCAGGATGGATAGCCCATGTTTACACAGCTGCTGTCGGTGGTCAGGCAGCCCGGGGAGCTGGACTGGGAATCGGCCGGGGAGCCCAAATCATACAGCTGAATTGAGGAGATACAGATGAGGAGATGAGAAAGAGGTAGAACATTTGGAACAGATGAGGGGAAAGAAATGGGAAGAAGAGGAGAAGAGAGGATACAGATGAAGAGATAGCGGTAGAAAACCCAGAGGACAGGGGAGAGAAAAAAAAAAGAAAGAATGGGTAATGGGTGCAGAAAGTTGAGATGAGATAAGAGGATGGGAGGAAGGAAGAGTTTCCAGTAACTAAGTAACTTGCAAACAGGAAGCAAAAAGACAAAGTGACAGCAGAGAAGAGGGGATTTGGGATGCCACAGCACAGACAGGTCTTAGCAGAGGGGAGTAGGATCAGGACAAGTAAGAGGAAGAAAACTTTCAAATGTGCTGTCGGACATGAGCTCAGGGTACACTGTGGCCTTCTCTTCTTTTCCACTCTCATCCCTCTCTCTCTCGTCCCACTACAGTGATGAAACCAAGCACTGGATTGATCCTCGGACACACAAACAGCACAGCCATTTGCACAGAGCTGAAAGGACATCAGAACCTTGAATGGCTAAATGTGTGTCCCCTACAAAAGTGCGTCATAAAAGACATTAATATGTCCCCACTCTTCCCTCCCAAACCCAAACTTTACGAGGACTGTTGGTGCTGCGCAAGGATGCAGGAATCGTAAAAACTGACAGGGAGTCATCTCGGGCCGGGAGCTGCTGATTAGCTCTGACCTCCAGCAAAGAGACACCTATTGGCTGCTGACCTTTACAAGCTAGGGCTCGTCTTCCTACAGGGTTTGGAATGATCACGTTGATTGCCTAGGAGTGAAATACAGACATTAGCAATCAACGACTGAAAGGCACACCTTGTTGTGTGCAATTGATTTGACTGTGCAAACAAGGGGTGGGAGGACTGTAGTGTGTGTGGGTGGGTGTGCGTCTGAGCAGAACTGTTGAGTTAAGTGCAGAAATACACGGATCCTCCCTATATTACAAATTATGGCATCAGCTGAAAAGAGTGTTGCATCCCCACACAGAGACACTGTGGGCTGCCCTATTTGTAAAACAATTACTTTCAGGCGTCCACAGGAAACTAAATTAAAAGTCCAAACTCAAATACAAAGTATACAACTGCGAGTGCAGTGATTACAGTTTCACAACAAGGGGCTGAACCTTATCCCTCTGTCTCAGCTCAGCGGGGAGAAATGATCAAGAGCAGCACATAAAGAAAACCTGTGTGGATGTTCCAGTTTTACAACCATATGTGACTGATGAGGCTCTGACTGCAGAACTTCACGGGCCTCTGCTCCTTCGGGAACCCGTCTTGGTCCGAAATGTTTTTGTGGATTATTTTTCCAATAAATGTGGGCTAAGCAATTTCAATCCAATACACTTTTTGATCAACTTCTGATATATCTCCGCACGGTCCGCTGGTTTGAATACACAGCCCTGGCTCTGTACTTGGGAGACAAAGAAAGCTGGAATACCCAGCACATCACTTTTTCAGCCAATCAGCAACAAGGGTAAAAAGGTAGATATACAATATAGGTAACGTTATATTAGTCCTCTTTCTTGAAGCGATTTTTAATAAAACACCTGGAAACATTACCTTAAATAATGTAATAATTTTTCTTCCTTCTACAAACAAGGGGTGGGAGGACGAATGCAAAAAAGTAGCCTCGGATAACGTACATCACCACTACCGTTTAAAAACGTAATAAATACTGTTAGCCACAGGCAATGCTGACACTGCAATCTCAAAGGAAGTTATTCCAACAATATTGTTTTCAGTAGTGCTCCAAATGTTAAGCACCACAGACTACTGGTGACCCAAAGAGGATAACGAGATAATGAAAGAGCTAAGATCGTTTTAACGGTGAAGAGAAACCAGCAGGAGTTCAATGTCTCTGCTTGTAAGTTGGGTTCACATTCATTTTGGTTTTGCTGTCAGCAGAACCAGTATCGTGTTGTTCCGATTGTTAATGTTTGTGGAGACTTATTCCAACTTCTTAAGATCAGCAAAGACTCCTGTTCACGTTTAGCAGGTACTGCCCCCGGACCACAGCGACCACATGCCGGTATGTAACATCGTCCGAGGGGGCAGCAGCAAATTATATACGATGGTGTTGCAGGGTAAACGATAGGTCTGATTCTTCAAGTGCAGACAGACACGCAAAGCCGCGGCTGATACTGGTCTTTCAATGCGTAGTTTGTGTAAATACAGAGAGTACATTTTGTCTACAGATAACGCTAATGTCTGTGGTGGTTAATCCCAGCTAGTAGGTGTGGAGGCGGCTCAGTGAGAAGCTCCAGGTGAACCAGGGAGTGTTAATTGGCGCAGTTGAGATTAGTGGGCCAGTTACCCTCGATCCATAACGCTGGACTCACACCGGATGCAGCCGCCTGGCTGTTCACAAAGGAGCGTGCATTTCTCTGTCTTCATCATTTACCTCTGTCTTTCTCTCTGTGTCTGTTGGCAGATGTGGAAATTTCATCATGTGGGGGGAAATTCGGGGAAATTGAAACTCCAGGAGAACAGCAGGGAAATCCAAGAGTCCCCCCCAAAGAAACATTGCTGCAGAGCAAGACCCGTTCTTGGCGCTGCGTGGCACTTCACAGCCAATGTAAGGCAGTGGTACAGCTGCCACAGGAAGGAGCACAGGATATCACATGAAGAGAGACACACAAAGGAACACTGAGAGGAAAAGATATGAAGAGACACACATGAGGGAAGCCAATGAAGGAGAAGATCTGCCAAGCGAAGACCGCTGGACACTTTGAGTTGGGTTTCGTTTTGATTTCATGTTGGTGCCAGTTTAATAAATAAAAGAACACGGAAAAGCGAATGGTTTGTCTCTGGCTGTTGTGGGGAGATTCCGGTGGCATCGTCGACTGCCACAGTTGAGATCACTGGTTCAACTTGATCTTGTATTATTGTGGGGGCTGGAGCTAAAGGAGCAGTGAAGCGAGGAGAGTCTTTGTTTGAGTAATCGCTTACCCCTCCTTTAATATATTTCTGGTTTTGCCTCGACAACAGAAATATGTCATCTGGACCTTGACTCTCCTGAAACACACAGTGCAGAAGGCTGGCTGTGTGAAACCGGGTTTTCAAAACGGGTCTGGAATGTTCTGCAACTCTTGTTGTGAGTCAAAGTTTATTGTTAATGCTGAACTGCAACTCAAGGAGAGAAAAAACATTATTTCAACCCCTGTAACTGAACACCTCCATACTTAAAATGTGAGTGACAGTTGTGTCAAAACAAGAGAAAAAAGTTCAAGCAGTAATGTTAGAGGGAGAGCTGAAGGGAAGAAGACGAGCAGAATAATGACTGGACAACGGGCGAGAAAGCTGAAAACAGACAATGGTGGATGACAGTCAGAGAAAGATCCAGCTGCAGAATAGGAACACGTTTCTAAAAAAAAATTCCTCATCTCTACTTTAGTATCTTATTCATCCTCAACCTCATACACTGCATCGTACTTAAGCAGGTTTAATACAGCTGATATGTTCTGGACATATTGCATCTCTGCAGACTCGAAAGCAGAAAAAAAATTGCAAATGTAAAAACACACATATATGGAAAGAACATATAGACAAGGACAGGGTGAACAGACAGTACATAGCCAGGGAACAGGACAATGACATGCAGTATAATAATATGTACAGCTTGACTGAAATAAAGTCGTAGACAAACATAGAGGCATATGAAGAAAAGCAAGGAAACAGGGGAACAGACAGAGAGGTCAGTCACATTGAGAGCAGATTTCAGTGTCAGCCATCCTTTCCACAACACAGCCCCTAATACCTCCAATGAAACAGATGATGTTACTATAGCAACAAATGTCCCACAATAGAACATTATGTGATAATTAAAACAGCAACACCACAGGAAAAAAATGGAGAAAAACACAAAAAACTTACAATGTCCATCACCATTATTAATCATTAGTATTCCTACTGATGCTTGCTCTTTGGAGATTTATTATCCTCATGTCTGCCCACACGCACCACGCAGATTTTTCTCATTAGAACACACCATTTGTGCAGCCTCCCGCTACGTCTCCAGTGAAGGTGCAGCGCTTCAACCACGAGCCTTTAGCGCTGGAGCAGACGCTGCTCACATCATTTTGTATCCCAACTCTTGAGATCTTAATTTAAAGGTCTGGATAGAGATACAAAAATTACAGTTTCCACCGAGCACAGAGGCACCGTGGCTCCAACACACAACTAGACAAGTAGACACAAGTAGTCTGCGCAAGTGACCAAGTGACTTCCAATGTTTTTCATTTGAGGATAACTGTCAGAACAAAACCCTTTCCCACAAACCTTTGGGTTTTTATAACCGACCAAACACGTGCAAGCAAAACGTGTCTCACTGATGCATTAAAGATGGGCCCAAGCAGCTAAACATGAGTGGGCCACTAGAGAAGAGCAAGAGAACGAGGAAACACATAAACAAACACACAGGTTGGCGCAGCAATCCTTAACAGGACATTAACGTAACGTAATGATCAATTTATTCCAAACCCTTACCTGACTAGAATTCTCATGTCATCCCTCATTTTAACCCTAATCCTGACCTTAACTCTAAAAGATTTTTTTCAAGTCAACTGTAGTTTAATTGTGTCTTTAGCAACCGGTTGCTAAATGGAGAAATTACAAAAGTAAGTGACCACCAAATAATGGTGACATTATGCTCACACTGCAATCAGACCAGTGTGTTGTGCAGAGTAGGTAATTCCAATGATGCAAAGAGCTGAAACTGACCTCATTAAAAGGAATAAGTATTGGCCATTAGTTTGTCTAAGAGCTGAAGACTCCATCGACTTTCTTCTCTCTTTCTCTGTTTCTTTTCTCTCCTTGCGATCCTCATCAGGTCACTCAAGAGGATCACATGTATTAAATGCTCATGTGTCGCAGAGTTGAGTTTTTTCCACGCGAGTGACCCTGCTGTCTTCTTTCAGATTTGTTTCCTTCCTGGGCGGCACACTATTGACTGAGCTACACTGCTGATGCCGCCTCGAGGTGAGCACCCAAATAGCCCAATGCCAGCCTATGGTAGTGGTCCTGTTATATCAATTAACATAACATACTGTTCCTTAGTTGCTGTTGTTATTCCTAATTTACAGCTCCATACATTTGTGAAGAACAATATAATTTCAAATAACAGAAGGCAATACAAATGTTAACGGATAAACATCTCCATGGGTAATTAAAACCTCATGTTACAGTCCATATACATGAATGATCCCAATGATATCATACTCTGAGGATTGCAGGGTTAAAAATGTAATAAATCAATGAAGATAACAGTGTTACAGATTTTGGGCAAGTACCCAGAGTAAAGGGGGAGGAATAGGTATCAGGAAGAATTGTCAATGTACATGTCTATATGCATTTCATATTTCATTTAGGGGACGTTATTGTATATAAATCATCCTTTTAACAAGACAATGATAATAAATATGTGACTCAGCTTTAATTAAAGTC
Source organism: Platichthys flesus (assembly GCF_949316205.1). Classification (NCBI taxonomy): domain Eukaryota; kingdom Metazoa; phylum Chordata; class Actinopteri; order Pleuronectiformes; family Pleuronectidae; genus Platichthys; species Platichthys flesus. Next base: position 26,750,012 of record NC_084945.1, on the reverse strand, counting down.
CTGCTCACATGCCGTATAATGTGATTTTCAGAGGATTTATTTATCCAAAACCCTTCACTTCATCAACTTGAGACGTAGCTTAGTTAAAAAAATAAAATGAAAATATATATATATCGCAAGTTCTGTTCCTACAGTACCAGTAGAGCTCAGCTCTCACAGCCCAACTGGAAGAAGTCACTGGTGCCAAGTTGAATGCAGCTGCAAGCCGAATGTGGAAAAAACAACCTGTCAAAGTTTCCAGCGCCTCCTATGTAAGATGAGATTCCCTGTTCCCCTCTAAAAATATCCTGATCAGATTCAACGTACACCTGAATGTGGAGCACACTTCATAACTGCTGCAAGCAACATGGTACTGGCAACATATTACTATTTCTCAGTGAGCTAAACACATTGTGTATTTAAGCAATAAGCCCCAAACAATTCTTATCATCAGAGAATTGCACATCTTAAACATTCTACATAAATGGAAATTCAGTCTGACATTTAGGTCTAAATACCAGATATACCAGGCTAAAGAGTTCAAAAAACGCAAAGGCAGAATTTCTCCCTTAGTGCGTTTGATGCCGAACTTAAAATTGCTGCAGAAATACAAAGTTTCTGACTCATCTAAACCTAGAGGGAACTAGGTTTAGATGAGGTTATCATACCCAAGGCCGGTGTTCATACTGAAAAGATATGGGTTTTCTTGGGGTTGGGCTCAGATCGTCATAGCTGAGCATGAAGCCCTGAATTTTTTGCCTCCTGCCGAGCAGTCGAGAGCTGCTCGAAACTCTTGACTTGAGATCAGAATGGTCAGTGGAAAAGTTCATATGAAAGGTTCACATTCCATTTCAACCTGGGAGTGCACATACTCTGTGTACTATTTGAAAGTGCTTTGAGGTTAAAGTTAAAAGCATAAAAAAAAACTCTCTTACATGGCACAAGGGTACTGTGAATGCTGAAAACAGTTATTAAGCCATTTATCAGCTGGAGTGCAGGTGTGAGTTTTGCTTGCATCTGGCTGTGCCAATGGTTGTGTGGGTACGCGTGTGTGTCACTGTTGCGTGCACTAGTATGTCACCTTGCTGTCCACGATGAAGTTGCGGATGCAGCCGGTGAAGTGTTTGTGCTGAAGCTGAGGGTAGACGTAGGGGATGTCCTCGTTCACACCACCGAGCTGCAGTACCTGGCTCATGTTCAGGTGTCTAAACAAACAGAGAGGCGCCGGGAAACACACAGAGACGTAAACATCCCCTACTGTCAATCAGGGCTCACAGTTATAGTACATTTAATACATGCAATGTCAGATCCCTGTCGCTGGGATAAAACTGTGAGAATTACTTGATGAAAGAGGGACAATGTCGATACTTTGACAACAACTGAATACAGTTTCAACTCATCATTAGTGATATTTTTGTAGCCACTGCTGAACCTATGAACCAGCCCAATGTCAACAGCCTTTTGACATTTAAAACGGAATATCAAACATGACAAGCAAAGCACAATGTGCTGAAAGACCATCAAATAGAGATAACAGGATAGCAGAGATGGTGATGGCAGTTTGTCACCGTTAGTAACCCTTAACATGTTACTCTTAATAATTGAGCCTCATATCCTGATTAGTTTGGGTCTGTAAATAAATCAAATCCCTTAGGCTATTCAATTTTTATGTCCTTTGTCTGCTGGAAAATTGGAAATCGTTCATGTGGCAACATGTAAAAGAAGTGTGTGTTTGTGCGTTCACGGAAATGCGTGTACCTTTCAGTGTTGGGTGTGACGCCTGTCACCTCACAGGAGGAGTGGTCCTCTGTGGTCAGCCAGCTGCCCAGACCTTCCATCTCCATCACTGCTGCTCCCGAGCAGCGATCCAGGGTGAAACGCACTTCCTGTATAGAACCCACAGATCAGGCCATGCTACTGTACACGAAACTAATGTTATCAGAGAAGGCAAAAAGCAGCAACAAATTCCACAAAGTTTGTTCATGACAATGAATGTACTTAATTTTGCTCTGTACCATAGTTTCTATAACATCCTCTACTATATGCCTTTGTGACTCTGACATTTCTTTAATCAGTGCATATTGCTTTGCTGCTGCCTGCTATGTGGCCTGTTAAGGTAAACAAAAAAGGAGATATAAGAGGAGACTTCACATCTCTAACCAGCATGATGCAGTAAATGTGTATATACGTATAAAGAAGCTCAGCTGAGGCCATGTCAACCTTTATCTAATAATCTTTATTTGTTTCTTTCTTGTTGTGCACAATGAATAACCATGAAAAACGGGATGCAACAAAAGGCAGGTAGCATCAAAGTTAAAGAATGTTAATTCGTACACAAAAAGTACATCACATCCCTGAACCCCCCGAGGGGTTTGTGATTGAGTCAATTGGCAGCAGACTCACAGTGTCTTATTTGAGTTGTTTGTTAACAACTCAGTGTGTTTTTGTCTGTGTGCTTTGGCATACAGTCCTGGCCATTAGTCCTTAGTTGAGAGAATACACAGAAGTAATGAACAGACTTGTTTCACATCTAAGATAAAAGCTTTCATATGTGGTCTGAATACGAGCCAGGAAAACTTGTTTCCATTGTTTGTCCAAAGAGCAGAAGTTTTAGTTGCAATATCTTAGACAATCAGACATTTTAAAGTTACATAGAAGGATGAGTTAAGAGCCCTGAACAGTCAATCTTAATCGCTTAACTAACACTCATAGACCAGAAAATCAAAGACACTCAACACCAGCATAGACACCCTACCGTCACAAGTATTTTGTAATCGCAGCACAGCTCAGACACACACTGACGCAAAACTATGAAAGATCGACACTGTGCATAGGCTAAGTGCTTGTCTAAGGCGTAGCTTTGACGCAGAAGTGATCTTAAGCATAATCAACACCTCCAAATTGCTAAATCGGACAACCTTTAAAACCTTAAAAGAAAATTATCTGCCACAAAGTTTCTGTTGACAGGAGAAAACAGTGACAGGAGATGGGAGAGACAATGTTATGTAGTTGGCAATTTTAAACTGACATGATTATGACATGGTAGACTCATGGATGTAACCTCTCTGAAACTGACGTTGGAGTGAGGATACTGAACAATCTTATCTGTGGCTGAAAGCATATTCTTAAATATGTAATTTTTCTAAAAATTACATATATATGTCACTCCAAAGTTATAATTTCACTTGAACAAAGCTACCAATGAGATCAGTGGAGCAGTGGTTGGCTCTGCCGCTGCCGTTTTCTTCACAGTCAAAAGAAATCCACTCTCCGTTAACTGGAGACCTAATTAGGATGTGAATGTGAGTGAGCCTGGTAATTTGTCTGTATCAGCCCTGTGTCCCTCGGGCAACCTGTCCAGGGTGTAGCTTGCCGCTCGCACAATATCAGCTGGCTCCAGCCCCCCCTGTGACCCTCAAGGACAAGCTGTATCATGAGTGGTTGTATATGTATCAACAGGAGGTACACTGCATGTGTCATTACACACTAAGATTAACATGCTTTTAGACATGCACTGAACTCAGGATGATCTCCTGGCATTATCCAGGCTGAATGTGAGAACTCAAATATCTGAGGAATAGCTGCGAAAGTTCCCAGAAGTTCGATGTCCGAGTGAGCCCATGTGAGAACACAGCAGACCACAAGAGAGCCTTCACCGCAAGCAAGATTGATGACGTTTCTATACATAACGGACCCCCCAAAAAAACAAAAAAAAAATACAATTATCTGCAAAAAAAGGGTTAGGGTGAGTGATTCATTTTCTCTAGAGTTCATGTCATGAAATTGCTTATTTTAAAGTTTGTGTGCCAGCTGATAGCTCTGTGACTGTTTCCAAAGCATGGTTTCAGACGCCTAGAGATTTACATGAAAAAACATGTTTTGCTCGGGCAAAATCTGATTAATGCTCAACTTCGTTGTATGATGTGTGTAGTGGGGCTCCTGGCTGCTGAATTGCACAGTCAATCTCCAAACAGCAGCTCCGTCCTCTGTCCGTGTTTGATCTCAGGCCCGTCACGCAGACAGGTTAGATAAGCTGCTGCTGATCATTCAGGACAAATGAACAGATTCACATGTGATTTAGAATAATGCCTTTGTGATGCAGAATAATCCCCGGTTGTAATAACAACATTCTCAATGCCTCCGTGTATTCAAGCGATGCTGAATAATGTCTCTGTATCGCTCAAAGTGCATCTGTGTTTTCATCTGACTGCTCTCATTCTCAACACTGAGAAAAAGGTTCCCTGCATGGTGCTGCTGCTCTCTTTCTCTGTGAAGACATCTAACAAATTAATATAATGAACAAAGCTAGTAAGACAACTTTTGAGGCAATGCCTGTGTGGTACTTAAGTATAGCTATAATAGTTTGGTAAAGGACACCCATCACACACACACACACACATTTCAGTGGCAGTCTAGTGGAAAGCCAAGGTTCCTCATGACTAGTCCTATATAAAAAGTGTTAGCCTACGTAATGTAGGGTGTGTGTTTTAAAAAGGGGGTTGACATTAGGAGTCCTTCAGTAAGCAGCTATATGAAGCCAATTTATTTGTGACATCGATGGGATAATTCAATTTTATGTTTTAAAGAGGCTTTTGATGGTGTTCACTATGAATATAAAAAAAAGTGCTGACAAAAATGTGAGTCAGCCATGTTCTTTTGACTGAAGTGGTCCTCAGCTGCTGTACGTTGGGATGATTCTCCCAAAACCAGGTTGAGATCCAGCCATTCCAGCTGCTTTAGTGTCCTAATATATGTGAAGTGAAGCTGCAAGGCTCTTTAGCCTGCCTCATATCAACAAAAACTAAAAATAGGACCATTGGCTGTGGTCTTGATATTTAAGAGGAAAAAAAACGTAAGCCACTGGTAACGTGTGTGTCCTTGGAGGTGAAGAGCTTTGGGCGTCTCTCAGTCAAATGAAGATGAACTTAATTCCACTATAATTTAATTCACCAGGAATGATCCTGGGTGGAGACTGCCAAAGGAGGTCCACTGCAATCATTCGTCTCACTTTCACCACAACTGTCTTCCTTTGTACGGCTCAGACCAGACAGATCTGCAAGGCTTAATTAGAAAATAACCTTTTTACCATTTGGAACCCTGGGAAATCAGTGTGTCAAGTGGGCTTGCATGGGGCCAAATAGGTGATATTTGGATTTCAAGGATTGGAATAATGTTGAAAACCCAGCTGTCCAGTTTCAGTGGACAAAAGTTTGATCACATTGTTTGCATTTAAAAGGTTCAGTTAAAAAATGGGACGTGTAGTTTATGTCATGATTCTGTCCTTTTGACAAACTGCTTGGATCTTTTGTTGGACTCTGTGTTCATGGACGTTTACCTTGTTGTTTTCCTGGTTTGGTTTTTTGATTTATTTCTTTGTAGAAGTTGGGATGTGGACAAAACTTGAATCCTATGTTTCAAAAGTTAACACAGGACAGACTCATGACAGTAAATATCTAGGACAATGAATTAATTACTAATCCAATGTTGTTGTTATTATTTAACTTGCGCCCTGATCGAGCATGTCCCTCTTGCCACTAGTCTCCAGAACAGATTTAACAGGCAGCCTTTATATTTGCTCTAACTGTGCTAATATCAGGCAGATCTAGATCAGGGGCCATCGAGGGGACACAATTTACACAGAGGGGTCAATTATATGTCCAATATCCATGAACAATTCCAAAATGACTAAGGCACCCATTTAAGTCATCCCTTGTTTACTGTTAGCTCTAAAGCTTTGGGTAAGCCAAAATTGTTCCTTGGTCAAGATAGTGCTATTGTTAGTAAGTGACACATTCTCAAAAAAACAGCGACAGGGGGCAAATCAGTTTGCCGCCGGGGCCAGTGCCCCCTGGCCCCACCCATGGGTCAACCCCTGGCCCATGTCAACCTACGGTTCAGAGTGGTGCTTTGTTCACAAAATATCACCAAAAGTAGGATTTCAGGCTCCTGTAACAAGCTACTTCAGTCTTGCCTGTGTTTCCCGGTGCCGAAGGTTCATACAGTGCACTTCACCTCACCTAATGCTGTGTTAGTGGTGTATTGGTAGTTTGTTTCCCTCAACCACAAACATAAAGCAACATTATGGTAGAAGTTTCAAAATGCTGACAGTATCTCAAAGGAACAATCGGTAAAAGAAGCTGCATTGTACCTGTTCTCTGCTCAATGGCAGCTCATTGATGATCTAAAAGCACTTACACACCTTCATTGCTTTTCTTAAAGCAGTGAGCAAGTTGGCTGTTTGTATCAATAACATGATTCACTGCTCACCATCTCACATCTATTTAAAAGTAAAAAAATAGTAAAAAAAAACATGAAGGGATTTTTCATCCTACTGTAAAGCTCAGTGTGAATATACCTGAAGCGTATTGGATGGTGGTTGGTGTTAAATGGCTGAAGTGACCCACCTTGCTGTTGCTGCGGACATCCAGCCGATGCCAGCGTCTGTCTGCCACGTTCACGTTGCCTGGCAACTGTAGCACCACTGTGCCAGAGCCGTGGTTGATTTTCAAGGTGGGGGTCCCATCTATTAGCTCTGAGAGAGAGAGAGAGAGAGAGAGAGAGAAAGAGAGAGAGAAAGCAAGGACAGGGAGGATTTGGGGTGAGATACGTTTCTTTAAAATCATTGAGTTTTAGGAAAATCTGAGTTTTGCGAGCAGCTATCAAAGAGGCTGGTTGTAACACGGGTGTTTGGAGCATGGTATTCAAGTTTCTAAAGCAGCACTGAAACCAACGTAACCGATACGTGCCATGTAATTAAATGATGTGTAAAGCTTGTACGATGAAGAGCAAAAACGGACAATGTCTGTAGATCACAACTATCGCACAGCGCCTGTCACAACATAGCTTTTGTCTTCACATCTCATGGCAGTCACTAGACGTCAGACCAAATGTATTACACTCTATTTTCTGACTTACTCAAATGGGAAATTAAAAGTTAATGAAGTGGTTAAGACTGCTTGCATGCTCTGCACCATATGTAAGGCATTATGGGTGCACATGCCTACCAGCCGGCAGTGGCAATCCATCATCAAACGTGCTCAATTAAAAAAGTTCATGCAGACACGTACTGTACACTGAACGCTAAATGTCTTATTGTCCCTGATCACGTGTAGTGTGGTGCTGGTGACGTCAAACTTCACACATCGGTGGTTTCGGTTAAGAGACTGCATCAGAACTGACACAACAATTTCAATACCTGGACCTTTTAGTCCTCTGGGTTCCACAGCGGTCATAAATTCTCTTGGGTCATTTATTTAGAGGTTTGAACAATTATTTTCTTCCTGTAGCCATGACATGTCTGACACCATCAGACCATCATAGGTTGTCTCGACCAATACCGTCCCCCATGGCAGTGGCTTGAAGTCTTTCCTGTGTTGTTCATCAACTGTGTCACTTTTTCATCAGTCCACAGTCTGTGGCACCAAGGACAAAAAGTAAACTCACGGAAAAGTCTGAGCCAAAGAGAGTGATGCATTTGAATTCAAGTCAAGAAATATGAGAACGACTGCAATGAATTCAGAAATAAAAATGTTGTAATTATGTTGTTTTGAAATGATGGCTTATGTCAAGCCTAGTAGTATGTCTCTGTTGGCTGTATTCAATTAAAAATAATAATAGGTCGTCACAGCTCATGTCCAATAGCTCATTGTTCCCAATTTTCCCCAGTGACACCCTGAAGCTATTCTCCCATACTCCCTCTGCCAGAATTAAGTATTCATTCTCCACTAAAGCATTTGTTCTCCTGTTTCATTCTGAGTGCTCCCTAACTCCTGATCTGGCCAAATGTGTTTGGAACACTGTGTGTATGAGAATTCATTTAATTTAACAGTTAAAACTGGAGACGAAACACTGCACTGTGACATTTGTCTTCATTTATAAAACAGATAGCTCTGCTCCTTGATTGTTATTTGGTTGAGCTGCTTCCAAAGCAGTGGTTAAGATGCTCCATAAACACACACCTGTGACAGCATAACAACAGTATTACTGCAGCATTATCCTGCCTTCGGTTTCCCGCCTGTTCCCACCTTTTTAGCACAATCCCAGTCACTATGGGAAAAAAACCTCTGCTGCAACCTACACCTTGGATATAAAAGAAGAATTGCATCAGTGCATCACACAGATGCCATCACTAACAGTTTTTTATTTGCAGGGAACACCTACTTTTAGAATGACTGCTGTTCTGAAAGTAAATATCCTATTCATTTCTACCGATGGCTACGGGCTGTATCAAGTTCATTAACACTTGTTGAGAACAAATATTGGAGGACTGAAAGCCCAAGGTACAAGACTGTGTACTTAATAATTTCAGGGTTCAAAGAGAAACTATGCATCCCATAATCCATTGTGAATGATAACTTGCCAATGACTTTCAGCAAATTTATCTTGAATTTACCAGCATGTAATTTGTGGACTTGAGGCTTCTCTTTCACAACCTGGAAACGTGTGGTCAGTTTGCCTTGGATGGTTACAATATTAAGGCTGATCATGAAAAACATCTTTTCAGAAAATGAATTGGATTTTATCTTGGGGTACCACACTGTTGAGCTGTATTATCCCTGACAGTAATTATAGTGATCACCTCCAGATGTACAAATGATGCAGTTTGCAGGGGCACTGTGGCTGCATCCTTAGATCGACTGATTGTGACTGATTACAGAAATAAAAACAAGCCCCCGCATTTTAACTGAAGAGGAAAATGATGATGGGCCATGGTGATCTTTCCAGATACTACAGATCTGGTTGTAAAAGACTGAAAGGCCCATGCAATCATACTGAAATACTTGAACTTCTGGCAGTGCACATTTAAAATATACCATAATAAAACATCCCTGTACCAGCAAAGAGAAGTGCTAAAGTAATCGAACATCACTTCAACAGTTGCACAATAAATTTATGATATCCAGATAAATGTTCATAATCCACTCTACATTATGCCAAACAATGCTCCTTAGCTATTCTAAAGTCACTGTAAACCAAGGCCTCTGGGGGCTTGGTGCTTTAAATTGAGTGGAAGTGGGTGAAAAGAGGCAAAGAGAAATCTATGTGTGTGTGTGTGTGTGTTTGTGCGCGTGGAAGTGGCTCCATCTGAGCTTTCGTCATCCCTCTCGCTGCAACTCCTTGCAGCGTCAGTCTGCCTCCTGGTGCTCTTTCATCTCCTGTCTCTCTCCTACCTCCTGCCTTGCTTCACTCTTTCATGAAGTTTTTCACCATAACTGACATTTTTACATTGTGCTGCTTTCAAATAATTCCCAAACGCTTTCTACTGACATTCTGCTTTTCAAGTGTGCCTTTATGGAACCTCTGTCAAGGGTTCCTGTGACATGTACCAAGCAGTACTGTTTGTCTGCAGTAACACCTTCACCACCTCGTCAAAAGGTTTAATATGATGGATCTAACTACGTCTTCACGTTGAGCTGCAGGGAATTAGGTGCTGTTGACAACATGAGATGCTGCTCCTCTCTAATTGCCTTGTCAAAGCTGAGATGTGTCTTTGAGACGAGTGCCCCCACACTTCATTATTCTGCAGCTCATACAGGTAAAATGCCCCGGCAGAGTCGGCTTTTAAGCCACAGCAGGCGCAAGTTTGTTGTTAGCCTCTCTTTGCCTCTCGGCTTTTCCTCAATTACCTCGGAGTTGATTCAGCCTATTCCAGCTGCAAGATGAGCTGCTGCCGCACTCCAGGAATGATCCAATAGTTTTAATATATTGGCAGGAGCTAGATAATTGACCCGAAAGAACATAATAAATTCAATCAGTTCAATCTGAAACCTACCTCCTTTGTTTAACTGATCCGTTGTCATCTTAAGACTGTACCCCACTCTCTCTCAAAATCTTGGTTACCTCATTAATTCCTGTCTCCCATTTACTGCCCCTCATGGAGCCCTTTACCTTTTCTTTCTTCTCTATGTCACTCATCTCACTCTTTCAATTTCCATTCCTCCGGCTGCCTCCCCTCTGTCCTCAGGGGGATTTCTTTCTCTTCTTGAACCCCAGTATGTATGCTAACAGTATCGCCCCAAGCCCTCCCTCTCCACCTGCACTGGGGCAGCCAGATATGTTGGAGCTGGCAGGTCTATCACAACCATGGAGGACACCTGCATAAGCCAGGCAAAAAAGTATATTTTCACACATGTGCTTACTCATACACATGCATGATAGATGGAGGCATGTGCAGAAGATTTCCCAAAGCTGCGCTTGTACACAGACAAAGTTAAAAGGAAGAATAACCAGCTGATCATCTGGCACAGCTTAGGAGCGTTCTTGTCAAGATTCACGTGACATTATCCTGGGACATGAAGATAAACTTCAGTGGTCTCAAAGGAGGAGCACAGGGGGAAGTGAAGCAGCAAAAGGAGAAAGTATTTAAAAAAGGAACTCTTAGAGTCAAAAGTGAAACAGGAAGGAAGGAGGGAGATGTGGAGGAAAGAACAGAGACTTTCAGAGAAACGAGGAGAAAGTATGATTACAACAAAGCTAGGAGGAAGGCCAAGTTTGGAGGTGACAGGTGGCATGATGGTCAACAGGGGAAACAAATGAGAAACAAGCAATGCAGGCACATCAGAAATAGAGAACATAAGGACAGGGTGAGTCAGAGAGGACAAACTGGAAGCAAATGAAAGAGGCACAGAAAGAGAGAATCTGAGTTGAGGATATGCTCTGGGGCTCTAATTTCATCAAACGAGTGTGAATCAGTCCTTGATTCATGTGAGTCATTCATTTTCATATTATTTTTAGTTAATGAGCTAAACAGGCTTGCAGCAATTAAAACTGTGTAAGTTCAAATGTGTCTTTGCTTCCAACAAAGGATGTTACGAACCTGAATTATTCATCAAGGCTGATTCTGCGGTAAAGCCGGAAAACAGAGATGCAGATTTCTACCAGGAGCTGTCTTTGTTTTAACTCTGAAGGAACATGAAGAGATGTGTGACTGGAAACCACTCAGATCATGTTAGACAGCTATAATCATATAGATTCAAATGTAGTTACTTTTAAGACATTTTGAGACATGTCCTGTGGAGGGACTCCGGTGAATTGGATCTGGACTATCTCTGCAGTTGAGCTTTCGCACATTCACAACGCAGGGGATGAGTTGAGGGGAAAGTAAAGCAGACAGAGGCAGAATCTAACGGAACAATTCTGCTACGGAGATCACGTATTTTAGTCTAGAGCACAAAGACAATGCCATCTCCTCTTTCCTCTTCTGTTCTCAAACAAAAGTCCCCAGGACTTTCTGCTGACTTTATACTAAAGGGGCCAGGCAGAGAAAGCCTGCAGGAACTCAGGAGGCTCGCTTGGACATTTGCATTCACACATACAACTCCTCCAGAGAAAACTGCAGAGGATCTCCAAGTTTAATGAATGTTTGAAAACAGCTCTATTCGTACATTTCAAACCTCTAAGATAGAAAAAACCTAGACGAGACTATAACCAACAAAATGTTACCGGAAATGTTCTGCCTACAAGCCCCAGATCAATAGAGCATGAAGTAAAGTGTAACGCAAAGAAGAGATGTTCAAACATATTTTTTCCGGTTTGAAAAAAGTGTAAGTAAATCTGATCTGTAGCTACAGCTACATTTCTATTTCCTTTGTGTCAGTCCCTGACACACAATGTATATGATCAGTGGAAAGCTGCTTCCTGCTGATACATTTAGAAATAAAATAAACATGCCCTTGGATTATTATGCATGATTAGGCGATATGAATGGTAAGTATGTAACTTTCGTTTTATAAAACAACATTCTTGAGGAAAGCTGAGCATATACTTGTAGTAAATAGGGAACTAACAAATGAGAAGCACCATTCAAACAATGAGTCACCAAGTAAGCCCCTTTCCCACTGGTCTAACAACCTTTTGTCTGCAATGCAAGTCTCTGGCTTCAATCGGTAGTGACACCCAGGGGAATACAACTAAAAGTCAAGCTCTCTTGGTTTCAATGTTATAGGGTTGACTTTATCCACATTTAAAAAAGTCTTCATTGTGAAAAACCTTCTGCTTCAGGATTTGTCCCTTAGAAGTTTGTTCCTCTTAGCCAACGCATGTAGAAAAGACACCAAAGCAGGTCGCACAGTGAAAAGGATGCAAGAATAGCTTTCTAGATTACTTTCATATCATTTGCAGAGTTACATTAAACTGTAAAGTAGAAATAATATAATATGAGGTGAGCTAGAAAAGTCTTGCTGGGAATGAAACAGGCTGACTGACCGAAGGAGTGCTTCTTCATAGGGGCCAGTATTTATTTTAAATGCTCTGGGTTTACGAAGTTTAGGACAAGACTTTGCTCTTAAAGAGCTTATCCACATGGCCAGGCTTCTTTTCTGCTCCTCATACGTAATTTATTACCTCCTACTCGGAGACAGACAAGAGAGAAGGAGGGGGGGAGATGGAGAGAGACGAGTAAATGTGTATGCTTTGCGTGCATGCGGCAGCCTGAACTCCCACCGAGTTGGGGGCTCTTAAACATAAAAAATGTCCTCCTCCTCCTGACGGCGTGGCGATGCACAGGAGTCAAACCGCGAGCATACCGACCGCATAAGCAGCACTGCAAATCATACTGCTACACACACACACACACACCCGCCCGTCTCCCACACAGCCGGAGAGCCAGCCCCATACACGCTAATGCCAGGAGAAGTCAGCCTGTGTACAAATCAGCAGGTGATGCAGCGAGTGCAGAGCTGAGAGCCTCTTGTATAAACGATCTGTCAACTCACTATAGCCAGCCCCGCAGCCAACGCATATTGGATCCCCACATCCAGCAGCACTTCCTATTTGAAAGCCATCGCAGAGCAAAGCTGGGGGGTAGGAGCGAGAGCGGGGTGGGGGGCTCTGCCAAGAAACAGCTCAGTGGAAAATGTGTACGATGCCAAAGTGAATCTGTTCATGTGTGCTGTTGCTCGCTAGATCCATTTTTCCTCAACTCGTGCTCTGTATTCATCGCTGAGTCCTCCCTCCTGATATGGAGAAATGTCCTGCTGTTCAAAATGATGAGAACATGTTCCTCTTGGTTCAAGGGAAGTGTTAAGTAAACGCACACTCCTGCCAGCCCTTGTCTGACCCCCTGCTGGCAAACCTTTTTCCATTCTACAAGGGTCTTGTAATTACACAATTTAATTTGTCTTGTTAATATCTCTATTGATTGGACAAGTACTGGCCTGTGGCTGGTGGTCTTTGCATGCAGGAGTGTGTGTGTGTGTGTGTGTGTGTGTGTGTGTGTGCGTGTTCAAGAGAGAGAGCGGGTGGGTGTTTGCTGAAGCACCTCTGAGCAGGTCTAAAGCTTCCAGCCATGTTTGTCATTCATTGTTGATCTCCCTGGACACAAGTCATTACCGTGCCAATCAATCTCACTAATACGACTGAGGTCAAAGGTCGGCATCGCTGATCAGGCCAGGCAGCTGTGACGCCAGGTGAGGCTGGTGCATGTACTACCAGGAGTTTTGATGGAGCTGTCAAAGTGCACAGCAACATTACGTTCTTTTTTTACAACTCAGACATATTTTTTTACTTACATAGCAACGGGTAAATATTCAGCAATGAAGGTCATTGACTTTATGGTAAACACACTTATTCATTACATGTGACATAAGCAAGTTGACGTCTATTATAATATAAGCTAAATATGAAGCTGCTGCCTGGTGCCGGTTAGCTTAGCTTAGCATCAAAACAGGAAGCATGGTCTCTCAACCTCAACATTTATCAGATTAGATAACGCAAGACTTTATTTAATCTGCACAACTTGACAATTTGTAATTTTAAAAAAGGTTATGTGCTTGACAATTTCTTGGCTGGTAATACCCGAGGTCCCCCGGTTGCCTAGCAACCCAACAGAAAGTCATCGCAACTGCCAAGAAATTGTCCGGCAAACAAGTGTATTTCTCAAAATGTCACAATATTCTTTTAAAAAGGCCTAATAGGCTGCCACAGCAAATAAGAGAGGTGTCTGTCTGAAATTTGGGACTTTCTGTATAATAAATGTTACACTTCAGCCTCCTTTTAGGTATTCACTGAGATTAGTTAGTCTGCGTAATTATTATTTAGTCAGCCGTATTTGAACAGTCCTATATTTTGTACACAGAGCTGATTTGTCACGCTGTGAATTCTTTATTTTATTATTCCATACTCTGCACATGTAGTTTCATTGTCAGGTGACAGAGTACGTACCATAGGAAAACATTCAAAAAGTAAAATAATACGGATAAAAACTTTTGACGGCAAACATGACTGACATGATCTATCTTCCACAGGATAATTTGAACTGATCGTAGTGGAGGTATAAATACCCACTGTATGTATATTACAGATCAGATCACTGGCCAACGCCCCCAGAGGCCATGGCAGGTGGTCGTGACAGCGTCAAACTCTATGCCAGTCAGAGAAGTTGTGGGACAGTCAGGACAGTGCCTTGTCAAACATGTAATGTCAAAATGGGAGCAAGAAGCGTTCACTGCAAACTGTCATGGCCACACATTTACCTAGAGGAAGTGATGCATGTTAAGTTTTCAACTGAATCTGATCTCGACACAAACTGGACTCAAGCTACACGTTAACAACAACGGTTTGAATCCTCCCTGCTCTGCAACCAGACTTTTATGGACACATTAAGAGGAAATAAATCCCCTCCTCTGGTTACAGAGCGACAATCCTTCATGCATTTGACATCACTGGTGTGAGCCTTGTGCTGGAGCAGCAGCTTTAGACAAGCATCAGAATATGCATTAGAAACTTAAAGTGCATCCCTGACTTGTTATTGGTTGTAAATGCCTATTAGCCTTTCTCAAGCACTAGTAATTGAAATTGGAAATTAGTATGCAAATACAGTGTGCTGGAAGGCTTGGCTGCATATTTGCATTCTTTTGTGCTGTTTTGACAGCAGACTCACTATACAGCAAAATAACTGATTTACTGACAGTAAACACAGCTCCTGATCATTATCTGCCGGTAAAACTGCTGCTGTGGCTTAAGCTGCACACCAGGACCGCACAGTTGGAAAGGTGACTTGACACTCGTGAATGAGATTCATGTATAGTAATATATGTGCTGTGTCGTTCAGTGAAACTAAACATTGTTCTTCTTTTGGGTTCTAGGACTGTGGATGGACTCCGTGCATGGGAATGTGAAACAGGAGGTTGGCTTGGAACAAACTGACACTGGACTAACAAAGATGCTGCTCTAAGCTCAAAATGTCTTTATGGAGATTTAAGCCCTCACAAATTGATAAACAATACTGACATGCCAGTGAAAATAAATGGATTTAGGACAACATCCAATGTTCTGGTCTTACCTAGAACACAAGAGGTTAGCTAAGGTATGGGTATTATTAGGCCTTATATACACACTTACACACTGACACACACACACTCACACACCACAAGCTTTGCGTTATAACCATGCAATCTTCTCTCCCCGAGTGGCTGCAGATTGGATAAAGTGCTACATTTGGAGTAAGTGTATGTGTGTGTGTGTGTGTGTGTGTGTGTGTGTGTGTGTGTGTGTGTGTGTGTGTCTGTGCATGTGTCTTAAACATTCTCTGCCCTACAAAGTAGGGCTGGCTTGGTACAGCTGCCCTGCGGCAGGATAAAGGGCGGATGAGTGGGCGGCTTTGGAACAGCAAACCAGCATCTCAATAAGAAGCTGAAGGTCTGTGTGTCTGTGAATGTGTGTGTGTGTGTGTGTGTGTGTGTGTGTGTGTGTAAAAAAATAATATGACCTCAGGCTCAATGGGCAGCATCTCTTAACAAGGTTTAATAACAAGGTGCAAACTGTCTCACGCACACACAAAGTCACACACATGTCCAAGTGTCGGAAATTAAAATCATGGAGTTATATCTGGTGTCACTTGACATCAGCCCAGCTTTACACAACAGTCTCTTTCGCAGCCACCTTCTATTTCTTTGTGCTCTTCTCATGCCTCCGTTCCTTCAGATCCATTTTCCACCTCTCTGTCTTTTGCAAACACCTTTGTGCAGTGTGTTGTGGCAGCCTTTTAACCTACACTTTACACTTGAAGCCTGACACCGGTACACCGCTGTGGCTCTTACTCAATCATATCTTGTGCTGCTCTCATGCTCAATACATTGGGTGGGACCTTCTGGTTCTGCTCTCTCTTTGATTTGGTTGCTGTCCTGGTTTGGTGGACTCTTCATGCAATGAAGCACCAGTCCAACACACAGAGGATGCTTGAAGCTGTGGTAACACAATGTTTTCCGGTTCCCTGGTGCCGCACTCATCCCATTTAATCAAAAAGTTATTGTTTTTGTCAATTTTGAGGAGATAAGTTAAGATTCTGGTCAGGAAAACAAACTCAGTGTGAGCTTACCATCATCAATATCTATGACTTTTTTCTTTGGATTAGTGGTTCACTGTTACTGTGGCTCACTGTTTTATACAATCTAACAGTCATGCAAGAGCTGGTTAACTTTTGCCCCTTATATGTTCTGCTACTGGACGCGATTGTATCAGCTCCATAGTGCAAAAGCACAGTGAGGCTGACTGAGAGACTGATTTCATTATTATTTCTCACAGCACATTTTTATTTGTATGTGTCTCAGTCAAAATACATTGTACAGTACGGTCAATCCTATCCTGTCCTTGGTCCTTATCTGCTAGATCCAATGTTTGTCTTATTTGCTGCCTGTACTTTCCTTTTATTAAAAAACTGTGTTTGAGGTTCAATCCCTGACTATGGCTTCCTCATATGTTTTTTTAATAATATTTGTATATTGAATGGATTTGTGGATTAGGTGTTCAAGCAAACAAATCAAGGTTGTGTGTGTGTGTGTGTGTGTGTGTGTGTGTGTTTGTGTGTTTGTTTGTGCCACATGCCTACATACCTTTACTTAACAAAACTCACCATTCATTGTTCAGGGAGTGGTTGTTGAAAATGTTTCATGATAGTTCTGAAGGATAATTACTTTTTAATCAATGATATATCCAAATACAAATACAAAATCAAGTTGATTGGTAAAATTATTGCTATAACAGTTTAAAGACAAACAATCAGATTGAGCTTTAACCTACACTACCAACATTTCAGGTGTATTCACTTCAGGTTGTAGTTAGATAGTATATCTGTTGCCCAATGTGGAAACTGTCCAGAGTCTGAAATCGTCAGGCCTCCAGAAATAACAGCTTTTTTGCACATTTGGTTTTGGTATTTTAATAAATTGCAAATTCAGGAAATGTGCATATTTAAAGTACAGTACGAAAGAAGGTGGTCCTGTATTATTAACTAATCTTTCCAACCAGTCTTACAGAGAGGTCCTATCTTCAAATCTGGTTTTAAAGTCTTTTATTCTTATACTTCAAATTAAGATTGTGCTTTCGTGTTCCATATTCTGATTCCCACTGAACTATTTCACTGACAGGAAAACCTGGGACCAGCTTGTGCTGGTCCAGCATAACGGATTCTCAAACTCATGAATGCAGTTTATCCATAGAATAGGCCACAGTTTATAAGAACATGAA
Source organism: Platichthys flesus (assembly GCF_949316205.1). Classification (NCBI taxonomy): domain Eukaryota; kingdom Metazoa; phylum Chordata; class Actinopteri; order Pleuronectiformes; family Pleuronectidae; genus Platichthys; species Platichthys flesus. The sequence continues at coordinate 26,732,570 of NC_084945.1, read as the reverse complement.
AGCGTTCATATGTTTAGCCAACTCATGACTATTAAACATTTTACAGAAAAATAAATAAATAAATATTACTTCACACGGTAATACATTTAAGACACTCAATATGATATGATCAATACCTTTCAGCGTTAGCTCAGGCTATAGCCACTGTTTAATGCAAAGTGAAATTATCACTTGATGTATAGCCCGATTACTATGTCCAGTTAACAGTAGTGCAATAAATGTGAGAACAAGTCCTACGGTGCACACTCAAACATTAACATCAGCACACGCACACAAACTCATGCAAACACACAGAGACATACTAATACAAAAAATCATTTTAAAATCCACCTCCCTCAAAGAATAAGCAGGATAGATAATTAATGGATAAAATAGTAAAGGAGGTGAACACAAATTAAAACTCAGTTTTGACCAAATATGTTGTAACTGGATTTTCTCTGAAGCACAGATAGTTCAGTATGGTGATGGCAATAAAGCAGCTGTTGTACTGAACCATTGTGGTGGTGAAGGAGCTGATCATTTAACAGATGGAGCTATGTTCAAACCCTCCCCTACGGTCACAAGCTCTGAGAAGTGACTGAAAGAACTAGGTTGTGAATGGAAGCTGTTAAAATGAGTATTCTCTATCAGGTGGCTGGGCTCAGACTCGGTGATAGGGTGAGGAGTTCAGACCGCTTAGCCTTCATGTCAAAAGGGGATAGTGGAAGTAGTTCAGCCATTTAGTCAGGATGCCTCCTGGACAGCTTATGTTGTAGGTTTACTGGCCACGACTAACGTTGAAGAGATCCCGGAGTCGAGTTAGAACTTGATGAAAGGATTAAATATCCAAGCTCGACTGGGATATCTTCAGGATCAAGAGGACCAGCTGGAAAGGGCCGTCTGGAATGCCCTATTCCAATGGCTGGATGGACAGATTTGTGTTTGTAATCCCTGATCTCTGGGCAAATACTAACGCTGCTATAGTTTGCTCGACTTCGCTGGAACATGGAGGTGACAGGTTACGTGCTTCATAAACAATGCACAGAGAGCGGTGCACAGGGGGCAGTAGCGGAGCAGCAGAGCTTTGACTTGAGGCCTTACAGCAGGTCAACAGCGCTGTCCTACTGGACATTGCTTTGGTTATCTTTCTGCGTTTTCAGATCTAAGCAGTTACAGCCATTTCCATCTTCAAACACTGGGAAACACACTCGGCATATCATTATAACACTGTTATGTTCGCTGATTGTAGGGCTGCAACAATTCAAGTTTCCATTTTTCCTTGTTAACAAAAGGACAGGGAAAGTAGCAGCAATAAAAACAGTGTTTAATGCAGTTATATTAGGCTCAGTCGAGGCTTGGCGGTGGACTCCCTACATGCAGTAGCTGAACCTTGAAACAAGTTAATTAGAGCTCTAAATATGTACAGCCTGACTCTAATTACAATCTGAGCAGTGGCAAATTAGCCTTTGCTCCACCAACAAACGTGTTAACTCTTTACGATCCAACAACACATGTTGGCTGGTTTTCAGATGCACCCAGATCCTCTGACACTGACCAAAGCCAAAGAAATGAATCAGGACTGACACACACACAAACACACACACACACATACTCGCACACAAACCCCGTCCAGCTTTCCAGGCAGACCTCACCTCCCACACATATTACTTTGGCAGTGATGGAACAACAGCATCTCTCCCAAGAGAGAGGCCCAATACAAGGGAAGAAGAAGCTAGAGAGACAAGGAGGCGTGAGACTCTCAGATTAAAACACTAAATATACCGGAGATGTACAAGACATTTTGTTCTGTGTTGCGGTCTGTCTATTACGCCTGCCCGCCGCCCTCATTTCAACGAGCTTTATTGCCTCCAAACTTCAACAGCATCGCCACGGACACAAACGACCAGCATTCTCCCTGAAGAGCAGAAGACGTAAACCTGCCAACGCTCAGTCTACAAATATTTTTAGATTTTTCTAGCACTCAAATATACACAGTATCGTGGGGATTGGCTGCCCGAAGGACGAGTGTGTGTGTGACTGACCGGCCATGTCATAGTTATCTTCTGTAAATAAGCATTTGTGTAATACAAATGTTTGAATCTAAGTAAAACACATTAAAATGCATAGTGATGTCAGCTTTAATAAGATCAATAGGAGCAATTGTGTAAGAGAGACTGTCACTGTTTAATCCCCAGGCCGTGGAAAGTTGATACACACAGGGAATTAAACCTGAGATGGATCCTGTTCCTGTCTTGTAACATTTCAGAGTCTTCAGTGACAGAGGGGCTTTAAGAGTTACAGTGGATCTGCTGTGTTTCTTTCAACCTCCCTCATTGAAGATGCCAGTCATATGAGAGAGTAGCACAGCAATTTACATTTGTACATGCCAACTTAATTCAAGTTGAATTCCAGTCTCATCAAATTCCACCATTTTCTAATGTCGTCTGACTCTGTAGTCCACGACAATTATTCTTTTCCACATAATCCATATTTCCCATGTAACAGCATTCCTGGTTGTCGATCACTGCTGCAGTTTGTGTATATTGTACCTTGTCAGATACAAGCTGTCCTCCCACACAAAGCCGTCATTCTTTATCTCCCCTACTGTAAGACTGACCAGAAAAAACACTTCTTGGGTCAGTATCCCGCTCTGGAAAACCACACTGTGAAAAGACATTTTTCCGTCAAGTATTTTTGAAACTCAAACCAGTGAAGTTTGAGATAATGCTAAAATGCTTTACACACCAGATAAGGCAGAGAAGCCAGGTGTGTAATGTATGCACTGCTGCTGCGGCAGTTCCCCAAGACTGAGCAGATACAGTTGAGCTAAGCATCGTCTCCCTCCTTCTTCTGCCTCTTACATGTTGCACAGCCTTACTTGGTAGCCCTCAACAGAGAAACCAAACAGTAGCTCCAGAAAGAGTTATTTTATTAACAAAGCCTGTAGGTCCCTGTTGGTTTTCGAACATGCTTGCAAAGGAAGGGTAAGGGGAGGGGCTTAATTATTTTGGAATATGCAACATCATCACTAGAAGCCACTAAATCCTACACACTGAAGCTTTATGGTAATTAATCATTTTCTTTATCTTATCTTAGTGACACCTGTCCTCATAGAGTGAGGAATTTTGATTCAGAGTCAGCTGTCATGTGTCATCGATTTCTTACCTATAGCCATGAAGTCCTCGTGGTCCCAGGCCTGCAGCTGGGCTAAGGGACCGCTGTACAGCAGCAGGCCATCAGCCACATCTGTGATGAACTCCATCGACACGTGACTCTCGAAACAAGGCATCATGGGAGGGAACCAGGCATAGCCGTTACCGTGGAAGCCGTGTCTGTTCTGCTGGCACTCAGGCCCTTCAAACTGAGCTGGGCATTGGCACCTTGAGGAGAGGAGCAAAACAATACATGAATAAGTAAAAGCAATAAATAAAAGACAGTTGTTTTTTGTTTTTGACAATTTTATTTTCTCAACCAGTTTGTTATTTAAAATAGTGAGAGAGCCCTCTGTGAGTCGAACACAACAGTCTGATCGCAATCTTCCTCCTTCTTTTCAAACCACTGCATTTTATTCTTTTACACATCTCTCTGAGCCTTGTTGTTCTCTCCTCTCAGGCAGCCATCTCTTTCAGCCTTCTCTCTCTCATGCCTTGCATCTGTTTCACTGATGCAGACGTTCTCATTAGTGGCAAAACCACAGGGAGAATCACCACATCACTGGGGAACTCCTCTCCCAGTGTCTCCACACATCCAATAATTGTCCTGACACTTCCTGTCAAAATTCTACCTCACACCTCCTCGACAGTCAATCCTTCAGTCCATTTGTTCTACCATCTTTTTTATATTTTAAACATTTATGTACGTGCAATCAATTTATCTGAGCCGCTCTTCTCATATTCATTGGTGTAGATTTTGTCCAAAAATATTATTTGATCCACATCTGATTTTAATCAAACAAAACAAGCAGGCGCAAGATATTTCTAGTTGAACAAAGATTAAAAAGAAAACCTTTTGAAATGTATTAATTAAAGTACAGACTTGTGGCAAGAGTGTAGCTGATTGTACTGTCAGCAGAAACATTAGAATATCTGCCCAGATTTGTCAAAGACCCAGGAACAGTAGAACTACTGAACTATTTTTGAGCATGAATCAAAGGCATGGGAAACTTCAAGCAAGGCCAGTTAACCTCATATCACACAGAGAATCTTCACAGGTAAAACTTCTGAACTACTATCCAGGAACATGGATTCTGGATCGGGAGGAAAGATCCTAACTGGGACCAAAGATCTAAGGGACATACACCCAGGTCTGATCCGCCTGTGGTGGGCCTGCCTTAGCAGAGGGTGCCTTGTGATTAAAAGGAAGAAACACTTGTGGACGACTGAAGATTCCCTGTCCCTAACATCCGCTGGTGGTCGCTACCATCTGCCGACATCTGCAAGTGCAGAGGACGTTCACACATACAAGGGACATTCACCGTCTTGTTCTATGTTCTAAAATGATTGTTGTGGGATGAGAAATGAGTCAAAATACTGTTTTGCAAGCTTCCTTCCCTCGCCCACTTAAAACAATTCTGGCATAAAAAATATTGGTCTGAAAAACTGCTAATTGCATTGAAAACTATGACTGTATCAAATGTGTTGGAACATTTTCTTCTTTCTTTTTTCTTTTCTTCTTTCTTGATACTCATTGGTAGATGGAAATATTTGTTGTTATTGATTGTTTTGCACTACAAAAGGTTAATTTCCTACTTGGACTATACCATGTATCTTAATAATCTCAATCAACAACTACTACGAACCCATGTGCTGTGTCCTGGAGTATAAAGTATTTTGCTGAGGTAAATGTTTTTTGGTTAAAGGAAGAATTCTTTGAGCTCAGTTTGAAACTTCACAACATTAATCAGTTTATCACAAATAATTATAATAAATGAGTTATAGACTTGCTGCTGTTATGAAACCCAAAATACAGTTTTCAAAAGACTGAATCAAGCACAATTATCTCTTCTATGCAGTAGATATTTAATCGCTCATTAGTCGTCCATGCGTATGTAATATGTGGGGGAGACAGAGAGAAAGAAAGGAACAACCTCCTTAATGAATTTTATGAGAAAGCCTTGCATCCCTCGGGCAAAATAAAAATTCCCCTCACTCTCTCAATCCACCTGTTCTTAGCAATTATGGAAAACACAATCTTGCACACACGGCCTCCCCCCCTGACTACTCGCACACACAAACAGCTCAGGAAATTAGGTATTTCTCCAGGGCTATCCCTCTGCTCCTAATAAGGGAATTGTTCAATGGTTTGTGTTATTCACACTTCGATAGCTTCTCAAGATATCTGAAACCAGTAGGGACTCTAAGACACCTGTAGGGACTTTAAATTGACAAATACATTGATTTCCTGAAGGCCAACCCCAACCATAACCCCTACTTGCTTGACTACAAATTAGACTCTCATTCCGAATACCATTCCTCTGATTAGAACCCTGTTTCCACTTCCTCGTCAACCAGTTCCTCTGTCCAGGAGAAGAGCTTGTCGTCTTCCTGTGTTGGAGGCAAAAACCACTGGATATGGTAATTTCGCACAGTGAGTGACGATACTTTCATTTCTGTGATCGCCTGCTGCTCACATTTTTACCTGGGTAAAACCTAGGAGACATCTAGATGATGATAATTGGCCGTTGATCTCAACAGACAGGAAAGCAGTCAATGGATGTAAGGGCCATACGGTTGAGATGAGGTTGAGGCTATAATGGAAAAAGTGGCAATCTTTCAATTCAACTCACATCCTGCACCCAGACCCCTGTTGTAAAGGCTTTGGCTCCAACTCCTCCAAAGGCTCCCCGAACAAAGAGGACAGGCTACTGACCTGGGGCATTCCAGACACCTCCAAGTCAGCGACATTTACCTCTTTAACACCAGAATAAGCTGGGACAAGCAGGTTTTGTAAATGCTTGCAACTGCGTCCTGCATCAGACGTCACACAACTGAAAGCTCTCTCACCTCCTTGTCTTCTCTAATTAGCAGGTTCACCATGGTGTCTTGTTTCCATCCGTCTTCTGCTGAGCTGGAGCTGATAAAAAACCCACCTCCAATGCTGAGTTTTTATGACCCAAGAGTAAATGCTGTTTGTGTCTATTCCCATTACAGGCAAAAGAAAGATGTTAGTGATTGTTTAACAAGATCACTTTTTACTCTTGAGTTTCTCACAGATTTTGCATAATTATCAAAGCTGCAGTTATGTGTTGCTGTTTTCTAGGTATATGATCAAAGCCAGTGACTGCAGCACCAACGTTGCAATTTATTAAAAAAAGGTTGAGCTGGAGCCAAAGCATCTAGTTAGTCTTACTTTAACACCCTATATGAGTTATTATACAGAACCTCAGTGGCAAGCCAGTAAATGTTTTGAGCTGTGTCAAGAGCATGTGCAGTTGTCAATGACGAGGTATTAAACAAACCTTCTTCTTCTTGGGGGGGGGTGTGGCCAAGGGGGTAGAGCGGGCGTTCTCCAACATGAAGGTTGCCGGTTCAAACCCCACTCTTCCCCATCTGCATGCGAAGTGTCCTTGGCAAGATACTGAACCCCTAAGTTGCCCCTCATAAATGTTGAGTGTACTAAAAATGTAAGTCGCTTTGGACAAAAGCGTCAGCTAAATGACATGTAATGTAATGTAATCTTCTTGTTTCATTCAACATTATATGCCAACATGTTCCTTGGTGTGTGTATACTGCTGTCTCTCACTGGTAATGTTGATTCCTAACTATACAGGAGAGGAAAAGGAAAAAGTGTCACCTCCAAAAGATGATAGAGAAGAAGAAAGAGTACTAATTAACTGGAAGTGCCCTGCAGCTCAAACAGGCTCAAATTTAAAACGAGTGAATTACTCAGAAGGTGAATCTGGCTCTGGTTGCTATGGTGTAAAACTGCAGCCACGGTCGAGATGTGACTGCTCTTCTGAGTACAGGGATGAGGTAAGAGAAGAGAAGACACTGCATTATATTAATCAGTGTTCCAAATGATATGACACATGGTCACTTGATTTGTTTGTCCATTTCCTTCCCTATTGAGATGGTTCATGGCACAGCACCTGCACAGCACCAGCACCTGCACGACAGACTTGAAGCTGCTCAAATCTTGGCAGCAGGGGGAATTTCGCCGTTGAGTATCTACACATTTATGATTACATTTTTCTGATACCAGGCGCTCAGCAGGGACTCTGAGAAGCTGGAGCTAAAGCTCATGCCTGAGGAAGAGAAACGGCAGCTGGACGAGATATGAAGTGAAAATGTCCTCTCCACTACCTGGCTGCATGGTGTGTTCCTTTAGTTCTTATCAGTATCCTTGTTACTAATACCTAGATAAGTATTTTGTCAGCAAGTTATTTGTATTTTTAGATTTTTGTAAACATTCTTTGAGTCATGTAATGAGTCATACAACGAATGTAAAATAAGGCCACTTTATACAGAACCCCAACTGACATATTCAAAACGGAGTGTAATTTTAATGTGGTTAAGTAAGTAGTACAAGTAAGTGTCTGATTATAAATAATTTAAAATACATATTAAGATTTATAGTGTAAATATTGGGAAAACAAGAGTAGTCCAAAGAGTAAAATTCACTGTAATAAACAACAAAAGATGTTTAATATATATTAATTGTTTGTTCTTTATTCAGAAGGAAATCACAAGGGAATACCTATGATAAAGGCTATGATAGCCGGAGATATTTCAGCCAAGATAATCAAAACATGCATTTATAAATTTAAAACCAGCTAAAGAACACGTCACCATAATCAGCCATAAACGTGATGTCAATATTCTGCTGGGAATATAAAGACAAACCCTGTTGAATTCTCTGAGTGCTCAAATTGACCTGAGGATGTTTGTTTTCCAACCTAAATTTGAACGTTACTCATCAAGCCGTGACTACTTACCGTTACAGAACAACACCTGCCAAGTTTCCAGAGGATTTAAACCATCACTCCGTTCGCACACACATATTATATCTGTACGTGTATGATTGTGTATGACGGCACGCCTGTATTTCCATTTTGGCAATGTCATCCTAATTCTTCGAGGGAAAGACAATCTGATACATAGTTTTAGTCACAATGGCCAAGCCCTTCAATCCTCTTAAGGCAGCTTTGTTTTGCTCATTCCCTGTCCGATGGGAATTGTGTTTGTCAACGTTGGACCAGGAGCTGTAATCCCATCCCCAGCCCACAAAACCCTCACTCACAAAATCTCTTTATTAATCCCACTGCCTCGGTTATCTACATGTTCTTCCTTCAATCTTGGAGCAGAATGTGTTTGTATGTATCTGCATGGGTTCTAGATGGGGTCATTTCTGAAAGCCTACGCAACACACAACTGTCCTCCAGCTATTCTAACTTTTAACAACTCATATCAGATCTGAATTTATTATTTCACTTCTCTCGTGCTTTTCTTTTCTTTTCTACTCCTTTCTGCTTCCATGTTCTTTCATCAATTGCTATTTTCGATCCATATTCTGAAGTTATTTCCTAACTGGTCTACTTTTCCCTTACTCTCAGCTCTCCTTTCCCTTTCTTTTTTAATTTCCTCCATTTGTCTCCTCTCTTCTATCCAGGTTTTCTCCAGCCCTGACATTTTGCCTCCTCTCCTGTCCTCCCCTGAACTTGGTGAAATCACACAGCAGATGTTTCGGAGCCCGGCTACTGTAGTTTGACTGAGAATGTGACAATCAGCGGCAGCGGCTGTGTCTCTGGGTTGACAACTTCTGCTGCGCTCTGCCTTCTTCTCTCCCTGTCATCTATTTGGCTGATGCCTCACAAAGACACATTCTGCTCCTCCATTGTGGCCAACACTCGCTTTGTATAAAGAGATGTGCAGCAGGGTATGTTAGAGACAGCAGAAGCTGCAATTTATCATATCAAGATTTAAGCCATGCGCACAGTTTAGTATTATGTAACACATTAGGGTTTCTACCAGCAAGTTCGATTACTTTTTTAAAATTTCAGTATAGACAAAAGTTGTGTCTTTTGAGTTAAAATTGTTAAGAAACAGTACATTTAAACTGTACTTTTGTAAGATTTTAACCAAACTTAATTCTCAACTAAACACAACTGTATAGTTTCTTTGCCTCAACCTGATCAAGTAGGTTTCCAGCCAAAACTTAACCAATCATACTGTTAACAATGTGTTTATCATTGTTACCTTTGTTCCTTCCACGTGTATGCTACGCTTGGTCATATCTGAGCCAGGATTGGGGAAAAAACACCTTAATGTCTTTTGAGGTTGAAGGACTTTAGCATTTGTTAAGTTGAACTAATGCAAGTTTGTTACGAAAGTTGATGAAACACTAACAGTACTGTTCTAACAAAAGTCGAAGATGTATATAATACAACCAGAATTCAAAGAAAAGGACAAAAATAAAAAAACAATGACAACTATGATTATGTTCAATAATGCATTGGTCAAGAAGGCTTCCAAAACGATTAAGACATCTTCTCCAACCAGGTAGTGATATGTAATAATAATATGCAGAGCAATTCAATATTGTTTATGTATTACACTAATAGGAAGAAAATGCCTACTTTTCTGACAATAGTGTTTGCATGTGTGAGTGTGTGAGAATGTGTGTGTTTGCTTGCATGTGTGTAATCCAGGGATTAGGTCATCCTGCTCTGGTCCAGCAGTGAGCCAGATTACACGCTGGCTCCAGCCAGCCAGACTCAAATCCTGCCCTTTTCACTCACTGCCTCTAATTAAATGAAGCTGAAGGGTAAAATGAACTTCTTCAAGACACAGCAAGAAAGCTCAGTGGACACACGCTCTATGAGACTATGTGTTCATGTGGTCTCAAGTAGGTTCGGAAGGAGTGTGTATGTGTGTTTGTGGGGCAAAAAAAGCAGGTTTGTGTCATGTTTGAACATAAAACACATGTAGGAGCATCTGCTACAACATTCAGTGATGTCTGAAATCTTCCAAGGTCTTTAGTGCTGTATATGTGCTTCATCATTTGTGTAGGAAATGCATCGCCTAAGAGCTACACTTTATTTTGGTCCCAATCATATGGCATCTCGCTGTAACTCCATTGAAGGAATGCACACTTACTTAATATGTATATTATATTGCAACACAGCACCTTAATTATTTGTGACAATGCATCCACACCTATACAATCATGCCTGAATCGGCATTACACATGACCATGCACATATACTGCCGATGTCTGCACCAATGTAAACAGGCGGCAGATTGTCTACTCTGAAGTTGGTTGATTACTTGCAAAAAGCTAGAAACATGAAACAGGAACGGTGAACTAGACTTGCATTCACCACTGATAGATGAGGTTGATAACATTCTCACAAGGGAAAAGGATTGTGTGATAAAAGGGTGACTGATGTCACATTCAGGAAGCGAACAGTTGCCTGATAAGTTACATGCAACCCTACATTTAACACCTAAAACGAGTCCTACAGCGCTTCCAGGACACTAAGAGGCTTGAAAACATCAATGCGATAATGATTATCTCTGCCGAGGAGGTTCCGTTTTTACCCCAGTCCCTTTGTTTGTTGGTTGCTTTGATTGTTAGCAGGATTGCACAAAAACAACTTAACAGATTTCCATGAAATTTGTTGGAAGGATGAAACATGCGTCAGGGAAGAACCAATTAAAATGTTGGTGCTGATCCAGATCAGGGGCGTTTTTTTTTTTTTTTTCACTTTCTTTTACAAAGCCAGGTAGGGTGTTTTTCCCAGGGAATCATTTGTGGATCTGGATGAAATAAATCAGGCACATTTATGGAACTGATGTCCAAAAGATATTACCGTTGATATAGTTGTAGGGGTAGAGTAAAGATTTCATTGGGCCTTTTTTATCCTTGGTGTCTTGTGTTCTAGCAGACATGTGAAATATCATGAGTCACAGTCTGAATACTGTTTGAACCGAAAGGGCAAATGTGTTCAGATAAAATGTTATAAAGCATTTTAGAACAAATTGAAATTAATTATAGTCCAACTGAAATAATTTCTCCGCAGATAAAAGCAATGTGTTATTAAACATTATATTGATAGTTCTGTAATGTTAAACAGAAGAAAAAATGTCTTTGGCAAAATACAATGCAACAGGAGGTTTTCGCCTAGTCACAACAGCATCAAATCTTCTGCGTTATTCAGGCTAGAGGGGGCTGCAGCAGACTGACCCAGGCAATAACGTATGAACTCTGCTGCTCGGATCACGTGATCATGTTTACAGCTTTCCGACACAAAAGTCTCTCAAGGTCTTGTCTGTGTCGTCAAGTTTGTCATCGCTTTTTCACCAGGAGATATTTGTTTTCTTTTTGTTTTGAAAATGTGTGGGTCTCATACTAGGAGGTCAAGCGGATAAAGTCTTGAGAAACTACGGAGCGTCTCACTTGGACATTTGCGGTCACACCTGCACCTCCTCTGGAGTCTAGTGCACATCTGAAGGAAGAACTATGCGTGTTCATCACAACTCACAAGAAGACAGTGTGTTGTTAGCACTGCAATTTAAGAGTTGGGATCATATGTGACATCTGATAAATCAGCAAACTGAAGATACCATTGAACTGTTTGATAGCTCATTTAATAAGGTGTAACCCCAAAGTGGGACAACCCAGTTACAACCCATTACATATCATGGTGATCTTTCCAGTCGTGTTTGTGTAATGCTACTAACTATATATATATATATATATATATATATATATATATATATATATATATATATAAACATAACATGCAGTTCTGTAAAAAAATTATAAAAGACAAACATATGATCTTACTATTTACCATTAGCTAAAGAGACAACATCAACGTCACCTCCTTTTATTAACCTGTGACAGCATAGATCTCAACAATGTACAGGACAGATCAGTTCAGCCTTCTTTTGGGAACCACTGCAGGAATTGACTCGTAATTTCATCATAACTTTCAAATTCTGCATGGAGTTACAGTTGAGACAGTGATAAAAGCCTGGTGTTTCATTTAATTGGTTGCAAAGAGCCCTTCACTTCCACCATTAAAGATCTGAGCCTCAGGATACACAGAGCATCAGGCTGAATTACACAAAGTTAAACAGGGTCGCCATGTCTCCTCTACCACTCCAAGCACCAAAGAACTTATTTCATCATCATGTTTGCAGTTAAAAGGATTTGTTGAAACACTCTCACCCCACTTCTGGCCTTGTTTACAGAGTATTTTATGCTAATGAAGACACTCTCCTTCAGTTCACTTGTTTGCCATGGATTTGAAACAAGAACTGGCAGTATGTGACAGCTAACATGCCTGATTTTTCATCTTGTACGCGGCTGTGAAAGGTTTGATTCTATTTATAATGCAACCGAAGCAAACAGGAGCTGTATTTTGAGACTCTGCACGTCAGGATCTGTAACAGTGAAAAGCCAGGCAGTTACAACCTGTCAGGGAACTGCAGAGTACTTAAGTCTGCACCCACCGATGCCCTGTAAACAAAATGTTGTGAACTCAAATACTGCAAAATCTGCACACAACCCCTAGGCAATAAAACTGATGCATTGACTTTTGCGGTGAACAATTGGAAGAAGGGAGGAGAGTGAGACAGGCCCGAGGGGGTAAAATGTTTAATGTGCCTAAAGTTAACCTGAAGTCAACCTTAACTAAGCCTCAGTGAGTGTTACTGTTTAAAAATTCACACTATATATTGTTTACAGGTTGAATTTTAAAAGGATAAAATCAAATTTCTTCCAAGTATTTGTTATACACACAGTATGTGGAGTAGGACGATATACCGTGACTACAGCTAAGACACAGTGGTATCTTCACTTTCAACTTCCAACTTTATTTGTCCCCATAGGGCAATTAGGGGTTACAGCTAGGGCTACAACACATAAGACATAGAACATGAACGTATAGTACAATAGGGGATCAGCGGTTCTCTCTCTTTTTTAACAGCCATTATCAGGGACATGGTCATCAGAGACATCATCTTGTCACTGTCACCACCACCATACAAGAGCCATATTGTCTTGTGTTGTCTCATGTCATTGAAAACACTACAACACACAAAGCCAAGGGATACGTCTTTCTAACACTAACTCTTCCCCCATCCTGAAGTTAGATCTATACTATTTAATCTCTCTCTATATATATAAACATTTCTTGAATATTTAAATACATATTATACACAATTATATATATGTAGATGAATTCTCTAAAACAACAAATTCATTGAGTCTTGGCAGCATATAAATGTCTCCAGCTTAGACACAGTGGTGCTTTGAGCTAAACGCTAATGTCTGCCAACGTTCTTCCACTGACAATGCTGACGTGCTGATGTCGAGCGGCTTCAATGTTTATCATGTTTACCATTTGAGGCTTTGCAATTCAACATACTGGCATTGGATAATGAGTGCGAAATACAAAGTACAAACTTAAGCTGATGAGAATGAGAATGAAAATTACTTTCATTCGTTTTATTTCGTTTTATGTATTTATACATAAAACCTTTAAAAAGAAACATTTAAGAATTGATCAGATGATGGTGGAAGACGCAGAGCTGAAAAAAACTGTGAATAAACATAGTGGTTTAATTTAACCGTCTCAAACACGCCTGCTGATACTGCACTCCTTTCCTCATTCTGTAGTTGCCACTGCCAATACTGCAAACAGATCCCTATTCATATTTGCAATGCCCCAACAGCATGAAGATGTGTGTTTAGCTGTAACAAGGTTCACAAATTCCCTTTAGCGTGAATAAAAATACTAATTGCGACATCATTTGAATTCAATCTCATCTACATGTGCAGTGCCTCGGAGAGAAACACCCTTCACCATTGTTAATGAGTGAAATGGGTGTGAAAAGAACTGGGAGTTGAGATTAAGAGCTCAGTGTTTACAGGCTTATTAGATCATTTGCCGCCACAGCGTTAAATAAAAGTTTCTGTCAGTGCCATAGGGCAGGTCCATTTTTTTCTGATTGTTTCAAGTGTTGTGAAGTGAATCACCATCAATTGAGAAAGAGTTTGCCTCTTAACCAAACACAGCATGAACTCACTCCCACTGTTACACACAAACACCACGGCACAGTCTCAGAAGTATACACTTTGAGGTTTTGTAGACTCCGTTCCTTTCCTTCAACCTGGTCTATCCTCTTCCACTTGCTCTCCTGCTTTCCTTCAAACAAAATATCGCACCAGTCCTCATTCACCATGGCTAGACATTACTGAAAGCCCAAATTACATCCTAAAATGTTATATGTTTTAAGTGCTTTTTGTTTACTTCTTGACATTTATTTGACAACGCCTTCGAGCTTCTTTGCAGTCGGCTTATTAAGAACATCAGCTAAACAAGCCTGATTTGTGGTGTCATGCTTCTTTCCGACACAACAACCACAGTCTGCAGCTACTTGAGTCTGGAGGCCAGGTCATAGACCAGCTCGGCTGCCGGAATGGGAATTCTCTACGTCTGGCAGAAAGAAAAAAAGTTGGCATAAAACTAGCACCACGAGATGTTTAGTGATCTTGATGCATCAACAGAGAGCATTCTAACCCAAGGACATGCCTCACTGTGAGCTTTCTATTTCAATGACAGCATGAGCAGCTTTACATTTCTCTGTTACGTCCGCTCTCTCCGCCTGATACTTCTCACAAGCTGCAAGATGAACTATCAGGTGCAGAGACTTACACACACACACACACACACACACACACATATAACCACCGTTCAAACATACTTCTAATTTCCTGACACTATTCCTAATTCACCATAACATTTGATAAAGATTGACTTTAAAGCTTTTTAAATGGAAAATATGTAATGTCTTTAATCGTTGGGGACCGTGCTTATGTCCATTGTGTGAGTCCAGAACAAATATGTCAACTGAAATGACAATCAACACTGCGGTATATAAACTGTGATAAATTACACACTATGCATCTTAGTGTGGAGGCTAACACTGTATGTTTAGCATTTTGTATTGTACCACTGCACTGTGCTCCCCAACTTCGGCTGTTCAATCCCCTGCATCCGCTTGTGTTGAGCCGTGGAGAAACATTGCTCTTCCACAGGCAGAACTGGAATAGCATTGTAAAAAAGCAATGGGACGAAGATAAACAAGTAAACAGCCTACAACCTTACTTCCACGTCAGTCACAGTTTCAGGGCTTGGTACACTAGGTCCATTGGAGTACAGTCACATTTAGTTTCTACGGTTCTGGCATAGTTTCTGTACAGCTTTGTTGGTTTCAGTGGCTCAGACCTGTACTATCCAAACACAAGCAGGACAAGATAAAATGATGATCTCCAAATTTGGCCTCCATAGCCTGACAACAATAAAGAACAATGGGATGGCCATGAAAAGACACAACTGTAAGAAACAGAGGTACTCTCCTGTCGCAAATACAAATACAAATGTCCTGCAGTGTCAGATGACTTACCTGCACTGCTTCAACTTCAGTGCCTCAGAATCATACACACACAGTAATACACAGGTGTACACACACATACTACCGTACAACCTTGTTCAAATGTACCCTTTTGCACTTTTCGATTTCTTTTGTCGTGCCCATCATTCCCATTGTCCCAGCTCACTGGATTCTAACTGCTGGCCTCTTTCAAAATTACATATTTGGATTTATCAAATATAAATACCATAATCATTTTGCCAGTGAGGGGGACAGTGAAGAATTAAAAACTGCATGTGATGATTTCAAGTTTCAGGATCACTTTTTAGTCAAATTAAACCAATAATGTAATTTCACTAATGACATGCATAGAGGAAACACAGTTATGTATGTAAACTGTTTCACAACATTGCATCATCGCTTTCATCTTTGTACTTTTCACCAACTTCTACAAAATACTGCTACAGTCAGGGCTCAACTCAATAAGGGGTCGGCAACCTTTACTATCAAACGAGCCATTTTACCCCCTTTTCCACCAAATAAAATTCGCCTGGAGCCGCAAAACATATTAAATAGGACAGCTTATACATTTTTATCTTAGTGTAGAGCCAGTTCGCACTTAAAATGAACAAGTTCAAAGTTCAGTTCATGCAGATGAAAATGAACTAGTTCAACTTCATAGTTGAATTCATACGATTCTGAACTAAGTTCAAGGTTCCAAAAATGAAACTGAACCCTAACCCTTGATTTTTTTATTTGGATGATTAAGGTGAAAGAGTTACGAGGTGAAAGAGTCACTCCGGTCCCTTTAACACTGAGTCCTGACTGTGAGTCACATCACGTGTTGTTGTACTGAGCACAAAATGTCGACGAGTCATTTTTCATGATGTGTGTGTGTGTTTGTGTTAGTTGACTGGTGTAAACACATTTTCTCTCGCTCCTGGTATTTCACATGATGGCCTGATAGGATGCTGATTTAAAAAATTGACGTGAGTGAAGTTCAACTCATGAAAACTAATTTGTTCAGTTCATCATTGAAAAAAAATAGAATTGTTCATGCAAAATACTGTACAGGGAGCCACTGCAGAGGGGCTGAAGAGCCGCATGCAGAGCCGCCCCTGTCCATCATGATGATATAGATAACTATTTATAACTGTTGTATTCATTTCAAGTTAAAGGAGGAGTTTTACCCTGAGAAAATAAATCTGACTGTTTCCATCTTACAGGCCGTTGCGACCTCAGGGCAAGCAAACATAAACCATTCATGATGATATCTAAAATGTTACTGCAGAAATCATGGATGAAACAACATATAATTTGTTGTTTCGACCTTGATAAGCTACCAGGCACTTACCCTAAGGCTCTGTTTTAGATACACTTTTCATTTTCAACTCACCTGTAACCGTGCTGTGTGTCCACACACACTCCACCATTGAAGCAGGGGTTTCTGGGATATGCGGCGCATGGCTGATGGGATTGCTCTCTACCTGTGCAGGAGCACGCAGCGGTGGATTCCACTGTCACAGATACAAGACTCATAGTCCCACAATCCACCACCGTGGGTGTGTCTCGAACATTCAAAACGCTTGTGCAGCCCCCGGTCCCGGCACAATCCGAAGAGGGACACTCATCCGCCCGCACCTGGGACACGCTGACCTGCAGGAATGACTGGAGCTGCATGGAGAAAGACAGAGACGAGGATGAAACACAACATGTCTACTTGGATAAAATCTGTTTTATTTTATTTTAGGTGACCAGAGAAAAGAGGCCCCACAATAGAGTTTGCACAAGCATCTGTACTCACCATTATGCATAATTTAGTCTTTTAAACTCTTTTAACAAAAATCCCTCAGCAGCTTCCCACCCACAAAGAGGTTTAAACCACACTGTGGATTTAATACATTACTGGAGCTTATTCCACAGTCTGATCAGAAATCCATCTTATCACAGATAAATGTCTAAACCTCAACCCAGACCCAAACCTAAACCTCAACTTAAAACTTAAATGTCAACATCATCCTCAAGTAAATATAACTTTTAAATAATGACTCAGGGTCAAAATGTGGCCTACAATGTGCTGTAGGAGACGAGGGATAAGCAACAGCTGGAAGACAGAAGCAACACGAAGAACGGATCTTCAGCTCTGTGCCACGTTACACTGTCTCACATCTGATTGCTTTTAAAGGTGTGATTGATTGCTGTTATATTGCGAGATCTACTTTGACCTCCCTCAGACCGTCACCACGGTCTTAACACGAATGATGTCCTCATCTCCCTATCCTCGAGACCAAATATCAACAATGTCACGTGAGTGACCTTAAGGGGGCTGGGCTCACCGCCCATAAAGCTCGCCGGTGAGCGCGGCCGCCTCCTCTTTTCTTTACTCGCCTCATCCGAGACCGACAGGTAAGTGATATATTTTGGGACTCCACGTTTATCAATCCGACACTTTTGTGCCGGCTCCTTGTGTCCCTGAGGATTGTTTGTGGTTTTCCCCTTCTCTAATAGCGAGGCAGAGGGTTACACTGCATGTGTTAAGCTCTGCTCTTTGTTTTGTTTCTCTTTGAGGCACAAGGCCCCTGCGTTGCCTCCAGGTGGCACAGAAACTCCTGTTTTTGGCCTTTCAGCATCTGGCTTCACCCAAAGCAGTCTTTATCCCAGGGATTGTAAATCGAGCAGCAAACCTCCTGTCCAGGACTGGTCCTCTCCCAGGAGAATGGAGGCTTCATCCAGAGGTTGTATCCCTCCCATGGAGTTGGTTTGGCACGGCTCAGGCTGATCTATTCGCATCAGCAGAGACATCCCACTGCAGGACGTGATTCTCTCTGAAAAGCCAGGGAGGTCCCCTAGGCCTAGATGCACTATCTCAAGATTGGCCGGAAGGGTCGTTGTACGCTTTTCCTCCATTCCCTCTGATTCCCCAGGTACTCAACCGTGTTGCCTCGGGCCACTACGAGGTGCTGTTAATAGCCCCCAGGTGGCCAGGGAAGCATTGGTTCCCAACGCTCCTTCGCCTGGTTCACGGTCAACTATGGGCCCTGCCAGTCAGGGCAGACCTCCTCTCACAAGCAGAAGGTCAGATATGGCACCCCAGAGCAGACATCCTGCAGCTTTGGGCTTGGCCCCTTCTCAGTACCTCTCTCAAAGGTTAGATGAGGCTGTCCTGAGGACCATAAACAATGCCCGGGCTCCCTCCACTCGGGCTAACTATGGCCATAAATGGAGTGTGTTTTCTACATGGTGTCGCAACAGACAGGAAAATCCAGCCACTTGTCCTATTGAGCTGATTCTCCGTCTCCTTCAGTCACTTTTGGACTCTAACAGGGCGCCTAGCACCGTTAAGGTATACACTGCCGCAATCTCTTTCTTCCATGAGACAGTGGGAGATGTTACAGTTGGTAGACATCCTCTAGTGTCTCAGTTCATTAAAGGAACACACCGCCTGCGACCAAGCAGGGCCCCCATGGCTCCATCGTGGCAACTCCCCTTGGTATTACGGTCCCTGATGCAGTCTCCCTTTGAACCCATAGGGCAATCCAGCCTTAAGTCTCTATCTTACAAAACAGCTTTCCTCCTGGCTATATGCTCTGCCAAAAGGGTGAGTGAATTGCATGCTCTGTCTACAAGTGACGATTGTCTAAGATGGAGGGCAGGTGAATCAGGTGTATCCCTCTGGCCAAACCCCTCGTTTTTGCCTAAGGTCATAAACCATCAGACGGTAAATCAGGTGATCGAGATCAGCACTTTTCAACCTGATCCGTCTCTACTACAGGAGGAAGCCGGCCTGCCTATGTTGTGCCCAGTGAGGGCACTGAAGGCTTATATTGCACGCACAAAGTCTCTGAGGGGCTCATACTCTCAGTTATTTGTCTGTTTTGGGGGTAAAAAAGTCGGCCACCCTGTGTCTAAACAGTGTTTCTCCCATTGGATCGTTAATACTATCGCTGAGGCCTATTCTGGACAGAACATACCAGTCCCAGATTCCTTGGTAGCTCATTCCACCAGGAGTATGGTCACTTCCTGGGCTGCTTTAAAGGGGGTCCCTCTTTCAGAAATATGTGCAACAGCAACATGGAGTGCTCCCTGCACATTCTCTAGATTCTACAGGGTCAACGTGGCTTCCCCCACACCATTGGCTTCCGCAGTGCTGCTCTCAGCTGCTGGGCGAGGATGTGAGGCAGCAGAGTCCTCTGTTCTTCGTGACCCTGATGATACTAGTCATCCGTGTTAAGACCGTGGTGACGGTCTGAGGGAGGTCGAAATAGATCGTAAGTTATGACCATAACTATGGATCTATGAGACCGACCGATGACCGTCACCCTCTTTTGTCACTCAGAACGGGCTGAGGCGTTCAGACAAGGAGGAGGCGGCCGCGCTCACCGGGGAGCTTTATAGGCGGTGAGCCCAGCCCCCTTAAGGTCACTCACGTGACATTGTTGATATTTGGTCTCGAGGCTAGGGAGATGAGGACATCATTCGTGTTAAGACCGTGGTGACGGTCATCGGTCGGTCTCATAGATCCATAGTTATGGTCATAACTTACGTTATTTGCTCTTTCAAAATGTCTTTGAGCATTGTTGAAAGCAGTATACAAATCATTTATCTTAATCATATTTGTATACCTGCTTATTTTTGATGGTTTAATTAAACTGAGTCCAATCCAGCTGTAGCATGAGCGTTTTACTGGCATACTTGGCCATAGCTTGTCACTGTCCAGTGTATACATCTACAATTCTGTCTTAAACCAACATATACACATGATGGGGGGTTAATCCCATCCTTAATCAAAAGTAAATGGGTTTTAGTGATTAACTAAAAGTAATAGTTTACCCAGACTTAATTCTTTGTCTGTATGAGTACAAATGAAGCAATGAATGAAAATCAAGGGACTGACATTCATCCAACATGTGACTCTATGACAAATCCCTCATTGATCCATAACATCTGGCTAATGTAGATTACACAGACCAATAAATACATGTGCATACGCACACACTGACAAACAGCACAACGATGATGTGGAAAGTGCAGGTTAAGTTAAGGAATGCCTTACACTACAGTAGGCAGGTTTAATAGAGATCAAGCTGTTTTTTTCTGCACCAATTCCTGAAAAAGTGGGCTAAAGGGTGATGGGCTAAAAGGAAACTATTCCTCTCTAGGTTGAGCTGTTTGATAAAGCAATCAAAAGGAAAATGAAATGAAAATTGGATATGTGCCGAATGTGAATGTGTGTGTGTGTTTGTGTGTCCGGTGTGTGTGTGTGTGTGTGTGTGTGTGTGTGTGTGTGTTTGTGTGCGTGTGTGTGTTTGCGTGTGTGTGTGCTTGCATCTGGTTGTGCTGGTAAGAGTGACACTGGTCAGGTAGCTTTCCACTAAGTTTTTCAAACACAGTCTCACACACACACACACACACACACACACACACACACACACACACACACACAGTGTAAGTGTTGAACCGAAGCAGAGGTCACTTGATGCTCAATGTTCTGGACTGATTGGACCTCATTCAGTGTGACTGGATTGTGTTCACTAACCATGCACTTCACATCTACTCCACTTGTTTCCCTTGAAATGGCCTGTGCTGAAGAGGCTGCAACTTTAATACAGGTTATGTTTTATGGATCAGTGTTATCGCTGAGTGATTCTCGCATCCCTTGAGCCAAACACTTGCCACTACCAGCTGTGGTCTTTTTTCCATTCAAAATCACTGACTCTCATTTCACCATGTGACATCAATGCTCCTTTTGATAGTCAGTGCTACTATTCTTTTTTCCCTCTTAGACTTAAATGTTGTGAGGATATACGCAGCCTTTTGTGAATTAATTGAAACAAGTGGGAATGATGAATGGTTAATGAAGAAGAGGGCCTGTTACTTATCATATATGTATATCTCTATAAACCTTCCTCCCTCTGCTTAAAGTGCCATTCAATTCTACAAGACTGTGGCAACCCTTTGTAACACACTGGGTTGTGGGACAGTGTAGTGAGTGGAACATGTGATTACAGTCAAGGTTGGTGTTACAGGAATGCCTATTAAGTCTTTAATTTAATAATGTCCTTTTATTAGATTGGCTGTCCTGCAAATCAGTCCACTTGTGAACGGTGTTAATGTAATGTGTCTCAAGTCTACTCAGAGTCAAAGCAAATCTCTCAGCCTTTAGAAAGCTCAGGAACTAACACACTCAACAAAGATGTTTTATTAAAGTATGATATAAGGATAAAGTGCTTTTACAGGCTATTTCATTTAGGCAAGGAAAACAAAAATGTGTTTTCAATGGTCATGCAACAATGCAATTTGGCCATTTAAATGCCAATATTGTATCAAAAAATGTTATGCCAAATAAATGCCAGGAAAATGTGAGTCTATTGTTGCGCATCTATATCAGATAAGAATCACCATCTGCTGATATATCCCAATATGGTAAGTGTAGTAAGCAGGATAAAGTAACTTTTTTAATTCTCTTCAGGTAAATCTTTAAATTATTAAAAAGAAAATAATTTTGTATGTGAGGATGTGTGTTTTAACCTGCACATCTGGGGCTGTATCAACAAACATGAGGAAGGAACAGAGACAATTCAACATAACGATCGTGTTGATAATGAGGATAGAATGATAGAATGGGCAGTGAAGTTGACAGGTCTAATCATAAAATTAAGACTCTATTAAGAACTGGAGTCAATAGTTAAAAAGTTGGAATAATAGTCAATACTTTATTCCATAAAATAATTCCTTCTTAATATGCTGTAAACCTACAAATGCAAAGGCCAACATGAACAATAAGCAGCCTATTGACATGCTGATTGTTATTTTATTTGATTCAAAAGTTTGAAATTAATGGAGGAAAAACAGCTTACATCAGTTTCTCTGATATATAAGTCGCTCTGTTGGTTGCCTTGTAAATTTACCTAAAACCAGCAGGCAAGCAAACATCAATGGAAGTGAGTAAAAGAACCAGATAACCCAGTTGGTAAAAGGAACAATGTTTAGCATTAGCTCATTTAGTTGACGTGTGTAAAAGTAGTCTTAGAGGAGAATTCACCTCCTGGTGTTTATAGCACAGGCCAAGGGCCGACATGGGGACAATCGTATTGAGCCTAATTTTCTCTGGTTGTGCTACACCACTGAGGAGTGCATGTGACAACAATTGGGAGCGATGTGTTACTGTGAGTGAGGACATACACACAAACAGGGTTTCTCAGACAGGTGACTGCCATTTCACTGGCACAAGTTATCACAATAACTTAAAAAACATTATCTCCTCTGCTATGCGGATGAAACCCAGTTATACTTGTCATTAAACCTGAACAAAGTAATCAATTAACTAAACTTTGAGCATGTCTCAAGGACATAAAAACCTGGATGACCATCAAATTTCTCTTATTAACCTCAGATAAAACAGATGTTCTACTACCTGTCAGGAACTTGGGAGTTATCTTTGATCCTGATTTGTCCTTTAATTCACACCTAAAACAAATTTCTAGGACCGCCTTTTTCCATTTGCCTAATATTTATAAAATTAGACATGTCCTTTTGTAAAAAGGTGCAAAAAAACTAGTCCACGCATTTGTTACATCGAGACTGGACTATTGCAATTCATTACTATCAGGCTCAAGCAGTAAGTCGTTAAAGACTCTACAGCTTGTCCAAAAATGTCGCAGCACGTGTCCTGACGAGAACCAAGAAAAGAGAGCACATTTCTCCAGTATTAGCATCACTACAATGGCTTCCGGATAAATCTAGAATAGAATTTAAAATTATCCTGCTCACCTTCAAGGCCCTGAATAACGCAGGGTTCACACCGGACGCGGAAGCGAAGCGAGGCGTAAGCGCTAATCCCTAGATCGCCGGCGCTTGGCGGTTCACACCGGGCGCGGTAGCGACGCCGAAGCGCCGCTGTTATCAGCCTGCAGTAAAAACGGCATTTCATATTTTTTTTCAAGCATATACTTACTTGTTGCTCTAAAAGTAACTGCAACAGCGTCCCAACATGTGTCCTCCTTGGTGTTGTCTTTATACAACATGTTCCGAGGATCATACAATTCACTGCACTTCTCCACTTCAATTATTAATTTAATGTCATCCATGTTGAAGAACTTCGCTGTTTGCTCCGTTAAATGTCGGGTGTCGAGGGTAAATTACATATTCTCCACTCAAACCTATGTGGAGAATACGTAGCCCCCCCCTCTCTCTCTCTTTTTATCTTTATGACTGCTTGTGTAGCTGTAGTGGATGGGCAGAGGGGGACATTTAATAATGTGGTCGGTAAAAGTGGTAAAATTAAAACTCCTGGACAACAGAAGATGAATACAAAGTATGGGATGCATATTTGATCATTAATCTGACATTAAATATGTCGTCAATATCGTTTAAAATCATTTTTCAGTGTGTTTCCTGTCGCAATACGCTCGCATCAAGTGGAAAAAATAGACTCCACGCCGAAACGATCGCTGCACGGCGCGAGGCAGCCGCGGCGCAACGCTACGCTTCCGCGTCCGGTGTGAACCCGGTGTAATATGGCGCCATTTTACCTTAAAGAGCTGTCAGTACCCTATCAACCCACAAGAGCACTCCGTGATCCGTGATGATCTTGCGGACTGCTGATAATAGATCAAGATATTGAAGTTAACCTTATAATATATAATAATTAAAATATATATATATATATTGCTATTTAGGGATCGAGGAATACTGGGTTCGATGGAGGTGTGACTCTCTGTCAGCCTGGCTACAGTGCTGAAGAGAAACCTGGGGTTGTTTTTATTCTCTTCTATTAGTTTTGAATAGTAGGCAGCTCTTGCTTTGAGGAGAGCCTGTTTATATTCTTTAACACTATTCTTTCGTCTATGAGGTTTTCAACATGGTTGCTGGAGCGCCACTTCCTTTCTAGTATTCTTGATAATTGTTTTAACTCATTTGTCTGGGAATTATACCACGGAGCTAATTTACTATGTTTGACATTTTCTTTTTTAGAGGCGCTATTGAGTCTAATGTTATTCATAATGAGTCTGCAGAGCTATCGACGAGGTGGTAGATCTCAATGGAGCTCAGGGTTTTAAAGAATTTGTTCTTTATATCTACTGATAATATGGATTTAAATGTAATTGGAATTATTTCCTTAAATTTAGATACAGCACTATCAGGTAGACATCTAGAAAATTAATTTTTTGTTAGCGGCATATATATACTTATTGAAAAAAGGTTATTAAATTATGGTCTGATAGAACTGGATTGCGCGGAAGTACTGTTAAATGTTCAATTCCTACACCATACGATAATACAAGGTCAAGTGTGTGGTTACAACAATGAGTTGTTGTAAACACTGACTGAAACCAATTGAGTCTAGTATCGAAAAAAAATTCGGTATAAGCCCCCAGAGTACGGTAAACTACAGCAAATATGATTGGCTGTTTACCCTCATCAATGCTGCTAAAAACTTTAATCTGGATGATGTTTTCCTACACGTGGCATCTATTGCACTTTTGTCTGTCCTGGGAGAGGGATCCCTCACATGTGTCTCTCTCTGAGGTTTCCACCTATTTTTACCCTGTTAAAAGGGTTTTTAATAGTTTTTCCTTACTCTTGCTGAGGGTTAAGGACAGATGAT
This sequence comes from Platichthys flesus, assembly GCF_949316205.1. Taxonomy (NCBI): domain Eukaryota; kingdom Metazoa; phylum Chordata; class Actinopteri; order Pleuronectiformes; family Pleuronectidae; genus Platichthys; species Platichthys flesus. The sequence goes on along the minus strand of NC_084945.1, from coordinate 26,707,601 downwards.
GTCTCACCATGTTAAAGCCCTATGAGACAAATTGTGATTTGTGAATATGGACTATACAAATAAAATGTGATTGATTGATTGATTGATTAAGAATCACTTAAGCCTCTTAAAAGTCCTACTCCTTCCAACAGTTGTTCACCTGCGGAGCTTTCTTCAGGGCTGAGATGCTTTGGAGGTAACCTCTATCTTTCCCAAGTCTTAACTGTGAGGGGGAATTCTCAGGAAATTCAATCCACACTGTGTATATATGACCCCTGGTGTCTGCTGTGTATTATTCAGCCGTTGTGAAGTCAGGAGGAACACTGCAAATGTGAAAACCAGCAAAGATGGCATGGTTGTTTACAGATTTAATCTAGCCGATGATATAAGCTATAACCATGTTAAACAGGATGACAATGCCTCTGTCCACATGTAACAAGGGCTCACTCAATCATTTTACGAGAAGAGAAACCAGAATGTATCACAAGCCACGGCCTTCACAGTCAGTAGAGCTCTCCACTCCTCAAAACACTCTATGAGGAAATATCTTCTGGTGTGTCATCCATCCAGTGACGTTGATTAAATTCCCCCACTTCTTCACCCTGTAAACTGCTGCTTCATTTGGACTTTTTTCTGCCTGTTTAATACCTATATTCATATTATTTAATTTAATTTAATATTACCCACTCCTTCACCCTGTAAACTGCTACTTCATTTGACTTTGACTTGACTATGTTATATTAATACATATATTCATATTATTTAATTTAATATTCCATTCACCCTGTAAACTACTGCTTCATTTGACTACATTATATGTTATGATGTGATATGTTATGTTAGATAGCATGTTGTTTTTTTTCTATCCTCTGAATAGTCACCATGTACATTCTGCTCCTGAATCATACAAATACACTTACTTCACATATACTTATCTTATTTAATATTCCCCACTTCTTCACCCTGAAAAGTGTTGCTTCATTTGAGTTTATTTGACTTTAATTTGTTATATGATATACATATATTCATATTACTTAATTTAATATTCACTTGACTGTGTTATGTTATGTTACAATGTTATGTTATATGTTGTGTTATTTTTTGTCATTTTGTAAAGTTGCCTACTGCGTAGATGTTTGCCTGCCATGTCATAAGAATTTCACTGCTCCGAGGTAATTTAACATCGTCCTCATGTTTGTTCAAGTTTTAGTTGGACAGTCGGTCAATGTATGAGTAACGTCCCGAGTTACAATATGGAGTTTCACAACAGAGTTTCAGTCCCGAGTAACCAGTACAGGGTACGTCAGAAGAAATGAAGTGTAACCGCTGGTCTCGAACAGTAACGTTCTTAGGAGGAATGTGCACATTCTCTTCCTTGCATCCCTCCATGTTTGCAGTGTTTCTGCAGTGTTGTGGTTAGCCTGTGGTAGCTAACAAGCTGCCAGCTCAGCAACAAGTCCGCTTGGTGCTGTGTTCAGTGTGGAGGGGTGGTGGTGGAGTTGACAGGGACGGGGGCTGGTGGGTACAGAGGCTGGACTGATACCAGCTGGGTGGGGCTGTGAGACGAGTGCAATCCAGAGTGACATCATATGGGGAGGAAGTACGGAACAAGACGTTTCAATAACATATTTCTAAGAATAGAGTCAGCGGAGTGACTGTTTTCATACTTTGAGGCTCCCTACTGACCCCTTCAAGTATAAAGGATAGTAAAAGCCCAGACAATTTATTTTACAGAATATGTGCCCTTTAATGTTTAATACTAATTTAGTTTGAGTCACAGTAACATTAACAGAACATGAAGGGGAAATACGGAAGCAGTGTAATTACCAAACCTTTGGAGACAAAACGTATGAAACATGTTGAGCACACATGGACAAGTTTCTTAGTTTTTTTTTTTACCTTTTTGAATCATGAATAGTTGATTCATGAATAGCTTATGAAAAGCATTGGGATCAATTGTAACTGGTCAATTAAAAGGTGAACATGACAAACTTAATTATAATGTCTAGATTCTGACAATCACATTAATTAAATACTCTAAACACTCTGTGGTGGAGTATGACTTTGCAATATGAAGCCCATGTTCCTCGCCTCAATCAACAAGAGGAATACATTATCATACATATCAAACTCAAACTTGTGTTAATGAAACCTGTGTGTTTGCATCAACAGGGGCTCTCCTTGCTGGCATCTTCTCAGCATGAGATAATGCATCCTTGGAATCTCTGACATTAAAAGCCAACGACACGCAGTCAGGCAGTGAAGAGCAAAACAAGTGGGGAGAGGGCGAAGATGAGGAAAAGGGCAACAGTGTTGGGGGGTGGACACAAGGACGCAGGGAGCACGGCCAGTAGGGAGATATCTAGGGATAAGGGCGGCCTCGTGAAGTCGGCGTCATGCTGTCTGTCACACGGTTGCTGGCCAACAGAGTAATTTATCTGAAATAACCGTATCCTGTGTGAAGGTAAATTACCATGGTCTTACCATGCTGTTGACTCCTACATTAAGACTTTTTTCAAGCAAACAAAATTTCCGTGAAAAACTGTAAACACAAGAAAAACGCATTTCATTTAATCTTCATCTTGAACTATTATTTTTAAATTGCTTTATAACCAAGAAAACACTTTATCTCACATTGTAGTCTCTTAACCCTGGTATGGCTCAAAGGAAATCAGTATGGCCCATTCGGTTTGAATGTTGTGCTGAGGGAATGCAAGGACAGGCATGCACTCAAACTTTCGGAGGCAGAACAGTGTGTATAGAAAGCAGGACCACAGGGACGTATTGTTCCTTGGACCATTGTTTCAGTGCACTGGGGAGATTCCACAGTCCTCTGCACTGCCCTCGGGCCACATTAATATAATGAAAAGATGAACCTTGGTATCTGAGCGCCATACCAATGATTTTTTTAAAGTTGGAATTCAATGTGGTATCATTGAAAGTCAAGTGGAGCGTTCTGGATTGAAAACACCGAGGGATAAGTTCCATTATTGAGGTAAAGATGGGAGTAAGAGAGATATAGGGAATAAAGATTTGTTTTAAATATCCTACTTCTAAAGTATTACTGGAGAATTGAGCACATTAATAATAAGCGCTCCTCCGTCTTCTGCACCCCCTACCTACCTGTTCCACCCACCGCCTCCACCCCTTTCCTCCCCCGTCCACCAGCAACCCCCCCGCTCTATTTCTCAAGCGCTCGTTCATCCTTTCCCTCGCCACGCTTCACATGTCATTCTGATCAATGTCTTCTCTAGAGAACCTGGCTGAATTCAGATGAAACGCTAGGCCCTCTCCTCACAAATCACACCTGAAAGCCTTGGCTACCTCTCCACTTACACATCTTTCCTCTCTTCTTCTCTCTGTGGCCACACTTTGCTAATTTTAGAATGAAAAGAGTTCATCTACGCTTGCATGTTTTCCTCCCCGTCTCACCTTTCTCTCCTTGGCAATGGTCACATGGAACAAAGAAAAGACAGGACACCAGGAAGGGATATAAAGAGAGATGCAAAGGGTAGATCACAGTGAGCTGGACTGAGCACTGTGAATGTGACTTGTGCTGTTTCTCAACTAACAGACACATGTAGATAGAGACTGGCTCATCATTCCCTTTGAGGACAGAGGGCCAGCTCTCTCTCTCTCTCTCTCACTCACTCACTCACTCTTTCTCACACACACACAAACACATACACACACACACAAAATAAAGCACGCTCTAGCGCCATTCACACTCACTCAGGTTCCGTACTTCCATTCAGACTCTTGAAACGTGAAATGAGGTCTGACTGAAGCCAGCGGCCAGTGTGCGTCAGTGTGATGCAGTGTAATGTTTGAGTTTCACCAACTTTCTCCTATATGGTGATGATGTGCTTTTTAATGTTCTGGAATTTTGCTAAGCCTGCTGTAATGGGTAGAATTGAATTAACTCAGACAATTTCCGATCAAATATGGGACGAACTATGTTATTTGACAAACCCCTCTCATTTGACAGAGCACGGCTCTGTTGCGTGTTTTTTTGGACAGCAAGAGTCACTATTACAGCTATAATCCGCACTGTGCAATTCTGTAAGAGTCAAATTGGGTTGGATTTAAAAGGATGTGGACACTCGTGGACTATGAATAAAGTAGAAATAACATTTTTTTTTTTGGGGGGGTTGACCCAGAAATAACTGTTCAGGACAATAGCCTGAATCAGGCCGAATTTCCCTGTGTCCTAAATAACCGAAATGGTTTTAGGTGGAGGGTGATACATGGAGTGTAATATTTATCATTGACAACAAGAAGTGGTCACAAGCGTTCACCAGAGGTGGCCTACAAGCTGTGGCTTTGACAATATGAGATGGTCTTTTGGAAGAAAGGGAAGGGGGCTTCGGGTGCATTTGAATCAGGAAATCTGTAGCTGTATAGGAGTGTGAGAACAACACAAAAAGAGCTGCTAATGACATTTTGATATGAAGAATTGAATATTGATTATAAACATGATTTATTGTTTTTCATATTTATGCATTGCTTGTTTTCTCGATTTGAGTAATCCTCACAGATCATTGTTATCTACAAAAACGACCAGATTTGAGAAATCACATGCATGTTGTCACTTCCTGTCACAAAATGCAAACTTTTCATTCGGAACTTCAATCTCTAATCATTAAAAGTCTAAAATGAAAGTGTAGCATGACAGTGTGTACTTCATTGGGAGGGTATTCATAACATCTGTCTAATCTCTCCTCTGTGTAATCTTCACTGTATTGCATCACGGGTCTCTTCTTTAACACAAAGTGGAGGTAGAGGAAGGAGAAAGAAGGATATATCGAGCAATGCTGAACAGATCATGAAACCAAACCATCTAAAATCATAATTTGGGGAGGCAATTTTAATTTCATGCTCTATTGGACAAGGCTGGATAATAGATACAAAAAACTATTTTACAATAACAAAATTATAAGGATTTTTCAACCCACTGAGTCCTCATTCTTCAGAATTGGATCTTCTGAAGAATAAGTGACAGTCCTCTGGGCCTGATCATTCAAGTGATACTATTCCTAATTCCACACTATAACATGCATGTAACCGTTTGTATCAACTGTATGACGGATGCTTCTTCCTCCAGGCTCTTGGGTGGTACAACAATAAATGTCGCAGAAGTAGAGGTTGAATTAAATTGAATAACGACCTGATGTGTAGTGTGACTGAGAATCTTGTAATATAAGATTAAAACCGACTGAAATAATCTGTCTTTATATAAGACATTGGGAGAAAAGGTACAGAAGTGTCAAAAGTATGTTCTGCTGTTTGACTGTGTATTAAAGTGCACTGGTATTAATTGGGAGTTTCTATATTTTTATCAGATCAACTGAGTACGAATCACAGCCCGGTATTTACGGAATATCACAATTTCAAAGGAACCAAAATAATAGGACATAAAGTTACATGAAGTCACCAAACTTTTCAAATATTTGTTTTCAAATAAATGGCAGCGTGTCACTGAAGGATCCAAAGGTTGTGTCCCACAGACCACAGCCATAGGCTTGGCTTCTTTCTTCTTTCAGGGACCTTTCATCGTGGGAGAGTGAAAGACATGTCCGTTTGGACTGAGGTCTTACGAGATACCTCTGCATCTATGTTTTCTATAGGTTTAGGGTCATTATGTTGCTATGCTGTCTTAAAATCGAGTACTACACATACAAAAGAGAGCTCTGCAATCCACACAGTATGGATGCAATCAGCCTCAAAAGCCCTTCAACCTCAGAGTCATTAGTTCCTTTTGTATCCTGTGCGTGTATCCTGTGCGTGTCCTCCATTGCCAAAGCAATGGAGGACATGAAAGTGTATTAACACTGACTGCACTACAGGTGTGATTATACACTGAGGTGATTTAACACCTGCAGTGCATAGAGTGGTTCATTTAGACAGGTGAGAGCAGCTCAACCAGAAGCTTCTGGGGAATAAACAGCTGCTTCCTGGCACAGAGAGTTGTTCACACAATGCTTCCATACCCAGAGGGGGAATCACTCAGACTCAGTGCTGGCACTTGTTAAAAACAGCAGAGTGGGCATTTTGAACCTGCTTTTGATCTGATTCAGACCAATCCACTACCTCTGTTTTCCTTCTTCTTTGCATGTGTACCTCTGCCAGCATTCAAGACTGCCAGTATAGACTCCATGATTTATTTCCTGCTGAGAAATGACTATGAGGGTGCTGACGGCATGCTGAGTCAGGTAGTTAGCAGGTACAGCTATGAAGCCTTAACTCAACAAATATAATTGCAGAGTAACCATGAGACAGCCAATAGTAGTCAGAATCTCCCAGTTAAAAATGCATGGTTCGTGAAGTGGCTCCTCCTGTGAGGTAAAGACTAATGTTTGCTCGAGCTGCTATGATGTAGAGCTGTAGATAGTATAGCTGTAGGACACGTCCACCAGACACAAGTTTGACATTGTCAGTTTGTCATTGGGAGTCAATGTTAAGCATCAATAAACATAATGGCAGTAGTAAAAGAGACCTGTCTAACATTGAGAGTAACTACATGAAATTAGTTACTTCAGTTGACCTTTCAAAGACTGACTGGTTTGAAAATAAGCCCAAAATGCTTAGTGGTAACTTTGCTTAAACTACTGAAACTTTCAAATCAATTTTTTTTCTAAGCAGAATAATTTTGCGCTTATGCCTCAAAGATGTTTGATAATATAATGAGACAGGGCTGTGGCCTCATTTGCAAAAGTTAATGTGCACAAAGAAAGCAACTCCGTCAAAATGTCTAATTTAATAAAATGTAAAACTTTTAATCATATGCTTCCAAAATACTTCCACAATTAAAAGGACAAATTAAAAAAGTTCTACATTTGTATCCTTTGGAGAATGGACTATAACACCTGTAAAATAGGTACGACTTTAGTAGTATTAAAAGATATGCATGTTTTGTGTACACACTAGTTATGCAGTAAGTCCCTGGAGTGTAATTTCCAAGAGTAATCGGAATGCAAATCACAACAGACCTGCAGCAGACAAAGTGTTACTAAACACATTAACAGTCGCTCTCTTTTATTCCCACTAGGCAATGACAACGTGAGCAAGTGTACACAATACCAACAGACTGAAGCAACTCAATGGAATTTAGCACTTATTAATTTTGTTATTCACACTTGTGCTTTCCCTACAGTGACAGGAGAAAATGTGCTTCAATTCACAAAAACTGCTGTTTTAGATTTACTCCCAGTCATTCAGCCCTAGGTCTAATTAAATCAATGCTGTTGGTGTGTGATAATGTGTGAATGAACAGTAATAACATAAATGATGCAGGCGCAGGTCGCCTAACTCATTCAATAAATATATAATGATATGTGTGAGGGCTTATAATGTTTTTTTCATCTGTCTGTCACTATATATATTGTTTGCACTTTAATGAGAGATGATGAAATTGACCTGATTCTATCTATTTCACTGTTGATGGTTGGGAGTTTGCTTTTCTCACAGCAAAGTGGTACAAAATAAGCTGTCAGGACAAATTAGCAAAAATATGTTGAGAAATACACCCATATGATGTTTTGAGGTTGTTTTGTTGTTTTATGTCCGTTACACTCTTAAGTGGTAACTGAACATGCTGTCTCCAATCATAACAGGCCAGCAGCGAGCTGTTCACTTTTCTATGTTGAATTAGACACAAACAGGCATCTATCCATCCGTCCATCCATCATCTATCCTGCTTATCCCCTTGAAGGTTGCGAGGAGGTATATAAATATGCAGTACATATATATTGTTGAAGATGTTGGTGGATACATTGACTGTGTCAAATTCTACGTGGATTTTCTTTGTGTATAGTTTACCTCATAAGATATCCAGCGTGTACGTTACACTAGTAACCAGACTCCGTCTTTAGTCTTGAGATGCATACTCAAATTACTATCTGAGCACAAGGGCAACAACTAATAATAATTTACATTATTTATCAATCGACTGTCAATTACTATTTTTGTTTATATTAGTTTGAATAATTTTTTCTAAGATTAGATTTTGAATATAGTTTGTGCAGTATGCAGTATACTGTTAGGTATCTATTTCTGTGTAAAAATGAATTACATGTTTATTTTTTGAATTAAATAAGTACCTATTATTTCACTAACAACTGGTATTCTGCAATTTTTGTTAAATCGTAGTGGGATGGGTACTAAAAACTGAGTATGGCACAGCACAGCCCCACCGAGAAGATATTTCACAAGTCGCCACTGACTATGCTGTATTTAGAGATAGGTACTAGAAATGCGCAAGGCAGGCAACTAGATTCTTGTTTGCACCATTTACAGTGTGGCAGACATCCACATATCGGACAAACAGCGCCATCTTAAAAATAATTTGAATACTGATGCAGTTGTGTTTCCATAATATGTTGTGTCTCGGTTGTGTGTCTGTGTTGGACCCAAACAAAGTCATATATTCCTCGCCATTGGCAGAACTAGCTTTTTTCAAATTTCCAAATGTTTTCATCAACAGATAAGCCAACAAAACAACCTGGTTGATGGCAATTCACTGTGTCTACCTTGCTAAAAAGATAAAGAACACAAACAACAACCTACCTTTTGTTTGTGGGCAGCCAGATAACCGTGAATTTTCTCAGGCTGGAGGAAGGACGGGCCGCCCTGCACAGCAAAGCGTACATCTAGCATCCGCTCCCTCACATCTATTAGGCTAAAGATGTTGACATCGTCAGGTGGAACAGATAGCATCTCGGACAGGAAGTCCACCAGCAGCTCGTAGCGGCTCCGCTGCTTCCCTCTCAGTTCAATGAACTCCTTCGCGGTGATGTCTAAGAAAAAAACACACACATACACACACCATTGGAATTGTACACTGTATAGAAGCGGGCCTCATTATTTCCACATCTGATCAAGGATACATCCATTTAGCCAAAATGCTACGTGAAAAAAATGGAACAAGAGACTGGAGAGTATAAACTATTGAATGCTGCTCAAATTATCTGATGCATTATTTTGTTTGATAAATTAGTTTGTGAATGTACTGTCTTCCGGAGTATGCGTCTGTGCATGTCCATGTGTGTGTCCTTGCAGGTGAACACATCGATTTGCAGTTGGAATTCGACTCCTAACTGTGACACTTAAAGGTAATTACACTCCTGACAATCTGTGGTGCTGTGTCTAATCATGCTCTGTGGCAGGCATAAAGAGAAAGATGGAAAGACATTTTAGTCATGTTTTGTTTCCCTGCAGACGTCCAGCATGTCTGAGATGTACTGTATGTTAAAGGTCCACATTTTAACGGTCTAAATGAACAAGGACACCATTAAGATCAACTTAAGGTCAAGTTTCAAAACAGTTATCATGTGTCATCAGGGCTGACCCATAAGTATAAAAGCTTAGCTCAAGTTACAGGAACTCTAAGCAGATTGATTCCGTTCTACCCTCATATAGACATTGGCCCCTGGTCAGGTGCTTAGTTGAGCTCTATGTTACACACAGACTATCTCTGATTATTACATGGACAACCATAATAATAACAAACTTGTTCTCCATTGCTAGTGGACCTGAGATTTGGACCTGGGTAGACAAGAGTCGATGAGCACTAGAGACAGCAACAAAAACCATAAAGAGTAAACTTTTCAAACAGCAATTCTAAAGGAACCATAGGTTTGAAGGATGTTCCAGAGGAGAGGTGGGTTTAAATTTGTCCAAGGGAAATAACCCAGGAAGAGAGAGAACTGGATTGTGTGTGTGTGCAGCTATCAGAAGGAGAGACAAGTGAGAGATGAATCTGTGTGTCTAGATGAAAGAAGTCATGCGTAACCCCCGCTGGAACAATAATCTTCATAATAGCGGGTATGGCATGATGCATTGCTATTTTCTAATCTACTAGCCTCAGAGTGTTGAGAACTAAAGGAGAGCATCAACCAAAACACAAAAAACTTTATGTTTCCCAATCAGCTTCAAAATTTTACTAGATTTGCCAGATTAAATCTTAAATGAAAGCCACACCTGCGACAGACTAAAAGAAGGCTAAAGCTAAAAGTATTTTCAGTATGCTTTTAAAACCCATATGACCAATACAGAAGCAATTACTTTGTCATTGAAAATGAGTTGCTCAGGAATTATTGTTGTATTGTCACATTCAACAATTTTATGATGAGGCAAGAGGAAAATCGAGGAGATCACCAAAACCAGACATTCATCCTCTGCGTATGGATGTCCAATAGCATTTGAGATATTACAGTCTTGTTCAAAGTGGGGGACATTGGCCAACCCCTTCCGCAATTTTTTAGATAATGACTTACACGTCCATCACTTTTATGATGGGCGTAAATAGCCATTACATTCTGCTAAGGAAAAATGATGAATGGTTTTCGCTTGGATCTGTAGTTGCTTTTAAAATACGGCCATATTATTTACGATGAAAAAGGTGACAGATCAGATTCCTCTTATAGATTGCTCTTACTACCTGCACACAGGGACATCAGAGGGATGTAGTGTATAAAACATGGTCCCCTCACAAGGAGAGGTTGCACTTGGGATTAGTCACGCATGCACATTTGTACAGCACTCATTAAGTTACAGCCAATACTCTTCAACACGTCAAGAGAAAAGAATGTCAGTGGGAGGAAAGCAAGATGGAGGGAGCTTTTCATCCTTTATTCAGCTGTTTGTAATGATGTGCCTAACTTGGGTGTGTTGACAGTCCTGCCTGTTATATACTGTGTTCTACCAGCGCACTGTGATTTTAAACCACAGCCTGTGAGAACATGATCCAATGTCAAATATTCCTGAGAACACCGTGAAAGAGAGGCAGGGCAAGTGTCAAACCATGAGTGGGAAATCATTTGTGGTTGCAGCACATGATTTCATTGTCATTGTGTACATTGGACTTCATGCAAGGACGTTTTCTGATATTACCCTTCTTTTGTACTCTTAGGGACACACCGGAGGGGGAAGTGCCTGATGGTATTCACAAGAGAATGACCCACACAGGCCTATAGATTTGATCTGAAAGAGTTTTAATGAATTTAAATACAATTATATATCCTGTGCATTCATTTTAGCTTCAAATTTATGAAATGACCTACAACACGTCACAGGACTTGTGTTTGAATTGTGTTTGCACCAACCAGAAAATTTAAAATTCAAAAAAACGTTTGAATCCGGCTAAATGTCCTAGATAACCCGTACGCACAACTTAAGACCAAATCTGTTTGTAGAAATGGTTTTTGCATGAGAACCATTGTATCCAGTCTTGTAGTGCTGCACTTTTGATGTGTTCCAAGGTCTAACCAATGTTTTACATTGGACTAATTAGATAATAATCTGCAGATTAAAATAAAATCAGGCTTCAGCAACATCGGTTACTCAAATCAAGTATGCATCTCCCTGAGTTACAGTCATGTTTGTTACAGTCATGACACGTGGCCACATGAGTGTCTGTATGTGTACCCTTTAAGATGAAGGACTAACAGAAACTACACTTTGTCACAAATTCAACAAAAAGATTCCCGGATATAGTAATATGAGAACAAACACACACCTAGTCCTAGATAAAAGGGTTGACCGGGGTGATGGGATTTGTGAGTGTGTTAAGGGAGACAGTCCTGGCATTAAGAGTCAAGACAGGGGGCTCAGAGCAGGCTCTGTAGATACAGCGCGAGAGATCGAGGCTAATGTCAGCTCCCATCAGTCAGTCCAGTGCGAGAAACAAGGACACCGGCAGACAGAGAGACTTTCAGCAGGGATGGGGGCTGGGGTTAGAGGGTAGTAACTCCTAACACATAGTGGCAGCCTTTGCACCTGGCTGTGATCCAACTTCACATTTCACCACTGCCTTCTCCTTCCCAGAGGCTTCGTCAGAGTCGGGTGTCGAGGCGGTGCCGCACAGACACGCACCTGGATATAGGCTTGTGATTTCAAACAAATAGCAACAAAAAGGGATCTTTATCCAGCCTGTGTAGTGGTTTAGTGATGACACAACTGATGCAAACTATGGAGACACACAACACAACCATCACGGTCTTTGTATAACTTATCGTGCTTATGCCTGAGCATGACTGAAACACAGTTGGTGCATTTTGGACAACTGAGAATATCTTTTCTTTCTGCTGTCACTTCTCATTAAGATCTCCTTTGAAATACATCTCTGCTTTTTCTTCTTTAGAAGCAATCTGTAGATTATGTTAAGGTAGAGAAAACAAAAATATGAATATGAAATATCTTAAGTAATTTCTAAAAAGCTTTTTTTTAAATCAGAACAATTAAACTAATGACACTCAGTTGAGTGTAAGTGGACCAAGGCCAAACATGCCTACTGATGACTGTTTGGCTCATATAATAGAAAAAGGAAGGAAAAAAGTAGGGTAATTTTTGGCACTAAATTATAAAAACTTGTTTGTATAATTATGTCTGACATTCTTACATTATGACCCTGAATCATATGAGAAGGCCGAGGTCAGGGTAATCTCCTTCGAGCAAAACAACTGATTATGCAGATTTTAATTGGCTGCTAAGGGTGAAAAAAAAACTATTAACAAGTGAGAAGAAAATGATTACTATTAATTACCCTAGCACTAGTCAAGACTTCACATCTTCTCAGGTCCTCAGATGATGTGATGCTGTTTTCAGGTTCATTGTAAACTGCACATCTTTGGAATTGGTTTGACAAAATGGGCCATTTAGCATGTCACATTGAGTTATGGGTAATTTCGCAAGAGGCGTTAGTATTTGAAACTCCTAAGAACAAAAAAGGATTTATCAATAAAGGGGTTTGCCCCTGACTTCATAGTGCCCCTTTCATGAAGTTTTAGATCTGAAACACAGAACTAACTGTAAAGCGCTTTGAGTTGCCTAAGAAAGCACGATATAAATACAAAATTTACCTATGGCAGCTAATAGCTCAGATTAAATTACAACTACTTAACTACTTAAATAACCAAATTATTCAAACCCCACACCTCCAGCAGTGAAAACCTTCACAGGGTGAGTATAACTTCTCATCACCAAGGGTCTGGCGTTAATGTGTACAAACAGAGGGCGGCCCCTTTGATTCTAAGGAAAATAATCACTGGTCGAAGTCATATTTCAGTGCTGAAAGTGTATGTGGAACATTTGTGGGCATCCACAGTGGCAGTACCTCTGGGTAGAGACGCTATATTGAAAAATCCCAGATCAGTAAGTCAGGAGAACAAAGTCAAAGGTTTCTCAAACATAACCCCAGCAGTAGAAAACTAAATATATTTTTGTTCCATTTATTTCTGTGTATTGATTCCTAAAAGCACATACCTCAGAGGGCAGAAAAGGCTGTAACAAGAGACAGAGAATCATTCGGGTTACGCTTCCAGCATCGCATCTCCTTTAAAGACCGACCCCTTGACAGGCACAGTCTATAAAGCCCTTCTCGCTTCATTGTGTAATGTATTTGCTTGTAGGTAGCTTTATGTGAACATTTCATGGAGTTTTTGTTTACCCCTATTTCCTGAAAGAGCAAACAGAACATATCAGGAGCAGAACATATCCATATGGTCGGGCTGATGTGGAGTGTAGGTATATTTCCTTAAAGCCCTATGAGACTAATTGTCAGGTCAGTGGTCACATCGGCAAAATAAAATTACGACTAATTTAAGATGTCTTACCAAGATATTTAAAGCTTTGAAATAATTTGTGAGATCAAAGGACATACAGGCTAGATACATATTTATAATTTTTATGTTTCAGTTAAGAAATTGCTTTGCTAGGTTTATTATAATTAATTAATAAGTCACGCAGTGACCTGATTTATTAATATATTCATATCTGTTTTCTGTAGAAATAGAGAATGTTTTGTATTTCATCTATTTCAATATGTTAAAGTCAGATCAATCAATCAAAGAATCACGTAGGGGTCTGATATAGCAGCTTTAACTCAAATCTTTTATTTCACGTCTTTCTGTTCTTTAAATTACTTTATTTTATCAAGCAGCATAGTATGATGCAATCATCCATGAATATGCTTTCATTGTTTCCATTAAGATTGATGGATCTGTTTTCCCAATGTCATTTTTTTCTGCAATTGCAAAGGTTCAGTTTTTGCTAGACAATAAAAACAGCTTTATTGATATTAATAATATATATCTCCATTATAATTGTTTCATATAGATATTAGCACTATTGCTTTCCCCCCAAAAAGTCTATACATACATAGCAAAATTAATCAAATTCTAGAATATGTGTTGTATAGATTATAAAAAAACATGCAATCTTTATAATACATTTAGATCCATACATCTACACAACCAACCTCTTCCATCATTTCCTTCATGTCTTGTTCTCTGGGATTCCTCTTAGTTATATTAAACCAGGGCTCTTCCCATTACAAAGTTTCAGTTAGCACCCTTCGTCATTAAAGGAGGGATGCATCAATATCATGAGCCGCATGCGCATTATATGTAATTTGTTCCCCAAATAAAAAGCCATGAATTAACCCATTGCAACCATTTCAGTCAGCGTCAAGGTGATTAATACAAATATGTAAATTTGTATGCAGTAGTACTGCCACATCTCCACTTTCATAATTAAATGATGAGAAATACATGTGTCCTATCCAATCTGTCTTTAAGCTTATAACATTCTTGTACATCTGCATTAAATAAGAATAATTTGTCTTTTGAGTTCTTTCTATTTTTTCATTAAAATGTTTCAAACTGTTTTGATTAGCCAAAGACTTGAACAGAGAGTGAGGGAGGTGTATGTAAATGAGCTACACATCATTCATGTTGAGCCATCTCTTAAAACATGTATAAATCATAAAACCTATCAAGATGAGATGCACTCTCAATTAAAAACCAAAGGCGTAAATAACTGCAAAGATGATTTGCTTTAAACATTGTGTCTTTAATCACATTAATCTGATCTTGCTCAGGCGATTGGAATCATGTTATGAAGCCTAAAAAACTGTAGTTGATTTTTCACCATAGCAAACCTTTAGCACTTCCTCCAGACAGACACAATATCTGGATGAATAAAGATCCTTTTCCGGTTTTCCTTACTGCCAGACACATTGCATGGCTTTTGTTTTCTTGTAATAATTCCTGATCCCCAGATTACAGATGTTGTTCTTGAACATGTGTTTGTAGAATACAGGCACTCCTTACTTTTCCTCCTAGATATCCTAGCCTATAGTATCTCTGGCCCCAATGAACTAGAAATACAACTATGTTTTTGTAGCCTGTGTACACCAATAGAATAGACTGTTTTTTTTCCCGCCAGGTAATCCACTTCCAGAACTTCCACTGCTTAGAGTAGCTTGTGGATCTTTATCACCCACAGCATTGTCTTCAGCAGGAGATACTTGCTTGAAATCTGGCAATTTGTCATTAAAGTCCCAGGATGCTCAGATATAATCCCTGCATTTGAAAACTAAATTAAACTTTTTTCCAATTTATGCCTATTGATCCCGTTATAACACGTCTCTCAGCGCGCAGACAAATGTAAGAAGAGAGACGGAAAATGATTTGGGTAGTGTCTCAGCTTTGTATCTTCTGCTACACGGCACTCTGGCAGATGGAGTTCAATCATGTAAAACAAGCTGCATCAGCCTACTGTATGCAGTGTATGTACTCATCATGTGCATCTGATTGTACCTTCCCCCTGAGCACTTTGGATTTCACTACGCTAATTCACATGGACATTTCAAGGACTTCTTGTCCTGAGCCCTAATCTCAGGAAGGCATATGTAACTGGTGTTTTCTTTGTGTACTCTTATTGCATTCCTCATTTGTTCTTGAAATGTGATTTAGAATGTCAAGGAGGGAGTAAGTAATGCTATAAGTAGAATATTTTCATAATCCCCGACACTGAGAATCAATGAGACTGTTTACTCCATGGCTCCACATGGAAAAATAAAATCCTGGAAATGGCTTCTGTTACATATCCTCCGCACACACACACACACACACACTGCTGTTTGGTAGCTTGCCCACACCACAGGATGATCACGAAGTCATTTATCCTTGACATCCAATGATGTTTTGTAACCTCAAACTTACACTTTTTGGGAGTTTGCTCATTTCCGAGCTTTGGGTTAATAGCGGAATTTTGACACAGTATTCACAGCAATTTTCTGACACCGGCGCTCCAGCTCAGTTTAAGTCCCTCTGTTACAACCAGGGCCATTCAAATCAATACACTCCACAGCAAACAGACCTTTTGAAGACCGTGGAGCCATTTAAAAAATCTCACTGAAGTGACCACCCCACAGGCACAAGTTGTTGACAGACCTAAACTGATCCTTCTAACTTAAATGGACAGAAAAGACATGTTTGAATTGCAAAAAACAACAACACTGAGACCTGTTTAACTGAGCAATTCTTTCATGGTGATTTCTTTTGTTCATTGAAAAGTGACAGTTGCTAGTCTGCATTTGGTGCAGTGAGTCATTACACAAATATTGGAATGGGAGCACCAGCTGTTCTCCACTGAGCCATCCCTTGGTTTGGTGCACATTCATTCACATCAGCCCCTTTTCCACAACGACAAGCAAATCTTTTATATACTTAGGTTGACTCTTCCCTTGCATCCTCTCTTTTTTTCTGTCACTCTATTCCCAAGCCTTCTTTGGAGTGCACCCACTGGCCTCCCGCTCTGCTTCTATTTCAATATCTCTGAAATCATAAAAATCCTTCAGCCATGTCCCATTTCTCTAAAGTGAATTTAATTCTGAGGAGACAGCCGATGTGCTGTACATCAGGTAATGATGAATGCTGCTCAGCATGTGCGGAGAATGTGCTGGTTGAGCAAAACCTCCCGACTAATTATTTTGCCAGCATAAGTAATGGAAACAGGCTTTTCTGTGAGTGCACGAACGACAGCTGAGAGCCAATAAGTCAAGGGAGAACGATTAATAATGTGTCTTTTTGTTTTTTGTTGCAAAGGAAACATCTTTAACTGAGACAGTCCTTTGAAACACTGCTCACTACCAAAGCAAACAGTAATCAGTGATCATTAATTTTCTAGGACTGGAGACAACTCAAATAATGAGCATGCTCTCCAACACTCCCTTATCAGCGGCACTGAGCTCAACAGTGAGCAGTTTTAATTTTCAAGCAAAGCTACCTGCTCCTGCAATAGTAAATGTCACTGGACATTAATCAAAATGACAACAGACAGAGAGGCTGTGCCATAGCTGTAAACTGGAAAAAATGCGCTTTGAAGGCCAAAAGCAGTGGGGGTCAAGTATGTTGGCATGAATGTCCAAACTAAGCTGATACAAAGGAGTGGTAAACAACTGGCCAAAGCTAAATTGCAAAGTACAAGTCAAGGTTTCTTCGCAGAGGTGCGAGTAGAGTGGACGATTTAGGATGTCAATCTTTATAAGAAGAAAGCTCAATGCCCAATTAATTGATTTCACCCCTGTGTAATGTTCAGACCTTTGACTTTGTCCTTTGTATCATTCTGCGTAGATACAATACATGCATTTCACCGCATCCATTCAACACCAGAATTATGCCAATGTTAGAATATTGTAAATAAACCAGACATAAAGAAAAATGTGGTCAATGGGACTTCAATCCATAACTGCTGCCTATCAAGGATTAGGTCAAGCAAAGTAGTCCAGATGTCGCCACCAACATTTGTGAGCTCCTCGTGGGGGTTACAAGGTACTGCCAGCCAGATTTAATATATACTGCTTCCAGCGTGTTCAGAGTCTTCCCAAGGGCCTCCTACCAGTTGGACACACTTGGTAAAATATGTAATGGAAGACACCAAGGAGGCATCCTGATCAGATTGCCTAACCAATTCAACCGACTCCCTTTCAAAGCAAAGGAGCGGTGACTCAACTTCCATCTCCTTCCTGATATATCCTTATCCTATTTCCAAGGCTTTGCCCAGCTGATTTGCAAAGGCTCTCAAGCCTTATCGTGTTCTTTTGGTCACGTCCCAAATCTCATGACCTTGTAGGGTATTGACAAAAAGATTGATCAGTAAAGGAGTGTTGGCCTTAGATTGAGCCTACTCTTCAGTACAACATCTGCTTACTCCTGACACTGCCCCAATATGCCAAGCCTCTGCTCCATTAACCGGTGGATTTGTGGCAGTAAAAAGTTTTTGGTCATTTGACCAAACTTCCCAACTCAACATTTTGAGGTTGTTGTCTTAGGATGGGGGGTTCTGATGTCAACCACACACATCAGTCTTATGATAACGCACAAACATCCACAAACTGGAGTAGTGTATGACATCACACTCGACAGATGCTAGTAACCTAACAATTGTGAAAGAACAACGATACATACATAGAGATGGCAAACACACATCAGCTGTGAGAGCCAAACCAAAACCAGACACAGCAATGACCGGGCTCAGGAAAGGTCATCAACCAGGAGTCAGTTGTCACCCGCAGAGATAATAGGAAAGACATTCACATGTGACATCAGAGACTATTTTTCAACAGAGACAGGTGTGTGTGTTTGTGTGTCTGTGTAGCTTTGTGGGTCAGCCTTACCTGCCAGTCGGAGGGACCCCGAGTTGTAGATGGCCTCGTCTCGCAGCTCCCTCACATGCACAGTGACGGTGGAGACAGCATCGGGCCAAATTCCATCGGACACGCGGACCTGGAACTGATAGGTGCCCGGTGGGGCATTCTCCTTGATGATCAGGAAACCTGTTCGCTTGTTCAGGATAAAGTAACTGAAGGAAAAAACAAACAACCACATCAGTAAAAAAAGAGGTGTATTTAGATGACAATAGGTTTAATGCCTTGCTTCTATTTCACATAAACTGAGCCTTCTACAGGATGAGTAAATTAAACCTCTCACCCTCATGAATCAACAAAATGAATGGACATGTTCAGACAGCCAAGTGCATCCCCTGTTAAGCATTGAAACTTTCACAAACATTCACAAAGACCAAGCAGGACTCAAGGCTTTCGGCGATTGCCATCAGGAAAGTTACTGCATCATGTGCCTCCTGGCTACAGCGATCCAACCCAGACCAGAATCCAAGAAAACAGTGCAAAGGTCCAGCCTGAACCCTTTTTCTAATGGTTTGGAGCCGGAGAGGGACAAGCTGCTGAATCTACAGGGCTGACCCCTCGTATTGTAGTGATTTGTCAATTGGCCATTATCAGTGTGTCAGTAAGTCTGGAGAGACCAGTACTTTAAGTGGTTTGACCGTCACATTGTGGCATGGTAACCATCTAAGTGGGAAGAAAAACTCAGTAGGAGGTGGCGGTGAAATTGTAAGGGCCATCGTTAACTAGACTTTATGCACTTGGTTTGCTCCTTTCAGTTAGAGACTTATGTCATCCATAGGCCATGCTATGTGCAGCTGCTACGTGTACCCTTAATTAAAGTTAAGGATACACATTAAATTAATTTGGTAAGATTGTTTTTTTAAATAGTTAAATGATGCTATTAAAATGGGATTAAATATCATTATTGACAGCTGAGACTACTACTGTGCAGGCTCCAAATGACATTTATATGTGAAGCAACTCATTCCAATAAGTAGTCCCAAAGTCCCTACCTACCAATCCATGGTGCGATTGTATTATACAGCACTGACAGTCAATATGTTACTTATGAACTGGGATTTCTGGAGAACGTGATGTATACTGTTCTTACCTTTATACTTAAATATGTATCATTTAAACTAAATGCAATTATCAAATGTCCTAAACATCATGTTGTTCAAGCAATGTATAACAAATACAATGTCTGTGGGTTGGGTGATATAAAGGCTCCATAGCCTTTCCTGTCCTTTTGCCAGACGGATTTAGATAGAACAGTGGAAATATGTTTTCAACCCCCTCGGCCATGTGTTTGACTCTGCATTTCACTCTGTGTCTTAGTCTTTACTCTGTTTTTCTGCTGTTAACCAATTCCCCTCTGGGACAATAACAGAGAGTGAGCAGAGACAATACATTAGGCTGAGAGAGGCAAGGGAAAAAAACGAGACCGACTAATAGGCACAAAGACATGTGAGGAAGCAATTTCACTTGGTTCTTGTCTACATGCTCCCCTTGTACATTAAATGAGCTCATTCAAGTTTAATTAGAGAGGAAATTCAAGAACCCTGGCAAATCAAATAATAAACCACTTGGAGACACAAGGGCCACATTAGAACATTTTACAGCACATGTTATGGTGTGTAGATTATGCCTTAGAGGTCTAGCACTTTATTCCAGGTTCCATCAATAAAATACTATTATACATGTCTAGTAAGACTACCAATATTTTTCCATTTAATACTTTCCAATCTACTAATACAAGTTTTATTGACATTTATGTCAACTACTTACATTAGTGGCCACTTCTACTCTAGTAAATGTAGGATACATGGAACTATCCCGACTGATAAACAAATGTACGAAGTCGAAATACAAATGCTCAATCCTCACTGTGCAATGTGGTAGTTACAACCGCCTGCAATACAACCTCTTGATCCGAAGCGCCCAGAATTGAGCAGCTGAAGTACACACTTACACTGAACCAAAGCTGTTGTGCGTGATTTGATTCAGTGAAATGAAAATATATAAAGCAAACCAGAACAAACTATGACAGGATTCGATTTGTGAGAAGCCAGGACAGTAGGCATTAGGCAATGTGCTCTGAGCTCAGTGTAGGTTTGAAAACCTTCAGAGAGAGAGAGAGACGTCATGAGTTGATAATGCTGTATATTACACCCAGTCCTCCAAGGGGCTGAACCTTGACTTTGATAGAGACAGAACAAAAATGAGTCAGTGAATTTAGCTCAGTTTGGAAGAGGAAGGACAAGGTGTTGTGGTGCTGCAGTGTCACTGTATGTGTTCCTGGGACGTGTTTGTAATTTAAATAAATATATAACCAAATTAAGACTTTTAGCATTGAGAAACCTTAAGGACAGCCTTTGAAAAACTAAAAAAAGGAACTATGAAGACCGAAAGAGAAAAAATAATAAAGAGGAATAAAACAACAGACAAAACAAATGACAGAATGGTTAGGTACTGGAGAAAAGGAGGATGGTAAACAGATGGAAGAGAAGTGAAGAACACCATATAGAGTATCAGGCTGATTTAAAAGATGTTTCTTTCCTGTCCTGATTCAAGAGCATGCTCTTTAATTCTGAGGGCAATACTTCTTGATTTCACATTAGATCTTGTCTTTCATTGAATAATTTTTTTTGGAATGCTCTTGTTTTCCTCTTGTTTAAGATGAAGTTTGAAAATAATGCTTTTTGTTTGGCATTTCTGAAAGGCTGTTTACCATCATGTGTTTAACATTCAAATATCAATTATATTTCCATGGATTATTTGCTCATTGGGAAATTAATGACAATTATTTGTCATCTTTATAGTTAAATCCAATACATTTCTTGACCTTAAATGCTTTTGACCATAGTAGTATAATACAATGAAACCTGATTTATAAAAAAAATAAAAGAAGAATACTCAATTATCATACTTACAACAGATTAAGAACATTATTCCAGGCTAACCGTTTGATATATTAACACGGTAAGGCTTGATTTGTATGTAATCTTGGATTTGTGGGGCACTGGCCCCCAAAAAAGCCAGACTACTGGGTATAATTGACAATACGCTTGGCTCTCAAGAGTTAATTACACCAAATTATGTTAAAACCATTGACAGACAAACCATCTAACTTCTAGTGTTTATAAATAGGAAATGTAGGAAAAGTAACTTCTGTGAGTAATGACCCTTTTAAAAAATACAGCAGGTGAGACATGCATAAAGGCTAAGAAATTCCTTACATTGTGCAACACATATTATTCCATTAGTTTTACCTATGATTAAGATCCACATCTCTGCTCCTGATTTCTTTGAGTTTGTTAGACTGTATTGAACATAAATTATGTAACATGAATGTTCTGTATCTACCATACCGTTCCTACAGAGAACATCACTTCTTAGAAATGTCACATAATGGACTGATTACATAGAATGTCACCCTGTGTGGTCTCATGCATGCATTAATGTAGATTGACCCGGTGGCAGAGGAGAATTGCGTTGCCTGTGAATACAGTGAAAGAGAACTCTGCAACCTGGTGAGCTGTCAAGTGGAAAACCACCTATAGGTAAGCAATAAACCGCAAGGCTCCCATGTTTCGGACTAGAGCTCGTCATTATGTTACAATATACTGTACATCACTTTCTAAAAATATGATATATTTATCCTGAAGTCAAACTAATAATTTGTACCAAATTTGAAAAGAACCTGAATAGATCTGAGATTGTAGGGATTGTATTTGTAAAACCTAAAGTATGAGCTTTCATAAGAGCAAATAGAAAGAGTACGATAAATTTCTACAATTTTGTATTATGTATTAACTATATTCAACAATCAGACATCTCCTGCATTCAATTGCTCCCTTGAATTAGTTTATGACACAGTTATGGTTTGAAAATGCAGACAAAGAAGAAGAAATTTCCATCTGTATGTGCAGATGGCCTAGATGACTGTTTAAGTTGGAAAGAAATGTTCAATTTTCATTTACAAATGATCCATAGGGCAGTTTTCTTTTTTCTTGTGTCATAGGTCCTAAATGTGCCGTCAGGGACATTATTCTGAATTACCATGAATATACATGAATTAAACCGAACCCATTCTAGGACTTTTCTGAAATAATAACTCAAATGAAAGCTTCTACACAAAACACAAACACTCTCAGACAAACAACTGAAAAATGACCTGTTCACATTTACAATCAAAAGGTGAAACCCTTTACATTCACTACTAAAGAGCATACACACTTATCACATGACATTATTTACCTAGGCACATGTCCTTCAAAGATGTAAGTCTTGTTGTCCCAGTCATCCGGGTCAGGAGAGTAGACCTTACCAAGCACTGTGGTTGGCATACGGCCTTATGACAGAAGACACATTAGTTAATGAGATTATCAGGTTAAATGGCCAAAAGCATTTCAAGTCAGTCGGCATGTGATTGACACTGAAAACGCTGGAGAGGTTTAAGAGAAAACGTGTTAGTCTACACTGGCCTCCATTTCTTCAGTAAAACGTTTGTGAGACACTATGTGTTGCCTTTCTGCATGTGTTGCCTCTGTGTCCATGTGTTTGAAACAAACTATGCAGATTTGAGGCTGATTTCCCATTCCCTTTCAGCTGAACTAAGAAGTGACATTGCAGGTGATTGGCACAGGGAGAGGGAAATGCATAACAGAAACCCTGTTTGAATGCACAATGATTATAATCATCTGGAAGGAACTGCTGTTCTTTCCCTGCAGCTCCTCACACTCTGAGCCATGTGGGAATTACTCTGAGGGTACCCTTCACAATTTAAAGGCAGACCATGACATGCTGAGTTTTAACCTGTGGTTTGCCTTTGCCAGAAACTTTGGAGGTAAAAAGTTACATAGCAATGGAAATGATGATGCTACTATTTTTCCGCACCACATATTGTGACAAACAGCACACAAGTAAAAGCTCCATGTTTTATTTGGTGAAAAAGGATGCAAATACCTGTCCATCTTGTAAAGTTGATGATGAATAACATATTGACTGACAAAATCTTGTGTTTAGAATCCAATACAGTCCGCATAAAATTATGAGATTCACTGTATTCTAGCCTGTGATACTCGTTTAGGTTGCCTGCTCGGTATACTGTACCAAATTTGAAAACTGAACAGAAAAATAGAAGATAATTTATCAGTTTTGAACTGCATCAAGCTGAGCCACAGTGTGACCCCTTAGCATAGCACTATGGGAGTCATTGTGACTGAACACCGATCATGCAGACAATACTAATGTGGTGATGATGGGTGGGTCGAGGCAGAGGTGAATAACACAATAAAAATGTTAGTGTGTGTGTATATCTCTGTGTGTGCCAGTTGAAATCACTGCACACTGATTAGGAATTACTGTAAATCGCTGCCAGTATGATGTTACACCTACAGAGAAAATTACCCTTGATAGCAAAAATCTAACTGTGCTTGAAAATGTAAAATATCAGTTGGATACATCCCGAAGATGTAGACGACCTTCTCACCTCGGTGACTGTTGATGAAAATCTGTTTCTCCCCTGCCACATGCGCATGATCATTCTGGTCTCCGATAGTCACTGTCAGGGTGGTGGTCACAGTTTTGGCTGGACGGCCGCTGTCACTCATTATAATGGGAATGAGGAATTCTTTCTGCCGTTCACGGTCAAACATCCGCAGAGCAGTTAGTGTGGCAGTGCCATTCAGGTTGTCTTGGAGGTAGAAGTCGTTGTTGTGGCGATACTCAGGGGGGATTGAGAAGTGAAAGGGGGGGCCATTCTCTGGAGAGTCCTGGTCCACAGCTCGCAGGAGAGTCGATGTTTGGTTCAACCTCACAACCTAAACAAGGAGGGAGAGCATAAGGCATTAGGAGTTACTCAGGTTGGATTTTTTTCATCTGAACAACCAGTGAACAAAGATTATCCTTAGCTCCTTCCTCACTTTCTTCCTTTTTAGTAACTCATTGCATCAAATCAGTATGGCACATGTAACATGAGCTCAAACCCAGTAGAGCTTACCTGTGGTCCCGCCATATTCTCAAATACCATTGGGGAGTATGCTGCCTCAAACTCTGGTCCATTATCATTCACATCCAACAGAGGCAGCTGCACTGTTGCACTGCCTGATAAACGTGGAACCCCATGATCAGTTGCTATGACAATCAAGTGATGCTGGGGTACACTCTCCCGATCCAGAGGCTGGGCCACAGATAGCACACCAGACTGGTCAATGGTGAACAGCCCCTCAGGATCTGAGTCCTCTGATAGGCTGTAGGTGATGTCACGGTTCTGGCCTGAATCAGAGTCACTGGCAACCAAACGTGCTACACTAGTTCCCACGGAGATGTCCTCAGGTAGCGGGGCGAGAGAAAGAAAGTGTGGAATGAAGACAGGAGCATGGTCATTGTAGTCCTCTACCTCCACCACACAGTGAAGAAGGCTGGAAAAGTCCAGGTCTTCCACCTGAAACATCAACCACAATAGGTCTCAAATTGTAATCAAGTGTTGTGTAGACAAGATCAAGAATACATGTAAAGTACATTGGAAACACTGCAGCTCAGCTAATTGGCTAACAATGGCCAACATACACTGCAGTAACTGTGATTGGACAGAACAATTTGTATAATTTAGATGAAACGCACTCGAAAAAGATCACTAGAATTTTTGTATTTTAAATTATTGTCGATAGATCTCTTTCACCTAAATCTTACACACTGGACCTTTAGGATAAACCATTATAATAAGAATACCACTACAGCATATATACAAAGGTTGCCTTGAAAAGCTTTAAAGGTTCTGTCTGCAAATGATATAATATACCAGGTGTTTGAATGGCTTCTCAGAGGTCCCTTCACTTTGAAATTATTTGTCCAAATTTCTAAAGACAAAAAACTCTATGATCACAAATTAAGGAAAATTCTCAAAACCTCTGCTGTTTTCTTTTTCTGTCAGTTACAATAATTCACCACAAAACGTTCCAGGAACCTGCTGTATGTGAGTGTGTCCAACAACACTGAAGCTGGGTGAGAATAATCTTCAATAACGCAGCATGTCTATTTGGAATTGCTTCCATGTCCTGTACCTTCAGGGTGAGGTTGAACCTCTGCTCGCTGTGGCGTTCATAGTCCAGTCGTTTCTTCAGCCGCAGGGTGCCACGCTGCTCCTGCTTGTGACTGACCATGTAGAACTTCTGCTCTTGGTCTCCAGACACAACACTGAAAGTAAGCTGGGCATTCTCTCCAGTATCCGTGTCCTCTGCAGCAAGGTCCAATACCTAAGAACAAACAGGAAGATCATGTGAACAAAGTTTGAAGGTTCTATCCCATTGGGGATGGTGGCTTCTGGCAAGTTGACTAATGTTTTGGACGGTAGCAGCCACACGCAATGAGTTACTGTTTTTTTCGACAACTGATATTATGTCAATATTCGACTCTTTATTCAACAATTATATAATTTGAATGGGGCTTAAAAGGGTCATAGGGTGCAACTCTATTGGAAAGTGACAAGAAAAAGGCTGGGGCTTATGTTCAATGCAACTTTGTTTAAAAGCTCGGATGTGACAGAAGTAGAAGCAGAAATGGCTCTTGTACAGTGTCATGCTGAACATTGAACGCTGATATACATGCTACATTGGTTAAGTAGCAATAAGTTAGTGTAAATAATTAAGTGGTCAAACTCTATCTTTGTGAAACAAGCCCATATTTTCATCAAAATATCTAGGTCACTGCAGCTTGACAGATGTTGAATGATGAATTTCTACACAAGTAATTAGTTCACTTGGGCGCGCTACCACTATGTCCTGAGCAAGTACTGTCCTGTGGTGTTGGGAGGGAGCCTATATATTACATGGACTAAAATAGGAAGTTTTAGTGTACTATACTGAGCAAGAGATACCAAAGAAATGTGCACATTTTCTTCCAGGTCAGGACAGGACATATGCCTCATGCCTCTCTATGGAAAATATGCCTTTACTGTTTTTTCAAATACAGCAGATGATTTGTATTTCTTCTTGATATTCTTTTAAATGGAGTCAAACTATGAACTACCCTCAAAATCAAAGACACTACGCTCTAAATATGAGCTTCTACACCTGTCTATACCATTAATCTTAGGTTGGAGGCAGGCTGCTGACTTCTCCCTCGGTTCAGTCCTCTCTCGTATGCAGTATTTGTCGGAGATACTGAGCTCTGAACAATATCTCTATCCACCAAATGGTAAATTGACATTTGCACAGGTCATTTAAAAGGAAGGACACAAAACAGTTTCTTTAGTATAGGCCAATAAAGTGGTGCCTCAACAGTAAGGCTTCTACCCACCTCTGCATTGGGGTCTGAATTCTCTGAGATCCGTGCTAAGCAGGAGTGATCCGTGAACCTTGGAGCATGGTCGTTCACATCATTGATCTGAATAGTAGCAGTTCCGGTACCAGTCATCCCTCCGCCATCTCTGGCCTCCACGACCAGGAGGTAGGACTCAACCTGCTCTCTGTCCAGACCACCCAAGGCGACAGTGATTGTTCCTGTGGTGGGGTTTATGGTAAACATTTCTGAGAAAGTCGGCACTCCTCCTCCCTCCTCAACGTTAGTGCCATCTAGACTACCCACAATCCTGTAAGAGAGCACGGCATTCTGTCCCACAGCGGAGTCGTCCAGGTCAGTGGCTGTCATTTCCATCACAGACGTCCCTACTACCGAGTTCTCTGCCACATCTCCTTGGCAGCTGGGGGCGCAGGTGAAGACAGGCGCATTGTCATTGATATCCCAAACGTTAATGATGACATCAGTGAAGCCTGTCAGCCCTTCGCCACCTTCATCGGTGGCCAGGACGACAAATCGCCACACAGCGCGCTCCTCGCGGTCCAGAGTCCTCTGGGCGTAGATTTTGCCTGTGACCTCATCAATTATGAATTCGCTCTCTGCACCCTGGCCGTGGAGAGAGTAACGCAGGGCCTCTGGGTCGGCATCCTTATCTGGGTCAGACGCCGTTACCTACAACATCACAGGCGCAGTGAGACAGAGAGAAGGATATGAGAGCGTAATCACTGGCATTTTTTCAACACTATTTAATAATTGAATTGCTGCTGACTTGGCATGATGTCTCAACTGGACACACTTCACAACTGCTCTGTGCAGTTATAAAACCCCCAGTAGGTAAATCTGGCCAAGATCCAACCTGCTGTGCCCCGGCCCACACCTCCTCTGCCTCTCTTCTTCTGTCTACCACTTCTCACTCATCCCCTGAACATAAGCAGCAATTACACCCTGAGCAAGATGTTTCAATTTGGCATGGTAATTGCAGTGTGATATAGAGCCAAAATTAACTGTGTTCCTTTAAAGGGGGAAGAAGTGTGCTCTTACATGTGAAGGGAGGGAGGAGAGCACCGGGCTTACAATGAATCACCAAAGTGTATTCAGTCCCATAGAACAGCTTAATGATGGTGAGACAAATATGTGCTATTGAGCAAGTGTGACAATTTACACAAATTTAAATGTTTTGTTTATCAGAATGATAATTTATAGAAGATACAGCTTCAGGGTCTGCGCCCAAATGATCTAGAAATAGGCCGTATCTGTCCACGGCTGCACAGTAATTGCCGGGTAAAGCCTAAAATCAATGTTTAAAATGAAATGCAAACAGAAAAAAGGAAAGGGCTAAAAAATGGTAAACTCAGACTCAATTATATTTCTGCAGCCTTTTAAAGAAGCTCAGTGTATTAAAGAGAGGATGCTGACTAAAGGCAAGAATACATGAAGTCATTAATGATACAACTACAACTCAATAAAGACTTTTTAGTTTGAAGTGTTTTTCCTCTCTAATTAAGACACATTCAACAAAATGCACACTTTTAAAATTGTACACTGATTTCTGGCAAAAACAAACCTCAGTCACATCGGAATCTATTCTAGCAATAAGGTATAGATCAGCTTCAGGTCACCGCCTGAACAGCTATTCAACAAATTTAGATTAGCACTATTATTTAGTTGGTGGATGTAGTTGATTAATTCACAATATAGTGCAACAAACTACAGCGAAAGTTAAATCTTGTGCAACAGCTTCACATGTTGATGATCCAAGTACACTAGAAAACCTACAAATTAAGACACAGAATTGTATTGAAATGCAGATTGTCCTCAAGCATGCTTAGATTTAATGAACAATTTTGTTCTTTCGGGCTGATGGGTTAAACTTTAGGAAATAGTCAATTGCAAGTTAATAAAAACTCCAAAGATTGAATGTACAGCTGAACAATAACTGGACGGTACCTGTAACACAAACACTGGGGAACCATCCAGCTCCTCTGTAACGCTGCCGTAGTATTCGTTAACGGTAAACACTGGCGCCTCGTCATTCTTGTTGACCACGTTTACCGTCACCGTGGTGTAATCTTCCCACTTCCCATCTGACGCCAGCACATGAAGCTTGTACCTGAGCAAAAATGTCCACTTTGTCAGGAGCAGTCAAACAATAAACAAACGTTTATATCAAAATGGACTTACATATCTGTCCTCCCTCACTTAAACTACTTTGGTATGATTTTAAGTCTCAGAAGTGAACTTTAAAGCAAAAAAAAACAACAGGGAATATAGCATCATGTATTTGAGATAAAATCCGTTGACAAGCATTTAACCGGTGGTTCAAAGGATTCTTCCCTGGGGTTTGTTCCTACCTTTTGTTTTGTTCATAGTCTAGAGTCTGGGCGATAAAGATAGTGCCCACTTCGGGTTCCACATCAAATACCCCTCCTGTGTTCCCAGAGGTGATCTGGTAGCGCAGTTTAGCGTTTCCACCTGTAGATCAATAGAAGATGGGGGTGAATGAGGAAGGGAAGTTAGTGTAAATGAAGCTTAGACCTTGGCGCAGTAGAGTGCAGCAATTTTTGTTTAAGCTGTTCTGGAGAGAAAAGTCAGGATTTGATCTATTCGTGCCATCAGGAGCTTTCATGAAAACCTGATACCACCTGATTTGGAAGTCCCTATCTATCCCTATCTCCCCTATCACCTGCTGTGGCTGTTGGAAGCAGATATGGAGTCTTTGGTGTGATCTGATTGGTATTAGTCTTTCAACAACAGATAACCTCTGCCCTTACATAGGTGTTTACTACAACTGCATTAGAGAAGCACCATCATGACAGGACATATAGAAAGCACAGTCAGACATTTCAGCAAGTGTGTAGCAACTGTTGTACCTTTGTTGTTTTGTTGTGTCACACAAATCAATCTCTGTAAGATTTTAGGCAATCCTGATTAAAACTCAATCAATTCTACAGCAGTTTTTGTACAGAAATTCAATTGAAGTTTCAAAACTATTATTTGTCTAAACCACAGGTTGGTTTTAATGGCACTTTGTAAGACTTAAAGGACAATTAATTATGAAGACATTTTGTGGTAAAAAATGGTGATGAGGGCTATATCAAAAATTTCAAAGCAAAATGTAAAATCTCCTGCAGCTAAGGCAGGTGCTGAAAATGTATTTTCATTCAAAAGTACAGAAATTCTGGCTTTTTAGCCATCAAAAGCTGATTACAATGACATTTCATATTTTGTTTGGGGGGGGGGGGGTATGAGCAGGAATCAAAGCCAGAACACTTGAGCGAAGGAATATATTTAAAGTATTCAAAACAAAAAGGAGAGAAATGGGGTTAAAACTATATATCCACAAAAAGCCACAAATGCAAACAGAAATGTGTCTTCTCTGATGCGGGTGGGGTAACCCATGTGATAAGTACTATCTTTATTGTCAACGCCGTTATGTATTAATTTATCGTGTCAGACTTTTGAAGGCTAGGACTAAGGCTATAACATATGAAGGCTGAAAATTGGATCATAGAGGGAAATGTGTGATGAAAGCCATTCACAGTGGGTACCTGCCATGGCTTGTCTACTAAAGCTGGTAAACACTGCCTTTCTAGATGTTTCTGACAGTGTGCATGAGTTTAGTTTTCCATGGTTTCATTACCATACTTGTTGAGGAGTGGCAGCACAGAGCTCGCTTTTGAATTTAAATAGAACAGTATCAGCTTTAACTTGTAAAGGTGATTAAGCTTTAATGCATTTCGCCACGGTGCCATAACTAAGTGAACTTACTGGCACGGGTGTGACAACAGAAATCATTCCAGTGGTTTTTATATAAAAATGTTAATCAATTCAATGCAATTTCAGTGAGGTCTAGAGTCTAGACCTTTGATTAGATATAAAAAATAGGTTCCACCGTGACCGAGACTTTCACATAGCTATCACTTGTAATGGTGTAATATGGGGTCCAGGAAAAACTAAAACAAGACTATACTCGTTTTGACCAAAGCCTGTACAAGTACGAAGTGTCAAAACATGATTGAAATCCAGTAATCAATTAATAGACAAATAATATTCAATTGGTCAAAGCTATTTAAAATCCTATTACTGTGAAGTACAACCCCCCCCCCCCCCCTTTATATTTCCATGTGCTGTGTCCCTTCATCGCGTAATGTTCTCTTTACTTGCTCGGAGAAGTAGTTTTAATGAAGTATATTAAATGCTGATCAACACAACGTTCCCTCTCAATGCAATTACTGGTGAAAGCAAGGTCTGCATCTCAATCACCACTGCATCTACCATCCCTCATGTTTTTATGGAAGAGAGAAACCTCTGAAAATGAGATGGGATTCACAGCTTATTAGCAAGATGAAAGTCAAGGAAGGAGAGAGGACAATGCTTTTATCCAGATCGTTTTGTAGCCTCTCTGTTGGCGTTTTAAATGAGACAATAGGGACATATGCAATTGCATCTCTTGTTTTATTCGCTCACTGTTAGTTGATGATTTTTTTTCTTGCTGTCTCAATCGCTTAAGTATTTAGAAAACTGGTGAGACCCAAAGGACAGAAGAAACAGCACTGGGAGTAAAACAATCCTTAAAAGAAACAAACAAATTGAGAGAAAATTAATGTTGTTCCCCAAGTGTGCCAATTTCAAAAACTCTGTTTATCTTTTGAGGTACTGCACGTACACACACACACACACACACACACACACACGCTCTTCAGAGGACATTGTGCTGACTTATCCTAATTACTTTTTAGCTTTGACAAATAGGAAAAGGAAAACTTAAAATGAAAACATGACTTTTAGGTAAGTACTCTATGATTGTGTCATAGTTGCATACTGATAGTAATGTAAACTAGATAATTTCGAATGGGTGCCTTCTGCGTCCGGGTCGAAATGAGACTTTTTGTTTTTTGGGGAAGAGAGACAGACTGGCTGCTTTAAAAGAGAGAGAGAGAGAGAGACTGGTTTAAGAAAGAGAGAGCGACTTGATCAGTAGGGGGCGCTATCACTAACACTGCATACACTCATAGGTCTCTTCAGGTCAGGGCTCTGATCCTGTGACAGAATTTTGGGGTCGATTGCTCATAGTTAATATTCAAACTGACCACTAGGTGGCACTATCACTATTAGTGTATATGCAGTCATAGTCGTGCCTTGATCAGATGTTGACTCTGATCATGTGACAGAATTTTGGGGTCGATTCGTAAAAACGTTATTTTCACCCTGACCACTAGGTGGCTCTATCCCTATCAATGAATACACCCTAATATATCTGTTCAGGTCTGGAATCTGATGAAGTGTGTCCAATTTGGGGCCAATTGCTCAAACTTAGTTTTCAGACCAACCACTAGGTGTCGCTATCACTATCAATAAATACACACTAATATATCTGTTCAGGTCTGGAATCTGATGAGGTGTGTGTGATTTGGGTCCGATTGCTCAATCTTCATTTTCCCAACGACCACTAGGTGTCGCTATCACTATCAATAAATACACACTAATATATTTGTTCAAAAGCAATTTTAGGTTGCTATTGGTTTTGAACTCACAACCAGTCCATCATTGAGTCAGCAGCTCAACCCACTGATCCAATTGTATTGACCTTAAACATCAATGACAATTGAATATTTAAAGAGTTTAAAGTTCTCCTTCTGAAAGACACAGAAAATGACAATGTTAAATTTCTGCCCTCAGTTGGACTTGAACCCTCGACCTCTGAGTTACTAACCCTCTTCTTTAACCACTAGAGTACCTATGCTGTTGAACAACACCTTTGAAGTGGCTAATATAAAGATCCCCCTTTCCCCCTCTGGCCCCCCTCCTCAGCATGTGTATCTTCACTAACGACGCACCTGTGACACAGAGGACCTGAGGAGAAGTCCCAAACAAAATGCTCTAATTGAAAATCTATAACTCCTATCAGATAAATGACCATGAGAACCACAACACTTGTACGAACAAGTACATATCTATATAATTATTTAGAGCCAAAAAATTAGGCCATGCGAGCAGTTTAGAAATGTAGTTCTCATTTCATAAATCTCCTCCTTTTCCTATCATTAGTTTTAAATGAAGAGACATTTTTCCACCCTCTAGCACCGTCATCAAACAAATACTTGTTACTCAAAAACTACAAGTCCTATCTGGAAAATGAAAACATTTTGAGAATCACAAGAGTTTACACTACAACCAGAAATATATTTTAGAGTCGTGAGAGCTGAGAAATGGCGCCGTGGGAGCGATTTACGTTTTATTTTTCAGTTTTAATCTTTTCAGAAAAATCTTCAGAATTAACATGTGGCTCCAATGGGAGAAGGATCTGGAAAAAAATCCTAGATTTCTCGTGGCGGAATTAAGCACTGGTCTGAGGGATTTGAGAGTGACATGCCTGCGAAGGAAACAATCTCACCACCTCAAATATCTAAAAATCATGTCTCCGTTTGGGGAATTGAGAGCAGTTTTAGTGCACCTGGGGTACCTGGAAAATATATTTTTCTCACTCTCGTTCTTTGTGGGTGAGAGACCTTGACTCTTATTCTGCGTTTTCGGCCACGTTACTGCGATCTATGAGCGAACTGTTGGACGAAATTCTTATAAAAATAATAGCACACTATTCGACGTAATTCCGCAGGTTTATTTGTGGGTCTCGTGAATGTGCGACAAAATTTGTGGGAGGAGAAGCGGTCCAAACTTTTAGGCAGAAGAAGTAAGAATAATAATAAGTATACAGAATAGTAATATGTAGTGCATTGCATGGCATTGTGCCGCATTGTGCCGCATTGTGCCGCCTAGGCACCCATAATAATAATAATAATAAGTATACAGAATAGTTATATGTAGTGCATTGCACTACATGGCGTTGCGCCATGCAATGCACTGCCTAGTGGTGCCTGCACCACTAGGCAGTGCATTGCATGGCATAGGCACGTGCGCAACGCGCACGTTGGCGCGTTGCGCCATGCAAAGCATTACATTGATTGTGAGTCAATCAATATATCTTAAAGCATTGTGCCGCCTAGTGGTGCCAGCCACTAGGCGGCACCCATAATAAGTGACGGGGAATAGTAATATGTACCACTAGGTCCATGCTTTGCAGGGCAAATTAAATTATTAAATTATTATGGGTGCCACTAGGCGGCACCCACAATAATTTGACACTGACAGACAGCTGAGTTGGAGTGGACACTGTTTCTATTCTTCTGACATGAATCAAATGTCTGGTTGTGTAATTTACATAAGCATCATAGGTGAGAAGTTTAAATAGCGTCCGTAGAGCCAACGCAAACACTGCCAGTTACTGATTCATAAACTGATTTATAGCATCTACCAATAAAACACACATGCAGACAACTCTTGAATGATTTCTTCCAACCTTCCCTTCACATTTTATCACATAAGCAACCACTGTAATATTTATACTTACAACCTTATAGTAACATTTTGAATCAATTCCATTGTAAGAAATAACTAGTAAACATCCCATTACAGTGAATATTCAATGATGCTGGGTATACTGTTGTTGACAGCTCACGGTTGCTGGTTGTCGAAATAACGCAACGCCCTGTCTGGGTTTTCCAGGTGAAGAGCGATCAGGAATAAAGAGTGTCAAAACAAGCAGCAGAAAGATTTGTCACTGTAAACAGAGCAACACAGAAAGGCTGACTCCCACCTGCTGTCTACGCAGAGAGACAAAGAAACCAGATCTTGCCAAAGCAACTCGTGTCAGATGGAGTAAAAGCTATGTGCACCGGACTGGAATCACTGGTCCGGTGGAGAAAAAGAGGCCATAGTAGCATGGAACCTGAATAACATCTTGAGACAACGCTTTAAGGTTTGCCTTAACATTACACATCACAATGAAAAGGTATTTGAGAAGCGTTGCTTTAGAGGAATAGCCGTTTCTGAGTGAGATGCAATGCACACCTAGTGGACAGAAAAAGTCCTGAAATGACTGAGTGTATGACGAGGATAAAAGGTTTGCAATGCAGCAGTGAATGTGTGCGTCCCATAAATTCTCCACTGTGTATTTTAGACCCCAATGCTGTGCCATATATCAACTGTTTGTTCATGGGAAAGCCATCTCCGTAGAAAAACTAAATTTAATTGTAAAGGAAGTGAGTCTTTATGTCTGAAAATGTTTTCATTAGAGATCTTTAAGGGCCTGTGATCTGTATGATGATATCTTGAAGATCGATGAGAAGACTGATTGAAATTGTGACTGATATTAATTCCAAAGCAGGCCTTTCTAATGTTTGGTTTCTGAGAAAAAAATTATGCTTCAAATTATGCTTCTATCTTTAGGTTCATGCAATGATATTAAACAGATGGTGCCGATCAGTTACTGTTATTTATCATATCTATATAATACTGTATAAGTTGGCTATATTTGCTATGCGATTTGCAAATTACTGGCAGAAGATAAAAATCACATCTCTATCTACTGCTTTTGCTCTTCCACTTACTTAAACCTGTATGCAGCCCACAACCTCTGGGTTTGATTTTAGAGACTTGCTGCTAATAACCATTCTCTGGACTCAAGGAAGTCTTTTACACATACATTCATACACCTACTAAATAAGTGTTTTCCTGTGATCTCATGTGAGTGTGTATCCGTTCAGGATAGAAAAAGCGAAATGTGACCTGCAGGCCTCTGCACCCATAAATGCTGGATAATATGATGAGTTTGTCCTCTACCCTCTCCTATTCATCTTCACATACACAACACGCCTCCCTCTTCTCAGAATTGTTTTTCTGATTCAGTATTTCTAAGAAAACTCGATCCACTTCACAATGAACACATCACTCGCTGTAGCCCTGCATGTGTGTGTGTGTCACTGCGTGTGCATGCATGTATGTGTGCATCTGTGTGTGATAAAACACACTGTGTTTAGAGAGGCACTTGTGTGTCAATACTTCATCAACACTTAGTGTTGTCAATCAGGAGGTGAGTGTGTTGTAAGCTGAAATATTTAATGATTCCTTTCTAGACAGAAAATGAGAAAACGTTTCCAGGTCCGAATATTGACCAGCTCTGACTTTCAAACTGAACCCTCACCAACTGATGGGCAGAGTTTAAGATTGGCTTAATAAAAACACACAGTAAATACATATATGGTTTGCACAGTTATGTCAGCTTGAACTGTGGGTACAATATCCACACTGACATTCACATTGAAGAAAGGAACCATTTTCCCAACTGAAAAGAAGGCACGCATATAAAGGGGCCCAGATGTTGATCCATTGAGGTGCAAGGTAGTGTCAACAATTCAGACTGAACTAAAGGAGCAGTTTTTAAAGGACAGTGGACATTCACCTGCACCTCGTTGGTGAGAGGTTTATCTTTCACACACATGTTCAATTGTAGGATTCAATTGCTGGAATGTCTGATTCAAATCTAATCAGATTTCATTCAAATCGTTCATGTTATTTTTATGAGAGAAACATCTTATTTTTTACAAAACATCCGATCATCACTAGAGCTGTACTTTGCTCTGGTACTCAATATATGAACAAAAAAACATGAAAAAGCAAAAGAGGAGGGGAGTGTCTGGCTGAAACTGAGACAAACACGAAACAAGAGGACAAACTATGGGTCTTGGAAGTTATTGCAAGCTTCTCTTGTTTTAGTCTCCGTCTTCTCACACTCAACATCGATTATATACCTTTGATTTCCAGTTGGCATTGTGGATGCAGCCCGAGCGTCCCCAGTTAAACAGGCTGGCTTTGTAATGTTTCTTTATAAATGCATCTCAAATCAGCGGGAGCGTGACTGATGAACAAAAGGACGTTTTCTGCCTTTTCATCTGTACTAGTAATGAAATGGATTGGTAGAAAATAACTCTCTTTGCATTCAAAGGCTACAAACAGCTAAAGGCAACTGAAAATGTGGAATGTTTTCTTGTGTGTTACTTAATGCTTGAGTTGACATTGTGAGTCAATCAATAAATAAAATGACAAGGTGAGATTTATATTCATTGGCTCTCTTGCACAAGTGCCTATCCAACTCTTAAAGCCTGAATGGACTTCACAAACACCTTTGACACAGTTCATCAGCACCATAAAAGCTGAGTGAAATGGACATCATCCTAGGTGTGATCCACTGGGTCCTTTCATTTCTGACAGGGAGACACCAAGTGGTCAGAATCAATGATCAGCTCGCCTCTTCTCAAACCGTCTCCACTGGAGCCCCAGAGGGTTCTGTAATCTCACCTGCGCTCCTCACGCTGTTCTATGACGACTGCAGGAGCTCAGACCCAGAAATAACCTCCATCAAATACTCTGATGGCACAGTCACTGTGGATACCACTGTGAAGAATAGTTACAAGCTGAGATGGACACTTTCTCAAAGAGGTGAAGGGAAGATAACCATGACCTTAAAACATCTCTCTTGGGACTTCCGGTTGGTGAGTGGAATGGAGTAGTCGTGTTTCTTCGGGCACCCGCCACACAGTCTCCTTTTTGACCATAAGTCAATTTAAATGATCCCAACTTAGCTGCAACTTAACACTAAACGGCGCCCAAACAAGCTTTTCGCCCAACAACATGTCGTCCAGACCAAGCAAGCCGTCGAAAAAATCTGAACAAGCTGCCCCACCGGACACTGCTATCGACAATGCTACGTAAGCCAGCATGCTAGCGGAGCTGAGAGCGGACCTGCTGACCAGACAAGACTCACTCTCTGTACGATTTGAGAACAAACTGGCGGGCATCGACGCAAAGTTAGATGGGATACAATCCACAGTAACGGACCATGAACAGCGAATCTCTGATTTGGAATCTGGGCTGAACCAGCTGCCGTTCCTGGAGGAAAAGGTAACCTCCATGAGTGAAAATAATGCAAAGCTGAGGGCCAAGCTAACTGACCTGGAGGGGAGGAGCAGACGGTGCAACGTGCGTCTCATAGGTGTGCCTGAAGCAGTCGAGGGGTCATGGCCGACCGCGTTTTTCTCTGGCTTTCTGGTGGACGTGCTGGGGAAAGATGTGCTGTCTTCCCCACCAGAGCTCGACAGAGCTCATCGCGCTCTCAGACCCAAACCAACGGCGGGGGAGAAACCGAGAGCCGTGATCGTCTGTTTTCACAACTTCCAGACCAAAGATTCTGTTATTCGCGCTGCCCGTAAAAAAAGATGCGAACTTAAATATGACGGCAAACCGGTCTACATCTATGAGGATTACTGCCCAGAGGTCCTGGACCAGCGGTCGGAGTATAACGCCCTCAATCTCAAGCCTTCACTTTTGTACCCAGCACGGCTGTTCATCAATGCTGAGGACGGGAGCAGACGGCGTCTCGCGTCAGTGAAGGAGGCGCAGCAACTTTTGGCCACACACCAGAAGCACTAAAAGACTGATGCAAGTTAAAGTAGGTTGAACTATCAATAGCCTATCCTAATCACATGTCATTGGATGGAACAGGTATGTGATTGCGTTTTGTTTAGCAGAACAAATATGGCTGTTCGTGTTCTGGTTTTAAATGATGCCAAAGTTATTTGTGGTTGCAATAAGTTGGGCTCACTGTTTTTATTTCAGCACTTCTGAATGGAACTGTTACATTGCATTGTTTTATCCTATATTGTTGTTACTCATGTCAAGCCTTTAAGTGCGTGTAACAATCTTGTTGAGACAGTCACACTGTGCCTTTTTACAAATTGACTTAAATTTTCTACCATTAGGACTACTGTGTGGCAGGGTGGGAGAATGGAGGAGAGGAACCCCGGGAGAATTTTGCTAAGGGAACATGGCACTTTTGTGCAAGGGTTGTGGGTGGGTGTGGGGTGGGGAACTGGGGGGCACTGTGAATGTGTTTGTGGGCTGGGGAGGGGGTTGGGGTCTCACACTGTCTCTTATGTTTTTTTTTTGGTTTTCTCCTTTTTTTTTTTTTTTTTTTTATCTCTCCCTTTTCCCTTGTCTCAGATATAACCAGATATTTCACTATGCTATACAAGATAATCCATCACTCAGGCCTACATGGAAAGTAAAAAACTATGAATAACATTCGTTTTATATCGTGGAACGTCAAGGGGGCAAACCAGGCCACCAAAATGAATAAGATCATGTCTCATCTTCAGGATTTGAAAGGTGATGTAGTTTTCTTGCAGGAGACACACTTACGCAATAACGAGGTCCTGCGTATTAAAAGGGGTAGGTTTAGCCATTTATATCATTCAAAGTTCAATGCGAGGGCCAGGGGCACTGCCATTTTGATTCAAACCAACAACCCATTTGAACCAGAGAGAGTTGTAGCTGATCAGGCTGGTAGATTTGTTGTTGTGACGGGAAAGCTGTGCAGCTCTCAGGTTATCTTAGCTTGTGTCTATGCACCAAACTGGGACAATAAACATTCATATCCAAGTTTTTCAATTCCATCCCCAACATTGAAACATATCACATCATTGTTGGGGGGATTTTAATTTTGTACAAGATCCCGTTTTAGACAGATCCTCCTCTAGACCATACTCTATTAATAATTCTGCCAAACTACTAACCTCCACTGCAAGTGAGTTGGGCTTGTCAGACCCATGGCGATCTAAGTTCCCAAATAAAAAATCCTTCTCTTTTTTTTCGCATGTCCACCATTCTTATTCTCGAATAGACTTTTTTCTCTTAGACAACAGACTTATTTCTAATGTACACTCATGCGAGTACCACAGCATTTTAATCTCAGACCATGCTCCCACATCGCTAGACATACAATTTCCCAATTACAGCCGCATCTTAAAACCATGGCGATTTAATTCACATTTATTATCCGATAACCCCTTTGTAGCCTTCCTGAGATCTAATATACAACTATTTTTTGAAATTAATGATACACCAGAAGTATCAAAAGGAACCTTGTGGGAAGCTTTTAAGGAGTACTTGAGAGGACACATAATCTCCTACACAGCGCATCACAGAAAAAAGGCTAAGTCCAGACAAGAGGAACTGTCACAGAGCCTCTTGGAGATTGATGATAGATACTCTAATAACCCAGACCCGCTACTTTATAAAAAGCGTTTACAACTCCAAACTGAGTTTTATCTGAGACCTTTTATCTACAAATGAAGCAGAATTGCAACTGCTTAAGTCTAGACAGCGATTTTTTGAATCAGGGGACAAGACTGGAAAACTCCTTGCCCAGCAAGCCAGAGCCGCACCCGCCTCCAGGCTTATTCACAGTATTAGGTCCACACCAGGCGTTATTCTTACTGACCCAAAATCCATAAATGAAACATTTACCAAATTTTATTCTGATTTATATGCCTCTGACCATCCCCAGACCAGTACAGCCAGTGCTCTAAACAACATTGAGTTTCCCAGAGTGGAAGGAGAGCTGGTGCAGGGTCTGGCTAATCCAGTTTCAGCAGCTGAGATCATTAGTGCTATTGGTACTTTACAGAGTGGCAAGTCGCCGGGTCCGGATGGATTTACTGTAGAATTTTATAAGAGATTCGCCCTACTTGTCTCGGCAGTCTTGTGCGATGTATATAACGAGGCCTTGTCTCTCGGCCAGCTTCCTTCAACCCTGACTAATGCCACAATTACTCTTCTCTTAAAAAAAGATAAAGATCCTTTACTTTGCAGCAGTTTTAGACCTATACCTCTGTTAAATGTGGATTATAAAAATCATCGCTAAGATTTTGGCCCTGCGTCTTCAGGGGGTTCTCCCACAAATCATCTCACCAGACCAGACTGGCTTCATGCTGGGGAGGCACTCATTCCACAACACCAGAAGACTGTTTAACATTTTGAACATGCCCAGCTCCAGCACCCCCGAGGTAGTGGTGTCGCTGGATGCTGAAAAGGCTTTTGATAGGGTGGAGTGGGACTTTCTATTTGAGGTGATGGAGAGGTTTGGTCTAGGTTCAGGCTTTATTTCATGGGTGAAACTGTTGTACTCCACACCAGTAGCCTCGGTGCAAACTAACAATATAGTATCAAACCCCTTCCAGCTCCACCGCGGCACAAGGCAGGGGTGTCCACTATCCCCTTTATTATTTGCCATAGCTATTGAGCCCCTGGCCATCTGGCTGAGATCTGAGAATAGATTTGAGGGCGTCGCCCGTCAAGGTTCAGTGCACTAGCTTTCACTGTACGCAGATGATCTGCTTCTTTATGTATCAAATCCATCCACATCTCTCCCGATAATTCTTGACATCCTAAAGCAATTTGGCCAGCTCTCTGGCTACAAACTCAATTTCGGAAAAAGTGAGTTATTTGCGATTAATAACTTAGTTGGCGACTTGCCAGACAGCACAGCTCCCTTTAAAAGAGTGAACAACTGTTTTAAATATTTGGGTGTACTTATAGCAAGGTCTCTATCAGACACTTTCCAAAAAAATTTTGTCCCACTGCTTGGCAGAGTTAAGGAGGACTTTCATAGATGATCTACCTTGCCTCTATCGTTGGCCGGTAGGGTGAACCTCATCAAGATGACAGTTCTGCCAAAATTCCTTTACCTTTTCCAGCATATCCCTGTTCTTATCTCAAAAAAGTTTTTTGCTAAATTGGATAAGGCAATATCTAAATTTCTCTGGGCAGATAGACCTGTGCGTATGCAGAAAAGGTTATTGCAACTTCCTAAGAGCACAGGGGGCCTTGCTCTTCCCAATTTCTTATATTACTACTGGGCAGCCAATGTTCACAAGCACTTGTACTGGATTGATAAACCTGACACCGACCAGCCTGCCTGGGTCCACATTGAAAAGTTGTCATCTCGGGTCTCGCTGCGGTCTTGGCTGTGTTCCCCACTTCCTGTGTCGGCCACTGAAGCCAGTAATAATCCAGTAGTCAATCAGTCATTTAAGATATGGTTACAATTCAGGAAACATTTTGGCCTGCAGGGTCCCTCTATTCATGCCCCAGTATCCCATAATCACAGTTTTAAACCATCCATTATGGACTCTGCCTTTCATTTGTGGTCGGAGAGAGGTGTGGCATCTATCAATGACCTCTACGATAGTGGTATTTTCATGTCCTTCCGTGAACTATCGACTAAATTCGATCTCCCCTCATCTCACCTTTTTCATTTTTTTCAAATTAGACATTTTGCCCAAAAAAACTACCCTAGGTTCCCAAACATTCCCCCTAAAACTCTGTTAGATACCCTTCTCATGCTTAACCCCAACCAAAAAGGGAATATTTCCAGAATTTTTAACGCGATGGACGCCATTACTTCAGTCTACCCACAACAAACAAAACATCTGTGGGAGCAGGATCTGGGGCTCCATTTTG
The DNA here is from genome assembly GCF_949316205.1 of Platichthys flesus. Lineage (NCBI taxonomy): Eukaryota > Metazoa > Chordata > Actinopteri > Pleuronectiformes > Pleuronectidae > Platichthys > Platichthys flesus. Next base: position 26,665,660 of record NC_084945.1, on the reverse strand, counting down.
AAGAAGATCAGTGGGACAATATCCTTAAATAAGTCCACAACTCTTCTGTCTGTGCCCGACACGGGCTGATTCAATGTAAACTAATACATAGGACATACTACACCAATCATAGACTGTCTAAATTCTATCCCAATGTGGCTGACACTTGTAATAGATGCAACCAGTCCCCTGCCGATCTCATACACATGTTCTGGTCATGTCCAAAGCTTAAAGACCTCTGGTCCAAAATATTTGACACCCTTCAAATTGCTTACCATTTTGTGGCCGACCCCCATCCCCTTTCTGCCCTCTTTGGTATCCCACACAACAGCATTTTAACGACTGAGGCTCGACATTCTATGGCCTTTTGCACTCTGATGGCTAGGCGCTTAATTTTGTTGAACTGGAAGCACAGCTTCCCCCCATCCTACACTCGATGGGTTAAGGAAATTCTACACAACTTAAAATTGGAGAAGTTAAGATTCTCCCTCAAGGGCTCTCTGGGGAAATTTGGCCAAATTTGGAACCCATTGTTGTCCATTATAGACTCATTAGATATTACACCTGAGGAGTCGGATATCTGAGTTCTGCTGACGTACCACCAAATTTTACATTCCCAGAATGTTCTTTTCTTTAATTTACTCTCTTTGTTTTTTGTTTTGTTCCTAATCTTTATTTTTGTTTCTTTTTCTCTGTTCTCTTTTTTTTTTTTTTTTTTTCCTTTCTTTTCCCTTTACCTAGAGGTAGATATTGGTGGGATCTCCTACAGGAGAAGGATGTGTGGGTGGGTATGCGGGAGGAGGGCTGGAGGGTTAACGTAAAATGTAAAAAATTGGAAAAATGTGAGCATTGTAAAATATCTATTTCATGTTCTTACTTTGTATCTCTGTTGCTCAATAAAGAAATTTATAAAAAAAAAAAAAAAAAAAACATCTCTCTTGGCTTTGAGGAAACCCCTGAAAACTAAAATCTCTGCTCCCTCAAATTACCTTTACTGCTTTGAAATGGCTTGGATGTAACTTCACACCATTGCCTCAATTAGTATTGGCAAGTCTATGAATATGCTAATATGGCTTTGTGCCGACATCTGTCAGACTCATTAATGACTAGCTTGGGGTTTAACCTTTTTTATTACTGTTCATATATTAACATTTGTAAGTATGCTTGAACATATCATCTTAAACTGATTGTATCTGTTTGCAGAGGTCTGTTGTTTGTGCATAATTTGACACTTTTACAAAAAAAGCTCCTCCTGGACATATAACATTGTTTTAACTTTGTTTTGAATTCAATAGAATCTCTATTTAAAATACACTCTCCTCCCACATGTCCAAAAATCCATAAAATGAAAACTTAGAGATTTAATAATCAAAAAAATGATTTTTAAGTCGACACAACATGTTATCAATATGCGACAATCTAGTTATGTGTCTAACCTGAACAATGTGTCTAACCTCTGTGTGATGTCTGAATATAGATCCGTCAGCCTCTCCTGTTGAAGAGGAAACATGTTATGTTGACCCTCATTCAGCTTTATCTTGATGTCACCACTCTGTTACGTCCACTACAGTAACTTACGTTGCGTAATTGATTTGCATTGCTTTCATCTACCAGACTCCTCTCCAGTGGAACCAGCACCCACTCGGGTTCAGGAGCAAGGCACCATATCTACAACCAAAGTTTTGCTTGAATACCAGTTACATCTGGTGCCCCCCTCCTCTCTCTTCTCTCTATACAGTCTATGCTCTCCCCTTACCAATCTCCCTTCTCTCCTCCATCTCCCCCTGCTCGCCTCGTCCTGTCGAGTTGTGAAGAGTGGTTCTGCAACAGTCTGGTTCGGCCAGTGTTCTCTGCCTGTTGAAGGGGGGGATTTTTGGCTCCATACTTGAGTTTGCTCACTGTGGGAGCTGTTGGGTTTCTCTTTATTTCTGTAAGGTCTCGACTTTACTAAATGCCTTGAGATAATGTATGTTGTGATATGTTGCTTTTCAGATAGAGTTTAACTGAAATGATTTCAATTGGTTTTGTTGTTGTTAATTATAGAGATATTTGGTTGGAGTATTATCCAGTTTCTAGTTGCCTATGATTGGGAACATCTACAGTGCTCCAAAAATGACATTGTTATTCCTCAGGGTAATAATCATGAGCTGATGTGATGACAGCTGAGTCTCCACATGCACCACATCTGACACAAATCTTTACATTTCTCAAATGCTAATGTTTTTTCCTAATAAGTGCTTTCTTAAAAACAGCTAGAAAGGAAAAGTCAAGTAGTGAGGACCGATTTTTATATGAATACAACCTCCTACCTGAGCTCACAATAAATTGTCCTAAATTTCCAGGTGTATATAATATATTTTCTAGCAGTCAGAAATCATTAAACAAAAACAAATTATTACTTAAAAAATATTGCCACTATACTGCTGACATGGGGTTAGAAAAACATCAAAATACACCAGTCACATCAGCCATTTCAAAGGACTTGACTAAAGTGAAAAAATAATGTTTAGATGTCCAAACCGGTGAAGGTGCAGTTCAACACTTGAAAGACTATTTCTTTGCCTTACATCCAAAGGTTATATTAGATGTGTTCTTCTACAGTGACTGATTCACAATCATATATTGCTTCGTAGAGAAAACCATTCTTTCCTTCAGAGTAAAAGGGGGTCGCAAAACAGCATTGAAGTGAAAAGTAAATGTTCCTTGGGTGAGGAAAAATAGAAGCACTTCAGCAATGTGCTTGAGCGATGTGTTATATATATTATATTTTTATATATAGGACATTTATATACATATATACACATTATATATGCCACCTACCTTCGTCCCCATCATTGGCACTGACAGTGAGGATGGCAAAGCCAATGTCAGCATCCTCATCCACATCAACTTCATAGGTTGTCTGCGCAAAGACTGGTTTGTTATCGTTCACATCACTGATAAAAACACGAACGTACGCAGTGTCTGAAAGAGAGAAAAGGAGAGAAACAATCATAAACATGTGATTGCTCTTATTCTGTCAATGTGAACATGAACATCTGTCTCTCTCTCTCTTTGGATAGCAACACACACGTTTCCTCATGCATGCAGAGAACAACAAACAAAAATAACCATTTTTTCCCCTATCTACAAATTTTTAATTACATCCATCATCAGGCTTCTGTCTATTTCAGCATTAAATCCAGCTGTTTCTTCTTTTCTGCAGGATCTAACCGCTGGCTGAAGCGGGGAACAAAGCACCCTGAGGGCATCAGCGTAATGCTCTGTAGTTGAGCAACCAAACACACTCACTCCCTTTGATATTGCTATCAAAACGAGCATAATTTGCAATACACGCTTAAGATGAGATAAATAATTTAAGCCAGGGTGAAGGAGATTGTTTATAGTTCATAGCTCAGATAGGAAACTAAACCGCAAATGCCAGAGTTTTGCCAATGTTAACAATGTGTCAGATAGAGAAAGGAAGGTAGAGAGGGGTGGAGAAAGCACACCGACAGTGGATGAGCAGATGTACCAGCCTGCCATCTCATCATCCTCCCACTCATCCGCCAATGCTGTCTGTTCATTAATGGTTTTACAATTCTGCTCTCATTGAAAGGACGTGCAAAGTATCATAGCCCCAACCCCCCGCCCCATACATTAGCCTCCTCTGAGAACAGTGTTCATCATGTTGTACTGCGAGCACATGACGGCATTATGCTGCAATATTGGTCAGTGTGTGTTTAAATGGTCAGATGGAATTTTTCCGTATTAAGAAGCTTCATTTTTTTCACATAACCAATGTGATATGCATGCGAGTACTTTCAGCCTAAAAAACAATAATTAAAAGTAGTATTCCCATTGACAATAATGACGAATAGGATCAAATTCCATTCTCATCAACTCCTTAATCATAATGTAATATTGTAAGTTTACTTGTTTTAAGAAAGACCATCACATGTAAACATGCACTTTTTTATACTATCAAAAAGACAATGATTAGTAGTGTTAGCAACATGCTACCAGCCTGGCTACTGTCCAAAGCAAGACCAAAAAAACCTAGGAGACATCTTGATCTCGATGTGATGACCAAAGCAGAGTATTTAACCCCCAACTGTAAGAAGGGTTATTCTCTGTCACTATATTTACCATCTCTGTGTTTCCGTTATTCAGGGTGTTGCACAAGAGCGTGCTCTATGCTGTGTCTTTACTTGCACCCACCTGAGAATCCACTTCCTCTGGGTCAGATTTTGATTGTTACAGGTTGAATGCTTGAACAAGTGGGACCACAGTGGTCTCCATGTAGTGAAGGCCTATCTGAGGTTCAATCTTGTTTTAACTCGTCTTTCAATCACCCTCATCTTCACTGTCTTTGCATTCTCTGATAATGGGCCTTATTTTCTTCTCACTGTTACTCTGACTGCTCCCTAGTCCCCTACTTCCATTTCCTGAAAACAGCCACCAATAGTTACCAGCACAAACAAAAGCACACTCTGTGTTGGTTGTGCTCTGGCAGGTGCACTTCCTTTGTGCCATAAATCCGGCCTAGTTTTAACACAATAATGTGTTTGCGTTGGCAGAGCGAAAATTACAAATATGGTGAAAGCAGGTAAAATAAAATAAAAACAAAGAACAGAAGCAAGTGTAATTATGTCTGTTAAGTTCCCTCCAAGGTTGAACTTGATTGTACACAGTTGAAGGACACAAGCTTGTTATGATTTGTCAAGTATGACAAAATATATTTAAAAGTAGTATTCAATACAACCACATCAAATGAATCAATGTCTCACATAGTAATTGCAATGAGAAGCACCCTAGAGGTAAGGCCATTGTGTTCCTAGAGTTTTTAAAACAGCGAAGGCAGATAAATCAGTGTCAATCTTTTTTGTAGAACCAATGTTACTCTCATGTATTGGCATGCTGTTACAAATCAGTTTGTTTATCCACTTTTAAGGTGATCTGTCATTCAAGGTATAATTAATTATAGGTTCAAGAGATTGATGCGTGAAATTTGCTCATGCCACACTGAAATGATCTTGACTTCGACAACTGCAATTGCATGCAAATGTATGTGTGTTTGTGTTTTGATGTGTGCATCTGCATTTTCTATAATTTACCACCATTTGTCCCGGATAAATACATAAAAATATACCTTGAGAGATGGTCTGTTAATAATCTATGATCATATTTATTATAAAAAAAATATCCTGGTCTGTCTTGCTGCTTCTTCAACACCTCTCCATCCACCAATCTGCCTAAACATCTGTTCGTTCTTCATGTCTCTATTCTACCATTGGAGCATGCATGCATTTCGTCTGGCAGCAAATGAGAGAGAAATGGAGAGTGGAGGAAGAGAGGGAGCAGACTGAGAGAAGAAGACGGCTGATGGTCCTCGAGTAAGAAGAGAAGAACAGATGTAGGACAGAGACAGAAAGAGGAAAACTGCCTTCACTAAACATTCAGAGTCTTAAATCAAGTCTACAGAGCAGCTGTGTGCAGCCCTCTCCTCCTTTGTGTTCATCCTCTTTTTCGCTCATTTATCAGCAAACACATAAACTGTTACAACCTTAATAGCAACTGAATTTTACTGAATTCTGCAAGGACATTCGTTTTCAATCACATGAATCTGTCATTTATTTGAAACCTGACGATTCTATAAATTGTATAATGACATGAATGTTTGAAAACTGTAAGATCCTGTATGTAAAGCTTTTTTTTGAAACGATAGGAGTAAATGTCATGGTTCTTCCCCTTTGAGGGACTTTTGATTTGTCATGGATTTGTTTTGAATTGATTGACATTTTTGAAGTTTGTAATGTCTGAAAGATTTAAATCTGATTGCATTTTGAAAAAAGTATCTCTGTGCAGACGTTTGGTATCAGTTATGGATTTAGAAATTATTGGTTCCAGGAAAATCCTTGTGTTCACACATTCTGATTTTCTTTCCTTTAGTGCAGATGCATTAGAAGTAGCTAAATTATATTCATTGAAATTGCTAAGAATGCTGAATAAAAAAATTGTAACTGACGTGATCTGCAGTGTCAATACTAAGAAGTGCAAAAAAGTTACAATCACACGTACTCGCAATAAATCTAAATTTACAATAATTTCCCGCTGAGCCCGCTGAGCCTGCTCACTGACTTCTAATGCCTCACTGTCAAAGGATATCAAGTTTGCAATAATTCTCTTAATCAAATACAGTGACAGGTCAGCGGTGGAGTAGTGAGCCCCAAGCTTACAGAGCAGGACTAACACACTGCAGTCTCAAACTAGATGTAGCATTTGTATGAGAATGGTTTGTGTGGAGCTTCATGGCATAGTTTGTGTGGCAGAGCAGAGGCCACAGCGTTTGATACCAGGGAGTAAAGCACCCTGTGATTTGATTCAACTGGGGGTGGAATAGGTTCGCTGGGTTTGTTATAACTATGGACATTGTCATCGAGGCAGGAAGGATCAGGGTCTCACCCACTACCAAGAATGACACAAGGAAACGGCTGCATTTTTCTCATGTCTTTACTTACAGATTATTGGCAGTCAGCTACAGCATGACCCAACAATTTGCCTAAGCTTTCTTCTAGGGCTGTATCACACGTTGTTTTCTCCTTGCTGCAACCAAACTGAATTTCCCATCTGTACAACATTTTTCACAATCCACCAGGAGAGCTGGATTTTGTTGAGGGTGACCTACACAGCACACACTCTATCCTCTCACATTACCAGCCACCAGCACATCAGCAGAGCGCTCTTTTACCTGTCTGAAAAGGATACAAAAAGCTCATCTGAGGGACTTGTGTGGATGGGACAGACTTTTCAACCTTGGTAAAATATCCACTGTTGTGGGGGACCTAACGGCCAGGGGGGGCCACAATAAAGGACAGGAGAACGGCCTTCGAGCAGCGAGAAGTTTCATGGTGGTTGTTTAAACACAAAAAATAAGCACTTTGTCCATCACCCATAAGGTTAACATTACCTGTTCTCTGCTCGGGTTAAGTTACCTGCACAAATGATATTGTAATTTAGCGGTATGTGATGTTCTGCTGATGGGTTGAGGTCATGATGATTCTATGATGTAGAATGAAGATTTGGCCTGGTTTTAAATGATAAGGTTGATCAATGTTGCCTTTTGATCTTGTATTTCTGTTGTGGGGGAGGGGCTACATAAATTAATTTATGAATGTGTGTGTGTATGTGGGAGAGAGAGAGCTAGATAGAGAAAGACACAGAGAGAGGGACACAGAGAGAGAGACACAGAGAGACAGAGAGAGAGAGAGAGAGAGACAGAAAGAGAGAGAGACACAGAGAGAGAGAGCATTTAGCTGTTAATGCATAAACACCAAGTTTCAGCTGGAGTGTGTACATGTGTGCCTGTTGGTGTTGCACGTCTAGGTTAGACTTATTAGTGTGAGTCCTGAATTATATCATTTGGAATGATAAAGGACGCTGTAATAGCTGCTCTGGTTATTTAAAATTGGTCGTTAGAGTAGCATCATGTTCTTTCCTAGGGTAATTGGAACATTAAATGTTTGTCATGTTTTAAAGTAATGTTTCCCAGATTCACCCTGTAATTTTGCAAGATGCTACGTATCAGTCGTACTTACCAGAGTTGGACTGTCCATGTTTGCCGGGCCGCGCTGACTCCCAGCCGTCCACAGACTGAACCTCCAGTAGATATGAGCTTTTAGTCTCACGGTCAAACACAGTCTGAGTGTAGATGTATCCCAGCTCCGGGTCGATACGGAAATACTGGTGGTCCCAACTGCGATCCTCCAGTAGAGAGTAGGATATCTGGACAGTGGGAAGGTTAAAACACGCAGGTCAATGGTGCTACTCAAATAAAATTGAATTTAATTGAATTAACACAGCAGTGAACAGCGTGAATATTCACAAGAAACCCAGTTCAACTGAGAAGATCCTGAAAGAGCAATGCACCACTTTCACCCCAGTTTGTGTGTCTACGTGTGCACGTGCACGTCTTTCGTCACCTTGCCATTGAGACCCAAGTCGAGGTCAGTGGCTGACACCTGGACAACCAGAGTTCCTGTTTCTGCCCCTTCAGTGACCGAGGCCTCATAGATGGAGGAGGTGAAGAACGGGACGTTGTCGTTTACATCTGGAGAAGAAAGAGAAGAGAAAGAGAGCATGTTCTTAGGCTATACAATATTTTATATAATACAATATACCAGTGTATGTTTTGGGGAATTTGATATGAAACATCACTGACAATTAATAGGCTCTTTGCAAGGCCTGAAGTGCCTGAAGGTAACATTTGTTTTCAGTTGTTGGCGGCACAGTTATCAATTGAAAATATAAGTTACGACAAATAATATGCAATGTAGTGACCTTTTATATTACAGATGTATTGTTTCTTTGGATTAAGAGATGATGAACAGCCACAAACAAGGAGTAAATACTCAGAGAAGTAAAATCTTTAATTAGTTGATTGTCAGATGTTCGTAGATCACGTTGAAAGGAAAACACACCAGAATCCTTTATTCAGCCCGCTAACCCTGTTGCCGACCCCACATCGATTATTTTTAATTAGTTTACCACCATCTCTTTAAATTACTTGACATTGTGCCTCCACAAGCAACACCCTCAAATGTTCTGCTGGCAAAAATACTTTACAATACAATACTTTCTTCTGATCACTGTTTATGAGTCTGTTCTGGTTTGGTCCCTGTCTATTTCCTGCTTTCATCTACAAATAATTGCTACATGAGCACTGCCAGGAAATAAAATGACAAAATCCCAAGATTATTTCATGTTTTTGTTCATATGTCAACATTTTTTGTCCAAAACACCATAATATTGACCAGAATGGACCACCACGGATTCTGCATTCTTTCATCATTAGGCAAGTTATTTTGATTGAAATTCAGAAAATAATATATATTTTCAATTGAACCAGTATTTTTAATACTCATGTGTATTTGCTACTTTTATGTGTAACAGCAAACCACTTTTTTGCTATATACATAGAATCCAATCCTCGCCAAGGCCTAACAGTCCCTATATTTAGCCAAAATTTAAATTCACTAGATCCGATTTTCTTATCAGAATTATCTTAATATCAGTCCCCTGTTATGCCACACCTTTCATCAATATCCATGAATTATTATCTTCTTGGCGGAGGTACAAAGGTAACTTAAAACTAACTACCTCTGTTTTGTCCCAACACAAACTTCTGTGAAGATAAATAAATTACCTCAACCAAACTAAATTAAATCTAAACTAAAATACAACAATTAGAGAACCTTTTTTCAAAACACAACGTACTCCTTCTTGGTCATTGTAATGTCGCAGCTGTGTCTCTATCTCGAATAATGGTCATGTCAGTTATGTTGTTATTGTCTACTTGTGTAAGGACAACTATATATCAAAAACCCTTGTGTAGTGTTTTGGTGTCTGGATGTCCACAATACATCTACATCTATAAACCATATACTGCTTTTATTTTTTATGAATACTTCTTAAAGGTCATTTTGTAGGCTGTGTATAGATTTAAACCCGACAATGAATATCAAAGCTGGTGCCCGCTGGCCTTCAAAGTGGCTCCGGTCCTCCAAGCATTCTGGAGAGTGGCTGATTGTTGGCTTTCATCAGCCTGCAGCTATAAAAATAAGGTTAGGAATCTATTTCGCATATGATTTTAAGATCTGGCTGATGGTGAGGACACAATAGTTCATTCTAGTTTGAATTAATAAATAATTGGTTTAGCAGAATATTTGTAGGGAATAATTGTCTGAGAACATCGGTATCAACACCATGGGATGGAACCTCTAGCTCCTTGGTCATCCTATTGATTTGTGTTAGACCATGCATTCATTATAGCTAAATGTTATTTTTGCTGTTGTGAATTTATCTTCCAAGCCAGGTTGTTATCGAGAGTAGGGTCCAAGCAGGTAGCACCAAGAATCAGAGAGACACAAGGTGAAGCAAGTTTGCCTGAATAGAAGAGGCCAAAATCTGCTTCATTTAAGGTCAGAAACATCACAGAAATGACTTGGATAGAGCAATAGATAAAATATAAAGCTGCTCCATGAGTCATCCCCCCCCCCTCGCCTTTCTTCTGAGAAAATGTCTTAATCTTTAAATTAAAAATGAGGCCTTAACGCCATTATATAGTGTCCTCCCTCCCCCAGCAGGATCGCCTCTGAGGAGTCAGAGAGCTTTGGAGGGGTGAGTGAAAAGAGAAGGGAGTCAGGAGTGGGACAGAAAGGCAGAGAATGGGTCTGTGTGAATTAATTATTTCTCACTGGATTAGGACCAATGTGTGTGTGTGTGTGTGTGTGTATGTGTGCATGTTGCCAGGGGATTAAATGCAGGGAGAGAGGGGCATGTAGGGTGTGTGCAGAGTTATTTTAAGGAGCCAGGTCAGGCGCTTGCAAACACTCTCACATCTCACATTAAGCAGTGATCACAGCCTAAGTTAGCAGCCGAGCATTGACAGGAACACGATCGAGAACGACAGAGAGGTGAAAAGTGCTGGTTTTACTGAAGATGGAGATAATATATATTTTAGGAGAGTGACTAGACATCGACTGGAGTCCGTGTTGAAATTTCTTGGAGCAGTGGGTTTGAGCGTATTGCACATTAAGCTCATCATACTCACAACAGCTGGCGAGCACTGCACATAATTTGGATTTGCGCAGCTTTGGAATCCAAGATTTAAACGGGTCAGATGGAAAATTATGACACAACCGGTCTTAGAAAGCGCAGTGATACAACTGACCCTTCTGTTCCTGCCAAATGTGCTTTACTCTGTCTCTTGCCACGGCCTCAGATGGGGAGCAACTGCTGTAACAGTGTCACTGTCCATGTTGAACACAGATGGGGAGAATGGAAAATAAAAGCATATACAAAGCAGTCGTTTTTTATGACAGTGACTCAAAACACATTAGTGACATGTTTTAGGTTGGCACTAGATGAGTTGAGACCAGAGGTGGGTCCTGTGGCTGGTTCAAGATCAGTATTGGAATAATCAAAGTGCTTAGTGCTGCTCTTGACTGAGAGCAGCTTTGACCATTTATTGTTATAAAAGTAAATTAAGCCCATCCTGCAAACTCACCGTGTACAATCCATCCTGCTCATCCATTAGCTTATACCTTAGCCATCAGAAATCTGCAGTCAAATACCCACTTTGTCCTCTGTTCCTGTAACCTTACACATACTGTAGATCCGATTACACAATTTCAATTAACCAGTGGCAACAATGCTTTTAGATGAATGCAGGAAATCAATGGTGTTCGGAGACAATGTAAAGCATAGTGCAGGAATGAAAATCCAATAAAGCAAGTTAAGATAAAATAAATGTATCATGAAAATGGCCCACCTGTGACATTGACATAGACGATGGTGAAGGCTGCCAATGGCACGGCAGCGACATTCTGAGCTCGAACCCGCAGCATGAAGTTTCTGGTGGTCTCATAGTCAAGGGGCTCAGCCACCAGGATGGAGGCCGAGCCGTCCTCTCTGTTGGGGGTCAGGTAGAAGCGAACAGGCATGTTGGTCTCTGGGACCATTCCGTCCTCCAGATTGTAAGTCACCCTGGGATCCCCAAGGGGGGAGGTGGCTTTGATGGTCTGTGTGAAACAGAAACAAGGAGAGAAGTAGTCAGATTTCTCTATGAAAGGACATTTCACTCATTTTAGTCTGCATGCCACTGAGGGGCTTTCTGTTGTCAGTGAAGACCCAGGGTCCCCATCACTCACTTAGTTGTCAGTTGTTACAGAAGCTACATAATGTAGTAGAAAATATCCCTACATATCACTGCTCTGACATGGTGATAGGTGTTCTACTCATCATCTTGCCTGAAAACTGGAAAATTATTTTTACATGTGACTCAGTGTGCATAATTGTTACTTTCTCAATTTTAAAGTGGATATACTGCTTTGTAATCCGAAAACCCCACAGAAATTTGGCATGTTTCCAATTATGAGTTTGGAAAGCTGGAGAAAACTCTGAATGCCAGCAGAGCTCCTCAGGACAGGAACGGAGACGGGGGACAGATGCTGCTGGGCTCCGGTGGAAGTGTGCATTCTAAATAGTGACAAATGATCTGTCCAAATGGATAAAAGTGTTTTATTGCAAATAATAACGAACGCTAACTCAAACTGTTAGACTAAAAAACAACCTGCAGAAATCCTGCGGGATCAAACACTCTGCTCTTCATCATGCATTCTCCCTAAACTAATTAAGGAGAAGCTACTCAAAGCTGAGGCCACACGCACACACATATCCCAATTAAAATCAAAGATGCCATCTCGGACGTGATGCGGCTTTCCTATGGGCGACCTAGCTGTAGCCATTCAACCTGTGGAGCACAGCACTACAATAATGAGACACCCTATTAGGCATTAAGGACTGGCAAACATGCCTGGCTATGGTATGAGCGGTTTTAGGCCATAAAAAACAGAATTTTCCACGGCAGAGCTATTACAACCCGCTGAGAGCTATTGCATCTTTGCATAACAGTCAAATCAACGCTGAACTGCCACCTCGATTAATACAATGTACTGTAGGGACCGCACTCCCTCTCTTTCAATCTCCATTCCTCCCTTTATCAGCATATCTCGCGCACACAATTAATACACACACACACTCACGGCCTCATGTAAAGTACTCTCCTCTGTCTTTTCATTTTCAACTTTGAGTTAATAGTGTTCATCAGCAACTTTAATGGATTGAATTGCTTTCAAGAGATCCTCGGAAACAAATACTGTCGATAAGATGTTAATGGAGTTAAAAGTTGATGCCTGTGAATAATCAAATCCCGTTCTGGGGAAACATTTGAGCTGCCAAATACTGAAGTAATATCAACACAGGATGACTTTGAATATCGCACAAAGCTGATTGTTGCTGGTGTCTCATGAAAAGATACTTTTTTTAAATTTATGTTGACCACAGAAAGAAAAGAGTAAAAGGCAGTAAACAGAGAGCAGAATAAAAATCTATATTTGCATCCCCACAGTGTGTTTTAGCTGCACACCAGTTTATTAGGCATTGTGATTCTTATGTGGAAATAGAATCGATATTAACTTTTTGCTCAGTTTTGAGACAATGTATTTTCTGTGTAGGCATCTGTTGACACCTTCTTCTATTTTGTCAGAAAGTAACTGCAAAAAGATAGAACTGGCTTCTCCACTTTTAGCAAGGATCCAGATCCAGATAAAGTCAGATTTGGTGTACTTTCACTGGAGCTGCACTGACCTTTCTGGATGCTGACGGCTACTGCTTGTGCTTCAAATCTAGGAAGAGGACAAGCACTTCAAATTGCCTACTGTTTTTCAAACTTTTATTCGTTGTTCAAGTTTCAGAGAGGGCAAAGCTCCCCTTTGCAGTTGCGATTAAGGGCCTTGCTCAAGGGCAATTCTGTGATGGTGATGGGGGGTGGGTGCACTGAGAGTACCACAGCGTGTCCCTGTCCCTGATGAGATGTATCCTTCCGGTCTGGGTAATTGAATCACAACCCTTTCTGTCAAAAGCCGCTTTGGGCCACCACCCTCTTGTTTGTAAGGTGCCACAGATATATAAATAAACATGCCTTGCTTTTTTACATTTCAAAAAAGAACAAAAACTCTTCTCATGTGCTTTAGACCTAGGCAATGTTTACTGAACTGCCATATGATGATGAACATTGAGATGGAAGACAGCAACAGATTTATGAAGCTCTGATGCTTATAATCAATAGCTGCTTCCTATTTTAAAAGCTGTAAAGCGTTGCTGTTGCTGCTTAGAGTAATAAAAAAAGCTGATGACAGAAACTATCATTTGTTTATTTTGGTCAGGGTTTCAGCCATTAACATGGAGGAGACATAGTTTGTGTTCTATACTGCAGCCAGCAGTATCGTTCTTCTTCATATACAGTCCATGGTCTCAACTGTTGTTCTTTACTTCCAACAAATCCATCAGAGTGAGACATCTTAGCAGTTTGCATCTAATCTCCAAAGCATTCTGCAAAGTGAACATTGATTTATAACATATAATTAAACAAAGCTTACAGCTTTAGAACCATAACCTTCAGTATTTTGAACAAGAAGATCATAAAATTAAGGTGAGTGACATTAACTGGTGTAAAGCTATGTTATCAATGTGTCAGATACACCGGCTTTTTAATCAACATGTAACAAACGTGAATTATAAAAATGGGATCTGTCTCATTATTGGGTGATGCCTAACATTAAATCATTCTGATGGGAGCCAAAAAGTTGATTAAGACATGTCTCCTAATAAACCAGAGGTAATAAATAATTCCCTCTATGTTATAGCGCAGAGAGTAAAGCTACAGTGAGGCAGTGTGCGCTCTGCTGCCCAGGGAGGGGTGAACATGATGCCACTATCAGTCTCTAGTCATGTCAGTCATCAGTCCAGCACTGATGTATTTACTAGCAATTCCTCCTTAAGTGTTTGTGATTCTGCTGCCTGTGTTTGCCATCGACCACATCCCCCACCCAACGTACCACGATGGGCGTGTCTCTGACGGTGTTTTCCGGGATGACCACGCTGTAGCTGTCCTTCTCCCAGTGCGGAGGCTGATTCTTCACGTTGGTGATGGTGACGGACAGCTCCACTGAGCTGCTCCTGTTCCCTCCGTCCGTAGCCACGATTTCCCTGGTGATGTAGGTCCTCTGCGGCAGGAGGTCCCCAACGATGAAGAGCAGAGCAACGGAGAGGTGATAAGATCACATGATGGAGTGCTGTCATTTTGTCAATGAGTGTGACGGTGATAATCACAGCTTTCATGGAGGCTTATGAACGTGTCATGGACAACCCATAGGTTATTCACTACGCTGCTACACATGTCAGCAGCTATATAAGCAGAAAGCTCCAACATAGCAAACTGTGCGATATTAGCTTTTGTAATAGCAAGCAGGAATCGCAGATTTATACTACCCGTTTCTGCACAGTATGTTCATACCTGAGAGATGGGCTGGTTGACATAAACCCATCCAGTCAAGGGGTTGACCCTGAGGTACTCCGGCTGTTCACTGGACATAGAGTACGTGATGGCCGCGTTGGGGCCAAAGTCATCGTCATGAGCTGCCACTCGCAAGAAACTGGTCCCGATCATGGTATCCTCACGGAGGAAGTCTGCGGGAGAGGAAGAATAAGGACAGTGGTTTGTGCTCAAGTGGTTATGTGAAGACTGAATTGTCTGCACTTTGTCAGTGCTGTGGTCAAGTGTTTGAAATCTGCTGCAACTTAAGAAAACAAACAAATGAAGAAAAAAACACTTTCAGCACTCCGGCAACCTGTGACACATTTAGAAAAAGAGCTGTAAACAAATAAAACGCATGAAAATTAACACTTTGCAGCATAAGTGCTGTTTGATGACACATTAGCTGCATAAAGAAGAATACTTTGAATACTAATTACACCAAAACAAGCAAATACAGACTAGAATGTCTTTCTTATAGATTACAAAAATGTAACTGCAACGTGACAATGTTTTGTATTGACGTGATGTGTAAATGTAAATTTAAATGTCTTCAGAGCAACAATGCTTATATTTGGGGAATGTAATATATTAAATTATGTCATGGAAATGACATAATTTAACTGTCTTCGTAGTTTTCTACTTATCAATATCCGATCTCAGAGCATAATATCCACAGCATTATTTAACTTCTGTATGGTTATGTCTAGGAACTCGCAGCTCTCCGCTAAAGTTTGTTAATTAGTTTGTTAGCATTTAATCAAAACTCTGATCTTTCTCTAACAGAACGTGCTTTGGTTGTCTTAATCACAGATGGGACTGTGGAGCCAAACCTCCATCTCGACTGTGGCAGTTGTGAGATCTTTACACCTTCCATCAACACTAACACCTCCTGGAGACTCTGCTGCTGTAAATAATCTAAACACATGATTCATTGAAAATAATATTTAACCTCTAACCATATTCCAACTAGGGATGTGTTTCCTTCACAACATATTTGCCGTTGATGGTTCAGCTGTATAGAAATGTAATGAGAAATAAAAACATTGGTCATCTACTTACACTCATATCGGATGTTCTCGAACTTGGGACTGTTGTCGTTCTGGTCCAGGATGAGGATGTTGAGCTGACAAATGCCAATCAGCGGGTCGGCAGCCTGGTCAGTGGCGGTCACCGTCACCGCATACTCCCGTTGGCGCTCACGGTCAAATTTCCTCGCAGTCACAATTACCCCTACAGACAGACACAACAAGGTTGATCCGACAGGTAAATCCTACCAAACACCGCTCGGTTTCATGTCTCCAGAGCAGCTGCAACTCAACAAGAAATTAAGTTTCCTTTGTTTGCCAAAACTTTAAAGACTCCACTTAGTAGCAAAAAGATATTAGAGTATATCAAAAGAAGTTATCTTCAAATACTGAGAGAATGATCTTCATTATTAATTTCACAGATGAATTTAGGGTTGACAGTTAAAACCTTTCCTGCTCCACTAAAACAATGTTGCAACTGATGTGAAATGTAATGTTATTTTGTTTGTACTGATGTTCATTTTTTTGGCATTACACAAAATTGTCTGACACCTTTTCCCGCCAGTTAAAAGTTGTTTTGTAGTTTTTCTCTTATTGGGGGTTAAGGGCAGAGGATGTCTCAAAGCCCTATGAGGGAAATTGTGATTTGTTAATAGCTATAAAAAATCAAATTTGATGAATGAAAAAAATGAAGTAACTTTGTTTTATGTGATCTTATGAGCTCAGTTGAATGAAACTACCTTGTGCACAGGGTCGATGCTGTAGATGTTTATTTTTGTGAGATAGGCTGAAATATGCTTCAAAATATTTAATGGGGCAATAGCTCTGGTTTGAGAAGATTATTCTAATGAGAAGAGATGATAAAACAATTTCCAGACAGTAATTATGATGCATCTAACCACAAGGCATTGAATTATGATCCTTTATTTTTGCTTTAAAAATATGGGCTCATTTCCTTCTGTCATTAAAGGAATCCAGAAATAGCTTTAAACTCTAAATATGTCTGTATACTTGTCAACACCCTTCATGAACTGTTGCACCTTGTCAAACCTGACGGATATGCTGAAGAGAATGAGGTCTGTATGAGACTTCCCACTGGGATAAAAGTATGTGCCCTGGTCTGTTTTTGTGTTTTGTGCAAGTGGAAGTGATTTTGTGTGTGTTCCAGTACCTGTGTCAGGGTGTATGCTGAATGCGGGAACGGTTGAGTCTTTGTGCATGAAGCCGTATGTGACCCTGCCATTGGAGCCCTCGTCAGCATCCACAGCGTGAACCTGCAGAGCAAACGACCCTGCCGGCTGGTTCTCCAGGACCGACGTGCTCTCTCTGTACTGCTGACACTGAGGAGAATGAGGTGGCAGGCGGAGGGGATGGGTTGGAGGAGGAGAAGATCAGCAATGTAAGTATGGAGAAGCCTCGATCAATACTCCATTCTATCGAAACAGTGAGGGAGTATGTGGGAAGTGGAATGCTATTTATTTTGAAGGGACAGAGAGAAGATTATTTACTGGTGGGACATAAAGTGGAACATGGACACAGAATAATGAGCAAACACAGAAAGAAAGTGGGAAGCCGAGGTCCATCGTTTCCTTCCATTTATTTTCTACATTTGCCAATCCTGTTTACGCTAGGCAGTATGATGGGAGTGGGTTCAGGGGCCCATCCCAGCATCCATGGGCAGAAGTTTATGTGCTCACTGCAGCTCCTGCGCTTTGGTAAACATGAGATCTGTTGATCTTATGTGCTTTGACAAAAAAACAACTAAAAACCTAAGCTTTTACTGGAGATGGGGAAAACATTGGCCAAATTTAATATGATTTATATTTAGAACCAAGTCCACAATACAAATTGAAATGGCTCTTAAGAACATATTGATTTTACACTGGTTGTTGAGGCCAGGTAATATTCTATGTTTTAACTTTATTTTCATGTTTGAGCCGCATATAGCAATATCTTGTAAACACTTTACACAGCTGAGAAAACCACTCCAGAACCACTCACGTGCTGAAAGTCATAAGAGATGTTCTGGAGAACAGATTCTGTTAAGTACAGATTGTACTTCATCCTCTCAAGACTCAAAGGATGTGTTTGCTCAAGAGGAACGTTGCTTCGACCTTCGATGTCTACATGTCCCGCAAAAGCTCCTTCTTTCACAGGATACAAAGACTGCGTCCTCTGCCAGAAGAACTGGAATATTGAGACTTCTACAGACTGTACATAAAAATGGATGAGTGACAGCTTCCAAAATTGAAGACCTTAACATCTAATAAGGTGTTTGATTCGGTAAAACAGGGTGATTTATAGCCGAAATTCACTTACGATTGGTCGAGTGCAGTTATTAGCCGAAACCTAAAAATCTTGGCTCCGAATAATCTCCAAGCTGTATCCTGAATAGTTTGGCTTTATAGTTGTGCAATGGGAGGACATGGCAATTTGTCTATAACTAAAGTTCAGCAATTAACACTATGTTAATGTAGCAGCCCATGACTCCACAGAGATTCATTCAGTTATGTGATACAATGTAGGTGCTCCTAGTTTGGATCTCAAAGGTTCTGTCAATCACTGAGCTCATCACACACATGCAGATGTATTATCCTCATTTGAACCCTGTCTGTGTCACACTCACTTTCTCTATCCTCATTCTTATCTCGCTGGTCTCTCATTGTTCTCTCACTCTGTCTCCATCAACTCTTCCTGTTTTTTCTGTCTCACTGGAGTGGTGATGCTGATGTGCCACAGACACAGAGAGGAAAGGATCCCACAGTACTACAGGGTTTGCCTCCCTTTGACGTCTAATTAATAACAGGGGAACATATTTTATACTCTTCTCTTGTTCCCTCACTTCCTGCCTCCTCTCATTTGGCCTATTTTTTTTTCTCCTGGCCTACATTCTTCAGTCGTGCAACTATGCTTCACCATGTGCTCAGATGATATGGCCATCAACACCAGGAACAATAATAACTATAAATAACAAAAAAAAAAACATAGAACAAAACATTATATGAATATTGTTCTAACTCTATTGTTCTAACTAAGTGAATGTTGGAGTCAGAAAGGCAACTTTAATGACAGCAACGCAGCAAAGTATATTGTTGAAGTCGGTTTCAGAACAGGTTGATAGACTATAGAAATACTGGCAGCCAATCAAAAAATATCAGAACTAACAGGGGGCCATGTTCAACATGCCACGTCTTAAGTGACGGATGGCCAAGAGACTCATCACTGAGGTTCAAAGGCAACTAAACCTCTTTGATAACACAAACATTAAATACTGTTTGTTTTATCAAACAGGTTTGAAGATGCAAACAAGATGAAGGATATATGGGATGCACTGAATGACTCAGTGGGGAGACTGAATATTGCAATGACACCGATGAAAAAACTGTAATTAATTTGGATCGGTTGCATGAGACCATTACCCAGGCTGCTTAATAAGGTCTTCATGTTGAAAGGAGCCAGCTGAGGTATGCAAAGTGGGAAGAGACACCTGTTCACATCAAATAAAACGCTGTGGCGATATCCAGTCTGGCCGAGGACAGAGGGAGACGATGTGGCTTGGTGGGTGGGATTATTGGCTCCTTACTTACTGCTACTAGGATCCTCTTATAAGCAGCGTAGACCTTGGTGCCTTAATGCACTGCCTAATTTGGTTTGAAACAGGGGCATCACAAGATATCATGACCAACACCATGAACAAATAGTGTCTTGTGTATTGTGGACATGAGAAGAAATGCTTTTACTTGTTTAGCTAATTTTACAAACACACAGGAGAAAAACCCGGTGACTGACACATCTACATGGTCCACTCAGGCTTTTGTGTAGCATGTTGAATGTATGAGGCGTGAATAGTCACACTGCATGCATATTAGATAGAAAGCTGTGTGTGCACACATCCACAGTTTATTGTGCACTCTTTGTCTTGCTCACTGTTTCTTATACGTTCCCACGTGGTTGGTGGCCATCCATAAAGATTTGACTGCCTTCAGCAGGGAGGCAGGATTATGTTTAGACTCAGTGGAGGTGCTTTCGCTTTTCGTTCTGATTTCTCCAGCAGCGGCCGCTCTACGGTTGTCCCAAAACCAACCGACCAAGTAATATTCATCCAAATCATCAATACATACATGGGCAGGGGCATAAATGAATGTGATCGGGTATGTAGCTGTGTGACAAGTTTTGAATTCAGTGCATTCCCAATTGCAGGATTACTGGATGGTTATTTTTGTTCATGTTGTTCTGTCCAGTTTGCTCTTGTTTTCTGATAGATCTTGGTTTTCTGTAAATCTACCTCTCTGTGTGTCTCTTGGTTGTTCTGTCCTGGTCCACTGATCCAGCACTGAGTTCCAGAGAAGCTGCAGTATGTTCTATGATTTGGCATTAAAACAAGATAAAAGGCTTTTTCTGCTCCAGTGTCCCGCTGCTGGCTGCCAGCCGCAGAGGAAACAGCAGCTGACCTCAGATCTCTCTATTAAGAAAGAAACCAGCGCTCTACCTCGTATCACTTCTTTGTCCCAGGACTTATTTACTTTCTTCTGTACTTTTTCACTCAGCTTCTTTGCCCATCTTTCACCAGAGACAAAGAAAATAAACAGTGGTCGTCCGGTGTTTACTCTTCCCTCTATTGACACATTTTTATTTCTTTGTTCTTACATTTTTCTTTGATTGATTTGAATTTTTTCCATTTTCAGTTGTGTTTTCTTTTCCTTTTTCAAATTGGCTCTTTGACTTAGAAGCGGCAATGGCAGTGTGTATGTGGCGGCCCAGGGGCAGGGGCATTATATTCAGCATCTCGCCAGCAGAGGCTAAAGAATGAATCATTAAGTTGCACTATGATGCCAGCAGGGGATTCCTCAGAGAGAAAATCGAGTATACAGCTTCACATGAAATACTGTGGACCAGGAATTCCTCTTTTCTCTAGGCTCTTATCTTGTCGCCCATCCCTCTGTTTCTCCCTATAAAGAGGTAAAGCCAAGAGGGAAACACTTGCCGCTTACTTCCCCTAGGAGGGAATGAGCAAGGTTTACTCAGCAAGCCGGTGCTCCTAATCTTGGTTCATGATACATCGGGGGGCTTCAAAAGTCAGCTAATTTAAAAAATGGGATATGATTTGAAAAAAGCAAGAGCCGACTTAGCACCCGCACCCCCTTTAAGCTTTAATTAAAAGACCGAGATGATGTAGGATGGAGACGAGAGAGCACCGATGAGGGTCAAGGCGGCAAATCACTCCTCCAGAGAGGGGAGACTAATAAATAGGGGAGAGAGAAACACGAGAGAGAGAGGGAGACAGGGAAGTGATGGAGTAGTATTGCATAGAATAGATGGAGGCAAAATAAAGAACTTGTACTGAAAATGATTGAGTGAGAAGTGATTGAGATACAGTAGAAGGAGAAAGGCAAGGCGACCAGGACACCAGCAGATAATGGTTGAAAGAAGTGCGTGAGATTGTCGGTCTTACCTTCTCAAAGACAGGCTTGTTGTTATTCACATCATCCACTCCGACTATGACCTGGGCTGTGGATGAGAGGGCCTGAGGTCCGCCTGAGGCGTTGTCATCTGTTGCTGTAACGTTGAGGACGTATTCGACGCCTTGGAGGCGAGGGGGTGGGCTTGAGCGTAAACGGATCAAACCTGTGACCCAACATAAAGGTGACAGAGGATGACACACAAGGTCTGTGTGTTGTTGATGAAACAGTAAATAATCGCCGTCAACATGGTCAACCTTTACTTTGGAGATAAAAATAATCTATCTGTCATATCAAAGGGTCCTTCAGCGGTGTGCTAGAGGCCAAATTGGTGTGTGCATGTGTGTGTGTGTGTGTGTGTGTGTGTGTGTGTGTGCGTGTGTTTGTGTGTGTGTGTGTGTGTGTGTGTGTCGGTGTGTGTGTGTGTGTGTGGGGGGTGTGTGCATCTGCTAAAAGATTATGTGACGGTGAAAGGAGAGAGCTGTCACGCTAACAGTGATGACATCTCTGTCAGACAACCATTCATGTTCAAATCCAGACCCAGCACAGTTTAGCTTTGTTACATGGCAGATCTGTCAGTCAGTGAGCTAGTTTCAGATTCAAATGAACGTGAAGCTTCAGTAATTTTTCTGGGTGGACACCAATGGCCTGGCCTTTACATTTAGTGCTGTCCATGCTTCACATGGGCAGGAACAGATAACTAAGTTCAAACAACATGAAAAACAGCACAATGAAGAGCAAACACAAGTTAAGGTGTTTGTCTCCTTAAGTTCAAGTAGTAGTCTGTTTGCTGAGGTGGAACAAGTGTCCTTGGGCTAGACACTGAACCCCAATTTCCCCCTGACAGGTATGCTAGCACTGGAGGGATGGTATGTGATGGAAAAAGTGCATCATATATTAGCGCTGTGTGAATGGGTGAGTGTGACTTGCAATGAAAAGTACTTTGAGTTGTGGCTAGACTAGAAAAATGCTTAGTGAATGCATTACACTTCTTTTAAAGGGAGGCAAAGGTACGTAGAAGAGCCTAACTAAATATAAACGGATAAGCTAATAAACCCTCAGTACAATCTTTCAGGAAGTCCCTGAAGTTGCTTAAATCAGAACCGTCACAAGACGTTTGAGCAGCATGTCAACAAATGTTAGCACTTAGCTTAATGCATTTATTTTCTTAATCATGAAGCTTGTTTGGCCTAGTAAGGGAATACTTCCATCAAATTATTCAGAGCATGTTAATGTTAGGTTTTAGCTCAGACTAACACTAACTTTACTGCAAGATACTGGATGGATAGCTCTCCAGGTAATAAACCTTTAAGATGGAAGAAAAAGTAAATCATTTGAGAATTTGTAAGATTAGAAAAGATGAATGAATTGAGTAGCTTATCTCTAAAGACATGGCAACACCAAGTGACAATGTAGTCAACATGACACCAAATATGCTGGAAGTAGAGAAGCGGAGGGGGTTGCAGCTCCCCTACTGTTGAGGAGCTATAACTACAAGTCCAAAACTTTTACAAAACATGTCAATTAAAGAAAAAAAAAGAAATCCTTTGTGTGTCTGTTTTGTATTGTTGCTTCCCAGACAATTGTTGTGTCCGTTCAAATTGCTACTCAAATCATGCTTGTTATGCTGCTGCACTGCATTTAATAAGATGCCATCATATAAATGTTTTCTTTCATTATCAACAACTGACTCCCAGCATCCCTGCATGACAACAGACTGAAGTGAGCACCAGGATGAAAATAACCCACGTCATCCTTCACATTTCCTCCCTGTCGTAAAGGTGCAACAGTTATCTCTGTAAACAAGAAGGAAATGAGCTGAGCCGATGAAGGAGGGAGAAGTTCCAAATAGACACTTAGTTCCTCGTCAGTTTTTTAGCTTTGTAAGAGATTTCATTAATTATGTCTATACTACATATGAATAGTTAAACTGATTGGTATTCCCTGTTTAACACTGTCGCTCTGACATTCCATCTCATCCTCTGTCTCTCTGCCTCTCTCTTTCAGTCTGGTGTAGGCGTCTCATCTGCATCCCACTCTGCTGTGAGTGACTCGCCTCCACTCTGTATTCATCTCACTCTCTGGTGCTCTGTTTACTTTGTGTGTATGCAAGTGGTGCAAGTATGTGAATAAGTGTGTGTGTGTGTTTGTGTGTGTGGACACCTCTTTATCTTACAACCAGGAGCAGGTGCTGTCACTGTCATGTGTTAATTTGGTCCCTGTTTCACAAGTGACTGAAATCATATGTGAACTTCATCATAGATACTGCATGTGTGTGTGTTTGTGTGTGTGTGTGTGTGGGGGGGGGGGGGGGGGGGTCTATTAATCGTCTATCTCTGTCAAGCGAAATAGGGGTTGCAGCCAAGGAATGTATGCTTTTATCGTTTAATAAATATATCATTTTTATTTGTTCTAATGAGCGTGTGTTCAAAGCAACTGTTGCAGCATAACACAAGCGGACAGAAGATTTCCACCAAGTGATTTGTGCATGAGACAAGAGCAAAATCCCTGTTGTGCGGTCACGGTAACACTGAACAAGCTCAAGGTTTAAGAACTGCACATGTACAGTATGTCCCTTGTGTTTGCCGTTGAGTCTGTTTGTGTGTGTGTATGTTGTTGTTGCACAAGAGATGGAAGATTGCCATAGAGGGGGTGTCTGGCTTGAGGTGTCACAGTGACTGGTTCCCTGGCACTGCTCTCCGTGATTATGTGAATGTGTTTTTAAGTGTGTGTGTGTGTGTGTGTTTGCTGGGGGGAGCTATACAGTTTTAAGAGTAGGAAGCTTTGCCAGACTAAATACATGTCATATTCTGAGTGAAAGAAAAATGTAATGCATATATATACTCACACACTCCTACACAGTAAATGCAGTAAATTGCACATGGGAGCACACAAACACTTACATTCAGCAAAAACTGCTGCAGAGGCTTACACCAATAATACAAAAAGTTTAGCAAAGTCTTTTTCTTTCTCGTGCCAAACTACACAACTCTTTGTGCAGAGGAAACTAAACGCTGCTTTGCAAAAGCTTGTACACAGATAATTAATGTGCTTCAGGACCTAATTTTCTCTTGTTATTTCTAAGAAACAACATATAGCCTTTTGTGTTGAGGAACTCCAGTATCTCCAGGTTGAATGCAAATAAGCTACATCCATGTGGTTTCATACGCTTGTCAGTTTCATTAGCTGTTTGTCTTGCAAGGTTGAGCCGATTTTCATAACATTCTGCACACAGGACTATGTTGACATGCTCTGTTGGCTCCGAAATGTGATATTCTTCACCTCTGTGAAATACTAATGTTTCTTTGGTATTGAACACACAGAGGCAAACTTCTGAATGCCTCCTGCATACATTTAGACATTTTCAGTATCTGCACACAAAGCCTGGCTATCTTCACACCTGTGCCCTTTTTCAACCTTCAGTCTCCAACAAATGTTAGCAGCCCTTTGTAATATTTGCCACTGTATTACAGCATTTCATTGGAGGATCAAGTGTCTTTGCTCCTTCCCTTAGCCCCTCTGGGTAAAATGTGGCGCGTTCATGGCCCCGGATTAGAAAGATCCTGGATGCGCCCATGCAGCAGCTATTCTCTGGAGCACCATTTGGGGAAGCATCATTTGCTCACACCTTGATTTGTTTCTAATACCACCAACCAAGGCAGTATCTTGCAGAATGCAGACCACTTATGTGCATATGGTCATATTATAACATAATATCATAAGCTATCCAATTCTGCCAATTCAATTAGCTTAGAATAAACATATCAGGGATATTGACGTTTTTTTAGGGGGTGGGGCTTTGACACTAAGTATACGGAACAGCAGACATTGGCCCAATCCCATTCCCCCCTTGTCAGTTGTAGTGTGTCCCAATTGTTGGAGGGATGGATGGGGAGTGCCAAGTGTTAGGACCCTATGCATAGGGCCCTGAAAAGCTACAAATATCCCTGCCACTAACTATGCATTAAAAATCCATGTACTTAAGTATCCCTAATATTTACTTTGCAGCCATGACCACAACATGATATGAATCAGCTGTATATTTGAAATAGACAATACTGTAAAGGGCATATCAAAAAGCCATAGTTACAGTTATAGACCAGAATTTGTCATATTTAACAGAAAGTCTATTCAGAGTAGCTGCTGTATGAGGCCTGACCCGCTCATGACCCACACACTCAAGGCTGCATAACAATACTTTGCAATTCAACCTTGACTCATGCTTCATCCTCCCTTCTGCTCAAACTCCTCAGTCTGCATAAACAGTTCACTACGCTCCTTCTTTCGTGACTTTTAATTACAGACACTGGTGTTGCTGACTGCAGCTCGCGTTTGGCCATTTCAGCAGCTGTATGCACTGAGGTAAAACCTTCCAGCCCCCATCCCACCTGGACACCTTCTCTATGACTAAAAAACAGGCAATTTGCTCATACTCAAACACCACAATAGCCTGGATGGCGTGATCCCAATTTCTCATTATGCTCATCTAAATAGGCTATTGTATGATGGGTGAATGGGGGTTGCATTGTAGACTGGCCGACGAAGACTACAATTACAACAATTGTTTGCATCATAGAGAACAACCGACTTGGGTAAATAAACACTGGTCACAAAATAAATAAATTAAGAGAAATTAAGAGAAATAATAAAATAAATAAGAATTAGATGAATAAATTAACTATCCATTTTCTCCATCCATCCATTCAGATTATTTAAACACTATACATAATGATATTATTCAACTTTAAAAGCTTCATTATGAACAATGACATACACAGTCATCTTATGACAGTGCAAAAAGACTATATCAAGATTGTTGTTATGACACTTTGATAGAAACCCAAGAAAATTAAAGCATTTTATAGCTTTTTTAAGTTTGAAGAAGAAGTCACCACTAAAGTCAATTGTTTTGGTTGCGGCTGCAATGCTGTTTACCCCTCAAACTCCACACATTTTTTGGGGACTCAAAACCCTCCACCCTGCCCTTCCATCGGCATAGTGGGGAGTGCATTTTTATTTTTCAGTGAACTATCCCTTCAATGCTCCGTGAGGCAAAATATCCACATGCTCACAATAACATGGTTCAACAAGTTGCCTCAAACAAAAAGTAGTGCTGCGACTGATGGGAATGTCATCAGTTTTATAGGTATTTTGCAGGAACTGTTTCAAAGGTTAGTCAAAGTTCAAACTACACAACTTGCAGAACAACACATTGAGCAGGAGGAGGTGAAAGGGTTCACTAGTAAATAATGCAGTAAATACGAACTTTATTGACTTCGTGTGACGTTGATCCTCATGTGCATTGTGTACACTTATTTGCTATGCTTGAAGAATGTGCAGCGTTTAACCCTGTCCTGTGCTCCGATTGTCCAGAGTTGTTACAGACTGGATTTTCAGACTTAATTTCCAGCAGACTGGAAATGGTTGGGTGGGGGCACAACATCTGAACCTCATGCATCCCATTCTTAATAAGTTACTTCAGTCAAAACCACAAATCTTGGCCTCATGTTGGCAAAGATAAAGACTGAGAACCATGTCTGCACAAAATGTTGTCACTAGCAGGGTTCAAGATAAACCAGTGTAAAACCAGAGCTGTTTTCAGACATTACCTGTAGAGGAACTCAGGAGAATTGGGTCCAGACTTTCCCCCCAGTTTGCATTTCACACAAGCACAACACAGAGGGAGATTCTCCACTGACACGTTCACAACAGCAACACATTTGCCACAGGATTCAAGCGGAAGCTGGTGCAGCAGGCAGAGGCACGATGTGACATACACATTCTTGACTTGACATCTTTGTGGGTGTCTTCTACAATATGACAGCCCTTTTTTCCCCCCTTTTGGTTTAGATATTTTTCATTTCTTCGTCTGTCTCATGCTAGCAACATCATCAGTCCCCCCCACCCCCTGCAGTGTTGCCACATTCACTCAGGACTCTCTGCAGACTTTATACTATGGGGTCAGGCGAGCAGAAAATCGGCAGAAGTCTCTCTCAGAGCTCTCACTCGGACTTGGATTTGTTTCCACTCATGCACCTCCTCCAGAGAAACTCCGGAGGATCTCTGGAGTTCAGTACATATCTGTGAATTGTAATGTGTAATGTGTTATGCTTTGAGAACCACAATAACTCTTTCTTTATGATAACTTGATAGTTTTAACCACTGCAAATACGAGGTATTCTGACCCCACACCAGCCGCTAACCACAGTGAAGAGACAGGAGACAGGTTTGGGGAAGTGGGAAGAAACACAGTGTATGGTCTGGCTGGCTGGCAACTCAAGGTGGATGCATCCATGTGGTTTGGACTCAAAACTATTCCATTACCAGGTCGTCACTTCTTAGGTCGTATTAAAGGTTGATGCTGATCCTGGTCATATGGTTGATAGTCATATGAAAACATTTATATAATGAATAACTGTGCTTAGATTACAATAATTTAAATCTGCTAATATTATTCTGACACATTATTCTGTTAAGCTGTAGTTGTTATTGTCTACATGTATTTGTAAGGTGTCTGTGTGTGTGTGTGTGTGTGTGTGTGTGTGTCTGTGTGTGTGTGTGTGTGTGTGTGTGTGTGTGTGTCTGTTTCCCTTGTGTGTCAGTGCTTTGTGGGAGACGAGCAGTTTCATTCTGCCGGGCACTCTTTGCTGTGTGGTCATGAATGACAATAAAGTTCACTTTGACTCTGACTTTGCCTCCTATTTTCATATATCTCTCTGTCCATTACACTATATGTTCATATTTAAGTGCGTGTTTATTGTGAAGATGTCATGATTCATTTGTGTGTGTGTGTTAATCTTGGAATACTGGAGTCTTAGTAGCTTTAAATTTAGCAGCATGCAGCCAATCAAGTCAATGCAGCTCTGTCCAAAAAGTGTTTACTGATGTTTTGGCACATCGGCTGCTTAGTAGGGACGACAGCGACTGACTGCGGGTTCAGTATGAAAGTGAATGTGAAACTTTCTCATACAGTTTATTCCAGGGAAATGCCAAGAGACATCTGCATCACTATTTGGAGTTTTCCCAAAAAGGGACAGGGATGCGAATATGAAGCACTTTTTGTTTTCAAGTAGTTTATCAAACCTGAAAAGATGTGTAATGTCCACAAGTTGTTCTGTCAGATCAATTAGTAAAATACAATGTCACACGGTATAGGTGTTTGTGAAACATTAGTGATTCTGAAATGACCTGGAAATGTTCCAACCGAACTTGACCAGGACCCGTCTATCATTTGAAAATTGGGACACACGTTCAGAACCAAGTAACATTGGCCAGTAGACACAGACCCATTCAGGACGGATTTCCCATCTGATTGCTTTAACAAGTAAACGTTTAGCAGCCTTCTCCCCTGTGCCTGGCCGTGGTACAATTCATCTTTCCTCCAAGAAAATTCTGAAAATACTTCCAGGTTTCTGTTATCCGTCTCTTGCTTGTTGAAATAGCAGCATGGCTCACCTAATCAATGCCTGATTTCAGATTAAAGGTCTTGAATAATGTAGTTCATGTGGACCTGTGAAGACATGTCGTCTCGGATAAGGTAATGAAACACTAAAGGGGAAAATATCCTTTGTTTTCAAGAAATATATCCACGTTAGTGATTACAGGGGCTGAATTTATGTCCAAAATGTCTGCATGTGATTCTAATGTAGTAGGATAATGTACTGATATGTTGTGGAGATTGTGGAACCTGAACACTGATCGCCCTTATCAAAATACAGCTTGAACCGTATCCTTCCAGCAACAGAAGCCCAGACAGCACCGTGTTAGTTATCTGTTCGCGGTTAAATATAATTAAGCATGTTTTAAGACTCTATTCGCTGGATACCATCAAACAAGTACATAATAACAATTGTAATAATCTAATAATCAACTTATATTTTCTTTCTCTCATTGTAAATCATACTGAGGGAAATTTAGTTGTACATCCTTGTTTCTGCATTTTCTTAAGAAAGAGAAATTATAATTCAAATTTCTTCTGCCAAAAATTGAAATGGGCCTCACTAATCCAGGCCAGTTATATTGTGGGTTTTACAATATAAGCCTCAAGAGCAGAAAATGAATTCCCTTCTCATTTTCTGTGGTCTGTTGGAAAAAATGTCACTCTAGTGTTGAAATCAAACCGTTCAAATGTACACTGACTCAGATAGATGGACTTTTCCATAGATTCATGAATTAAAATAATATGTATACACCACTTCATCCTTCTATCTGTCCACCCACGCTGCTCCAACTGAGCCAAGGAGGGCACTCACGCTTAATGAATTCAGACAGGAGGCCAGATAAATGTGACCAGTTCAGTATAGGCAGCAGGCAGCCACAGAGAGAGGCTGCGGTATGCTCGCTATTACATTAACAGGGAGCTCCGGAGGCGCCCTGTAGTCGGATCCCTGCTTTGCTCTGCCGCTGGTTGGCATAAACATCTAATGGGGCCTAAAAGCCTTAGATGAGAGCAACACATGCTGAGTAAGTGGTTGAAAATGGGACATGGAAAAGGTTTTAGGACATTCCAAGAACAAGGCGGTGTCTACTCTGGTCTAAGAGATATGTCTTAATCGTATGGGATATGACTGTGTGCATGTGCAAGTGCAAATGCAAGTGCAAGTGCAAGTGCATGTGCGTGTGTATGTGTGCGAGTGTGGGTGTGTGTGTGCGTGTGTGTTTGTGTGTTTGTGAGTGGATGCATAAATAGATGACATGTTTGGTTCTGTGTGTGATTCTGTATATTACATGTGTTCATCCTTTTCAGTGATATACAAGACTGTATACAGTGTAAGAACACTTGTAAGCACATAGGATGCACTCCTTTGTGTATTTATTCAGGTCTATAATAGTGTCTGTGTTTGTGTTTGTGCCGTATGCTTCAGTGTATGAGTCTGTGTAGCTTAAATATTTGAGAAAGTAAGATTTTGTGTAATTTTATAATCACAGCCACTACTATTATCGATAGTGTTCATATTGGAGTAAATAGTATTATTTATAACTTTCCTGCATCTACAAGTGTTTGTGTCTCTCTGGAACTGACGTTATAACCTGGGTTGGTAGCTGCTTTCCGACATTCACTGAACTCTGAGTTTCTCCCCAGCGGCTGTATGTGGGAATGCAAATGTAAGTGTGAGAGGCTTCGGAATTTCTGCAGACTTTCTCCTGCAAGTTCCCTGGTAAACATCCCACAGAAGGTCAGGGGGACATTTGAGAACCCAGCAGAATTCACTAATGTATGTTCCAGCGTCCATCTTTCTGGTAAAATTTGTTTTAACTTTGGCTTCACTTCACAATCCCTACTGTGCAGGCCCTGGCTCTGAATGATGTCACCAGCACAAGATGGCAGCACCTGTGTCTGGGAAATTTTTGGCCTAATTTTTGTACAACGTGAGGAATTAGAGAGGGTTTGTGTGTGTGTGTGTGTCTGTGTGTGTGTGTGGGGGGAGAGTTGCTGTGAACAGGGCCAGCAAATATCTTCGCTCATGGGAGATGGAGAAGATGTTTCCTCGGGAGTCAGTGAGCAGCCGTCACTTCACATGAACACAGCTAGGGAGGAAGTGGAGAGACCAAGCAAGGGACGGGTGCAAGAACTATGGTGAGAGACAACAGAGAGGACAGAGGACAGCATTGTGGAGGTTGGGGGTGGGGTGAAAGGTAAAGGAGATGGTCAGCACCATGCCAAAGAAGAACAGGCTGTAACTGAGAGGGAAAGAGGAAGAAGCAAAAAGGAACAGATAAATAAAAGAGTTACACAATTTAAAAAAAACTAGGAAGG
Source organism: Platichthys flesus (assembly GCF_949316205.1). Classification (NCBI taxonomy): domain Eukaryota; kingdom Metazoa; phylum Chordata; class Actinopteri; order Pleuronectiformes; family Pleuronectidae; genus Platichthys; species Platichthys flesus. The sequence continues at coordinate 26,634,523 of NC_084945.1, read as the reverse complement.
GAACAGCGGCAGCGAGAGAGATAGAGATGGAGAAAAAGGTAACAGTACTTTTGCCAGAAGGAACCACGGAGGAGAATGAGGGCAAAGTAGCTTTGTTACATAAAGTCGGAATGAGACACAGGTCAGTACAGCAGATTAAATAGTAGATAGAGGACCAGCGGCTTAGGAGGAAAGACTCAATAAAAGAAATAAATCAAGACTACAGGAGGACAAATGCTAACTATCGGCTGAAAACAAGCTCACCTACGCCCCCTATCACAAGGAATAGGCTGCTCGTTTCCAAAATGCTGTGAAACATATATAGGGGAGGAAAAAAAAATGATTGAAGCCTGTTTATTGCCGCCAGCATTTCCCCCTTAGCTGTCAGAAAATACTTTCTCTCCTCCGACGTAGTGGGTGTTTCGGTATTTATGGGTTTTAATAGGAAGGTTGTGATCATCATATTGACCGGCCTGCATGGCTCCTAATGGTTGCTCTAAATCTCAGAGAAACACAATGTATTCCAGGGTGACTTACAGTCAAATTAACATGGAGAGGGAGGACGGCAGGGCTGCACCCGCTGGAGGAGAGAAAAACAATCGCTCCGATGATTGTCAGACATTTAGAACGGGGGAATGGGCTGGTGGTGGTGGTGTGACAGGCAATAAACGATTTTCATCAGCAGCGGCGGGAGAATGAGATGGTTTAGAGAGGGTGGGCGGAATCAAATGTGCTCACCTTCCATTATAAGAATCATAAAATACTTTTAATGACCAAATATTGGGCTCTTCAAAACAATATATTGGGTCGTATTACAAGTGTTGTGCTGTCACACTTTGGCTCAGTGTGAATCTATTTTAGGCTCACTTCTGTCAGTGTGTGCCTGTGTGAATATGACTGATTGTCAGCTGATGTACTGCAAATGGTCTGCACATTAAAGACATGTACTGTAATAAGGGGAGAGACAAGGCCACTCTTCCTCAGGCAGCATCCATCCAACTTATATAGAGCCGATGTAGACATTTTACTTTAGGCCAGTTAAGATTTATCTGCCTAAGTGAGAAGAAGGCTTGAGCCTTGATGGTTCAACTGGCGTAACTGATGTTGAACCTTAAGAAATAACTTGAGACCAGTTGGCGCAAATAGCTTCCAAAGTTTATGCTGATTCATCTCTAGAAACAAAAGGAAAACAATGAGGCAAATTTGTCATACAGTGCAATAATCCAGAACAATAATAAGTTTTTATTTACTCATCTATGCATCTTCTGTGATATTTCATACAATGTTATGAATTGTTTTCTAGTTTTTAATATTGTACTATCATCATTAATCCCCTACAATATCATGAGAAAAAAAAAGATGTTGAACACCATTTAATTATAAAATAATATTTAACAGTTACAATGCTCCTGGAACACCGTAAGCCCCTGTGAGTATTCAATATAAGTTGTTTTCAAACTGTATTTAGTTCCTGTCTAAACACATAAAACTCCCTGGGGCGGGGCACCGGCCAAATGAAGTGAATGTAAGTCATTCAACTTTTAACAGCAGGACCTGAGGCTGTTCTTTGATTGGTTTTTGCAGATTTTCCAGGGGACGCAGCTCTCTGCTCCCCAGGCTGTCCCACCTCTATTTACAGCCTTAGGTATTGATTTATGTTTCAATTCAATACACAAGGAAATTTAGTATTTAATTCATCTAATGTGATTGGTCGACCCTCAACCCCATATCAGGTATGTTCTGAGTTTCTTTCGCCGCGAGCTGACCGACAAACATATGGAGACTTTTTGAGGGGAACTGCGGCAAATCAGTTAACTTCTTAACAAAAACACCCCCCCCCAAAAAAAAGGAACATCACTTTTGAACTGGTTGTTATAGTGAAAATCAGAATCTTTGGCATCATCATACTGGCTTGTATGGCAGTGCTATTAAAGCCACGTGGCCCGCTCAGCTTACAGCCGGGGCTTCTCCTTGTCTTGTTATGAAAAACAGAGTTAACTAAATGGATGTGATGTAAGTAACGTCTTTTACTGCTTTCCCTGGTTGCTGTTTTAAACTGTGGACAACGAAGGGGGTGCAAAACCTAAAATTTCTCTCTGAAGATTTGCAAATGGCAAAGTTGCCACAGTCACTTTGACACAATGAGGCTCGATATTTGCGGCCGGCTTAACATTGCTCATCAGCTGGATGAAGGCTACAGGATTGACATATTGTGTATTGTGTTTTTTTTTTATTTTAGTCTGGCCTCTGTTTGTTTGTCCATCCAACGCTTCACTCCCCCCCCCCCCCCCCCCCCAATAAATGTTATCACAGGCCGCCAGTGATTATCATCATTATTGTTTAGTGTACATGCTTTGACAGAACGGTGCTTCGTTTCCTGCCTCTTCTCTATTTATAAATAAACCGCTAGATAGAAAAAGCTCTTGTTGAAGAGCGCCAAGCTTGAAATACATTGGAAGGCAGAGCAGCAGCTGATCCAAACCTTTTCTGTGTACTATATACCATTTAGTGACTGTATCTGGGCACATTTTGAACAGATTAAAATCCTTCACCCTTTTCTATCAGCTGTGGCTCAGTGGGTGGAGTGGGCTCATTGCCAGTTTGGCAGTTTGATCCCCAGTTCCTCCTGTCCGTATGAAAAAGTGTCCTTGGGAACATGTTTTCCTGGTCACATTTTTTTTTCCAATAACTGACTTTGCATTTCATTAAAATGTGACCATGGCATATCACGAGGTTCCCAGAGCCCAAGGTTACGTCTCCAGGTTTCCTTTTTTTTTCAAAAACCACGGTAAAACCAAAAAATAATTATAGGATTAAAAAAACTAAAGGAAAAAACAGCAAATCCTGACAGTAATATTGGTAAATATTAGTTTGTTAGGAACAATTTTCACTTGCATAAAAAATACACATTTGGTTGCACTAGGTAGTGTTTAGGTAAGCGGCAGAGTACAGACCAACAGAGTAATGGTGTGGTATGACAATGATCCTACACATTGCCCAGAGGTTCACTGAACTATTAAAAGGTTTTGCAAAACAATTTGAGCCCTAGATCGAGAGCGGTCGTCCTCCTACCAGACGCTCAGCGGTTCAATTCCAGTCTCACCTATCTGTTCCTCATGGAAAAAATAAATGCTGTCCATAGATGCACTGTATGAATATGTGTTTGAATGGGTGAATGGCAAAAAACTGTACTGTAAACACTTTGAATGGTCCTCAAGACTAGAAAAGATATATAAATACAGACCATTTACCGACAAGGCAAAGAGGAATAAGATATTAATAAGAGCGTGGCCTAGGGGATAGAGCGGGTGCTCTGCATCAAGAAGGTCGCCGGTTCGAATCCCACTCTATCCCATCTGCATGCCTAAGTGTCCTTGGCAAGATACTGAACCCCTAGATAGCCCCTCATAAAATGATGAGTGTTCTAAAAATGTAAGTCGCTTTGGACAAAAGCGTCAGCTAAATGACATGTAATGTAATGTAATATTGTATATCCGACTAAGGATTCCAAATTATTAAATTTCCTTGTTAGTTTTCTTCTCATCTTTTAAAATTAGAGGCATGTACTTTAGAAGTCCTGCACACCTATTTTACACCCTCACACATTCCTCCATATTTGGCCCTGATTTAACATCTTTTCAGGATTGTGAGGCAACATCTCCCCAGCAGCTTCATGACATCTATCAAGTGGAAATTCCAAAGCCTACCCTCTGAGGATATTCTGGCATGTTGACAATAAGAAGAGCTCATGTGTCAATAATAAAATGGAACTGGTTTTGTTCATGCACGCTCACTGTCACACTGACATGACTAACTGGGACACTTGGAGATAAGGGAGCCATGGTAATGGTATTAGTGAGATCAAGTCAAACGGCTGGCTACAGCCTCTTAAACCGTCTCTATTTTGAATCAGTCACCAGTAAAGTAAATACATGATGGCATCCAAACTGCAGCCATATAGCTCGTACATATAGCAATAAATACAAACTCGGCAGGTAAATGAGCAGGTGGCCACCATGCAGCAGATATTTAACTATGCATGAAGAAGGACCATGATATAAACCTTGTCGGTCGGAGGAACCAAACGTGTAAATTGACCTTTTATGACGAATGACAGGCAAAAATTTGGCTGATGTGACTAAATGCAAATGGTAACGGAACAATAGAAATGGCAATCCACGCCTGAGCTCGTCATCTGATAGTCGACGGGATGGAGTTATGAGCTACAAGTTGACTCCCTGCTCTATGAAATGATCGGCCCTATCAGCTGACAGTGAATGTCACTGCGGGTGAACAGAGGAAATTGTGCCTTGAAGTTTCCCCTAATTGAATTTGTAAAAGTCATCGTATTACCCTATAATGCGATATGCAGATTCAGAGGGGTCTGCAATTTACAAAAGTGTTGAGCCGCTATGAAACTGCCACCATACCACCACTTTCTGCCCGCACACAGACACACACACACACACACACACACACAGACACACACACACACACACACACACACACACACACACACACACACACACACACAGCATCATTAATCCAGATTCCCACTTATCATTGCTGAGATGTGTGACTGTGAAGCTCAGATAGTATTTCCTTACAAAGACACTGTGGAAACGCTCTTCGCACTGGCTCATTACTCTAACGTCTCCATGACACGAGCTGTCAGGGTTTAAACATCTTTGACCAAGCATTCTATTAGTAAGAGAAAGGCTGTGTATACGTTGTAGGACATAAAACTGAACCATGCACGTTATGTGAGGCCTATTTTCATGACTCTCTGAGGCACACTTGAGAAACTGGAAAGCTTTTACAGTTATATGCTGTACGTAAATATAGCAGGCACAGCAGACAGCAAAGCAGGGTGAAAATAACTGGGGAAAGGAAAACAATCTTTGTGGATATTTCGGCCATTGCGCTAAATCCACAAAGGTGATATTGCACCATCATAACAGTTCCCTGTAGGAATAAAATACAAACGTTTTAAGCTGAGGGGTAAAAAATAGACGTGAGACCTGTGTCTTAAGTATGTATCGATATAAGTTACTGTATTGTGTTACTGTGGGTAAAGCAATTTAGTCACAAGATCTGAAGTCTGGTCTTTTCAAAGTCATATTCTACAGCTGTCCTGATGATGTGAAAAAATATATAAATAACAGAAACAGGAGAACTAGATAAAAAGAAGAACAAGGTAAAAAGACAGAATCAATCCAGTATTTCTAACCTTTTTGGCTGTCAATGACAAAGTTGCCCTCCTCGTTTCCGTTGGCAATCTTGTAGGTGATCCCGTCCCCATCAGGGTCCTTCGCCAGCACCGTGGCAACAAGTGTGTTGGGGCCCGCGTCCTCTGAGACGAACGTTCGATATCTAGAATAACAAATAAGAAAACACAAAGGATCAACATCTCACCTGGAAGTGCTTCAATTTACAAAGACGCGTGTTCGGAGAGGCAGCTTGGCAGGTAGAAATCAGGCACTTTTTAAAGAGTTTTAAATCCATTTCATCGAATTCACACTCAACCATGAGTTCAGTGCTTCAGAACAATTGTATGGTAACGTGTATGGTAACGTGCTGCCCACACAGAAATACTGAATCCAATCACAGACCAAACAAATATATCAGCGCATTTTCCTCACTAGATTTAATAACCTAACTTGTGTCATATCCATTTCGGTTAATCAGTAGTGTTTTGACTTTTGAATCCAAATAAAGCAAGCAAACACAAACACGTCTGGAGAAACTGCATAATGAAAAAAAGACATACTTTTGTAAAATGCATCAGCTCTACGATGAAGGGAATCATAGTTCTTGTGAGTCAACACCCCAGATGATCAGAACTCATAACTTTGGCCATGTTAGCCTGAGGCTTTCTCTTTACTCTGACATGATGTGCTGACTTTGTTCATTGTGCTGGGCGCTGGCTGGACCAGTGGTTGTGTTACACACTGTGACCCAAGAGAATTTCATCAAATGTAATCAACTGCAGCCACGAGAGGACAAACTGTGACTTTGACAAAGGTAAGTGCTTCTCTCAGTGGTGATCCCACAGTAGGTGCAGAGTACTGAGACACATTTGACTCTGGTCTCCAGACTGTATGTACCAAGGATACTCTCTATGGTAAATCCCTCATGTTTTAATGAGACAAATATTCTTCAGCGAACTCAGTATCAACAGTTTCCTGTTAAACCAGCTTGTTGATTGCTCTCACCATGGGAACCTGGTGTTAATCACTCAGTGTGTGTGTGTGTGTGTGTGTGTGAAAGAGAGAATGAGAGAGAGAGAGACCTTTATCCTGTAAACTAATAAACAGCACACAGGAGTGGCTCAACACAAACACCTTTTCTTGGTCGTGTTGGCCACTGGTCTCCATCATTAACCTGGAGCACACTCAGGGCGGCTGAACCCTAATCAGATTTTAAGGGTCTGTGCTATATAAGTCTGTTGATCGCTTCTAAAGCACAAGACCAGGTACAGGCTGTATTTTAAATATTTTTAAGAATATTTTATTCGCACATGTTTAAAGTAAAAATAAAAGAATAAAAGAGAAAGGCACAGCAAACCACTTAATTAAAACAACAAATGTTCAAAATAAATACATGTCTGAAAAGAAATTAATTAATTAATTATTATCAACCTATTTTTGTCATCAAAACATTTTGTAAAATGCCACAATATTCCAGTTTTCAATCTATTATTATCTGAAATTATAAATTGGACATCCAAATTAAAACTTTATATATACAAACCACAAGGAATATTACAGTGTTTTGCTGCCATGAAACATTTATTAACTGCACTCACCACACTGATGAAGGTCACAATAACATATAAATGACGTGGTTACTCAAGAAAATCTACTTAGAGTGTTCAGTGGGGAACCCAGTTGACAGTTGATCCCAATAACAGTCCACTAAGGCAGTGATTTTCAACCACTGTGCCGCGGCACACTAGTGTGCCGTGAGAGTTCGTCAGGTGTGCCGTGGGAAATTATCTAATATCTAGTGTCGCCCTCGGGGGCTCGGTGTGCGGCACGCCTTGGGGGGGAGGTCCTCGTCCGGGGCGCCTCACGGCGCATTCTTTTTCTGGGGCAGCGGGGCGGTGTCCGTCGCCGGTGTGGAAGGCAGGGACTGGTTGGAGGGGACCGGGTACGGCTGTCGGCGGCTGTGACTCCGGACGCGAATCGGCTACGGCTACCTCAGCTACGGCGCCCGCTGGGGGAACCCTCCGTTCGCGCGGGGGGCCCCCTCCGGCGGTGCGCCTCGGCTGGTGCCTAGCAGCTGACTTAGAACTGGTGCGGACCAGGGGAATCCGACTGTTTAATTAAAACAAAGCATCGGGAAGGCCCACGAGGGTGTTGACGCGATGTGATTTCTGCCCAGTGCTCTGAATGTCAAAGTGAAGAAATTCAATGAAGCGCGGGTAAACGGCTGGAGTAACTATTGGCACTCAAAACAGGTAAATCTGAGGAGGTCTGTTTTAGACAGGGTAAAAAGGTGCTGTTCTAAATGATCCTTGTGGTATTTTGACCAAAATATGTTACAGACATTTCATTAAGACCCCAAGGAGCCATATCAACTGTGGTGAAATTGGCATAATATGTCCCTGTTAAATAAAGTTTCGTTAAATCAAACATTATTTCTTAAATCTGAATCAATTTGTGCTCATTAAAAGATCAGAGTGATAAAGGGCTGAAATAATTTAAAATAGTGCTTTTTAATACATTTATAAACTATGTTACTAACTATATGTATTATATGTACTGTGTTAGGCCATAGAGTGTCATTTTGTGTCATTTTGGTTGGTGGTGTGACCCAGGATTTTGCAAATGTAAAAAATGTGCCCCACACAAACATACACTGTCTCCGTCTGTCACTCGTCCCTGACGACAAGGTTTATTCATTTTTAACTGAAAACAAGGTACTCTCATTAGGAGCCGAGCACTGTGATCATGTTCTGTCACTGCCGACTTTCTGCCTCAACAACTGTTGGACTAGTTCTGCCCGGGACGATCAGTGACCTGTGGCTCCTCTTTGCTCTGTTTGCCGAGTGCGGCTGCAGCATTTGAGTTATTCCAGCTCCCACTCTGCAAGCCGCGCACTCCTCTGCAGATCGATACACGAGTCAGGTGAGGAGAGCTGCTGCGCCGTGGTTCTTCATTATGCAGTCTCTCTCAGGGTACATAGGGTGCATTGATCAAACGGCTTCCACTTGTGGTCTAAGGAAGCTGTTTGAAAAGATCATCAGATAATTGCTTGTATTTATCTCACCTGCAATCCAGAACAAACTGAGGCTTCCGTTTGCGTTTCTGCCCGCAATTAGCAAAATTATAGACGCTGTCAGTGCAGTTGGAATCATGAATAACTCCCCAAATTGAGTCTACTTTTGCATTACAGATGCAGACAGAGTAATCATTATGCATACAAACAGAGCTGGCTTACAATTAGGCTTTTGATTACAGGCGGCCAGGACTGGCAGCAGCAGCTGACGTTGGCCTGTAATCGTCATATGAAAAAACTACCAGCATCGGGGATTAGTACTGCTGAGCTACTGAAACAGAGGGAAGTTTGTCAAACAATTCGAAATAGATAATTTAAGTGTGTTTGTGTTCAGGGTCAAACATTTGCTGTTTTTCTTTTTTAGGTTATTAATATTGCAAATTGAATATCACTGGCGTTTAGACTGTTGGTTAGACCAATCCCATTTCACCACTTTCACCACCCTAGGGATGCGATATTAAATTATGTGAAAAAACGGGATTGTCATGCAATAAAAAGAGGGCCAGCATGCTAACGCTAGCGTGCAACATATTTGCTATGGTGGTGAACAAGTGAACTAAATACATTGAAATAGTATTAACCTAACAAAGGGAATGCTAAGGGGTAGGGCCAAGGGGTGAAATGGGATTGGGCTTTAAAAACTGGGAAGTTGACATTTAACATTTGAAAGTTTAAAAAAAGAGTGCAAAACTTTTAACAAGTTTACATAAAATCTAAGCCTACTACAATAATCGAACAAAAAAACAAAACAGGCCCGTCAATGAACCAGTCAGGACTCAACAGACATTAGAAGTAGATATTCAGGGTCAGGTGTTTCACATTGGCTGGGCTGATGCTTTATACATGCAGACTGTAAGCATGGAAAACAAGCAAGGGGACAGAAAAACACAAACTCAGTGCAGCTTAAATTAACTCCATCAAGTTCGTACATAAACACTTTTGATGTCTGTCGGGTCAGGCTCTGTGACTTTTCTCTTGGACGGGTTCAGACAGAAAAATGAGGATCAAGGATGTTGGTGCCCCGGGGGACTGGGCACATCTCATTAGCATATTGTATAATCACAAGAACAAAGTAGTTCAAAAATATATAGTTCACAAACTAATCTGAGTAGAGTGGGTACTTTGGAGCGTTGGATCCTATCACACTGTCCACCTCAGACAATGGCAACTGGGGAAACAGAAACAATCTGCATAAAAAGATGGTGAGCTCTGTGATCCAACGCACCAGGACAGCTGCTATAGTGTGAGATTGTTTTGTCAGAAACAATTGTTGCTTGCTGCCCTGATGTATGGTAATTCGGCCATCTTGTTTGCACACACTTAGTTTCTTTAAGTGGAAGTCAACACAATAATACATTATATTATACTCGCCATATCTGAAGTGCCTAGCATATGATTTTTTGTATCTGCCCCTATCCTCCAGAGTCCACACACACAAAATGTGTCACCGTGGTGACTGTGGGCTCCAACAGGAACTCTACTCAAACAAATATCCAGTGCATGACCCTCCCATTAAATGAAAACTAAGAAAAGTCAAGATGAATAATAATGAAACAAGAGAAAAGAACTGCAGTAGTTTCCTGCAAAGAATAAAGGCCATGATGTACCGTGACCATTCCAACTATTATGCCAAGCTTAATGTACATTTCCTAAATACACACAAAGAAATAATGGTTCCCTGCCATGGCAAAATTTGCAGGGGGCATTTTGAGGTTAATACTACTTGACACTCAAATCAACCTATCTTCAACAAACACTGCTCTCCGATGCTTTCAAGCAGATACTCGTAGGCGTCTGGTGCGTGAGCGACTGCCTATGTGAGTGAGCGAGAGCGAGGGAGAGTGGAGAGGGTTCAGGACGGATCACCCAGAGGATGCAGAAAGCCCAGCAGCCAAGCAAAGGCAGAGATGCCTTTTGCAATCACATTTCGGCTCCACCACAACTCTAATTTGACCAGATCAATGCTGCAATCAATTGAAAAAGGGCTAAGACATACACCACCTCACACTAATTACTTTTAAAGCTTTTTTTCCTTTTACTTTGTTTTCATTCTGGAGAGAAAATAGATGCATCCCTTAGGTGGGTTCTTGGTGAAGTTGTGGAAATTAATTTCTGAATTTAATTATTGAGGTCAATTTACTTTTCTCCAGATAAAATGTGGATGAGAATCAGGAAAGAGCTGTGTGTTGAACAGCTGATCCTTCCATATTTATTTGCTGGAATTACTCCTGTATGATTCCTTATTCATCAGTATTTGTTGAATACCATCTCATGTTATATATTATTTGCACATTAGCTGACAGTCCGTGCTCTATGAAGTTTTCAATAAATATTCAATATGTACATGAGCATTTAAGTATCAAAAGTGTTATTTTTTTAAACACTGGTTAATGGTATTGATTGAGAACAATTATGAAGTTAAAATAACTAATATAGGTGAGCAAAATAATAATACAATGATAATGGCACTGTATAATGACATTGTAGCGTGAGCAGGACTTTATTTGATGTACATGTGTGTGGTGTAGTTACAAATATGATAATATCAATTCTGTACAGTTTTTTTATTTAAATATATATGTGTAAATAATCATTTATAAAATATAAAACTAAATTTGTGCATATTTAAGACCATAATAAGAAAATTGAAGGGATGATATGTGATTTTAATGTATTTGCCATGCATTAGCAGCGGCGCAAAAAATGTGTTGCAGTGACCTTCACCTATAAAAGATTGGAAACAAATATATATATATATATATGTATGTTTAAAAACACATGTCCTGAATCCTGTCCAATGGACCAAGTGGAATCCAAATTGGATTAAAACAGCTCGAGTTATCGCTGTGACAGTGACACAGACAAATGCCCCTGATTACAATACACCTGCATAGCGAAGGTGTAATAACCCACAGTTAGAGGCTTCAGGTGGATGCAGCAGTCACAACAGGAGCAGACGCAGCTGCAGCTTCTACAGTGAGGCAGCAGTGTTTGCTACAGCAGGATGATAAGTGAGGCCTCTGACAGCCTAAATATAGCATCTTATTAAAGTGGTGGGCTGGATGTGTGTGCACTCGAGAGCTGTGTGTTTCATGTGAACTAATTCTGTGAGATTTGTGTTCCCATGTGGGGCGGGACAGCTCAATCTGTTGAATCTGTAGAATGAATGCCCTGAGTTGGCAAAGATGAGGGGAAACAAGCATTTTTTCAAATATATTCAAATTGATGCTAAAACACAAGATAATTACAAACACAGATACAATTATACACAGAGAATGAGGTTAAAATGTATGAGTGTGTGTATGAGGACTTTTACTTTTAACCAGTGCGTAGGTTTGATCATATTTGGTAAATAATTGTTTGGGGTTTACATGAAACAGGGAAACCGATATATGTGTATAAGTACACATTTCAAATATTGTTCATGTATCTGTGTTTGCTCTTCAAAAGCCTGCCTGTGTTCATCCTGTAAAGACGTGAGTCTCATGGGCAGAGCTGAGCCACTCTGGTCTCTATTGTCTTTAACTCTGCTGGATCGGACTTCTCCCTCTGATCGTCAGTGATGGGACATAAGAGTCATTTAGCAGCATTAACACTGCCAAGCTTTGACTCTAACATTAGTTTGTAGATGATCATCACACAGTTTGCTATCTATATGTTTTACCAGATACAAAGTAAATCAAGCATAAGAGTGGAAGGTGACGGGAATTAGAAAAAAGAAAACAGAATCTGTTTTCGTGTTAACAGGGAATGATGAAAAGGGTAAATCAGAGAGACCTTTATTTGATCAATGTAGTCCTTCACATGTGTGAATCTTCACAAGTTCACTTTACATCAATCATGACCAAATGTATATTTCAATAAAACTAAACTGCAGCAGCAAATACTTTTTGTATGAAACTTAATTGCCATCGGATTAAGTTTTCTATGCGAAGATTTGTAAATAGTTAATTCATGTATTTTGCAAGTTGAAAATATGTTGAAACTGACTATATAAATAAAATGTCACTTTTTATGTTTATTTCAATGTGTGTAAGGTTAGTGAAAGACAGCAGTCTTGTAAGCACTGTGATTATGACACCCTCAAACTGTCTTCTTCTGCACTTCCTCTTATCAACCTTTATTAGCTCCTGTCTATATAGAATTGCATTAAGCAAATGTAACGTTACTTTAGACTGATGCCAAAGGATTTTTTCTACCTACCTCTCCTCTCCCTCATTTCTATCTTCTCACCCCACCACCCGAGGCGGATGGCCCTCTACTCGAGTCTGGTCAAAGAGGTTTCTTCCCTCTAAAAGTTGTTTCTGTCCACTTTCACCAAGTGCTTATTCATTGTGGGAACTGTTAAGTTCCTCTATAATGTAGGGGCTTGAACTTACAATGCAAAGTGCCTTGAGATAATGCATATTGTGATTTTGTGTTATAAAAATAAAAATTGAGTTGAATTGAATTAAAGTTAGCTAAACTCGAGGGGACAATCAGACCAAGGAGCTGCAGGCGAGCAGCTGAGCGGTGGGTGGAGATAGAAGCATGGCTTATTTACATATATTGATAGATCCGCAAAGACTAAATGAAGCGAAGGTGTAGAGATACATTCAAGTCATTCAAAAGCCATGAAATGATTTTTCCACAGAAAGAAAACTTCTAAATATGTAACCAAGATGAGTTTTGAGTTCAATCAAACCCCAGAGAGGAACTAACTGTATGAGACTGTTATCGTTCATCCATGGAGACTGTGTGATTACCGGGAAACAACAAACAGGGCATGAGAAATGTTTGTATGAGTGAAATCTGATTTGGTGAAAAATCTTCTCCCAGAACAATAACACTGAGGTGAGGCATGAGCAGGAGTCATAAAGAAAATGGCTCCTGACAAAGACAATGAATAAACAAAAGATCAGAAATAGATATGAGCAGGGACTATATCAGTGACTTAAGTCGTCAGTCATTTCATGTAGAGGAAAACATCACAAAACAAAATAAACAAGGCTTGGACCTTTCCTGAGACGATCTACAATATAAAAGCACATGAACTGAAACACAACCTTTCACAATATGGGAGAGCTGACAGCTAATGTAAGAATGACGTCAAACTTCGGATTTCACCACCGCTGAAGTTGTGTGTATGTGGCTGATGTAAGAGCAATACTCAGTTTCTATTTACAGCTGTATGGGCAACAAAATATAGTACATTTAAGTAATAGCTTCAACATCTGCTCTTATGTATTCTGCTAACTAGGTTTTCTGATTTGCAGAAACAACAGGAAACATTTAAACAAGCACTGTTACAGTTTCCTATCTACTGTCCACCTCACCTAGTACGGGGGACAATGGGTATAAAACATGTTTGATATTCAGGATTTACGATTCAACATTGGAGAGACTCTGATACAGAAGGTAACGTTACAATTAAACCTGTAAAGCCCTCGCATTACAGGATCATTTGGCTGGATAATCGAATCAGGATCCCACAATTGTTGGGACCCGAAAATGGCCAATTGTCCTCTGGTGTGCAGCAGGCTTTGGCTGCCAGTGTTGTGCTTAGCTGCCACACATTGTGCATATAGTGCATGTGAGATATGAAGACACAAAGGCGAGAAAGGTGCTGAAAGCAGTGGTTTCCAGGGCAGCAGAAGTGCGATGGTAGGTACAGTAATAGGGTCCAGATGGCAAAGGAGACAGCACTCAGATGAGAGGTAACCATGCAGTCACTCGTGAGTGAGGGACAAAAGAGCCAGGCCGTAGAGGCAGGTCTGAGAGTTGGTGAATGCAAAACCGAAAGAAAAACAAGGAGTTCTTCTTTCCTTCTTTCTTTCTTGCTTTCAAAAAAAGTAGCATCTACACTAAATTGAAAACAACACTGTTCAATGTTCAGGGTCATTTTTAAACACTCTGAGCAAAAGAAACAGACGCACACACACACACACACACACACACACACATATACACATGGATGCTCATTATCGCATGCATCCAACTCCAAGAATCGATACAAATAGGCCAGATTATCTGCCTGGATGATGATACATTTAATGACCTCCCTCTTTACCTCTTCATCCATCACATGCATTGACTAAACACACATGTGTATCCAGTCTCCCTCTCACACATACTCACACACACACAGTTAAACCCAATGAATATACAGGGATGGTATAGAATTAAAAATATGTTACGTTTAACTTACAAAACTCTCCCCGTTTCCACAAAGACACCACATGTGTTTGCTAATTGTAGCGCTCACGTGTGCATCTATGTGAATTAAAATGCATTTGTTCAGGCGTCTATGTATTTGTGAGCCTGAAGCTCTGCGGAGCGTGTACGTTTGTTTGAGTGATACGTCATAGATTATCCACTCCTGTTTTTGTTGCAGCTACAGTAGAGGGCTCAGGGTTACAGAAGGAAACTGACTGATTATTCGGCTGTCGCTGACAGAAAATCAATAAAACCAACACACGTACCAACCCACGCAGACATGCACACACATGTGCGCACACATAAATAACAGCATAAACACATGCATATCAAATGGATGACGCATGACTGCACTGTATGACAACATATCTCCCATACCAACGCCCTACTTTGCTGGGGCCTTCATAATTACTGAACACACTCACACACATGCACACACAGACAGACAGACACACACACACTGGGAGTGCGAGCTCTGGGCCTCCTGAGGGTGCTGGTGGGCATGGCTGATTGACCCTGCCTCACCAATCTTCCCAGCTCTCTGCCAGAAAATCAACCAATTAAAAAGATGCAGTGCGCCACAGCGGCACTGCGGGGGGAGGGGGGCAGGGGTGTGCTGGAATTGTGGGTAACGGCAGCTGCGAAGTTGGTTTGGGAAGCAGCTGTGAGGAACTGACCTGACAAGGCAGGACAGTCAAGCGCTCTCTTTCGCTCTCTCTCTCTCTATCTCTCGCTCTGGTTTGTATGTATTTTATACTGTATGCTTTACGCATGTGTTCCTGTTATCATGTTGTATTGAAGTTTAATGTTGCCAAAATATTTTAGGCAACATTTTGTCCTTCAGCCTGAAGCAAAGCATTTCATCAGATGGTAAAATAGAAGGAGGCCTACATCTAATGATCATTTCCAGTATCAACTATTCAGTTCTGTCTGACGAACACTTCAAACTCCTAATAAATTCAATTTAAATAAAACACAAAAAAACTTGCAAATTCTCATTTGAAATGATGAAACTTGTGAATGCATTTCTTGCTTGATAATTAATGACTTGGTCATCAAAACCCATCAAAACATCTTTTCAACTCCTTCAGACCACATGGAAATCCAGCTGCATGCAGTGGCTCAGATGTGTCATCGATTTATGTGCAACGGAAATGTGTGAAGACTAAGCTAGTAAGATTGTCCTGGCTCTCAGAGGATCTTAGCCTCGAGAGTCAGACCCAGATGGTTTGTCCGCTAGAGGCTTACCAGAACGGATAAAGAATCCAGGGTGACACTTGAACAGCTTGAGTTCTTCTGTATAACAGGTTGCTGTCACCAGAATGACCATCGGGTTCTAAGTGTCTCACCCTCACCAGCAGGGAGGAATCAGACAGAGGGTAAGGAGGGTTTAAATTCCTAAATACCTCAAACAAACTCAGTGTCGTTGAGTGCCATCAAAACCACATTCCATTGTTTTGTCTATTGCACAATGTCCAACTGTGTAAGAACCCCAGCTCTAACTTACACATGTTGGGAGAACTCAGGCGTCTCATCGTTGACGTTAGCCATTCGGATGCGAACTGTGGTCGTACCAGTCCGAGGGACCTCGCCCTTGTCTATGGCCATCACCACAAACTCGTACAGATGGTTGGGCCTCTCGTAGTCCAGCGGCCCCACAGGGAAGATAGTCCCGTGAGGGGAAATGGTGAAGTCCTGACTCAGGGTGTAATAGGTCAATTCTGCATTCTCTTCTGAGTCACAGTCGTTTGCTGACACTAAAGAGGAGAACAGACAGTTGGAAAAAAGAAAGACAGAAGTTAGAAGTATTAAGCCGAGACATCACAGAGCCTCATAGATCTCAACATTTCTTTTAACTCGTGCAGTATAGTCCAATACAAGGGCTGCTTTATGAGACACACTATCTAAAGCCCATCTCCCACATCATGGTACCGACACACCTCAACTAAAGCCTTGTTTCCACTGATACCTACTACCTGAATATGTCATCACTACCATGGCTACACAGGAGGAAGCTCCCATGCTGTCAACTTCTTCCTGTTAGACCTTGTTATTGCAATGAACCCATGAATGGAGGCGCTACTTGTACTTGGACAAGGGTAAGCGCATGAGCTGTGTTGTCCAGTGAAAAACACTCAAAGAAAGAAATTGCTACATAACTATGTTATTTCTCTTTCTTTCCTTTCATTCCCACTTGGGTTTCTTCAGAAAAATGAAATGACATGAGGCATTACTTGTCAAAGCCTCATTGCTTAGGGCAATACAGTTTACTGATTTAAGAAAGCGAAAATAGAGGCTGAATCTAATATGAGAAGGACAATGCTTGTTTTTTTGCACAGGGCAGCTATTCACTTCTCTTGCTCAGAATGAGACGAAGATTGACAAGAAAGGGTCGTTCCCACAGATATAAATGTTCAGTTCTATAAACTAACAAGGTGAAGGTTTGAGTTACCATTCCCAGCACATGAATAGAAAGGACTGTCATTTTGCACCATTTCTGTCTCTACATCACACACTGAGAATCCATGGAGCCAGGACTTGCTCGGCCACAAATTGATTGCCTTGCTAAAACTGAAAAGACCACCAGGGATTTGAATAAGCATATTTCCTGCTAACAAGAACATTTCAGCATCAAACTCCCAATTCTCCAATTCACCTTACATTGCATTTGGCTCATGTGCCAATACACACAAAAAACAAACACTCACAAAACCGGCATGAAAATGAATAAATACATGCACTCCCACATAAACAAAGAACCAAGTCATTATTTATTTGAGTTCCTTTACTGCTGCAAACCCTTATGGGAAGAGAAATGCTTCCAAAAAGTTATTAACTGTTTAAATTTGTTTATTCACCTATTCACTCGTACGTGTAGGACCAGAAACAAATCAAAACCCGGATGTTTGCAATGTTTCTGGCAATCGTGCATTTACATATAGAGCTGATGATGCAAGGGAAAGTCACAAAAGACTTTCAAAGAAAGAGTTACTTCGTAGTCCAAATTGTTTCAATTAAATATTATTTGTAATATACTAATGATTATGCGAGCAGCTCCAGAGTCAGACAGCTGGACTCACAAACAGTTTTGGTTTTTATATTATCACATAATTGCCCGGATGGTGAGCATGAGCATGCTAGGTGCAGTTTACCTCCATTTCTTAAGGTTATAATGCTGCACATCAACCAAAGTTTCCTATCACACAGCAACATTGATTGATTTAAAAAGAACTAGTCTTTCAAATCAAAGACTGCCTTGCAATTTACATTAGTCTAGAGCTTCTATATATTTTATATGTCATATTGCCAAATTACTTACTACAAAAATGGCAACACTCAAATAAAAACTGCATCAAAACATATATTCTTTATTTTATGTAGTATGGTGTAACAGATATTTCTGTTTTTGAAATTGATGTCAGCTAAATGTTTTCCTAGCCCTGCAGCCTTTGTTACAGCAACTGTCCTCTTTCTGAAATGCTGCTGTTTTCCTGCTGCAAAGTGATGAACAAGCTCTCATCCAATGAAGAAGGGTAGGAAATGAATTGGATAACTAGTGTCGGTCCAATCGTACAGTGGTCAAACACATGTCACATTTGAGTCAATATTTAATTCACTAAGTACACATTTGTACTCTTCAGAGCACCGTTGGAGCGTTTATTTATCTATTTCTGAGTGGGTCCCTCTGTAATCTTAAATCAGCATCGTTGTGCTGGCATCGCTACGTGGTGCAGTCCAGGCTGCAGCGTCCATGTCCGTCTAGCACATAATGATTTTGTACTCAAGATGGAAACTGCAGGGGCCTCAGATCTCTATGGAAAGTGAGATAATTGGCTTGCTTGGTACTCTGGAGTTTCTTTTCCAACTTGGCAAAGAACACATTTGTCCACTCTCATGATGAAGGGAATTATGAGATTACCAACACATGATTTAGCAAATCGAGGCTGGATACCTATTTCTCTCTACTCATACACATAGTGTGTCTTCTAACCTGATAAATGAAGTAAGGGCAACAGGTTTGTCTGATCAATTTTAACTGCACTCAGATTTGACTCTGGTGGAATCAACAGTATTTATTGTTAAAAATGTCAAAGCAATTTTTATGGATTTATGAAGTTAAATTATAAGAAAATAGTATGAGATTGTAGCCTGGATGCCCAGACGAACTTAGCCCCGCCCACAACATTTTAGGTCAGGAAGTTCGGTCTGGAGTCGCTCCGTTTAGGAGAAATTATGCCCGACCGGGCGAATCAGATTGTCAGGGCGGGCTTTAAACGATGATGGACAGATGATCAACGGTAACGTAATCAACCACGTCATCAAAGTGCCCTTGGGTTGAATTCATTTTCAACAAACATGCCTGCCGCTGGAGAGCTGAGATGTGTAGATGCTGCCATTGAGTCTGTTTTAGAAGACATCGACAGCGCATTCATTTTGAAAGAGGAACAGAGAACGTGGAGGCGAAGCCCGTTGATCCAGTAGATTTAAAGTATATACCTACTTGTTGCTCCAACATTAAGCAACAGCATCCCAACATGTGTCCTCCTTGGTGTTGTCTTTATACAACATGTTCCGAGGATCATACAACTCACTGCACTTCTCCACTTCGCGAGGCAGCCTTGGCGCAGGGCGCAATTTCAGCCTCCGGTGTGACCCGCACAAAGTTTTAACATGGGAGTGGATGGGAGCCAGCTGTTATTTAAGGCTTGACGCTGCACTGAAGGGTCGCTTCGGCATCGCTTCAGCGTCCGGTGTGAACCCGTTAGAAAATAACTCACAATGCGCCGCTTAACATACTTATTCTGAGCTAATGAACACACAATGGTTCCTCATTTCTATTCAAACATACTTATGGACTTACAAATCCTCCTTAATCCGACACACAGGTCCTTCAAAAGTTAATTACCTGTGTTCAAATTTAAATGTGGAAACTCAAAAAGTACAAAAGAAGCATTTACAGAAATATCAGACACTGAGAGAGTTTTCATTCTTAATATTGGGAACTCTTTCACAAAAGTATACAAAGCCGTCTCCTTACTCAGGCGAACAAATTGTACACGCACACACACACACACACACACACACACACGCAGCAGCAGCAGCAGCACAGGAGGGGACAATATCCTGCCTTCCTTGGTGCACCTGTTGATAGCAGCACGCTGAGCATCTGCTGTTCCTCCTTCATCACACACCTAACTCCCTCAGTCAATTCCTCACTAACTAAGATTCACTAGCATTTTTATTGATCCTTTAAAATAATGAAAGGGAGAGAGACGAACTGACATATCTCACCAACAATTTGTTGAATATGAGGCAAACTTTAATGACAATCCATCAATCTTGATCCCCATAGAAGGCTAATTACAACAATAAATGTTCTTCTGTTTATTAATAACATGCTAAACTGAGACGAAAAAAAATGTTACGGCCCCTGATTAACATCACCCTATGAGCACTATTGTTGTGAGCTTAATACCATTCTGATTTCCTCTTAAAGGGTTCGATGCTCCACTGTGTTGAAGATCAACCACAAAGAGCCCACATACATAGACGTTCTGAGAGACACGACGTGTGTTCACATTGTGAATCAGTTACAGATGAAAGAGGGAACAGTCTTGCTATAGAAGCAGGATTTTTTCAATCATGCTAATGTTACGAATAATAACCACATGCAGACAGCACAGTGGTGCTCGCAGCAGGCCAACAGCATGACAACATATTTTCAAGGTGAATACTGTTCTTTAACTAGAACCATGCTGTTGGGAGGTGTTTTTGCACACATGTCATGTCTATTTGCCTGTGGAGCTGCTACAGTTGATTATTAAAAGGTTATACAGTATGTGATCAGATGACAAACTCAATTAATGTAATGTATTGATTTCACATGTTTTCAGCAGCAGTATATGAAAATATGGCTTCTTCCCCTATGGATTGTATGTGCACAAGAATTTAGAAAAATTACGGTAACTAACAGCTCTAACGCTCGCCTCAATCATGTGATATTCTACCAGGGCGAATCTGGGTCCAAATGCATGCACACCCTGTAATGTTTTAATGTGATTTATATATGTTCAATGCTGCCTTGAATCAGATAAATCAAGTCACTTCAAAGGGCTGCTGCAGCTCCACTGGTGATCTATTTGCTTTGTGAAGTTGAACTGCTTAAACTATTTGCTGAAAATGTGTCTTTTGTGCGTGTCCTGAATGGATTTACTGCACATTACTTACTAGTATTCATCATGTTGTGCAATGTAGCTTTTCTCTGTGTGCTAATGTTGAGCCTGAATCCATATATGTTTTTTTCCAAGTACCAAGTACAGAATGGCCGGGTAATGCCACATGGCTACTGTACTGTATGTCTTCTGTAACACAACACATAAAATGAGTCATTAATTACACAACCGTATCGTGCGAGTTTATTACAGCCCCGGGAGCTGGCGGTAAAAATGGATACTTTCTTATAATTCTCACAACCTCATGTTCAGTTTTGCAAAACGAATTTATCCTAATTTGTTTAGGGTTTTGAAAAGTTGCGTTATTGTCAAAATGCTGTAAACATAATGTGACTTTTTTCCCAGGATATAGATGGATTTATCAAGCCGTAGCCATTCTTTTATTTTGTCTGACACCATGCACTTTAAAACTAGCTGCACAACTTTTGTCTTGTGAAGAAACAGCCTATTTGACTAATGATGACAATGATAGCGGAGAGGGAGACTGCGATGATCACGACAGAACATGGTTAAAAAAAAGAAATCTAACTCAAAAGTTTCTGCCTGCAGCCGGAGCTAATGAGGCCTTAAACTGAGATGTCATGACTGCAGTCATCAATAATTTACATCCACCATGTGATGTTTTATATCCCTGCATTTTGTTCTCGTCCATAATCATTTGCTGCGCTATTGGTATTTCCATATTTAGCCTACAGTAAGTAAAGGAGCATTGGAGCATCAATGACTTTTAAACTGTGAAGATGGAAAGATGGATCCTGAGCTGCTCTTTAAGTGGAAATATTGTTTTAGAAGCCATGCAATTTGGAGCAATAATTGTACTTTTTAAGATATCCCATTTGTCTTAAATGGAGAGTGGGGCTAGCTGAGTAGTCTTTTACAGAAGGTAGAGGGAGAGAAAAGTGTGGAATGATTTGCCGTCAGATTTGTTGGCAGTGAATCGTGCCCACAACAGCTACCATTTCCTTTTCCTCTGAGGCTTAATGAAACGCAAGCGATCCGTGTGTAGACGTTGGGTTGTTACAGGAAAGGCGGGTCTAATGCAGATGCACTGATGGAAGTGCAGGTAATCTCACAACTTCCAGTGCTTAGTTTCCCGACTAATCGAAACATCAGAATGTTGCAGCTCAGCCGCTCCTTGGGTCTTATCACACTTGGCAGTAGCTGGTGTCTTCGTAGATCTAATCACAAATGGACCAATCCAGCTACATCAGCTCACACCTGAGATTGGAACATGTCGCCAGCTAATAAGCACAAGCATCGTTCATGTTGTGTATGTGAGAGAGAACAGAGAGAGAGAGAGAGAGAAAGTGAGCAAAACCCTTTTCAGACATGGACTCTGGAGAAAGTCCGCTCCACAGAGCCTCGACCTCTCACATGTGAAGAATGCGGCACACATTGAAAACTACAGGAACATTTGTGCAGTGTTCAGGCGAGGGCTGGCGCAGCGTGCAGGAGACAGAGTGTAAAGTATAAACTCCGCTGTGGAGATCACATGTTTCTGTTTTACAGAACATGAACACTGTCTAGACAATCTTGACTTTCCAAGTTGATATGTTTGTCTTTGGCTTCTATGTAGCTCCTCTGCGATTCTTTCTGTTTTTACAGTTTTACATCTGTTGCACCTTAGAAACATCAACACGCCGTCTCGCTCGACAGGAAATCTTCCCATAATCTGCTGTATTCACAGGAGATGTTTTTTTCTTATTTTGGGAGGCTGCCAGAAAAAAGTCTGGATAATGTCAACAACAACTAATATACTAACATACAGCCTCTCCGGACATTTTCAGGAGACTGCAGCCTGAGAGAGACAGCAGGGGCATGGAAAGGCTGAGCGAATCCATGTGCTACAGCTGTCTAATAAAATATAAACTACTCTTTTGAAAAAACTGAAAAATATCTTTGTTTCATTATGAAACGGAAGCAGGTAACAGGACATCAGCTGAGCAGGTGGTCCGTCAATGGCCACACACACACCCCAGATCATCTCTGAATGGGGTCTGAGGTTTCTTCGCTGCATTCACACCATCACTTCAGAGCTGTCAGAGTGGGATTGGATCACCTGGCATAAAATACCAGGTCGTAACAGAGTTATGTGCATATTACTGACACTACACATAACCCACTGAGCCTCACCTGCTTTAGCTATATATGCATACATATGCAAATATGTTCTTTCTTGAATTTTAAAACCATTTTATATCGGTATAAACTAAATAAAAGCTATTTCAACAGTAGAACACAGTGGAGAAGTGTGCTCCACTGCAGCATATTCACCTCAGTAACATGATTATCATGTATCATTGAGAACACGCTGGGATGTTCAGCATTGCATGATATTTTATGAGAATGAAGGGGTGAATAGTATAATAACACAAAAGCAGTTTCCTTCAGTTTATTGATATTTTAAACAAAAGCTAGTAAAAACAGTGCAGCGTTGCTCCAATTCCTCTTGCAAGGTAAAGTTTGTATAACGTTTGGAAAAGTGAAATGTGATTTCTTTTGTTGTCTGAAACCTAAATTGAGAAAAGTGCATTCAAGGGGACAAACCACAATGTGGAGTTAGGGCCGGGAAACGAAACAAGACTTTTGAGATCTGTGTGGATGTCCCACCTTGCAGCAGGGAGGTCGCCGTCGTCACCGTCTCTGGGACACCATCCTTGCTGTAAATGGACTGGAGGAACTCTGGAACACAGTCGTTTTCATCCACAATAACAACTCGTACCTGAGGGAGAATAGAGGAGGAGATTGAGAGAAAGAGATACATGGAGGAAGTTAGTGGGGCAGGCTGGGTTGAGCGAGGACGTACAGGTAGAAACAGAATGTGATCGTCGTGTTGGGGTTATTTCTGTTTCAGTCTACAAAATGCCAGTGCAAAACTTAACGTTGTATTAAATATGAATGTATATCAACCTACATGTGGTAATGTCAAGTATATGTTTCAGTGATGCTGTTAAGGGTAGAAAAGTAGAAAAGCTGGAGATTAAAAGTAAAAAAAAAACTTTTTAGATTTGTGTTATGAAAATAATGTAAATGTGGGTTAACTACTTCAGGCACCATTTGGCTTTCTTTGGGTCTGGAGTCTTTTTCATTGGGGAGTAACCCAAATTAACCCTATTCCTCACCAAACAGCAAGCCTCCTCAGAAGGCGCGCCCTCGCCCTGATCCGTCTGATTTATTTACCCCCTCCTCAGTGAGCAAACTGCTGCAGAGCTGGCACTGTGGTCCCTTTCAGTAGGTCAGCAGAGAATGCAATCTTGTGCAGTTTTTTTTTTTTTTTTCCAGAAGCCCTGAGCCAACAAATGAGAGTGGATCACTGTGCAAAGATGGATTTGTATGGTGTGAGCATAGAGGTGGGTGTATGCGTGTGCGTGAGCCACTGTAATGCTGTTTGGATCATTAGGGACATGAAGGAAAACAGAGCATCTTGTACCAGATGTTGACTGCTGGGTTGCAGTATTCAGGAGGAATTAATACAGACATGGGCTGGCAGCTCATCTGACCCCAACCCCACAACTCCTTTTCCACAGAAAAACAGTAGTTTGCACATTAACACAAAACATATCTCAGATAAACACACACACACACACACACGCAGACACACACACACACACACACACACACACACAAACGCACGCAAACACACACACACACACAGAGTTAGTGCAAATACCACTGGTATTAAGTCCCGATAGGTGAAATTAAATTCTGTAATATCCGTTAATCCTTCAGCAAAGATCAGCTACGAATCAATGGAAAAAAAAATCTGACCATGGCAACTCCCTGAGGTGACTTAAGTGTGTTTGCCAGTGGCTGCCAATCTTAGTTTGGCTTTGTGAGTGTTTATGGGATTTTTGTGTATTTGTCTTGTCATGCCAGAGCGAGTGAGCCTATGTGCCAATATGACAGGAAGTGGTGAGGGTAAGGCAAGCCATACAATCCTACTGTATGTGTGTGTACAAGGTCTTAGGAAAAGCAAGATTGAATGAGAAGAGAAGGGAAGTAAGGCGTAACAAAGCAAGATGAGTTTAAGCACACACACACACACACACACACACACACACACACACACACGGCGGCTCCTGGCAGGTCTCAGGCTGGTTAGGTAACTAATGGTGCCGATGAGTTATCACTCCTGGAGGGAGAAACTTGGAAACTACCTGCAAATTAAAGTCATGCTCAGTGGCTCCAGTTCACACCGATGCAGCACCTCTGTTCGCTACACTGGCAGACAGAGACAGATTTCTGAAGAGCAGGATCAAATCAAAAGCAAAAATGTAAGTACAGCAGGATTGCTGCACTGACTTTACCTCTCAAGTCTTTATGGGAAAATAAATTCATACCCTCACTATTAATGCTATGGTAAACTTTAATCAGAGAGGGATAGGATAACATAGCACACCTTAAATCATGAGGTGGTGTCTGACTGCATCGACAGAGACTGTTTAGGCCAGGAGAGCAAACTCTTCCTCTGGACAAAAATAATGTAAATACTGTTTTGGAGATCTAAAACATCTCTCTGAAAAATGCAACTGCCATGAAAGTTGCCTAGGTCAATATGAGAAAACTTTTCCGATGCAGGCTACAGGACTGGCTTATTGTGCTGTTGTCCACCCCAACAATAACAGAACAAAACTCTGCGCCCCCTATACATTCTATCGCCAGCCACCACAGCTTGTGAGGTATTGTTTGTTGGAGTGAAAAGAGGAGTGGGTGTACCTGAGCATGACACAGTAACTGACACTGCAGGGAAACAGTGGTGCAAAGCCAGAAGAGCCCACCGGTGTTTTACAAGACACACAAACAATGAGAAGGGTGCTCTGAGAGCACATACCTCCTCCAAGGCTAATGCCCTATCTTGCCTTGCGGAAGCAGTGTTTCCACTTTATTATCTAGACTGTGGTGGCCACAGTTTCACAATGAACCCAAAGATTGTTTAAACTTCTTATAATATCTTATATTTGCAGCGCTAATTGCAGTGCTATTTGCAGCATGCTCAATAGCGCTATGGCACTATCATCCATTAAATATTATAGTGTCCATTCAGACCTCATCATGTAAGATGTAGTTGTGGTATGCAATGCATTTCTCTTTCTAATGCATTTATTCTGTGAACGTCAGTCTGTGTTGCGCGTGAGACAGACCTCTGTGCGTGTTCACATGCACCCCCTCTACATCCATTTGTTGAATTAATTTAGTAGAAAACGGTGCAAACAAAGTACTGAATTAATTAGGATCCGTTCCAAAATGTTATGGTGTCTTCCTCTGGCCTGGTCCTACCCATCCACAAAGTTTAAAGGAAATTGGCTCAGTAGTTTTTGTGTGACACTGGCAACTATCAAACAAATGTGGACAGACACATACGCTCCTCTGTGTAGGTAAGAATAGTGGCCAAAGCGTCTTGATAAAATGTCTAATGGGATTTTGTTCAGGCCGAGAGTAGCACAGTCCTTAGACATTGGATCTAGGATCCCTCACACTTTAAGCAGATAATCAAAGTCACACCTTCATCTGGGAAAGTAAATCTTCTTAGCCTCTAAGTACCAAAGAGAAAGCTCCAGTGAAACAAGTGTCTACAGGATAGGTTCAGTATCACAGTCCATCCAGCAGCACTGAAGTCTTCAGACTTTGCTCCTTTTACATATTTTCAAATAAAGCCAGGTCAAAGGAAAACAATTTAACTTCACTTAATCAATACTTTTGCACAGGTATTGGACATGGGCAAGTAGAGTTGAGGGCTCTGCAAGAAGAGTGGATTTGGCGCAGAATTAAATTCAGTGACATAATCGTCACAGAGGAGTTTAAAAAGAGAATTATTTAAGGTTTGACTTATGTCTATCGAATCCAGATGACTGGAACCCAAACTACCTCGCTTGGCAAATCTTCAACAAAGTCAAAAGATGGATAGTTTATTAGGAATTCACCCTTGTGCAATCGAAAAAAGGAAAAGTTTCCACAGTCACCAGAGATCCTATGCACGAATGGAGGATGCTGATTGCTGCATGTTCTCCTCTCGGCTCTGTAGGGAGATACCGTGGCTTCACAAGCAGACTCTCCATAAGTGACTGACCGCACAACTACTTTTTTTTTCCAGAGGAAGTGTGTTTTCTAAAATATGTATCGATTTAAGGGAGTCTAGTCTCGCAGTTATGAGCACGAGTCTTCTTTTATTGACCGTCAACTTACATAACACTTCAGATGGATGGGTGGTGAGTGCGTTACTCTGCTGCCTCATGCATTTCCCATCGACAATCATCTATAGTGTGTCTCCATGTTCTCTCTAGCCTGTCATTCAGTGTCTCCGGGGGAAAAAAATCCATCAGCCATACTCACCAACACATCTATGGTAAGCAGATTTGATGTACACATACACACATACAAACACACACACACACACACACAAGACTTGCTGTTTCTGTTGTCAACTGATGCCACAACTAGGTTTCCAGGAAATAAAACTATAAATATATAATCCAATTTTAAATGCTGACTTAATTATTGGCTTTGATAATATGGCGTTAATTGAGTCTCAGAACTCCCAAGTATAAAGCCTTACTTGCTAGGGAACATTTGTATTCTGCAAGCGCGGAAAACGGTATTGGCAAGTGGAAGGCATACTTCACCAGCTTGGTTTTATGCTAAGCATGCAAAACTGCGGCTCTGCAAGCACAGGGGTGAGACAAACATGAAGTTGCCCTTTTCCAAGCGTTCAAAACTGCTTAACACCAACCAACAGTCGCTGGCTCGTCAAGTTGCATTTGGAGTCTTTGGAGGTGGGGACAGAGCCTGAAGACATATTGAGTTTGAGGACCAGTCAGGAGATTTCACTGGTTGAAGATAGTGTAGAGCAGGGGTCTTCAACGTATATCCGGCCAAGGACCCCCAAACTGGTGGCGAGATGGAGCAGGGACCCCCTACTAAATATATTGTATTTAATTGTGTCTTATATTACTCTGGGCCTAGTGCCATACATAAACATAGCTACCCTGTTGTGCATTCAATACTAAGCTATTCAAATATAACACGGGTTCATATATTCATGTTTTTAATTTAAACATGTGCTAAGTACAGCGTAGCCATGCCACTGCCATTTATAAACATACATCTTGCATACAACACTGAGCTATTAAAGTTATTCACAGATTCATGTTTTCATTTTAAACATACATGTAGAAGAGACAGTGAATCCTCAAGCCATCCGTGGATGGCACACATACTCCCACATTAGTGAGATGTCGCACCCTGATGGGTAGCGCACAACTTATCTAACCTTGGATGGATGGAGGTTGTCAGGCAGAGGGTCAAATCAGCCTCTCAATATGTTGGATGCATGTTAATGTGTATTTAAAGACATTTAAATTTGTGGAAAAAAAGTTGGTTAGAAAATCCTCCAGACCTCTGGTGTAGTATATGTCCCCCCTGTCACCAGACCGTCAAGTAGTACCACAAGACAGCAAGTTGTGCAGATTTTTTAATTGAGCCAGCCACTTCTATAATGCCCTTAATACAAGTTAATAGTGCATAACCATTCTAAATGTAACATATAGGCTTTTGTGCTGAAATCCGTGCTATATATGATCCATGAAGTGGAGGAGATCAGAGGACCGGAGTGTTCAAACTGACCAATCGAAGGAGGGGAGCATCAACCACTGGCCCCGCCTCCAAAGTCCCAATATTCCACTAGGCGGGCGAGCAGCTGTCGGGGGGTGTTGAGCAGTCGAAAGTAGGGAAGTGGGGTCTAAGCTCTAAGCTCGCGTAAACACAGTTGTGCAAGTAAGGCGAAAACGCTAACTCGTGAATATGCCCTTGTGAGGGGATGGTTCATACATAGATGGTCCCAAATGGTTCATAGAGGTGTTGACACTAAATAAACACCATGCAAATATCTCTGTCTCACTATTAATGAAAATCTAAAACCATCTGCCCAACGTATAATTGAACCTGCATCCAACCTGCCATCACATCAGAGTCATGCTGTAATGTGTGCATGGAACCTACAATTAACCAGTACAGTCTTTGACTAAAGTATTACCATGGAGCACGGGAGACGCTGCACCTCTAGGTACGACTTGGATGTACTGTTGAAAAGAAACTATGCTTATTATATTTACAACAATCATATAGCATGAATATTTTAACAAACAAATATCTGGAGCCGAGTGTGTATCCTTCCTTACCTCAACCATATACTATATCAATAAACCACTTAAGCTTTGTTGTTGTTGCCATTCAAGCCTCCATTATCCTCTCCATTGTTCTAATGTGATGCAATGACTGATACTGTAATTCTGTTCAGGAGGCAGCAAAAAGCAGGGAGAGGGACATTAAAGCTGATTTAAAGCAGAGAGCCTCTGTAAAAGGTTTACTCTGTCAACAAGATTATCCTTCACAACACAAAACTTCCCCACTGCTGATACTGAACACTACACACTCAGGGTATTGGGCCAGTAAATCCTTTTACTGAGTTCAGTTAGAGTGTTTTCAGACGAATATGTGAGAGACGGTGGTAAAAGCACCACATCAAAAACTGTCCTTGAATGTAATTTCACTCATTTGTGATGCAAGACAACAACTGTCTTGAAATAAAAAACATATGTAAGATCACATGCAATATGGCAAGTTTCCGCACACAGACACAAACACACACACACACACACACACACACACACACACACACACACACACACACGTCATCATGGTGTTAAGCTGCACAGACAGAGAGGTGTATGGAGGCCAGGGGTTTGGGTGTAGAAGGTGCTGGCTGTTCAGCGCAGTTGGAAATTCAAAAAGCTTACCCTGGCCTCAGAGGGCAGGAGTGTGGGCATACAAGGTCACGTAACATATCCCTGCCAATTCCTTTCTTCCTTTTTTTCATTATTTCCCTCTATCCTTCTCCCGTTAGCACGGAATCTAGCAAACCTCTTCTCATTCTCTTACTTTCCATCTCTCCCTCTCTCCCTCTCTCCCTCGCTCCTGGTGCTCTGCAGTCCACAGAGTTCCAGAGCGGAGCAGTTAAGGACGGATCGGTTCAGCAGGACATGTTTCAGCCCGAGGCCAGGGTAATGATGGAAAGCAGACCAGATGCATCAATGCCTGCAGCGGTCAGCCGCTGTTCTCCCTCACTTCCTCACCGAATGAGGAAGTCACTGGGAATCCCACAGCAGTCAGTCCAGACAGAAATGTCTATTCAGAGTTGAAAAAGCCAGCGTTCATGCTTTCAGAATGCAAATGCAAATGTGCAGTTGTCATTTACTTTGAGAATTGTAATGCTCTTTTGCAATCAATTCCGGATGAGGGCTTCCAATAACAACCCAACTAAAACAAGACTAATCTGGAGGCCCTAAAACAAAATGATCATTTTAACTGCAACATTCACAACTATTACCAGCCACACAGCAACTGTAAATCAATACAATTAAACCCCACAGTTATTCAGCAGCTTAAATGCATGTTCAGCTCAAGGATGTTTCAGAGTACTCAGGGATTTTACGTCCCTGTGTGGTTTTTTCATTATTGGAATGGTGTAGGGTAATTAGGACAATTCAACAGCTTTCTCCCAACCATCTACTACTCTACTGGGTCCACAATTCAGTCCCAGAAAGTAAGTAACAATAGCTGCAAATACAGCAGGTCATAATTATCTGTGCTGATCCAGATATTGGTAAAATTGGTAGAAGTATTCTTAGGTCGAGGACCCAGAGAGATTGTTTGTATGCTGTGCAGACTGTGTAAGACAACGAGACAACCTTGTACTGTCGAAAGAGTTTTAAAGGCTGACCATGGAAATGAGACTTGAACCACAAACCTCTGCTGCACTGCTCATGCTGTCCTGGCCCTCGCTTGCTCGCACCAGCAGCAAGTAGCGATGCTGGTCACTCTCGTAGTCGATAGGGCGGGTCAGACTGATCTCACCCATCTCCGCTGAGATGGAGAAGAGACTGCTGGGATTAATGAGGAGGCTGTAGCTGATTGGTTTGTTCTGGAAAGACACCGCAGGTGTGACCAGGAAGCTGGAGAGACACAGAGACAAAGGTCGATATTGACTGAAGGTGGAGTAGCAGGACTGGGGCAGATGAGTGCAAAGTATATTGTGGCCTGTTTAAATGGATGTCTTCCAAACATGCTTTTGTTAGAGTGGTGCTGCAGAAAACTTGTGTGTTTTGGCCATTTGCACAATGGAAAATTATCCATAACCTTAAGTAAGGAGCCTGTAGGTCACAGGGGCAACGATCTAATGTCATTCAATATGGCAATAATAAGGATCATTTCTCACATGTGTGTAATTCTTATCATCATTACATTTTAAGAAAATTACTGACAAGGCTTTGAGAGTAACCATCCTAACCCAATGTTAGTAGCAGCTACATACAAATAAATGACAACTCATCAAATTAACTTAATTTGTGATGTTTAAACACAGAATGTCTGCTTGTTGTTTCTTACCGGCCATTACCTGACATGGCCCTAGTGCTACATCCACATGAATGCATTTTAGTTTTTAATGTTTTTGCTATTAATACATGGCATCCACTTTGTTTTAGCGTTATGATAAGAGACTTTCGAGAACTTTTGCAGGAAAATAACAAAAAAAAACAACAACTCCCAATGGTAAATGCAACATGGCGATATATAAAATGGCACGATCATACCAATTGTACATGAATGGTCTTGTGGTATGTATTTTCAGACGAGTACGCAGGGACAGAGATTGTTTTGATGCAGAGCTGTAAAGTGTATTCCAGTATGTGTCAAATAGACCTCTTTTGATTAGAATAGAATTATAGTGGGTGCCTTAAGAGGAAAAAGTACTGAGATGAGTAGATTTGTATACAGCAACATCCTTGGAGGGAGAGGTATGTACACTACTGTACAGTGTCCACTAGAGTAGCAATAAATACTCTAAGGGGTTAGGGTGGGGGCAGTTGTCCATGAAATCCTGAGCTGAGTTGATGTCTGTTATTTATCACGGAGCTGTACACAATTTCCCTGATGAAATCAGCGTAAACAACAGACTGGAATATCCACTCAACTGGTTTGTCAAATGTGTCAGTAACACTAAAGAAGCTGGAGGGGGTGTCATGGGTAACGAGACCAATTCAAGGACACCAGTCCTAACTGTACCACTTAACTCAAACCTCAGTGTGTGTGTGCACTTATGTGTGTATAAGACACACAGCACAGTATAATGTGTGAAAGACAGGCACACACTGATGCACAGCGATTTACCTTCAAGACCCGTGCAGAGACCATGTATTACATCCACCACTGCATCCATTACTCAACATTCACAATTAAACATAGTGCAAGTGTGTTCATGTGTGTGTGTAGATCAATACATGAGGGCAGCGCCGTTACTCATCCAATGCATATAATAATACTCATGGCTCAGTGTGTCGTGCTTATACTACTGAAATCAATTGTAGCGGTCTGTAGAACACAAAGATGTGCTCGCGCAGCCACAGAGAGAAAAGAAATATTATGCGTGCCCATCAAATATGTATGATGAATTCATCTTTTCAAACACATATGCAATGTAAAATTAATGCTCATCTGAGTAGATATCAATCAAGTCTGTGGTAGAAAGACGTGTCTGAGAGAAACCAGTGTGCACAGTTGTGCGAGTCTTTCATGTGTATAAACCACTTCAAGGGGGATTTCTAGTGAGGAGATTTGGGTAAAAAATCATGTGTGTATGTGTGAACTCACGGCTGTCCTTCAGGGGTGTTTTCGGGTAACGCAATAGTAAAGGAGGCGTTTGAGAACTGTGGCGGCCTGGCTCCAGCAACCACAGAGACCACAGCGGGGGCACTGCGGCTGCCCAGCCGGTCGGCAGCCACGACTGTCAGCAGGTACTCCCTGTCCCGCTGCAGGGGGAGGCCTGTGGTCCGTACCTGGCCGCTCTTTCTGTCAACTTCAAATCGACCATCACCGCCTGCGGAAGAGAGGAGGATTATTACACCTTCTTCACACAAGAAATGTACAATATTCATTGGACATTATACAGAAAGCAGTTCAAAAATGAGATTTACATCTGAGATCTAAATGCAAAAAAGACAAAGATTACAAAAAAAGGAGAACATAAATGGAATAAGAAGTAAAAGAGTCCAGGTTCAGTATACACTTTTTATGTATAATAAATGACTCAACACGTTGGCAGTGCTGATAATAACTTCAGATACTTGACAGAATCACTGAGAGGTACAAGGAGAGAGATTACTATAGATGTTATGCATTGGCAGAATAGCAGTGAGACTGTGTATCACAAACATATGATGAGCAGATGAACCAGAGAGATGCAGAGCATTATTTCATGATACAAGTTTATCCGTGTTGAACTTCATCTTTGTCGTCCAGACCCACTGCGGGGGCTTTCAGCTTAAAAGTAGAGACATACCAACCCCTGGACAGTCTCTCTCCATTTCAGCTCAGAGTCAAGCAGTGCAGAGGGCTACATGGCAAAAGGTTGTGTGTAAATCCTTCTGCCTTTGAGAGCTGTCAAAAATAGTGTAAAATCTCGTTGAGCATGTGCCGGCCGAGTGATAAATGTGGCTGGACGGTCAGTTTTCATAGTTGATGAGATTTGAAATGCAAAGAGCAGAGCAACTGGAACTTTGATTTTAAAATCCCTGACCTGTATGGAACATAACAGGTTGTGATAAGACATCCACACTACAATGTGTTTGCAAAAGACTGACCTGAATAGGAGGCTTTCTTTCATCCAAAAAAAGAATTGAACTCAGTTCACAGAAGTGGTGCACAAAAGCACTGTGAGAGTATGATTAAACCTTTAATGTACAAAACATCAATTCAAACCAGAGAAAAGTTGAGTCGAGATGCTAACATCAATGTTTATGTTTTTTTCCCCTGTAATTTCTTTTCTCAATTTCTTTTCTGTCAGTCCC
The DNA here is from genome assembly GCF_949316205.1 of Platichthys flesus. Classification (NCBI taxonomy): domain Eukaryota; kingdom Metazoa; phylum Chordata; class Actinopteri; order Pleuronectiformes; family Pleuronectidae; genus Platichthys; species Platichthys flesus. Next base: position 26,600,934 of record NC_084945.1, on the reverse strand, counting down.
ACAGGGGGAACATTTTAAGATGGTATTTGTATAGACAGTAGTGTAACAGATTCTAAGAAGAGTAGAAGAAATCACTGTGTGACAGACGATAAGAAACAAAATCACATTGTGCAGTGGAGAAATTACTTTGACATAACATAAAAAAGTAGCTCCATGTGCATGAACTCCAAATTCATGCTCAGCAGAGGCTGGAAATTTCAGGGCGCAGTAGGAAGAGACTCGATTCTACATCATGATCAGGTGTGCTTCAGGGACTGATATCTATGTGTGTACGATTTGAGTTTGGGTATTGGTGGTCTGACAGTCAATTTTTCGTTTTGTTTTTCCAGTCAGCATACATGTACTTCTGGGGACACTTTCACTGTGCAGTGGCTGCAAAGTGAGTTCTCCTCACTTTGATGCTGTTCTATGGGATAAAATCATTCTACCATGTTACATCATCCTGTGAACTTGATGAAGATGTCTGCGACAGGGGCAGGCATGCAGCTGTGGATCTGGACCAAGGGTGAGTAGGAGAAAGCAACTTCATTCCAAAGAGTCTCTGGTTTTACTTTTATATCCGCTGTTGGCAAAAATACAGTTTCACAGTTTTTGATCTGTCATTAGTTTAGTGGGCAATAATTAGCTTGAAAGGATAAATTCCTATCTGAACATTTGTGATTTGTGTTTAAGGGTTCTGCAATAAAATCAGTTTGCTTACTTCAGCATGATAACTGCTTGACTGAATCTAAAGCTATGAGTATCCAAACCAAAACCCATGTCATGGAAGTTCAGATGTTAAGGTTTAAGATTAAAACTCAGTAGTGGTTCATTTATCAGGGTAAAATATTGTTTTGTTACAACCACAGGTTGGCTCAGCATCATCGCATTAACGGCACGGGTGTAAGAACTCGCTCTGCTCTAATCAATGCATCCTAATGCCAGTGAAGCAGCATGAAGAATACCAGGGTCCTGGCACCTAAACATCAATGTGAGGAGTAAGGAATAAGAACTTACCTTGTCGTTAAAAAGTAATGTTAAACCATCACACAAGCAGGAGAAAAGAAGAAAGAAATAACCTACCATCTGACAGGAAGTACTCCACTTCACCGTTGTTGCCTTCATCCCCGTCTTGGGCATGGAGCTTGTAGACAAGTGAGCCTGCAGGGGCATCAGGTGCAACCACAGCAAGGTAGGGAACAGGAACCATGCTCCAGTCTGGGACATTGTCGTTGACATCTGTCACAGTCAACTCCACTCTGATGAAGTACCACTCTGAACCTGGGGAAGGAACAACAGTAGAAGAGAGTTTAGAAAGGGTCACAGTTTGGAGAGGGTCAATCAAGGTGCTAAATGTGAGGAAACACCTTTTGGGTGTCTGGGAATGAGATTAAAGGACGCACCACGGCAATACACAAAAGTACATTTTAAACTGAACAGTTCAGAATTTTGCTCTGTTTGAAGGACAAAACAAGCAATTTCACAGGACATCATAGACATTGACATTTCCTGGACATCACACACTAATGTTTTCATCGAGAAGCTCACTCACAGATTAGTTAAAGATAAAATATAACAAATGCCCTGTACAATCTGTGGTATTCTGGATTGGCTGCCTATTGAATAAGGCAAGGCTCCAGTATATTTTACACCACATATAAACAATGGTCACTCCTGCTGTTTCCGATTATTAAGCTACTGGAGAACTGAGGTGTGTGCAACAAATGATCAGGCAAAGTAGACGCATAAGAGACAGAGGTGATGAGATGCAGCTAGCCCCTAATCCGATAAAATATAAAGGAGAAATAGTATTTGCTCAAGCCATGCAGTATTTTTATTCTCTATTCTTATTCTGTTTTAAATTACACTCTCTTCTCCCGCATGTCATTTCATCCGTGAAAGTGTCACGTGGACACCAGACAACAGTAATATGGTGCCACTTACTGCACTCGTATAGCCAACAACAATTATAGTAGCACTAAGAAGACACATCAAGGTTTCACACAAATCTTGAGAGATGCAAAGAAGATGCTGTTTGCAGCAGGGGAGCACTGGAATAATTTCAGTGCACGACCCATTAGACAGCTCTCTCAGTTGTCCATTCTGGTACTTGTTGGGAGGAGAAATGTCTGATTCTTATATGGAATAGTTACATTATACAATCTTATCTCTGTAATTGTTCGGCACTAATTCACCATGGCTGGAGCAGCAAGTCCAGATGGTGAATTTTCTCCACCTTTACATTGTACTTTCTCGGGCTGTAATAAGCATCCCTTGTAGGGAAATGAGAAAGGGCCTTTGTGTGAATGACTGTCCAGTAAATGATGGCAGGATGCAAGGTGGATAGGAGGAGAAGAGCAGGAGGGGGCAAAGTATTTTCAGAGCAAGGGCAATCAAGTAATACAGAGCACAGCGAGAAAAAAGCAGCAAGGAGAATAAGAGCTGTGCATCGCATGAACAGGATTAAGAGTGAAACGCAGAGGCTGAGAAATGACCCTGTGGTTGTTATAGAAACAGCAGAACAATGAAAAGTGGAAGATGGCAGAATTAAGAAGAGAAAGAAAAAAAACAAGCAAGCAATTGCATAAATCAATGGCATTAGAGAAGAGAGAGAGCGAGGGAGCATTACAGAGAAAAGCCATAAGCGGACATCAAAAGAAGACGGAAAAACGGAATTAACCATCCACATCTTACAAAACATATAGCACTGCACTTAACTCTGGGGTTGAACCAATGTATTTGTTGATGATCTCTCTCTCTCTCTCTCTCACTCTGTCTCCCTCCCTCCCTCCCTCCCTGTGGTCGTAACAGATTCAGAATTAATTGGCAAAAGGACAATGTAGCTTTGGGGAAGATGGGACGGCATTACCCAGAACAAATAAATCACTGGGCTAATATACAGAGCGCTATGCCAAAATGCATTACACAAACAAACACACACACATACACTTTTTTTCTCACTAATAATGATCATCAGTGGATTAGTGGATAATGAAGGACAATAGGGAGATACAGCTTGATGCTATTGCCATCCCTCACACTAATGCTCCTCTTTGGATTTAATGATATGTCGCAATCCCTAGAAACAGTAGGACCTTCAATTACTAACTAGTGATACAGAAGACTTTTTCATGGCCATCGACCTCAATTGCTCAAATAGGTTGCAAGACGGACCATGGTTACATGTCATTGTTCTCACAGCATTCTCGTTATCTTGTTCCCAGAGCACATGCAATGTCTGTGAAGTCGTGAAACCTCATCCTCGAACACCTTTAATGAAGAAGTGAAGGTTGTGTTTGCTGCTTTTTATTCATGGTAATTGATTTTTTTGTCACGATCGGAAATCTTACTCTGGTCAAGGCTGAAAAAAAGCAGCATTTCTCTTTTAAAATTTTCTGATGAAATTTGTCAATATTCTATTTACAGCCGGCGTTCTAATTCTCAGCACATAAAAAGCTGTAGCGCTATAGTGATAATACTTTATAATCTTTCTAATTATTATAAATAATGTCATTAGTTTTATCAGAACCTCTGCTGCCGATTCAACTATTGTTTTCACATTTTCTCGCCAGGTCAAATTGATTAAATCCCAATAAAGATAATGTGTGTAACAATATTTGAGGCAATAAGCTAACATCATTCCAGATGACTAACTTGGCTGGCAGAAGTCAGAATGGGTCATGTCTGTAAGAGCAGAGCAATAGATACAATATTTTATCAAAGTATGCATACATTTATATCTGTAGAAATATAAACCATCAAATTCAGAAAAATAATCTATCAAGAGAGCAGGATTAAATCAGAATTTTCATTGGGGGACTTAATTTCCATTGAATCAAATAACAAATAAATCCCACTAGTTCTAGCTGATATTAAAATCATATACGCTGCTCATCGATTTGCAAGGGCTAAATACAACCAATTACATTTAAATCATACACTGTACGACAATGACTTTATAAATATACTCTGAAACTCTATGTCATATCATTTATATATACTGTTTGACACTACTACCCCAAATTTAGAATAATTTGTAACACAAAAGACACTTGCCATGAGGACTGGCAGCTTTTGCAGTTTTCATTGTGCTCTAGTTTTTCACTGGTTTGAATTTGAAGGGCCATCCACTGGGTCTTCTGGCAGCACATGGGACAGCAGTTCCACTTGTCTGCCACCACAACTTTATACTATCAGAGTATGCCGCTGATTTAATATTAAAGTACTATAATATTGTTTGACAATATCAAAACCGATGCAGAACAAACAGATATTGTGTCTTTTGTTATTCCATGCATTCCCCTTCCTTCATAAAAAAAAAAAAAAAAAACATCTGGGGACCTTACAGATTTATTTATATATTGTGCTCCAGCTGATGCTCAAGTATCAAGCTTTCGGCAACAAATCTGATTCCTTTCCCCGCTGCCACAAAAGGCTTTATACAACTTTTGACATGAAGTTATGGCTACAACCAAGCTTTATTTCCATCCCCATTCAATCCATTCATTATTGTCTTGATTGTTTGGCATGTTTAAATTATAAAATCGATTATTTAATTATTATAGTAGATGCCAATGAATTGATCAACAAGTCATTTAGTTAATTACTGCAGCTCCTAATGCAGCTATGTTCTCCAGATAAGGCATATGCAGTGGAAAGTGAATTAGAAACCAAGGTCTGATCTGCTCATCCCCCTCAGCCAACGAAGAAACACTTGACTCTTTAGGATATGAAACAATGAGATTTATAGAAAATGCAATCTTGCGTTTGAGAAGCATGAGTCCCAGTCAATACAGCTGGAAGCTCACAGAACGTTCAGCACAATCGCAGTTATAAGGATTCAAAGATGTCACTATTAATGACTAGTCAATTACCAGGGGCTAACTATAGGACTTGTCATACTGGAGTCAGAGTTTGGTGTCCTGAACTTAGGTGGGGTGAAGTAAGGATAAGGACAGACAGCAAAACACCAGCAGCAGTTATTAGTCCTGAAAACAAGTGTTGACATAAAAGCATTACGTGCTGGAAATGGGCAGATTCTCCTGTTAAGACACATCGCACTACAATAGACTTGGCGATAAATCAAAGAAATAGGATTGATTATATTTACATACAATTCCTGCATGTAGAAGCATTGTCCTTTAACAGAATGACAAGCTGGCATTTCTGATCCACAGTGTATGCAGGTCACCATCTTGGCGATTCTTAATTCAAAATTTTTATTTTATTCTGAGAAAAAAAAGAATAGTCTTCCATATGCAGCTCTAGGAGTATTTATGACATTGCACTACCACTCATGATTAGACTGTGATAACTTTAAAAAAAGGAGAATAGTTAGGTTGCATTGAAGAGGTTGGAAGTGAGATGAGCAGAAAGAGCTTATGCTCACCCAGTTGACCCTAAACAGCATGTGTGTTCACATAACTCTGTAGTGAGGCTGCAGGCTGGATGCTTTGTACTGTTTCCTTTGATGGACTTGCACTCTTATTCCTCACTTGTGGATGTCAAACTTACTGTTTCTTACTTACCTTCTTAACACTTCATATTTTGTAGCTTCTACACAAAAAACTTCCTTGTATGTGAAGGCTACATAACTGTGACAAATGCTATCACAAGCCTGTACGAAGCTAAAAGGTTTAGGCAACAAAGAGAGGATTCGATATTCAACTGCATGGATAGAAGGTGAGTTATCATAAATGTCTATATAATACCAAGTAATGTCATCTTTCCTGTCAGTAAAGATGTACTTTTGTATCACCTTTGACCACCTTCTGTTTCACTCGCCTGTCAGTTAATCTGCATGAAGGGTTTCTTCCACAGATCTCTCTGAAAAGCCGAGGAACCTACCAAACTCATCTACTACTATTTATTTTTCCAAATGTCCCTCTTCAAATACCTAAATATCATTTTAGAAACTGTGCTTCTAACAAACCCATAGTCAGACCATATTTTCTGGAAAACTATTCTACCTCACTTACAGACCAAGTGTTAAGGGGGTTGCACAAACAGGAAAGGGTTAATTTATCCAGTGGCAGAATGGTCTCCCTCGTCCTGCACAGTGCTGAAGCCGGTGGAGGCCAGCCACAGTGGTGGCTGTGCTTTGCTATAAATTAAAATATTGTTCCTAACAATATAAACAGAGAGCTTAAATGATAAGTTGATCGATATATTTGCTGATTGAGAGGAAAATAAGGAACCTTCTCAAATTTAAAAAACTAGCTGCTATTGCCTTCACAGTACAGGGATCCAACTCTCTGATCTGTAGCAGCGCAACAAGTACTCCTTCAGATAACATGTCAATCAGGCAATGTTCATTAAAACATCAGTCATTTCTATTGTTGATATTCACTGAATAAAAGCAGCATTTTTCCCTTGTGACCAAAGGGAAGGGCGGTGATGAAACAAGTGGTGAGAATGTCATGGATAAAGGATCAAGTGTTAATTACTATCCGTTGTATCCCTCTTATTCTCCTGATTTTCAACTATACTTGGTCCCTAAATCACAACTAAAATGAAGATTGATAACATGATTAATAGGAACAAGATTCTTAAATATCAACTATTGTTGAAATGTTAATACCCCTGCTGAGTGACATAAAAACAAAATATTTTTAAATACTAACCCTAACCCTAACCCTCACTCCAACCATACAAACTTTAAACTGATTTAGTGAGAGATAAGGATTTGAAATAGATAAACAGATTTACAACTGTATTCAGATTCAAAAGCTCCATTCCTTTGTTGGCAGTGTTTAAACTCAGTCAGTTGACCGCTTCATCCTAGTGTTGGTTTTACCAATGTGTTGTTAATTTGTTGCTGATCTTATAGTTTACTGGATTAGCCATGAATTCCTATCCTGTATTCTACAACTGTTATTTAATTTAAAGAACACCTGTCTTGTACCACTTACAAGGATTCAGAAACATTCATGAAATGAATCTCTAACATTCAGAGCGATCCGTATCAAATGTTTTGTTTCTCATCCAATTCAAATGGAACTTGCATGCTCAGCATATGTGATGCAAATTTCAAAATGCAGAGATATTTGCAAAATGGGTCCATGATTAAGCAACAGATATCAGACACAAGAGACAGGACTGTGTTCTGGCATGTTATGGCCTCGAACTAGATAACTTAAAAAGTATGGTTTCATAAAAATAATTTCAATACAAATAAATAAGAACCTTGAAATAAATAACTTTACAAACTACAAAATCTGATCAGTAATATGTGTACGGTGTGCATACTCTCACCAGCCATTTTTATTAGCGATAGTGAATCAGTTATTTTATGCAATCAGATCTTTGGTCTGAACGTTTTCCAAATGTTACTTGTAATGTGTTATTCCAGCTGCTGTGTGTTGATGCCTGATCTATTTTCGGTGACACCAAAGACTTTGATCTGAACTTTAGCTCTTTGATGCTTTGTTTGCATCCTGTAGTACGTTCTGTGCTTTAAGTCAACTGCTGAGATGATCTGATGCAGACATGTGTCTTCTCTCATGGACATGCTAAGTGATGTCTTAATCTGGAACAATTAGCAGTATTGTACAATAGGTGATTCTGGATGAGAGCAAATATACTACATGTACATGTAATTTGAATCTGATAGTACTGCAGGTGAAACAAATTCATGTGTATGTGTGCATGAATTGACTTTCAAAAATAAGTGAACTGCTCAATAAAAACATGGACAATGTTTGTGAAAATGTTATTTCACAGGTGCATCTACTTTAAGTTTTTGCTCATGTACCATCCACTAACATGGAGGAGGCAGGGTTTATGACTTATGCTACAGCCAGCCATCAAGATGCTTAGTCTTCACTTTTTTTTTTTTTTTTTTTTTTTGGGGGGGGGGGGGGGGGGGGGGTTATCCTTACTTACTCTATAAGTGCCTTGAGATAATGTATTCTGTCTTTGAGCTCTATATGTAGAGTAAATAAAACTGTACATAAAATATCTCTGTGGGGATATTGTTTTGCAGTGGGATGCTTTATGAGGCCACTTACAGTGTGAGACGGACATGAGTATACTCTGGCTGAACAAGTAAGTGCCCAGCTGCTTCTATTATCTCAAACAAGTGCACAGGTATGAGTCATTGGACTCCTACAGCAAAGTGCAGATGGACAATGCCAGTCAGAAGGGGCTTTTGCAGGTACATGTAAGTACTCTGTTTATGAGCAAACCAAGCAGAGAAACTTTTCTTGCCATTGATTGGAGCCGATAGATGCTGTTAGTGCTGTCAGTGGGTGGCTGTGGCTAAGGGGTTACAGCGGTCGTCCTCGTATCAGAGTCCAGTCTTCCCCATTCCTGAAGCCAAAGTGTCCTAGGACACACAGAACCTCAAATTGTCCCTTCTTATAGAGAAAAGTGCTTCACATAGGTGCCCTGTATGAATGTGTATGTGACTGGGTGAATGTAAAGCTGTACTGGAAAGAGCTTTGAGTGGTCATCAAGACTAGAAAGGCTCTATGTAAAGGCAGACTGTACAGAACATTTATGTAAATGCATGTTTGGGTCACTACATAATCGTGTCGTCATTAAGTGTGTGTAGAATGTGTAAAAGTGAGCACACACGTGTCTGAGTACCATTCACTGTGTTGAAGCTTGAGGTATCAAACAGGAAGACACTCGGTTCACGGCTGATGAATCAAACAAAGACTCGTTGCCCTTTGTTCACAACCCCAATCAGCACCTGTCTACCTCTCTGCCATCTCATTTTGTCATTCTCTCACTCACAGTACTGAAGGGGTGACGTGGATCCCCCCCGCCCCACACACACACACCTTCTTTCTCTCTGTCTTATTTGGCATTAATATGAAGCACTATTGTTTTAGCCTGTGGAAAAAAGACTATCTAACAACACCTCCTCTGTGATTGTCACTATCAGTGAAAAATAACATGCACCTAAAACTGTCATTATAACTTTAAACAAACATATTTCCATCACACACCCAAAATCAGTTGCCACTTGCCTTTTAAACATAGTTACCAGAAAGGCTATGGTCTAAATTAAGGATTAACAAAGGAACCAAGTCAAGGATTGTTTTTCCACCAATGAAGTCAAACTGACATATGGCACAACACTGAACCTGGAGATCTACATCTTTGGAACTGCAGCCCCTTTCTATATTGTTCAAAAAAATCCACTTACCCATTAAAACCTTCAGTCTGAAATGGGAATGGATACAATTGGCATTCACTCTCAGGTTAAATTACTTTGTAGTAAACCCTGGTTTTTATTAGCTTCAACCTCTGTTTCCATCACTTTATTACTGTTTATCAGTTTCCATCATATGTTGTGATGGAAACATGACACCCAGGTGAACATGTTTGTTAACATGGCTATAGTCTATAGGCTGATGATGCTCCTTCATGACGCACATTGAACTTCAGGGTGTTAAAAGTGTAAATAGCAATGTATGTTTGTGTACTAATTATGTTTCACACCTTGGGAACAACATGCATTGTGTCTTCATATTGTGCAAGATGCAACACCTGCACGACAGCAAAGTTTTTGACACGTTGGTATCTTTCTGCATCTGTGACTTCGAACATTGACTCAACGGGGGTAAAGAATGATAGGAAAACACCTCCACTTCTGACAATTGGGAAGGAGTCAGTCTCCTTTTTGGTGGGTTTACCCACTTCAAAATAAACCTCTGTATACCTGCTAACACGTGAACGCACAAAACAAAGGGTAAGGAATAAGGGGTAGTGCAAAGGGGTGAGAGGGGCCTGGGCCTAAGCTGCAACCTCAGGTAACCCTGAGATGTCAAGAAGAGAAGCGTGAAAATTCCTTGAACCTAGACAACAAAAGCAGAGCACAACACCCTCCACTACATATAAATCCAAAATGTGCGAAATGAAATTTTGAGCGGTCCAGTTTTAATCCACTTGAAATATCTCTGGACAGCTGTTGATACCAGGTCTGAACATGGCCTTTGACAGTGGAGCTGTCTGTCCTTGTCCCCATGGCTACAAACAACATGTTTTGTTGATGATGTAAACCTATTTGCATATTGAGTGTTACTTGAGACACATATGCAGAAAGTATTGCTGCAAGATGTGACATGCGGTAAATTAACAAATGCTTAACGCCGGGTTCACACCGGACACGGAAGCGACGCGGAAGCGTGGCGTAAGCGCAGCAGCAATCCTCTGGCTCCCATCCACTCCCATGTTAAATCGTTGTGCTGAACACACCGCACGCTGAAGCGTAGCGTTGCGCCGCGGCTGCCTCGCGCCGTGCAGCGATCGTTTCGGCGTCAGGTCTTTTTTTTCCACTTTTACCGACCACATTATTAAATGTCCCCCTCTGCCCATCCACTACACTACAGCCACACAAGCAGTCATAAAGATAAAGAGAGAGAGAGGGGGGCTACGTATTCTCCACATAGGTTTGAGTGGAGATTACGTAAATTCACCCTCGACACCCGACATTTAACGGAGCCAACAGCTGAGAAGTTCTTCAACATATAATTGAAGTGGAGAAGTACAGTGAGTTGTATGATCCTCGGAACATGTTGTATAAAGACAAGACTAAAAAGGACACATGTTGGGACGCTGTTGCAGTTACTTTTGGAGCAACAAGTAAGTATATGCCGTTTTTACTGCAGGCTGATAACAGCGGCGCTACGGCGTCGCTACCGCGCCCGGTGTGAACCGCCAAGCGCCGGCGCTCTAGGGATTAGCGCCTACGCCTCGCTTCGGCGTCGCTTCCGCATCCAGTGTGAACCCGGCGTAAGTAAATCATTTCAAGTCTTTCTGCTCTGACTTCACTGCTAACATAGCCTATGCAGACACTGAAAAAAATGAAAACAAAGTGCTCTATATGTACAAAATTCTGCCCCTAATTGATAGTTTGTTACTTAATACAATCAATCTGTCATTATCATCAGGTTATGTACCACAGTCTTTTAAAATAGCAGTAATCAAACCCCTTCTCAAAAAACCCACTCTAGACCCAGAGGTTTTAGCCAATTACAGACCAATATCTAATCTCCCCTTCATGTCTAAAATCTTAGAAAAAGTGGTAGCCAATCAGCTGTGTGAGTTTCTCCAGGGAAATAATATATGTGAAAACTTTCAGTCAGGGTTTAGAGCCAATCACAGTACAGAGACAGCCTTGGCAAAAGTCACTAATGACCTTTTAATAGCCTCAGATCAGGGACTTGTGTCTGTCCTCGTTCTGTTAGATCTCAGTGCAGCATTCGACACAATTGACCATCAAATTATATTACAAAGACTCAAACATTTAATTAACATTAATGGAACCGCCCTTAACTGGTTTAAATCGTACTTTTCTGATCGCTCCCAGTTCGTGCAAATTAATGATGAGTCATCTGTGCGCACCAAAGTAAACCATGGTGTTCCCCAGGGCTCTGTGCTCGGCCCAATTTTATTCTCATTATATATGCTTCCACTAGGAAACATTATCAGGACAAACTCTGTAAATTTCCACTGCTATGCGGATGACACCCAGTTATATTTGTCAATAAAACCTGAACAAAGTAATCAATGAACTAAACTTCGAGCATGTCTCAAGGACATACAAACCTGGATGGCCCGCAATTGTCTCTTATTAAACTCAGACAAAACAGAGGTTATAATACTTGGCCCCAAACACCTAGATACATTATCTAAAATATAGCTGCACTAGACGACATTGCCCTTGCTTCCAACAAAACAGTCAGGAACTTGGGAGAGATCTTCGATCCTGATTTATCCTTTAATAGTCACTTAAAACAAATTTCTAGAACCGCCTTTTTCCACTTGCGTAATACCTCAAAAATCAGACATGTCCTTTCGCAAAAAGATGCAGAAAAAGAGAGTAGGCTCAAAACCTTCCTTTTTGATAAAGCTTATAGTTAGAGCTAATTAGTGCGCCAGAACATTACTTGTTCTATTTTGTGACACATGACACACGGAGCTTCTCTTTCTAGCTCTCCTTCCTCTTCTCCATCCCTATCCCCCTTCCCCCGAATCCCTTTGCTTCATCACCCGCAGATCCAGGACCTCTGTGGCCGCACCATGGATTACGGTTTGTTGATCGCGCACAGGGGGTCACGGTGGTGGATCCAGTGTGGCGGATTCTGTGTTGTGTGGGCTGATCGTGGTGGTGGTGGCGGACCCTGTGTCGCGTTGGCATCGGGTACGGGCATTGGACCAGGACCGTGGCGGCGGCTCGTGGTGGGTGGCGGTGGACGGTGACTGAGGACTTGAGTGGCGTTCTGGTCTGGATGGTGGATCGTGGTCCTGCTGGTTGCTGACCATGGACTGTGATTGCAGTGGGACTGCTTGGCATGTCATGTTGGGGTAGTCCTTCGGGATGCTTACCCTCATCAAATGCTGCTAGAGACTTTAATCTTTAATCTTGAAGACTTTAATCTTGATGATGTTTTCCTGCACGTGGCATCTATTGCACTTCTGTCCGTCCTGGGAGAGGGCTCCCTCACATGTGGCTCTCTCTGAGGTCGATTGAAAAGTTATATTTTACAATTTTTTTCAGACTGTCAGTAATTTAGTGCTCCTCTCTGCGTAAAAACGTTTATTAATGCCAGGTATGAACACGGCCACGGTTATATGGAGGGTGGCCTAAAGCTGTTGCTACTGCACTGCAGAAAAAAGATATAATACAATTAGAAGGCTTTTCAGCAGGAGAACTGCCAGCTCAGGGAAAAGGTGCGAACGCTGCACCATGTGTGAAAAAGCTGACCAGAAAACAACTTGTGAAATCATAATCAACCCCCAGGCTGAACAACAGAATACAGTGGGGGGGGGGGGGGGACAATCAACAACAACACCAAGTCAAAAGCCAAAAACCTTAAGATACTCCTCTTCCAACAAACACCCCTTCCAGAACTTCAAAAGCAACACAACAAGAAATCAACAAATTTGTGCACCTCATGGACTAATATGAGCCGTATGTGGAAGAGAAATAATAGCTGTGTTATGGAGCTGCTGACAGAGGACATACTGGGTTCCCCTGGTCACATAATCATCCACACTGGATATACTGGTACAAACAACATGAGAACACAGGTAACCAAGTGGCAGAACAAGTTCCTGCCCCATTACCCAACACAAAAGTAGTTAACTCTACTCTCTTACCTTTTTTTACTTGTCTCCCCACACCAAGTTGGACCAACACAATCCATGTAACCAAAACCAGATCCTGCAAGCAACATTCCCAAATTGCGCAAAAACTCCAAAGAACGTTCCCCATGCTTTTGAGGAATCCATAAAAATGAACTGCTTTTTAGAAAACACTCTACACAAACAAAGACATGAGGACCTTCCCATCTAAAATGCGTATGTAAACCACTTGTCCATTTTCTTTGGACCAAAAAAGAAAAGAATAATGAGCAAAATGTCAGCCCTCTAATTGACATCCAAATGAACAAAACAAAAGCAAATTATTTTCCTGCTTTGCTGACTTCAAAAGAGCGTTCGACTCAATTAGGCACGCTGTATAAATTGTAAGAATGTAGAACAGTGAATCCTACAAGATAAAAATGATGGCATGGCAAAAATAATGTACTGCTCATTTGATTAACTATTTGATTATTTTACCTCCACACTAACTTCAACAAATTTTCAATCGGCTACAAGATACAGAAAGAGGCACTACTTGGTAATCCAATTCTAATCTGAATTACAATATTAAACTCCCTTCTGTTTCACTTTTTCATTCCAAGGTTTACAGTCCAAGACAAATACCAAGTTGAGACTCTATTGCAAATGTCCATGTCTAAATGGAAAACTTCAGCCAGAACAAGGCTACAGTTTCCACTAATTTAAAAAAGTTTCAAAGAGATTTTTCGATTTTAAGGTTATACTCATCAAACCCTTACGTTCTGTAGAACAAAGCCCTCCCCTACACGGAGACCCTTAGGAGGAGCCCCCTCAGCAAGCTGGTCCTTGGACTCTGCCCACAGAGCCCCCCGACTTAAAACCAATTAGACTTAATTAAAAAGCAGAGCAAAGTGAAATACTGTTTGGCCCTAAACAGAGAGTACATTACATTATTACATTACATGTCATTTAGCTGACGCTTTTTATCCAAAGCGACTTACATTTTTTTTTTTTAGAACACTCATCATTTTATGAGGGGCCATCTAGGGGTTCAGTATCTTGCCAAGGACACTTAGGCATGCAGATGGGATATAGTGGGAATTGAACCGGCGACCTTCTTGTTGCAGAGCACCCGCTCTATCCCCTAGGCCATGCTCTCCCCGGAGAGAGAACTCAATGGCAGATTACCTGACCACTGCGAGTGATCCAAAACTACGTAAATCTTTGATCATGAACACACTTACTGAGCACAGCCTCGCCAAAGAGAGGCCATCACAGGCAGAAGGAATTTGCACCCACTGAACACAGAGGGAAGTGGAAACTGAGATGCACATTCTTCTGCCCTCCTTTGCGACGTCTCCACGGGCCGCCTCCGCCCGGTGGTGCCAGCTGCTTGGCGCCGTCGGGTCTTTGATATGGTGCACTCTCTTTCTCATCCGGGTGTCCGGGCGTTGGTGAAGTTGGTGTCTTCGAAGTTTGTGTGGCCTGGCCTTTGCAAAGAGATCAAAGAGTGGGCGGCCACATGTGTGGCGTGTCAGCGCGCAAAAGTTCACCAGCACACTAGGGCGCCCCTCGAGCCATTTTTGATTCCGGCCAAGCGTTTTGATCATGTGCATATTGACCTTGTGGGGCCTCTTCCCCCTTCCCAGGGTTTTACATATCTCCTTACCATGGTCGATCGGACCACTAGGTGGCCAGAGGCGGTTCCTCTGTCTTCCACGACATCTGCGGACGTGGCACGCGCTTTTCTTTCAGCTTGCGTCTCACGTTTTGGTGCACCGTCTGATATCACCTCTGACAGAGGCCCGCAGTTCATTTCGGATCTCTGGTCGGCGCTAGCAAAGTCTTTGGGCACACAGGTTCACCGTACCAATGCCTACCACCCCCAGGCTAAAGGTTTGTGTGAACGTTTTCACCGGTCGCTTAAGGCGTCATTGCGGGCTGCGCTCTCAGACACGAACTGGTTGGATCGGTTGCCGTGGGTGATGCTCGGGTTGCGCTCGGCTCCTAAGGCTGACCTGGATGCCTCGCCTGCAGAGTTGGTGCTCGGTCAGCCGCTCCGCGTCCCAGGGGAGTTTCTGCCTCAGAGCTCGGCCCCCTCTCCGGTTCCTGTTGCGCGTCCTGCGTCACAGGCGGCTTGTGCACTGGTGCCCGTGCATCATTTTTCTCCTCGGTCTTTCGTGCCAACGGATCTCGCGACCACTCGGTTTGTTTTCGTGCTCACCGGTTTCCCCTCCAGCCCCGGTATGACGGGGCTGGAGGGGAAACCGGTGAGCAAGACCCCTGTGTTTTTTTCTCCAGTTGTGCCTCCTGATCCTGTGCCTGTTGTAAATTATGTCCCTTCTGCCTGTTCCACCCTGCGTTTGCGGACGGGGGTCGGCGTAGCCGTTATGGTTGCCTCGTTAAACCCCCTGAGAGGTACTGACTTTTGTCCCATTTTTTTTCCCCCTCTGGGTGTTCGGGGGGGGGGGGGGGGGGGGGCTGTGTGGCGTGCACTCAGGGGTGTGTCCTCTCACCCAGTGGGTTGATGGGTAATGTTAGAGGCTGTAGCTATATATACTTCCCGTATGGAGAACATGTGCCAGTTCTTCCTTGCTACTGAATAAACGACAGTAAACAGTACCTGCGTCTCTGCCTTTCCTTGTCTTGCCACAATATCAACATTATAATTCCAACTGCAAGGCGAACATTTTGACATTGTACATTTTACTTCACACTTGCTTTGGCCATGTAAAAAACTTCAGTTTCGCATGCCAGTAAAGTCCCTTTGAATTTAATTCAGTTGTGTTGAAAATGTGTGTGTGTGTGTGTGTGTGTGTGTGTGTGTGTGTAAGCATTCACACACCATGCAAGAAAGGAATAAAGAAATAAATGAGAGTGAAAGAGGACGAGGAGATAGATTGGTGGTTGGATAGAGAGAGAGAGAGAGAGAGAGAGAGAGAGAGAGAGAGAGAGAGAGAGAGAGAGAGAGAGAGAGAGAGAGAGAGAGAGAGAGAGAGAATAGCAAAGAAGGCCAGTTAATTAAATGTCCTCTCTGAGGATTACAAAGGGCTATGTGGCCTCAGTGGTAACTGTGCCATACATAATCTGTTTAAACGGAAAGCTGCCGCTGTCTTACTGACTTTTACATATTTAATATGGAACTGCCAATTAAACTAAGGGATGAGAGAGGAGGGAAGGGAGAGAGAAAATCAAGCTTTAGTTCTTACACTAATTACAAATTATACAAATGGTTAGCCAATAGTTTTGCTGCGTATTCTTAAAGTGCAGCTTCTCATAATTGAGTCTGCATGCTGCCAATATTGTGGTCAAACAAATACACACATAAGTTGGCATGTACACCAGCAGCGAGACAAAGTGTTCAGAGATGTGCTCAGCTCACTTTAAGAGCCATGGTACTGGCCAAGGCTGGGCAATATCAATTCAAATCAATTACACAATACGTTATCACATTTGCATCAGTAATAATGAATGGGATTATGCTGCAGTTGTAATAATCAATATTTTTATGCAATGGCTTAGACACGTTATTTGAAAGGATTCATCGTGGTGAACTGTAGAGGAGCTCCACCTGGCTCTGTTGTTCCCCTATACACTATAGAGTGTATATAAAGATGGACGACATGACGGCTTCCCAAAAGTGAAGCCAAATCTTCTCTAAACCTAGCTTAGCATAAAGACAGGGGGTCAAAGCTAACCAGCTTCAGGTAGAGCCTCATATTTATCCAGCAAATTTCAGTTGGAATCGTTCTTTATTAAACAATTCCCCAAGAAAGCAAATAAATGGATTTTTCGCCTTGCCCGAATTTTACTGTAACAGGGATTTGAGCTAAAAACTAAAATTATTTTGCCAGTGGGGAGTAATACTATATAATAGTCAAATCTTTCTAGAAGATGGTTTCTGTAATTTAAGGTTGTTATTATCACACTGATGTATGTTAATTTATTCTGGAGTTTGGTTATTTATCTAACGCTATGATGTCATGATTGACAATCACGGATGGCGGCCATTAAAAGCTAGATTGTGAACAAAACCATACAATTAAAATGGAAGCTTTCGTTATCTCCTGACATCTGTGGGATGTCTTGCTGTGAACAGTAATGTAAGCAAAAACTAATCTATCAGACTATGATGTCTATGCTCTGTCGAGGTTTTGCTGTCCACACGCTTGTCAAGCTGTTTGCGATAGTTGTGTTTCAGGCGATTGTTTTTCCGTCTGTACCGGCCTGTTCTCATCGGTAATTTTTAAGAGCATTAGAAAAGGTAGACGATAAATACATTTGGTGTTAATTGAAGAGACCGAGTATTAACCTTCTAAAGCCAATAATTGGTCAATCCCTTCCTGAGAATACTTGATTTACCATCTGGATCAAAGACTCCCTTACCAAATGTGATACCAGCTATTGTTTACAACCTCCACTCTGTTGCTCCAGATAGACAGTATTAGTCCTGATTCCACAGACGCCAAAAACAGCACAGCATAATAGGAGGAAAATGTGTCCCCCATTTAACAATTTACTAATTACAGAATCCTTAAATTAACTGAGAGTCTGCTTCAGGTCACCATATGTGTGCGCTCATGAGTTCAGTTTACAGTTCAGCTGAGGTAATGTCTGAGATCTCCTGCTTTAATAAGGCCTATTAACTTGTACTGGGATTCAGCAGGAATTACATCTTTCTGTCTCCTGTCTCCCTCACATTGTGCCTGACCGTGCGCTGCGTAGCGAAGATTAACATGAAAGTCAGTGCTGCATTTTTAAGCAAGACGTTAAATAGCAGCAGCTGTTTAGACAGAGCCAAGTGCTCGCAGGGAGGCTGGCTGATGCATCTGCCGTTGGTCTCAAACACTGTGAGCTCAAGCCACATATTATCCCAGACATTTGCCAACAGCAGCATGTTAGCTGACCAGGAAAAACTTAATCCCTGACTCAAAGCACTTTCCTTTCTTACTCCAAAAGTTGTCTTGCTTCCCAGTACATCTGCTATAGTGGACACATTGTTGGCTCAAACCCATTTTTATAATTGCAAAAAGTCACAACGCTTAATTGACAAAACCTTTGTAATCTTTCAGTGACAAGGTTAAACAAAATCATCATTGTACTACAACTGCGCCTAGAGAGAAACAAAGGCATTTGCTATATATATATATATATATATATATATATATATATATACATATAAAAAAATGATCGTCATAATCTTATGCAAGGTAGAACACTTTCTCGCCTGGTTTTCTCAACATGCGTCCTGTTGTCTTTCCCTATGATCAAATTTACACCAGCCCAAATGAGGAAAATGTAGAAGATACCTTTAATATTAACACAGTGGAATCCAATGAAACTGCCAATGCTGCACTTAGAGCAGATGCTTTCCAGGACTTATATGACCTGATTTGTACAACTTGTTTCTGTGGCTTTTGTGAGCTGATGTCCTGAGCCTTAGTCCATTGGGTACTGGATCCATAACTCTACAGTTTTTGATGAGTCTGGTGGCCCACTACATGAAGCTTGATACCTTTGTTTTCCTCCATTTGTTTTGCTCCGCTAGACAGATTCAAGCAATGGCACTTAAATAAGTGAACAATGAACTGTGGAGGAGCACAAATAGGCTAAATAAACTGCAGCCAGCAGTTCCAACTAGAGATATGCCAGGGCGGGGCAGTGAGCCATACAAGCAAATTAACAAATAAAGGGACAAAATATACTACAGTTGTTTGGTAAAAACTGGAAAAGGACTTGATCACCATGAACCTGAACTGAAAAAAGTACTGAGGCTCATTTGGCAAATAATCGTTTTCATGTGGAAGTAAAAGACAAGCCAGTGTCCCTATGGGGACACAGTTGTAGTGATGAAAAATACCAATCTCAGTATTATTGCAGATGACAACATGCAGCTACATTCATGAGGGGAGTTCATGATGGACAAAGTGAGCAGAGAAACATAATTTCCTTGCGATTATCCCCAAAAAATGTTAATGCTTAAACTAGAGGACCAATCACACTGACGTAATATATTAATTAGCCAAAAATTAATAAATAAATTAAAGAGCTAATTAATCAGGTTTACTTTTTCAGTTGAATTCTGACTCTAGCATCATGAATTTTTGTTTCTCGTGTATTGTTTCTAAAACGATATAGAATGCTTTGCACCTCAATTTGGCAGAAAATGTGTGTAGGCGAGAGACGAGTAGATCAGAAACTGGGAAAAGGCTCCCACATACTGTGCAACTTGCAATAAGCGATTTATTTAGCTGCTGCTGCAACGTTTCAGCACGAGACCTTCATCAGGGAAACATTTTATGATAATTAGAAGCCATCTTAAATAAGGAGTGGCCACAGGTCAGCCACCCAATAAAATCCCTAATACAATTTTAGGCAGGTTTAATTTGCAGGTGAAACTGCATAGATGCATTTATGGCAAGTACAACATTTCCAGAAGACACAATGCATCACTGTCATAATGAATATGATCTGGCCTCACTAAATTATATATACCATAACATTTCTTTAAGAATATGTGTAAAATAAGAACAATCCAAACCATGTTTATATCAAAACAGAATCCTCCTCCATATCCATCACACCATGTAAATGCAAACAAAGTGAAAAAAAGTACATCCCATTTGGCATCAATGCATACATGACAGGTCTCATTTTTTTAATAACCTGATAATATGTGTACATATTCTTAGGGATCCAAAAATATCTGAAGCTGAGCACGGCAATCCAGTAGTTCCAAAGGGACTGAATGATGAACTTCTTCTTAACTTGTTTCTGTGTTCCTCTAAAATGATTTTTTAGTGAACATCTTTGTACTTCCTCAGTATGTTTTTGTGCTTTAGTTTAATCCGTGTTTTTCCGTGCTCAGCTTCAGATATTTTTGGATTTGCTGGCCTGTGGCCTCTCCTTGTTAAAAATGGCTTCTAATCACCACAAAATGTTTGCCTGATGTAGGTCTAGCACTGAACTGTGCTGCAACATAAATCCCTGACTGCAAGATGGACAGTGTGTTGGAGCTTTTTTCCCAGTTTTTGATCTAATTGTTTCTACAATTGTGGCCTTTAAAGCATCTTTACTTAATTCCTTTCTTGTGTCTTTCTTAGGGTTACAGTATAACAATCGATCCAGTGATTTGTACTCTAATGTTGTGTTTTAAAGGAACGATCCAGAAACAATCCCACTTCCATGGATTTTATTTGATCAGTTGACTCATGTTAAAAAGGCAACAAATGATCTCAGACAGACAGCAGTCACACAAATGATATACCATCTACACAAACATCTTTCTGGTTCCACCATGGGCATATGTAGGTTTTTAGTTAGACTCAACAGTGAACAGACATGCAGTAAGAGCCAGTATTACTTTCATCTTGTCTCTTTTTTTCTTGGTTTCTGAGACTTTAGTTCTCATGTCAAGTCCCCTGATTTAGAAAATGGAAGTTAATTGTTTCATCTCTCATCTGCACTCTGTTTCAGCAGTTAAATAAGACTGCTGGAGAGGGGGCCAGGGGTCGCTGAGATAATGAGAGATAAAACCATGATGGATCTGGCAAACCACTTGTTCTGGCTCAATGGGAATGGCAGTTCCAAAAGTGCTCAAAGAAAATATAGACTCCAGTTGAGGCTGGCTTAGTTCCATCTATGAGGGAAAAAAAAAAATGGAACGAGAGAGAAAAGCAAAGAAAAACAGGGAGAGAGAGAGTGATTAGAAGAAGAGAAGAAAGAGACCAAATATTGTCTGTGTGTGTGTATATGTGTGTGTGTGTGTGCATGCGTAGTAGGCCTTCTCTTTTCTTACTTCAAACTACTATCTTTAAGAGGGTCGGATATGTACGTATGCACACACAGACACAACTACACACACGTACAAAGTACAATGCACATTATTTATAGAGCTATTAAAAGAAAAAAATCAATCTTTATGTGTGCAAGGCGTTGCCGAGGCCTTGATAAGTGTTTGAATATATGACCTGACTGGAGTGAAGTACGCCACAAATAGACGCCGGTGTCATTAAACGGGGGGACGGGGTTGAGGGGGGTTGGAAGTGGCTGCTTTGAGTGAAACACCACGACTCCTCTCTTCCCTTTGCCGCAGCATCATAATGCCAACAAACAGCGCGACATGAAAGCGGCTAAACGGATTATTAACTGGATTATTAACGAGCAGGCGTGAGAGGATTAGCCGTGTTGCTTTGAAGTCAATCTGCAGAAGGAGAAATTGACTTGGAACGCACCACCTCTTCTTTCTCTCATTCTGTCCCTGGCTTTTTCTACCCTCTCTCTGCTTTCTCTCCATTTTCTGTGTTTCTATTTTTGAGCAAAGACTAAGGGAAACATATAATGAATTCAGTCGCTTGTGAAAAGTATTTTTTCCACGGAGCAAACAGACGCATCTGCAGCAGACTCTGGTGCTTTTGACCATTGCAGACAAAACATCTTACTCACGTCAGCACTTAAGGAAATGGCAGGTAGACTATTCATCTTCTGAATGAAACCAGCACACTGTCTATCTTACTTTGCTGTCTCCTAACCCTGCAAGCTTGGAAAAAGACAGAAAGTCGGTTTGAATCCAGAAAGTAGCCTTGAACGTCTTTGAGAGTTCAGACTAAATTGCACATTCATCCATTCATTCATTCAAGGAGGAATAAGTGGTAAAAATAATAAAATAAATAAACCAAAAACGGCATTAACTGAAATTAAATTGAAGATCTTTACATCAATCATTTTAAAGGTCCGGTGGGTGAGATGTTGGCGAAAGGGATCTATTAGCATTTGTATACAAAATAATCCTAGTGATGTTTTCACTTGTGTTTCATCTCAATTATCAAATTGTTGTTTTCTTTATTCTAGAATGAGCCCTTTATATTTAAAAACTGTATTATTTACATTGGGAGTGGGTCCTCTCTATGGAGGCCGCCATTTTTTACAGTAACGCAGACTGAACAAACTAAACACCTTTTGAGTTGTTGTGACAACTGAAGGCTACCACAGGTTCTCTATCATGTTTGGAGGGAAAGGGTGAGCTGAGGGGTGTTCAGCTGCAACATGCATCTTCAACACTAGATACCATTCAATTCTACACACTGTACCTTTAAGAGGTTAGCATTTACACACCAGAGGTTTCTGCCTCCACATAATACAGCTAAGTTAATTACTGGATAAATATAGGGACAATTTATTTGTTTCCAATAACAGACTGTTTTATGTGGATTATCAGGAGCAACCAGGACACTGCTTTTGAAGAATATGTTGCTGCTGATTTCTCAAACTTAAATTTTTCACTTCAAATGAAATCCCATCCCCCACATGTGTATTGGGGTAGAGTTAGGAAGCTCAAAGACTGGTATCGTAATAAAAGCCTGATATAGATATGCCACTTTATCCGAGACTGAGCGTTCCAAGTTTGGGTCCCTTTATGATTCTTTGTTCTATAGTATCAATAGGCTATGCAGTCACAGTGGACGACCAGTGGTTCTAACTTATTATCTCATCTCTTTTTTTTCTTTCTCTCTGCTCAGGATGAATGTGAATGAGAAAATAATCCTCCCTGAGTGCCTCCATCTTTTTACAGCATATCCCTCATTTTCCAAAGCCTTGCTCTCATTACTCCAACATTGATGCTAATCAGCACTCTAATGTCTCTGAGTGTATGTTTGTGTATATGTGTGTGCACTTGTGTGTGTGCTCATATTTCAGTGACAGAATCTTTTGCTGGTCTGTGGATAAATATATACAACTACTCAGGAACAAAGACATAATTAAAATGGTCGACATTAATCATCAGTGCAGGACAACTTATAATCAAAACAAGATATATGAATGTCAGAGTAAACATCTGATTAAAGGACTTTGTAGTTAATAAAAGTACATTGATTCCATGTAAATGTTTTATGATTGTCAAAATATTTGCAGTATGAGTTAATTGTGTTTCCGGCATAGGTTGTTTTAACATAATATTGTTTACTTGAAATAATACAAAACAAAACAAAGATAGAGGAATTGTTAAGGGCCTTCGAGTTTAGTTTTGGATTGGGAAATGCAGTTGTATATTCAAACCTGAATTTCATCTGGAGTGACAGAGAGACATCTGATCATGATATGTATAGAGCGGTGACTAGTATTAGTATTTAAATCAGAAACCCCCCCCCCATCAAATGTCATGTTGACAAAAATATATTTTTTAATACAAACATATTCACCAAATGCTTGAACTTCCATAATTGGGGGCCGGTGTTTAGTGTCTGGTTAACCATCATCAGTCAGTATGGAATCTGAGAGTTTAAATGAAAAGCTGAAGCTGAGGAAGGTTACATAAAGACACATCTACAAATAAAAATATAAGCCTTTTTACTGCTCTGCATAGAAAATGTTCAGTCCACTGCTGATGGAGATTCAAGCGCTCGACTATTGTGTCAACCTGGCATATCTGAAAGTGGATAACTGAGACTCAAGCCGTCTTCAGCTAAGCTTACCCTACTGTGATCCAAGATGAGCCACCTTGCGGTGTTAAGACTATTTTAGAATTAAACCCACTTAACCCTTGGCTAACCGGCAGCAAAGAAGTGGGCTTATTGAGTAGCCTTGAGCCACCTGGAGCAGGAACTGCTGCAAATTTAGAATGTGACTGCTGCTGACGAGGTAAATCCCCTTTAAAAGACTGTGTACGTTTTTCACTCAGCACTCTATGATCCAGCTCTTTAACATCCTTACTGAGGCTAGAGGGATCTGTGTCCCTGTTCCCACAGTCTCAGGCTAGAATAGATGTACTGTGTCATGGTATTAGCATCACTCAAATCATTAGACTTTTTTTTCTCTATCATAAACATCATCTACAGTCATGTCAGAGGGCCTCTCTTCCTCTCCATCTGTATGGTTTCGAGCGATATCATGTTTGTGTCCCACTCATCTCTGCAGAGTGATGTGAAATGGCAAGTAGTCAGACCGGCAATCCGCTGTAGGCGAGGAGTGTCTGTCATTACATAGGAACCTAGTTTTTTAGTGTGTGTGTGTGTGTGTGTGTGTGTTTGTGTGTGTGTGTTTGTGTGTGTGGGGGGGGGGGTGTTATCTTGTTATGTTGCAGGCCAGTGAGTGTTTGTTTGTGTGAGTACATAATGTGTGTATTCATGTGTATGTAAGAACAACAGGGTTCTGTTTTAACCATCAAGGCTCTAGTGCTAACTATAGGCACTGACATAGCTGAATCCTCCACAACACTCAAAACAACACATCGTTTACTAAAGCAGCTGGTTGTACACACGGCGGAATCTTCATCCATAGTTTTGGCTGCAACAACAAAACACGCTTAAACATAAAGTTAACCGCTTATTGTAAGAGATACTAAACACTTGCTGACTTTTTTGAGCAGTAAACCACATTATATGACTTGGATCCAATAAAACACATTAATGCTAGGTTTGATATCTTATTTAATAAAATTAAAAAAAGCATTTTGTAAGTTCATGCATGACACAAAGTCACGTGCTCAGGTGTCATAAGCTGTTAGCTAATGATAGGTTTATGGGGGCCCGTCAGTCAATCACCAATCACAGCCAATCTCTAACAAAAGTGGTCCCTTTAAATACGACCTCCTCCTCACTGATCCCTGCTCAGCCACACTGCCACTCACGCCTCCTGCCGGCATATCTTCTCCACCACCCCAGCCTCCACCTTTTGTCACCTCGTGTGCGCAGAACCACCTTTAGCTCAACGCGTCAAAGACAAAAAAGCTGGTTTGGGATCTGAAGAGGTTCAGGACACAGGTAACCCCTGTTTCCATCCAGGATGTCAGCATGGAGGAGGATAAATAACTGGGAGTGCAGACCATAAACTGGACTGGGCTAAAAACACTGATGCCCTCTACAAGAAAGGCTAGAGCCGCCTCTAATTCTTGAGGAGACTGAGGTCCTTCAACATCGGCCGGACTATGCTGGGGATATTTTATGAGACCGTGGTGGCCAGTTCTCTCCTATTGGTTGTTGTGTGCTGGGACAGCAGACTGAGGGTTGCGGACGCCAACAGACTCAACAAACTGATCCGCAAGGCCAGTGGCGTGAGGGGATGGAGCTGGACTCTCTGAAGGCGGTGTCAGACAGGCGGTTGCTGTCTAAAGTACATGCAATTCTTGACAATGCCTTCCACCCTCTCAATGATGTGCTGGTCAAACCCAGGAGCACGTTAAGTGCAAGACTGAGACCACCAAAATGCACCACAGAGCGCCACAGGAAGTCATTCCTGCCAATGGCCATCCAACTATACAGCTTTTAATTTGATATATTTTTATATACAATATTGGTATGTGAATAAAAATAGGTCTTAAGGTGTATGCTGTGTATGGTCAAGTTCCATTTGGATGATATGCTTTTTATGGAACTTGGCTAGTGATACTGCTTGTGAGGGAAATTGTGCATGTAAAAATACTGGAGACAAATTATAAACAATACAGCGGAAGCATGTTGTCAGCTTAAAGTCATCACACTTAGTACAGTATGTCATAAAATGCTCCCCAACTTTCAATCTGCACACTCGCAGAAATCTTATAAAACATCTAACTTGTGGACGGAGGGTCTAAAACATAAAGTGTGCTTTGTCTGGGCGCAGATATTAAGCCGATAAGTGCAAATTAAGAACCAGCCTCGAATCACACAGTAAAAGTTATGTGTTTCTGTAACAGGAGGAACATCACAATTCATGAAGAAGATTTTACTCCGTCAAAGATGTTGCTTTTTATATCAGACTAATATCAATGACCAGGAATTCAGAGAAGACAATTAAGAGAAGTAGAGGGACACACTTTGTTTACTAGAGTCAAGTTCAAACCGACAAACATGGATGGAATTAAATATAGGATGACAGAGGCAAAAAAGTGTGACACCCCGCTCTCCGTCAAAGAGCTCTGCGGTCATCAGTGTGACGGGTGTGTTGCACATCACCGCTGTCTGCGCGTTGACACCCTTACACGACCCAGAGGAGGAGGGAAACAGAGAGTGGCGGATGTAAATCTACCAACAGTTTCATCAACGCGGGGTCAGGTTGTGACAGAAAAGCAGACAGTTTACCTAAAATTAGAAATTTTGTTGTTCCCATGGGTTTTCACCGTGTTCGGGGTTTTCGCGGTTCTTAAATGTTTTGGTAACATGTCTCCTTGTGTGGTAGTGTTAATGATACAGATATTAGAACACTGTAATAAAACTACAAATAAGACCAATGTGAGCCTGATAACTGATAACTACAAATTCGCTGGTCAGAATAGATCTCTATCAAAATGAACTCTATAAACTATGGATACCCTCTTTCTATGCCTGTAGCATATTCTCTACCAAGCTGCTTCACCTTATCATCATCTGTGAGGAAGTTCCAGTAATTCTGGGACTCCTGGGACTGGGCTATTTCATCTGTCTAGTTAACATTGGTCCTCGTTTCACTCTTCAGTCTTAACACGTCTTTATCCTGTTAAAACCTGCAGAAACCTAGATAACAAAGATCTAACCAATACAGAGGTATTCACTTGTGTCTTTTTCTGTTTGAGAAAGTGCTGCACATAAATACACTGTATGAATTTGTGTTGGGTGAATGTAAAACTATACTGTAAAGGGCTTGGTCATCAAGACTAGAAAAGTGCTCTATGAATGTAAATATAAAACGGGCCACAGAGCCAGGATTCAAACCCAGGACCTTTAAGGGTTCCCCTTATTGAGATATCATGACAAGCTATTCTGTATTTTCTCTAAAGAAAAGAGAAACTTAAGAGTAACCATCAACACCAGACTGAGTGCTACACAGATGACACCAAACACCAGCATTGATTTCACCTGCACCAAATTAATGATAAAAGAAAGAACTCATGTGAAAACAGTATTTCACCCCCTGTGGCTTTCCATCTCTCTCTCTCTTTCTCTCAACAACACCCCCTCTTTCTTCTCACTATCTTTCTGATAATTTCTCTCTTCGGCTTGTTCTCTACACGGATGCAGCTCAGCAATCCAATAAGGCAGGTATGAGGCTTGGATTGTGTTTGTGTGTCGGTGTATTTGTGTGTGCATGACTATTTGTATAAGGACAAGACTTGGTATCAGGGTTATAGCAAAAAACTAACTTGTCACCGGAACAATAATGTCCCCCCCCCCCACTGTCTAAATAAGACTTTATCATGAACAATGAAGGCTGTGAGCCCATAGGTGCAGGGGGAGTACCAGAAATGTTTCCACACAGTCTCAGGGTTATGATCCATCTTGAGCCGATTCAGCAAAACCACAGTGACACAGAAAACCAGGTGACACAGGAAACGACTTTTAGGGAAATTTTATTAAAGTGTTTAAATAAATAATAAACAATGCTCGGTAATGGGAGCTCAAGGGCTGCACCTGCAGCAGTGGGTGGAGGTGTCACAATTCTGCCGCCATATCAGAACACAAGATTGTAGTCGTTTGTATCTCTGGGCTAAAGAACAAAGGGAGGAAGAAAAAGAAATACACAGAGAGAAAAACAGAACAATTAAACGCCTACAGATGATATATTAAATGTAAATAAAAGAACGAATCATCCTTTTATCAGTTAATGGTCTTTTTTTGAGGAGGGTGCAGTTTTCAGTGCATAACAGATGATGATGTAAGTGAATCGCAAACAGTAAATGCTGTTTCTGAAACAAGTGTACTCAGTATGACATAAACATTATGCACTATAATAACTTTCAGTGCCAAGTGCAGACACACACAAATCAGCACATACACACACACACATACACCGAGTCCCTTAGGAAATGGCCATCACTGTCAATTAGGATCATTCTGCACAGCGGCCGATGTACTTTACTACAGAAAATCATTACACCCTCTCCCTCTCTTTTTTCTCTTTCTCTGTCACTCTCACACTAGAAAGAAAAAAAAAAAGGGACACACATTATGAATAACAAAACCTCATGGGATACTGAGCCACTGACAGCCCATTACAATTCCACTGAGACGGAAGATGGTTTACAGGCACTTTAAGCTCTGGGGACGTACACTCACGTCTGCATGCACACGCATACACTTAAGCAAAGACACAAGGAAGTGCATGCAAACACACAGACACACACACGCACACACGCACACACACCATCCAATCTACTCAGGGAGATGTGCAGCATATCTCTGTTAAGCACAGTGCAGTGCAAGACACCGGAGGCACTTTCATATATTTTCTGTTCAATTGTGACAATAGTGCTGCGCTGTCAGCCCTGGAGGTTGAGAATACAAAATCTGGTTAGATAAACTAACAGTAAGTAAAGCTGCACTAAAATAAGATTTAATTTCATGATACAACCAAGTAATGTCCCTCAGTCACTACAGCAGCCAGCAAACCTAAACCCCAAAGAATCCCTCCATTTGCAGATGCAGGGATCAGATGAGTGATCGCTCCAATGCACCCACAGATCCAACCACAGAGAGACGTTAAGATCTGTTGCATTACAATAAAGATCGGTGATAGAAGCTCTGTGTCAGTGTGCTCCGAGCCGAGAAAACCCCCGGTGGTAACCATCAAGTGTCGCAACATCCAAAAGCACCATAAAAGAACTACATCTATGCCATATGCATAACAAGACAACTGTGCAACTGATATGTGTTAGGTACCCTGATACCCTGGTGCCCGCAGACTCTGTTTAATTCTGACCTTCTTCAAAAAAGTAAGTGAACATAAAGGCTGAGTTGACAACAGAGCAACGTCAGATGTACGTCCATCTACAAACCAATCAATGTCAAGTATAGGTAGACACAGCCCACATAGATGATGAAGGCATGAATCCTTGTGTGGACCATGATCCAGACTTAATGTCACTGAAACCATGAAACAACTTCAATTAAACTTAGGAAAGCATATCGTTGGACTATTCAGATGTAATGTAAGAGATGATCTGATCTCTTTGAGCTTATTAAATACCATATCAGGTGCATTTGTCACCAGACATTTTCGCCTACTTTAACCCTAAATGCAATGAGTTCATGTCAATGGAACAGTACAAAAGTATTTATGTGCTGAAAGGACCTTCCCATTGAGATGCTCCACTGTGGAGGAACATGTTCAGCATCTCTCCTCCCTCCTCCAGCTGCTGCTGGACCACTGCTGATCAGAACCCCCCCAGCAAGCCTCCAACTTCCCTACCATAGTCCCAGATAAGTGTGAGTGAAGACCATTGTTTGGAACAGCAGCCTGGGTGATTTCACTATTACTCTCAATCAAAGACAACCAGCCATTAGGCCTCAGGTCAGTATATGCTTGTGTGTGTCTCTGCGTCGCTGAACGTACTAGTGTCTAAGACAGACTAATAACCCCCCCCACGCACACACACACACACACCACCCTGGGGCCAGAGAGCTGAAGGAAAAATAAAAGATTAAAAGAAAGTGATGGAAGAAATAGACACTAAGAGCAAAGGAAGGAAGAAAAGGCAAGGAAATTAAGGCGGAGGGGAAGAAAGAGCCAAGGGAAAAAATTAAAGAGAGACAGAGAGTTAAGAACACAGAAAAGAAGCCGACACAAAAAGGTACGGATGGATGGGCAAAAGAGGAATGTGGGCAAAATATGAAATTGAGTACCTTATACAATTATGTTTACACACTTGTGTCTTAGTACACACACAACACAGAATGGATTCTAGGCATTTGGCATCTTAGTGTTGCAGAGCTGTGTATCTCCCACTTCTCTAACCGTCGGACTGTGCAGCCTTAATCTGTTATAGGCCCCTACTTATAACCTCTCCTCGCACAGGCATAAACGCACACAACATTTCCCTCTGGCTAAGGAGTATGAAGGGGCCAGGGGAAATTCAGATGGATTGTGTGCAGCTTACAAACACACACACACACTCAGACACACAGTAACAAACAATAAGGCAGGCAGTGAACGGGGATGGACAGAGCTTATGCTATCTTCGAGGGTTTAACCGGTCCTTGGTTGCATTGCAGCTTCCAGGAGTCAAGGGATTTGATTTAATAAAGGGATTTGTGAGATGGGAATGCGAGCAGGGTGGGAGGAATGAGGGATTGGAGGAGGAGGAGGAGGAGGAGGAGGAGGAGGAGGAGGAGGAGGAGGAAGAAGAGGAGGAGGAGGAGGTGGCACAAACAAATGGCACAGGATGAGTGAGGATGATGACGACTCCAGTTGTAATAGTGATGAATGATGGTGTCCCCACTGGTGCTGACAGTGATCCCAGTGATGACTCAAAGAACGATGAATATTATCATAAAGACAATGGCGACTGTGTTGAGGATAATGATTTTGCCAGCAGTTGTGATGACGGTATGGACGATAAAAATGATTGCAATTGGTTGCAATAAAAGGATGAAGGGTCTTCTGGAAACACAGACGACAATTTTCAAAACACAATCACACACACACCCACACACACACATAACCTCAAATATAATTCTCTCTCCTACAGATGCTCAGAGGTTTCACTCAAACTTTTCAGTATTTATCATCAATACAAATAGTACAATGACGGATAGTATTTATCATAAGATTGAAATGGGGAAATCATCTGTTCGCCCCCGGCTCTAAATCCCTGATGTGGGTGATTTTAGGACACTGTCAGCGGGAGTTTCAGATAACATGTCATTTTATCATCTGGAGCAATCACTGTTCTTAGATCCGCTACAGAGACTTCTCATCAGCCCGTGGGGCTCAGGGACAAGAACAAATTGGACTGTAATCCCAAACAGAGAGCAAACATTTGCCATTTTCTTGAATGGCAAATGTTTGGTCTCGGGAGTGAGTGATAAGTGATGAAGGACAAAGAACACAGAGGATGACATCAATTAAATGGTGAGGTGAGCGTGGATCCATAATCTGCAGATCCTGCGGGTCAATAAAGTGACAGACGCGGCGTTCAGACTTGGTTATACATTACTTGCAGAGGCATTGCGTGCGATGGGCTTTGTGTTATAGGCTAACTTACATGCAATCCTAGGCCGTGATTATGACTCAACCCTCCATCCCCTTCAGACACACAAACATATACACCCACACACACAAAAACAGCATTTTTTTAAATGCAGGTAAACCCACAAAAAAAGGGGCTGGACTCTTTTCCCATTGCCAGTAGAGCATTTTACCTCTCAGTTTTGTTTTTAACCCGTGCATTATGTTCAACATCAACACACCAAAATTGGAGGCTCTCAGCGCCTTCACCTGAGTGTCTCTATCACCATCAGCGCTGATCGGAGCCCAAGTCGATAAACTGTGTCCCTGTGGAGTAAATGCCGATTGTATCCAATCCCAATGCAGACAAAAGCCAGATGTTTGTGGGTGTTAGTGTTTTTTTTTGACCAGTGGTAAAAGGCTCTATAGGGGAGAGCGGGGTAATGTGAGACATCGGGTAATGTGAGACACCCCCTGTATCTAGGCAACGGTACACATTTTTGGTCATATGACCATTATGTTTCCAAGCCCCTCCCATATCCCCCTTTGCCATGAAGGAGAAGTTGGTGCTGGTGCTGTGGAAAGTATGTTTTTTCAGAAAAATTTGTTTTTTGCATGTAAAAGTAAATTTTCTTGCTTTGAACTTAATCAACTGTTATGTCAAAACAAATTGATTCAAGTAGAAAAACTTATATCATACATGTTGATGAACTTCCAACAGATAAAACCCTGTGATTTATGCTAGCTGAAGATTAGCCTGAATTGCTAAGAGATGTTTTTTCTAAAATCGTGGCTGTTTTAGTCTTAAACATATTTTAGTGTATTATTACATTACATATGTTTTATTTTTAATGTCATAAACATTGTACAAAAGCCATCATGCCAAGAAACTACACCAGGAAGACAACCTGGGGCCAAACTCCCCTCACAGAGATGGAGAGTGCAGCCGCTGAGGTCATGCAAGGAAAGAAGTCCTTAAGAAAATATAGATAGAAATAGAAATATTGATAAGACAACCCTCAAAAGATTCATAAAGAAAAAAGAGAAAGGGGAAGTAAAATCAGTAGCCTGGGGTGCAGTAGCTGAGGTAAAGAGAATATTCACAGATGAGATGGAGGAGGAGCTTGCCAAACACTTCAACAACTAGCTGACCAGTTCCATGGCCTTGCTCCACGTAAGTGCCGTGAACTGGCATTTGAATACGCAGAGAAAAACAATATCCCTGTCCCTACCAATTGGACAGAGAAACAATGTGCAGGTAAGCTAGGGTGCACAAGAGATCACATGAATCATATTAATCATAAATGTGCTTAATTGACCAATCCCCATGATTCTGTTACTAGTCCCATATTAGTTATGTGTGGTTGTCAATCTAGCTGTCAGGATTTTAACTATTACAATATGTGTTGTTATGGTAGTTTTAAAGTGGAAAAAGTAAGTGGACCACTTTACCCCCTTGATTTCTCTGGTCTGTCCCACTTTACCCCTTAGCTGGGGTAAAGTGTGACACAAGACCACCTTTTATAAAAAAATCACATTTTCACTGCCTTTTGTCCTGAAGACATTCTGATCATTTTCCATTGCTAGGAAACATCCTAAATTAATGGGAAATGTGTACATTTTACTGATATATCATTTTAGCTCGCCTAGAGGGGAGCAAATGTAAAAAATGTCTCACATTACCCTGCTCTCCCCTACTCTGTCTGTCGGTAATCTACATTATATGAAATATCAAATGTCTTTGCACCCAAACTATAATCTATAAGTAGCCTGGCCCTATATTTGCAGCTTTATCATCAATTTGTAGTTTTAGAGTGTGTTAAGTGGAATTTTAGTTTTTTTGTTCTGAAAGATTTTGGCAGTTGAATCAGAGATCTGATAAAAACACAACTAAAAACCTTTGACCTGCACATCACTACAATTAAACAGCCTGTACACACCCACACGGTCCATAGATAGTCTAATAGGCATAATATGTGAAAAATGTCTGTGTGGGTGGTTTAATGCTGAATTTATATAAAACTTACTTTAAACTGTTTCGATGTGAAATTAAACTTTTCTAATGTAAACCTTTTTTCAGTTAACTTTTAAATGACTCCTTCAATGCAGCACTTTTCTCACTGAAACAGCGTGAGGCCGTGCACTGAGGGGAGTTTCATCATCTCTGTCTGTGGGAAGGAACACGACAACAAAATGGAGTTTGTATTATGTGAAGTTTCAGAGTTCATCAGGGGCGTTATTAAAGGATGTAAGCTCTGCTCTACTTGTTTAATCAGTTTTGTTGATCACTTGTTAATAAACTCATTGACATAACCATCAAAACAGCAACTTGGTAATTACCATGTGGTGAACATGGTAGTTTCCTCAAGAGGCTTAATCAGATTTTCCTCAGTAAATAGGAGTCGGGCATTTGTCCCTGTTTTATGTGCTGCTATACCTTAAAAAGCTTAAACTGGGATTATACATGATTTTGTCTAATTGTTATCTGCATCCATGCTGATTAAAACAATCGTAAATATGTTATTTATAAGTTCTCATCCAAATCTCTCTCTCTTGTGCAGTCACTCAGTCTCTATCCAACACTTGGTACAAGATACAAAGCTTGATAACTTTCCACTAAATGAGATTCAGATATAAAGTAAGTCTGAAGGACTGATTCCTAATAATGAGCTGATCTCTCCAGCATCCTTCACCTGTCAGATGAAATTAAACTCTTGACTGAAACACTGATTAATAGTCAGTGTCTATCTGTGAAATTTCAATGCAATTTCGATTTAAGATCCTTTATTTGTCTGTAAGGGAGCATTTGAAGACAGTGAGTCATCAAACTAAAACTAAGAAACTAAGTCTTCACATAGACAAATCATCCACACACGTCCAAAAAGTCTACAAATACAGACCCTCCCAGGAGCTGAAATACACATGAAAGAGTTCAAATACACGTGGATCTATAACGGGGGCTGCTCCATAGCAGGTTACTATTTCTGTTCACAAATGTATCTAGGTAAATGTCTTCTATCTGTTTGACATGCAAGGGATCTAACATAACATAATATAGAAACATTTGCAACACCTTCAAATTCAGTTTGGTCTTTTTTTTTTTGACAAGGGACAAAACTAGCAAATAAAACATATTTGTAGCTAACTAATGATTCCATATGTCTAATCCATTATTTCAGTGTCTGTTTGTCTGTAGACCTATGTATGTATTTGGAACACATATCTCAAGCAGCCTCACCTTATCAGCTTCACACTTGGCATGTTGTATTGTTAAGCGCCCAAAGAAGTGTTGTCTTGAATTTGTGATTTGAACAATCAATACATTCAATATATTGGAATCAACAGGCATCTCAGACTCATCAACATAGTTGACTTTGATGATCATGACAACAGCACGTTCATGACAGGGCAACAACAACCAATTCTCCATTTTGGGGTTCAGGCTTCCGAGTTGAACTTCACTGAGCATTGAATAAACAGGTGAACATCTCTCTGTGCAGCAAGAGTGATGCAGCCTCAGGATTCTGTGGACTGAGTCCGGCTGCAGGTCTTTATTTACTGCAGCTCAATTACTGCAGCCCACTCCAAACAGGCAGGTTTAGAATGGTCACTGTACAGCTAATAAGTATTTAAAGCACAACTTTTCCATCAGAAGTGTGTCTGTGTGTGTATGTATGCTTGTGTGCAGTTATGTGTGTGTGTGTGTGCACGTGTGTGTGTGTGTGTGTGTGTGTGTGTGTGTGTGTGTGTGTGTGTGTGTGTGTGCAAGCGTGTGTGGGGACAGTGCTGGGAGTAGTGGCCCAGTTGCTGGTGTAATTGTGC
Source organism: Platichthys flesus (assembly GCF_949316205.1). Lineage (NCBI taxonomy): Eukaryota > Metazoa > Chordata > Actinopteri > Pleuronectiformes > Pleuronectidae > Platichthys > Platichthys flesus. Next base: position 26,566,161 of record NC_084945.1, on the reverse strand, counting down.
TCGTGGCACATGAAAAGAGGAGCAAACTGGTTGCTTGTTACAAAGTTGAAATGAGCTGCAAGAAACTGTAGATGGAACTGTCTTTCACAATGAATCTATGTGCTGCTGTGCCTGTGTGTACGTGTGTGTGTGTGTATGTGTGTGTGTGTGTGTGTGTATGTGTGTGTCTCTGGTGGGATTTGCTAGTGCCCAGTTAAAAAGATCCCAAAAGCTCAATTAACCCCTGCCCTGAGAGCGGTTGATATTCTAATAATTCCGTGAAATACTGATCTGTTGAATGTGACAGTGCTGCTGTGTTTAACTCCAAAACACGTGTTGAATTCAAAGTCATGTTTAATGATGTAAAGTTTCTATTTCTCAGCATGGTGCTGCTGGTTAAAAAAAAAAAGCAGCCATACACTTGTTTATCCACACAAGCCTCTGACGGAGAAGGGACTTCTCATTCTGCTGAATCTTTCACTGCCTCTGTTTCGACTTTAGACTGGTGGTCACAAGATGTGACCACCAGAGGCAATTATACAAAACGTAAAAGAAAAAGTGTTTACTGTGTCTATCTGTGACTGACAAAGACAAGCTTCTTATTTCTTCTTCTGTCTGTAAGTGTTTGTGTATTCACCACAGCTTGTCAGCTTAGTGGGAAATGCATTGTATTTCAGAAACTAACATATTGAATGCTGAAAGCATTGTTACCTGTCTGTTAAATCAAAATGAGCGCAGAGGAAGAAAGGAAGAGAGAGAAAGTACTATAAAATGCTATTGCTGCTACTCTTGTTGGCCTTTTGAGGAAACAACGTGCCTTTCAACACATTTACATGTATGTTCATGACTGATGAGAAGGACCCAGCCAAAGCGATATGCTCTCCAGAATGTTATTTTACTGACGAACCTCCCAAAAGCGGTACTTTTTCTGTGACTGTTAATGACAGGGTTTTATTTATGCTGTGAATATTTGTCTTTTGACTATTACTTTTATCAGATTCACATCATGAATTTTGACATTATTTGACATGGATGGTTGGATGCACGCGCACACACAAAAACACACACCTTCAAAAACATTGACTATATCTTGCAGCAAATGAATAACTACACACGAAAATCCATTTATCAGCCCGTCAGCACCTGCCTTCATGCAAGTTGGATTGTGAAAAGGGAGCAGCTCAACTTATCAATTTAAGGGAGGTTAGGTTGCTCAGAAGTAGCCACTTAAGCTTGATGAGATGTAGGGAGTGTCAGAACCAGATGGGAAAACCGAGGCTGCCACAAGAGAGGAAGATGTCCCTAAAGGGGGGGCACCTTTTTTGGGGGCACAATTCATCCTACAAGGACCAAACTGTAGGAGTCGAAGGAATCACGGAGTCCGGAGATCTTCTTGTTTTGTGCACCTCTCGGCGTGCGTTTATTTTGACCAAACAATTCACTCACAGAGAACTCTCGGGCGCCACCAAAACATCCGCTTTTAACCACACCCAGTGCACTTGTTACCTTGGTAACCCCACAGCTCCTTACCGGGTGTGTAAGGGTGCAAACCACATTAGTGTAAACAGTCTTTGTTGAATTCTCTATTATCACTGGTCCCCTACAAAACTATAGTATTATGCTGTACTGCAGCTTGGGTTGTATTGAACCTGCCCGAGCTTTAGACAAAGATAACCAAACCCTAACGGTTCGGTAGACGTTTCAGTTTTTTTATTATTTCATTGAACCTGACTTGAGCCTGATGCAGTTAATATAATCTGCACTGTGTTTGTGTAAGTGTGCTTGTTGCTGGTTTTCACTGATTACAGACATGTGCAACGAGTATTTATAGGCTAGCCTATGTGACAGAACACAACATGAATATAATTTTTGTCCAAATCTGTTCCTGGTCCCGTTGGATCGAGTCGGGTATCCCCGCTATACGATGCAAGGTTTACCGACTGTGTCGTGACAGCAAAACGTGGAAACACAAGCAGCCTGTCACAACACTTGTGTCCCCGAATATGATGAAGCAACCGCACCCAGGCCAAAACCATTGCCAGTGGAGCATGTCCCAAAACCACAACGAACTCACTCCAGGCATCGTTAACTTCTGCCACGCCTTATATGACATGATCAGTAAGAGATGAGAAGAAGCACTGTGATGTAATACTGTCACCTTCCGGAAAAGCGAAAAAGACTGTTTATTAATATCGCCCCCACCCTACCTCATCCTGTATGTATTGAACTGATTTCTATTCCTGTAGTACACTGCTGCAGCTAAACTGATGCAACAAGCCATTGTTATCCATTACTCTTCCTCCAATCCTTAATTGTCAAACCAGTGTTCTCCCCGTACTCTCCCTCTGTCCTCCACTCTCTTGTTATATCCCCCCCGACACCCGTCCTGCGCTCCAGAAACCACCTCTCTTAAGTTCTACCTCTCCAAGCTCAGCGCTGTTTCTCCTCTGCTTTTGCTCAGGTGCATGTATTCATCATTATGTTCTCTTTGTTATCCCTTCACATGCCATTTCCCATCTGATCCTCTGCATGGGAAAAGATGAAAAAGTGCAACTATTAAATAAAGAGAACGTAATGGAAGCTTGGTGCCAAGCTATGGGCTGTGTGCAAAGATCCACCAGTGCGTCAAATAAAATTGAACGTTCTCCTCTCAGCATTAAAATGTAGGACCTTAATCGTCTCAAAACTAGATCGTATATTCTAAAATTATTACTCATATTATTATTATTAGTATTATTATTATTATTGTTATTATTATAGTGGCGTCTGTTTGCAAACATGACTCATTGGTTTTCTTTTTTTTAATTAATACAATGCTGAATATATTATCAAACCTTGTGAGGTGAGGTTGTAAAATGCTGTGGTCACTGTAAGAGGACAACATCCTGCAGGATCATCTCTTTTGGTGTGAGACCAAAAACCTTGTCTGTAAATATTTTAATGATACATTAAGTATCAACATGTACTTGAAATGCAGAATAGGTTCATTATCCTATCCCAATGAGTTTGCTAAGAAACAAATTTGCTGTAATAAATTAGTTATATACATAATCTCTATGGCTGTCTGCGCTTGTACCGCACACTAAGCAGTTCTGGTTAAAACCAAGCCCTCTAGCCATGATCTATAGACTCCATCATCTGAGTGAAGGGAAAAACAAATCTGCGAGAGGTTTGCACGGCTTAAAGCAATCTTCAGGTTAGAAGGTGAGAAAACATGTTTTTCAGCTTCATCTCACTGAGGCCAGACCTTTTCTATATTCAATCATTGAGATGTGCAATAATATCTCATAAGTCATTTCATATCCAGATACCAACACATATGACACTATAGCATGTTTTCTGTAGCAGTGAATGTAAATGTGTCTGTGTCATTTGAGAATATGACTTTGCAGATGTAAATTGCACCAGCTGCTTTATGATTCTTTGTCAAATGTGTCGCAAGCAAACGCCTCTTTTGAAAAATGTACGCGTCCATATTGTGTATTTGATTGTATTAGCGGCTCTAATGTGCAGATTATGTCTGTACTGATTAATTTATTATTTTTGCAAAGGTAATAAAAGTGATACAGTAGGTGGTGTTTGACCCTGTCATTGGATTAACTCGCAAAGTTCTGGCCCTTTACAGAATTTGTTATTGTATTTGTTCATTATTTTAGAACCGAGAGAGCTAGCGGTGAAGGGGGGGCAGAGAGAGTGTGGGGGACACAGGCCGATGCCGAGACGAAACACATCTATGTGACAGAATCACTCCCTCCTCTATATGACCTCCTTTCTTTGTCTTGTCCTTCTGTTCGGGTTTTACCCCGCTCAGTGGCACATTTAACCTCCTGTATGGAAGAACGCAAGGAGCAGAAGAGGACGGGGGATGTCTCTTAATGGTAGACAATAGGTTGTTTAAGGGTTAAGCATAGATTTGAAATTTAGTGCAACTCTCCAGATTTCCATTCTGGAGCGGGTCGTTGGCAGTGGGCTGCTGCCAACCTTTAATTAGAGGGTGTTAATCTTTTTAGATTTATAAATGTGATAAATTAGAGACGTCCCAAACGTTTGACTCAAAGCAGGTTTTGGCCCTGGAGGGTCCAAGAGAGTTACAGACCCTGGGTGGCGTTATAAGACATATATGCAGATTTGTATAAATGTTGTTATAAATGTGATTTTTAAACCAGTATTGATGTATTTCAATCATGAACAGTCACATCATATAGTTTACATCTAAAAAAAAAATTGGGTTTTATATGTTTATATAAAGATAAAAAATTCTGAATTAATTCTGAATACTCCATTCTATCCATAAGCTAGCAGTGTTTATCAAGTGAGTGCAAATGCAAATGCAGAATTATTGATTCCACTTCCACAGATGCTTTGAAGTTCATGTGCACATGTGCCTAAGTGCAAGTCACACATCTGTTCTCCTGTCAACATATTTCAGCCGGAATATAATTCTCAAAGGCGCACAAACACAAAAAACCTGCACACCATCACACTCAATGATAACCAGTTAGACATCTGCATTCTGATCATGTACCCACCAGGCAGCCTGCGCACAAAGTTTAACAGGACTGATCCATCACACAATCACGGATGAAGTCGCACACACAGACACACATACATAAACACACACACACACACACACACACACACCCACACACACACACACGCACACACACAAACAGATAATCTAGCTCCATAATTCACCAACCGACTTGTCTTTTGGTAAAAAAATGTGCATATGTGTCCTCACAACATGCTGGAGGCTTGTTCACATATTAAGTGGGATTTAATGAAGTTGATCTTTAACCCTGAAGGACACCTCCTCTCTGGGTGAGAAGAGTGAACGCTTTACAGTAAGCACAGTACAAATGGTTCATTACTTTCTGATCCTGTTGTCATTCAAAAAAACTACTACTACTTGAAATGAGCAGAGCTATGAAGTAGGATCTGCAGGAGGATCACACCAGTGTCCCGTGTTAACACACACTGTCCAGATACTGTCTTACTACTCTACTAGTTCTCTGCTGTGAAACGACATTGTTGGTGGCAGTCCTACCCTTCGCCTCAGTCAATCACCACTTTTTGAGAATTTGTTATAAGTTTTGTTTTTTTAACTTGCTCAAAATGAATCCGATCCACTCGGTTCACTATCTCTTATAAGAGAGGGACAGATGAGCAAGTGGTCACAAAAAAAGGTTTGAAAGGGAAATGATTGAAAGATGTAATTGTATTAAAGAAAGGGGAGCTGATTTTCAGCTTACAGTCGAAATGTCATGTTTTTCCAAGCCTGCGTCCATGGGTATAAAAGGTCATACCATTTTTTTTGCAGTTTTAGAGACAATACCGATGAATAATGTGAACGTAGGTGGACAGGGCCCATTCAACTGGCTTCCTTGAATTTTGGGTTATAAGCACATCAGGCTCACATGCACACGGATGCTACACATGCTGTCAACATACGAACTGTGATTCTCCACTTCTCTAGCGTGCATAATCTCACACAGCTGTCACAGAGACTTTTTTCCATCACTAACATGGTGTGAAATAGTTGGTTTGATCATCTGGTAACACTCAGACCAGCTTCAAGAGGTGCAAGCTTCTCGCTATTCCCATTTACGGACAGCCATGCTTATGGGCCAACTGCATTAGCACCATTAGGGTTTGAAAATTGGGTTTCCATACAGAAAGTCTGAAAGACCAATCACTACACTCATATTACACTAGTCTGTTGGAGACGAGCTCTATTTGCGCAATTGGTGAAGCGTTTTTCATACTATTCAGAGAATCTATGCAGCATGAAATGAGGTGCAATTCCATCATGAAAATTTAATTAAGAAAAAAAAGGGAAAGGCAACTCCTACATTTCTGACTAGCAAATAGCTCAAGGGAGAATGATGTACAACAAGGTTTGAGAAAAGTTAAATAACTTGTGATGAGTCTCTTTTAGATTTGGCCCTGACTTTAGTGCTTTCCATATCCTTTTACTCCTTCATTTGCAAAAGAACATGAAGCCAAGGTCAGTCAGAAACCGTCTTCATTTGAGAGTTATATACACAAGGGTCATGTACTGCAATTATACTTACAATAAACAATAGCAGTTTACTTTTTCACCGTCTTTGATTGGGGTTTTGAAGAAAGAGGTGTGCCGGCAACTGCAAAAGACACTAAGGTGTGATTGACCTTTAGCAAGGAGCTATGTTGTCATCAGTGTTTGTTTCTTTAATAGTCAGCACATCTTTACTATGTGGTAAGAGTCAGGGAAGAAGACATCAAACTTTAAAGAGGATCTGGATCAAGTGGTGGCTTCAGAAATTGTCTTTCTGAAATCAACATTTTTGTTGATTTTCAGAGAATTCTATTTGAATCTTGATGAAGAAAGCCAAACGTATTAACTGGGTATTATCGATTATTCCTTGGGGATTCAAATACAAATCTGGATGTAGTGTAGGGCTGGGCGATATGGAAAAAAATCTTAATACTTTCTTTTATATCATTCGATATCTAAATATATCAATATATATAACAAATAATAACTTTCTTTATGTAGGTGTATGTTTGTGTATATACATAGTTCTTCTTATGTACGAATGTTTTCTCTTACGCACGAAACAGATTTTACTTGCAAATATGATCATCCTGTACCACTGCACTTTACTTATAACATTTCACACAAACCAATACATTGAAAAGGTGTATATGATGTACATACTTAGCATTTTTTCTTTTATAAATTTGTATTCTATAGTCTCTTAATATTTCCTCTTGTCTACTTCATTCTGACGTGCATGCTGTTGTAACAACTGAATTTCCCCGGTGTGTGTGTATCAATAAAGTTTTATCTTAATTTATCTTATCTTAAAGTCTGTCAAAACATGGATGGGATGAACTCTATCGACGTTATTTCATCTTTATCTTAAATTTCTAGGAAAACTTATATTGCTATCACTATCGTTTTGAAGCTGAGAAACCTAACGTTAGCTTCAAAGATTGTTTTATTTTAAGGCAACTGTTAATTTGGCCTTGAAGGAGGTTTTTGTTCTACTGAGTTCAATTTTTTTTATTTATTATAATAATGGCCATTTATTGCACTAAAATTATACTGAAATAACAGATTCTGTGATTTTCAATGAAAACACTATATTCTATACACCACCTATGTATGGTATACACACAGATACTCTTAAAGAAATGTGTTTGGTTGGAGATGCTCTCAATGTTCCTAAAGTAGGAACAACTGGTTTTACACATAAAGGTAATGGGGGGTATTACTTGGCGTGTTTGTAATGTCTCCCGTGGCTCAAGAAGGGCTTTATAGTTTTAGAAAATATCCCTGAAGATGTCATCATAATTATCTTGGCTTTGGCTCAGAGACTTGCATTCTTTTTTAGAATATAGAGGAAGAAGACACTAAAGTCAGTGAGGTTAGGATGTTTCTGGCTGCTATAACAAGGCAAAAGAAACTATCAGGTATGTTGGTCTTTTTTTTCTCGACTCTGCCCGCTAACATTAATGTGGTCATGTAATGGCAGTTTTACAGGGTCATACTGTATTTTTTTAATTTGAGATGTACTAGAACAGATTTACATGCTGAAATGTTCAAACCATTATTTGTTTTTTACTGTCCAGTGCTGCATTCCTTCTTTTAACTAGTGTCTGGAAATCTGTCTAAATGGTCATCTGGAACACTTTTGTAATTGGTCAACCACTTGCTGAGTCATGAATTTTATACCCCTTATCCAGAGGGTTCCTGTCAGCTGTAAACACCACTGTATCACCAAGGTTACAACAGGACCAGTTCTGCTGTACCAATGTGATAAAAACCAGCTGGTAGGTGGCCATATTACATGATACTTGGTGATGTTGACACTTAATGGAAATCAAATGGTGTCTTCAGGCTCTACAGGACGAGCGTAATCTGTTGAGGAGACGGACTAACTTTGCAACAGGAGAGAAAAGTCCAAAATACGAGCAGCATAATACGGCCAAAATGGTGGAAATTTTCTTATTTGCTTGGTTTTCCTTAGGATTATGTGAGAGCATTAACAGTGTAGCTCATCTCAGAGGTAAACATAAATCTGCCTACAGCCTTACACTGTAGTGACACTGAAGTGTATTATTAACAAGCACACCAGGTATTAAACAAACTTCAGGAAGTGGAATATTTAGACATAGTAATCTTTGACAGGATTATTAATCTTAACCTGGACATCTTTTGGCTCAAACTTAAGCTTACTTTCTGAGACAAATCACTTTCGTAGATTAGCTGTTTTTGTGTGGCGGAAATTTCCCCCCAACCCTCACTGTCGGTTATCTGTCACTGCAGGTCAAACAGTGAGTGGCACCACCAGGCCATATTAAAATGTTAAAATCACTGCAGGTTTAGCACCTCTAATCGTCCCTCCATCGTGCAGAATAATTAGAAGCTTTTTAAATGTCATAGAGCCATCAGCACGACACTGTAATTAAAAAAGAAAAACCTTTAATGGTGTCATAATGAACTGGCAAAGTCATTATCGCCATCAATAAACAGGCTTTGTTCCCCACATGCTGTCATTTGTGTGTGTGATGAATCACTTTTGGTTGTCTGTCCTTGGGTAAAATCGAATAAAGGTTTGATATGTTGAGAACATTTTGCTTCATGTCACCCCGCGCAGTATGCAGCCTTCACTCACTGCACAACAGAGATAATGATTTGTAGTCCCAGTAAAACAGTTTAAGTCAACTTATTGAATTGCTGACAATTTGTTTGCTATTTTCTATTAATAACACAGATTTTGACATAAATAGGGAAGACTTGGAGTCTACTTCTAACCTTGGTGACCTCCATCTGATGTCCTGGTCCACAGGAATAATAAACTACATTCCACATTGTTAACCACTGGTCCTTATGGTTGCATGTATGAGACACACGGATGCAGCTGTGTGAACAACTGCACCACGAAGCAGAACCCTGGTGCAGCCATTACGTACCACAACCAGTGTGGCTGGGCGTCAGAATGTTGCTTGGATGTTGCTCAACGGCCGACACTGCCCATGGCAATGTGCACTTTGACTGGGCCTGGAGAGCTGTGTAGGCGGGCTGGGGGCTCTCCCCCTGGTTTGGGGGTGCTGCAGCCGGGCAGTGCACACTCTGGCTGGGACAGTGGAGATGTGCAGCTCCCCGGTCCCTGCCTCGTCTCTCTGCACTCTGGCTGGGGCAAAAAATCCACGCTTGGGTCCTATATCTATAAAACATCCCGCAACAGCTGAATATGCATGTTCTGTAGTGCAAAACATACAGTCTTCTGTAGAGTTTCTAAAGCTTTATAACTTTTCTTCTATTTCATGTTAATAACTATATAGTTATTTTTTTCTTATTTGCATTTAATTAATTTAAATTTAACAACATCGATAGTTAAAATGTAATTCTTTGGTTTATTTTATTAAAGAAAGTAGCACTTTCAAATTGTGTGTGTGCTGTTGTTGTTGTGGTTTTGCTAGTCCGGCGGTATCAGGATGTTGTTATACTTGGGAACAGGCAAAGCTTTGTTTGTAAAGTTGTGTGCGTTACAAAGTTCAGTTTTTCTTGTTTTCACCTAGTTATTTATTCAATTTTAACAACAGTGATAATTCAAATACGATTCTTTGAATAAGATTGCACTTTCAAATACTTTAGTGCAATATAAAGTGTCTTTGCAAAGTTTCTCAAGTGACTAATTGAACAGATGTCTTTTTTGACAAATACAAATATTCATTGCTTTAATTTGATTTAATTTCATTCTATTTTTGGGGGGAGGGAGGGGCACCAAAGATCTTATACCTTGGGCATCCAAATAGCTGACAGCGGCCCTGAGAGGACACATACTGAAAAGATTCACAAGAGTGAAAATACAACACGTCGCAGCATCACCTGCTAACCATCCATAACCCTGTATCTCGGGGGCTGTCTAATTAATAAGGAATATGAATTCACCTGCTCCTTGGAACAGCTTGCCCACTTTATGCTCTGCTTCACTATAATGATCCAGCCTGACAGATATTGCTACATAATGCAATGCAGCACTATGTGCACATTACTGACTTCCACAATATATGCACTTTACATGACAGACAGGTCAACGGTGCCTCATCCTCCTGTCAAGTCGTTGTCTCTTTGAAAGGCATGATCGAAATTTCAGTCATTTAACTGAGGTCCAATGTGATAATCTTTTTTCATCACTGCTCTCATTCTGTCACAAGAAAGTTTTAAATCTTTATGTTTACGATCTTTGGACCCTCTGAAGCTATTCATAACGATCAAGGTTTTCCTGGTATGATAAATACCTTATTTTAACCATCAGCGACCCAAGGGAATGTCTTTCAATAGCCTCCAGGGAAGTTGTTATATTTTTTCCTCCTAAAAGAATATTTGATCCTTTTTTTGCCTTGTTCTTTTTTCCCCTAGGTGACAGGCTGGCCTTGATGAGGTTCGAATCAAAAGCCCTTATCCCCTGAGCTGGAATGTAATCGCCTTTCACCACAACATTTTTAAGCCTTTTTCAGAAGATAGTGTAATAGGCATATTATGTCCGACATCAAAGATTTATTTTCTAAAGTCATTTTGAGAGTCCAGTTTCTGACCTTAGTTATCTCACTACACCAAGTCTCCTGCTGACGTAGCTGCTCCTTAAGAACTCTTATCACATTGGTGTTTGTCAGATTATTACAACAATTTTCAGGAAGGTTTGCTTTTCAATTTAAAACTTCATGAAATCATCAAGCAGCAGAGACTGCCATGACCCTAAACTCCAAGATAAAGTGTTCTTGGATCACTTTATGGACACTTTTGGTTTATTGACTTTTACCTGTGTTTGCCTGTGTTTAGGTGTGTGTTCAGTTGTTTCCCCCTGAGTTTCCTTGCTTCCTTGTTGTTGTTGTTTTTTTTAAATTAAGTTCCTTGTGTTTCTATAACTTTATTTCCTGCCTTTGTTCTGTTTCCCACCCTTGTGATCATCTGCACCTGCTCCTCATGTGTTTCACCTGTATTCGATCAGCCCTGCCTCCCTTGTGTGAATACGTCTCTGTGTTTCCATCTGTCTTTTTGAAAGTGGGAGGAAGTTTTAATATATAGTCTATGATTGGGATCATACTCAGCTAAAGAATAATTATTCTACAGTTTCTCATGAACGATACATTAGATACATTCCGGTGACCCTCTCACTCCTATAATAACATAATTCATTTTGTAGCAAACTAAAGCTATGCAAAACAGAATACAAACAGTATGTAGGAATATATTTAATGAGGCAAAGGTTAAGAGTTTCATCCAAAGTCCTGAAGGAAGTCTTTTCATGAGAAATAAAACGACTAAATGTTGATATCCAGGTGATGGGTGTGACAATATATATAATGTTAACAACATGAAGTCACTGTCTCTTGAATCAGTCACTGTGACTGTTGGATTTATATTAATCAATTAATATTTTGTCCATGTTGATAAAGGTCCCCTAATCTTTACTGAGTAGTTATTTTAACTCAAATATCATTCTGTCCTGACACCAACAGAGACATTTTTGTGCCTTTATATAATTAAACTTCTACATTTTTACTTTTCAACAGTGAATCATGAGTTTATGAAAGCCCAGACAAATGATGTCCTGCAGATATGAGTGTTCAACTGTTCAACAATTCAAGTCTTCTCTATGGGCCTTGTGATGTTGAGCCAGTAACAAAAAATGTTTGTAGCCTACTCTTCTGAGAACACTTCTGAGAACTTTGAATGAAATGATTTTAACATACACAAAAACAATTTTTTTTCTCAACCATTTTCATTTGAAACAACTCCCAGCAAGGATACACACTCAGCTACCAGCAGCTGTATTCAGGGACACAAATGATTCATGGATAATCAATGCACGCAGCTGAACAGGTTTGATCTGTATCTCATATAACCCTGCAGCTCTGAAGTGCAAAACCTCAATGTGAATAAGGTGAAATTAACATGTGGACATAGACTGAAGGATCTCATCATATCAATATACCTTTGTGCTTAGCTATCAGCGATAAATACAGGTAACCCTGTTTGCAGTGGAAGGCAGAAGGACGAGGTTAATGGTGACATCGCTGTATAGCAGACGAAAGCAAATCAGGATTTTGGCAGAGCGTTCAAAAGGTGCCAGCTGCTTCAGCCCCGAACAGCTGCTGGTGCAACTAAATTTAATTTCAGCTGCTATGTAGAATAAGGCTGTTTTCACGACTAGAAGGAAGCTGAATCACAAGCGGTGTGGGTTTACTATCTCTAAGGAACCTGACAATCAATGTGATCCTTCACATGAGTTACGGGGGGGGTCCTAAATGAAGATGTGGGAGATAACAGGGTTGTGCCTGGAAAACGTTTGAAATCCGGACATCAACAAAGTTGACTAAAGTCATCATCTAATTAGATCTCACATCAAACACATACACATTAGTTAGATTGTATTTCAGAAAGAGACTTGAACCCTCCATCCATCATTGTCCTTATTAAGTCATGGTCATCTTATCATTTACCTTCTGTTGATGATTAAATTGTGTCAAGCTCTTTCTTTTACAGAGATGCTGGCCTAAAGCTTTAGCAATATGACACATGCACGTACATAATACACACACAATCCACCTACACATCGGAGATCTCTTCAGTACATGAGGGAATATGTAAATGCTACTGATGCTGCTGGCTGGAGGAGGGAAAATGTAAAAGCAAAGATTTTAAAGCGAAAAAAAGTATAAAAAAGCAATAGTGACGTGCTTTAAAGAATTGAGCTCCAGTGAGCTCTGCAGTTAAGTGTGTCTCCACTGATTGCCACTCACACAAGATATCTCATGGCAAAAGAAGAGCAAACAGGGCGAAGAAGGCCGACGTCAGTAATAAGCGGCAGCCTCAGTACAATCAGACAATAGATGCAAAATGCTGTGGTAGCAACTGAACGCACTTCAAATGCAACGAAGGAAGAAAACATTTAAAAAAGAGAAAGAAACGAAAGCAAAAAAAAACGGAAGATAACCGATGGCTCCTCCAGCTCTCATTCATGGACCCACTCTTAAAAAAAGCTTTGATGTTGTGAGGGGATATTATTGGACACGGCACGGTAGAATGACAGGTAGACAAGTGCTGCTTAACAAGGCAATCGACGGGCCAAACTGTTCGATGTTCCCTGATCACACTGACTCTTCATCCCTCTGTGACAGAAGGCTTTGAAGTCATCACACGCTTCACACACACACAAAGCACCACGGATTAATTCCATCGCACAAGGCCATTAAGTGTCTGAACTTGCTGTGTCTCAGAGGCTGGATCTGTTCTCTTTTTTTTTGCTGCTGCAAGTGAAGGTCTGTGAGTGTCTTGCTTTGTATTTTGTCTTTTTTCTGCGTGCAGACCTCGGTTTAAAGCAAAATTAGTACAATTATAGGTTGTACTTCAGAGTATATCTCAAAAGGTCAAAGGTAAACTAATGACACAACATTTACAAACCAACAAAATATTTTATTCATTCATAAGAATTTACATGGAGCCTATTTATGTAGCCAGAGTGACAATAACTCTGAGTCAGGCCAGATATCTGAATTCTTGTCAGATTATTGACGAATAAGTGTCAAATTGTATTATACTCGAGCTATAACAGACAAAATGGCAACAATGAAATATGAGGTCTGCACAGTTAGGTTTAGGTAACAAATAGTATTTATCGGCTCTTAAATCTACATTTTCCTTCAATCACTGTGAATAAAGAACATCACCTGATCTCGGCCATTGCAGCTTCCAGGTCAACTCAGCCTTACAAATGTGATTTTCAAATACTGAAAATGCGATTACCTTTTCCGTATTTATTTTCTGAAGCAAATTTAACCTTGATAAGGCTATTCAAATTAAGTTATTATTAATAAATGAGACGTTATTAAATGAGATGTATAGGAAATTCAATTCTGTCCCGGTTTTAAAACATCTGAAAACCTGTGTACAACTCTGATTCTCCAGTAAAGATGAATGTATTTTTTTTTTTTTTAAGATGGAGAACTCCTTAAAAAATTAAATTCAAGACTTGAATGCAGAAACAGCTAAATACATGTCTTTGACTATATAGTCTAGCCCATGCAATTATATTTAGGGAAAGTCTTTAAAATCTATTTTATGACTAAACATAGTCAAATAAATATATTACAAAACAGTTTATGCGTCCGGGTTTTGGGTCTTTATTATACAGAACATTTGAATAAGTTGTACAGCCATCATTCTTAGTGGAATTAGTTTCCAAATTCCATCTGTTGCAACACAGACCTATTTCTTTCTCAAACTTTAGAAACCTCAAGACAAAATAAAGGCAGCCATATAAAAACCCTGTTATCAGTGTTGCTTTAAGTGAACATTATGTTAATAACACTTGTAAAACAATTGCATGTGTCCCTTAGTGAAACATATCAGACTAGTGCTACTAAGATGTGTTCCCTTCATGGCTCAGTGGCCTATTTCTATATCTTAACATGGCATTGGTATTGGTATGAATACATTGATGGCATATGGTGAGCCTCCACTAACTTCTGTTCCCACTACTGCAGTAGCAGTGCCCTCTGGAGCTCTGATATTGCTTTTGAGATAGATAAATATACTGCTTTTGTTGGTTTCTTTAAGTGCAAGTCACAGCAGAAAGAGGCACGATGAGGTCAGGTTTGCACATGCTTGCAAAATACATGGTGAATCGGAGGATGAGGCACCAATGAAGAGACAGCTTTTAAATGTCTGTTGTTGTTTAGTTTTTTACCTAAAGGTCATCTCTTTCATGGCAGTTTAACCGTAATCAATTCTTGAAATTAACATGTCAGAGTTCACCAAACTCTGTGCATGATAAATCTGTAAATTCAAATATCTCTGGGAACAAATTAATTGATCACGGTGATTCCACAGACACATTGAGTTTAGTTTAAAATGTTGCACTTATTACTAATCATCCGTTCATCTTCTGCTCATTTTTCAAAGGTATGAAAAATATAAAAAACATCCTTTTCTGTGCAGCAGGGAATTATTTTTTCCAGTAACAGTTTATCAAAGTCACAGTGTAGCAAATGTAAAATCTTCCATGAACTGGCTGCAGGCTGAATTATTATTGTGCTGTAGCAGCTGCTCACACACCATAGCAAAATAGACTTGCAAATGGCTGAAAATAAAATAAAGACCAAGTTGCATTTTCTTCCTCAAGCAAACAAAGTTTGAGGCATAAAGAGGCAGTTTTGGGGCTTGAGGAGCCCTTTTAGAGTGATAATGTGAATATGTGTGAGGGGGTGTGAGCTACTCATAAATGTATGATGTCCATTTCATCACCCGTGGTTAGGATTTCATGCGTATGTGCTTGAAGCTGTGTGCTGCACATATGCATTTGCAGGGAATCCATGAATATGTCCATGCCTCCACCAGATCATTCACATCTCCCTGGCTGTTGCAGCGGTGAATGACAATACAGCAGCCATTAGTGAGTGCACTTGACACAGGGAGGTCACACTGTAATAAAGACCTCAACGTGGAGCAGTTGCACCATCAGTCACGGTTGGTCAGACAAGAAGCAAGTGGGACACGCTCGGGCCTCGAAACAGATAAATGACTCCACCGCACCATAGAAGCATCCATTGTTCTGCTCCGGACCATTGCTTTCCTTCCCTCTGAATAGCTTGTCATGGGGAGGGGTGGGCTATTCGTTTTCAGGGTGGCAGTATTGTGTGCGTGTGTGTGTGTGTGTGTGTGTGTGTGTGTGTGTGTGTGTGTGTGTGTGTGTGTGTGTGTGTGACTGTACAGAGCGAAGGCTGTAATTTTCTAGTGACAAGCTGGAGAGCAGGTTGTCAAAATACATTGCAGTGACTTTCAACTAATTTCCCACAGAGAAGAGAAGAGAGAAAAAGGTGACAAAAGAAGCAGAGCCAAAAGATGAAAAGAACAGAGTGGAAACGTAGCAGAAAAAGAGAACGGGGGGGAGAAAGGGCAGAGGGGAGAAAAAAGACAGGGCAGCAGTGACTACTTCTAAAAGGTCAGTGTCTCCACTCTTCATTTGTCTCTCTGATTGAACTTGCCAATTAGCCACAGAGCGCTACACTCTGCACAGTGGATAGGAAACAACCTAATCAGGGCTGCTGGAGAGATAGAGACAGGCTACCGGGAGACAAAAAAAAATGTTCAAAAGTAGCCCTTCATTGATATAACTGCACTTAATTTCAGTTATTGAGTGATGGTTGTCAGACAGTCATTCATACCGGAACTGAGCTGGGTTTGAACGAGACTAGTTTGGAATGAAGTGGACTTGAGGCGAAAAAAGAGCAATCAGGTGGAGAAATGAAAGCGAAAAAAGAGAAAGAGACCACAGGTCTCCCATACACTGACAGGAAGATGGAGAGTAGATCGATGATGAGAGGATATAGTCTGACAGCACAAATTGTTGGGAGGAAGGAAGGAAACAAGGAGGAGACACGACAGAGCAGAATGTAGAACAGAGAGAGTCGAAGCTCAGGGCCTGATGGTGTGACTGATTATTTCTGGACTGAGACCAGAAGCAGCTTATGTTGAATAATTGCATCGCAAAACTTAATTGGAATAGAACAATTTGTACTTTATTAGTTTGTAGCTGAATTCCAATGAACTTGAAACAGAATCGGACGTTATGAAACTCATTCATTAATATGCTCTAAAACTGTTTGATCCCCATTGAACATTCAACTCTCCATATATACATTCAATTGTAGAAATTCAGTTTCAGTTCCCTCACATCCGGGTCACTGAGGAAGAGCAAGTGAGAGAAGATTCAGGTGAAAGAAGACTTGCCCCTACCCTCCCTCTGATTGGCTAATCCCTTCCAGATATCTGCTAACTGCTAACATTAGCCTAGCTATGATGCTAAATATTGCTGTAAACCTAAAGGATTGGAAGGGTTGGCCGCATATGTCGTTGCTGGTAGTTGCATCTACTGGGGTTTTATCTGTCTTATGGAAGTTAATTATATTCTGTCCAAACTTTTGCCCGTTTAACAAACCTGCCTCGTGTAAAAATAAACTAAATCCTTGTGAAAGGGTTCTTTCTATCTTGCTAAATTGGACAGACTCTGTTGGTTATAAGTTCCTCTCCCCTTCCTCCAATCCCCTTTGACTGCTCTAATCCTTTACTTCTGTCACATATCTCTGTTAAATCCTGAAGGTCAGTTGACGAATGTCAGTTGACAAATTATTTCTGTAATCCAGCTAAAAACTATTAAGCATCAGTGTTCACCTCTCCAACTCTCCCATGATAGACTAATGTTATTCTTTCAAGGCTCCATAAAGAGCAATTGAAGCCTTTAACACCGAAACTATGAAGGTTCATTGCCTTTATCTGTGACCATTTGGTTTTTAACAGTGTTTTGCTTCATTTATCTTGTTTCAAGCACATCAATGCATCAGCAAGAGTTCAGGTTAATTTTCAACCAGCACGCAGGGGAAAATTAATTGTATAGGAGCCAGATAAAACCCTTTAACCCCGAAACCTGCATTCACACAGAATGCTACACAGCTGTGAGACTGAAAATGTTGTGTCTCCAGTTAGGAAGTGAATGTCTAACATGATCTGGAGTGAAGAAGAACTTGGTTTGTTCATGTCGCGTGAGATGGGTTGAGGTAAAGTGTGAAATACAAATTATATGGTAAGTGGAGAGCAGGATTAGTCAGCCTAGGGACTGAGCTAACAGTGTGGCTGTAGTCAGGCTTGGTCCAGACTGAAATACTGAATATATTGCCACATGATCTAAAATACACAGCAATGTTTCACATTCCCATATCTCTACTAGACAGAAATGAGAGTGCACAAAAACTGTGCAAACTTACCGTTTTTTACTTTCCATTACATTATTACTTTCACCTCTGTATATCCTACATCTCATGAATTTGAATTGCCAGGTTGAAGAATCCACTTTAAAATGTTCACGTTCTTAAAGTGTCTGTGAGCATTTAAATGGATCATAACATTGTGTGGTGTTTTTGCAATTTCAGCGTAGTGGATTTTGATGTTTATTGCAACTTCTTCAGCAATATCTGTTCCCTTATGGCCGGGCCACACTGGCTGCATATGCGCCCTGGAATGGCAGCGGAATGGCTTTCTTTTCATTTCCGTAGCTCTGTTAACAGATCTGAGCTGCCAACCCGGCTGCGGTTCAGCCGCTGTTCAGCTGCGGCTCTTCTAGAGATCAATGGTCTTGATGATTTTTTCCAAATACCGCACAGCGGAATAAACAGTGAAAATTATCTTTCACCACAGGTTCACAGCTTATCTATCGAATATATTCAATATACACTTTGTGTGACTCCCCATTTCGAAATAAAAGCACTCCAGCGTTTCTGTTGAATAAATCCATTAATTTGTGTTTAAATGTTTTTTATTGGGAAATGTGTGCAGGAGCTTAAGATGCACAGCTTCACATTGTATAGTACTGGTATTAGTTTAAAGTAGATGGTACCACTTTTACACAATGAACTACAGTGACCACACCAGACACCTCACAAAGGCTGAAGATATATTAAAAGTTAAAGTAAAGAACTCACACAACCGTAGCAAAAAAACAGATGTGCAGACTTTTCGGACCACTGGTCAAGGATGAAAACATGGGTGTTTTTTTTGTGCCACATTCGTGACCACGTGGTGGGACTCTCAAAATCAGATACTTTATGTTTGTACTTGTACTCAGGGCTGTTGGGGGTGTAAGTACTGTTTGTGTACCTTTTATTTTATAGATAACAGTAAATTACTTGCTCATGGCGGTCAGTCACATTTCAATGTTCATGTAGGGGCTGTGGATTTGTAGCGCTGGCGATTGTCTGACCACTGAGAATTTAGTCTTGTTAAAAAACAGTATATCAGTCAAGTAACATAGTTCAGTCAAGAATTGGTTTCCCTCAATTTAAATGTTCATGATAACATCAAAACAATGGAAATCTGTTCGTGAAGAATAACAGCAAACTGATAAATTTAGCTCCATTCATTCAACACTAAGAGCCATGAAAAGTGAAAAGAGAATGAAACAGTGAAAACAACACAGAATTAGAAATGATGAGGAAACAAAGAGGGGGGGGAAGAAGAGGAGGAGTAAAAAAGGATAAAGACCAAAGAAAAAGACACAATGAATAATTGAATGAAGTTGAAAAATCTTTGTCACAATTCTGTCTCTCTCGTATTCTGTTCTCGGATCTTGTAACAGCATCATCATGAGCTAGATCAGACACTAACCAAAGACATAGAACAAGGAGGAGAGTGACACAAAGAGAGAGAGAGAGAGGGATGAGGGAAGCTGGAGCAGAAAATAGGATTCACCAGCTGATCTGTTTCCCTCTTTCATTAAACCCTCCAGGCTCCACCCATTTCCCCCTTTCCTGTCATTGGATACTGTGTAACACACACATACACACACACACACACAATGTCATTGACGGGCACTAAGCAATGCTGTGATCTCTCAGTCAGTGATATCGATCTACACCAACTGATAGTCTCTCTCTCTCTCGCTGTGCCTGTGACACACAAACCAACACACAAGCACTGAGACACTGATGGGAAAATAGTGGTGACAATGATAGAACAGTCTCATCTCATTGTGGCTGCTGTGGAGAACAACTGGCTGGCAGATACTTTGGTGACATATGTTTGTGAGTGTCTGCATGCATGGCTTACTTGTGTGTGAGTGTATGTGCCAGGTTATTTACAGCCCGGGGGCTTGTGTGCGCAAATGCAGACGGCTTCATTGGTGATATTCAACTCCTGCACCGAGTTAATGTCCAAACACAGACGTCCTTTCATGCCTCTTTCATCTTTTCAATTTTCCTTTGCCTGTGCACGAATGTGTTACAGCAATTAAAACTGTGCCCCTTCTCCCTCGCTCTCTGTCTCTTCCTCTACATTGAACATGACTGTATAGCAGTAATTAAGAGGGTGTTGTGTTGCACACCACTGCTAATCCTGCAGAGCCAACTCAATCCACTGTGTTAGCAGGTTATTGCTCACAGCATGGGCTCTTGTTATCGTACTTATGTGCATGCACCCATGCATGCACGATACCTACACATATACACACACACACACACACACACACACACACACACACCGCTGGCTCCCAAAAATACACACACAATGAAATGTTAATGTGATGAAAGTGGGACTGCCTCTTGTATGACACCTTCAGGCATTTACTCTGCCAATTAGAGCACTACAATTAGATTACCCTGACTATGCAATTCTTGATGACAAGTATTCCTTAAATCGATCTGAACATAGTGCATCATTGTGTGTGATCTTAAATGCCTGACTGTGTATGTTCGCACACTTTTTTGTTCGTGTGCAGAGCTGTACAGGGGCTGTGATATCTTTTGCCATTATTTCCTCTTGAATGTTAAAGAATATTAAAAGTGTTCCCCCACCAAATATATCTTTAAGATTCAATTATAAGAATGGGAAATGGCTGGGGTTTCCTGAGTTCCCGTACTATATTTTATTTGTGAGTCTACACAAAAGGCAGACTGACTGTGCATTTACTCTGCCTGTTCATAGACCAATTGGCTTCTGGAATGAAACTATAAGCCTTCTACAATTTGTTTCACATGCTGGCAGTCTACACTGCATACCTGATGGTATTAGCTCAAAGCAGAGATAGAGAACATGTTTTGGGTTGTTGATAATCTTATATGACTTTGTGAGGACTTGCATTTCGCCAAGAATAGGTAATATGATTGTTTTCCATCTGCAGAAGGAACTGATGAACAGAAACAAAAAATCAGCAGAGGGAAGAGGAACGGTAGATTTGGTCAGTAACTAAAATTATTTTCTGATCTGACAAAACTATGGTTGAGGTTTGACCAGTCAGCAGCTTTTGCATGTGTTGGTAAGGAACAGTAAACAAATGGCAGTCTCCTGTGTGAGAGTTGGACATTTAGTCGAATAATCCAGCACAAACCGTTTAATTTTTCTGCTGCCAATTGACAGAATTCATGATTCCTATTGTGGTTGGATGTCGTTCTGCTGATGTGTTTCAATATTGCTACTTAGGAATTATCTTCAGGCTGAGGTTCTTAAACATATGACGTTTAGGGAAGATGGACATTGTATATTTGAGTTACAACAACTTCAATCCATCTGAGTATCCCTCCATCCATCATCTATACCTCTTTTTCTTCGAGGGAGACAGGGAGAGCCAGCGTTTCCCAGGGCCGACATACAAAGACAAACAACAATTCACAATCACATTTCACTCCAGACAATTAAGAGTCACCAATTAACCTGACCCCAGGCTGCATTGGTTTGGACCAGATTTACAACTACTTCCCATTCCAAACAAGGAACAGCAATTTGCTGCTCCGGCAAGGCAACGCTATTCAACAAAAACTCAATCTCCAAAATAGAGCCTCATCAAGGTCTTGAGGCACTTCCTTACCAAATCTTAGGTGGATCCAGTCAACCCACCAAGAGAACTTCATCAAAATATATGGATTTCCTGTTGTCTGCATTTGGTGCAATGATTATTCCTGAATGTTAGCATGTTAGATCCCAATAGATCGCCCACAATCCTCCACAGTGGACCTTTAAGTGCAGGTTTTACAGCTGAAATCTCAAAATAGTTCTCAAACCGCAAAAGTGCTCTTCTGTGGATTGCTGCTCAGGAACCCTCAGAGCACTATTCTTACATCCTGATGCTGCCTGTCTTTGTGTTTAGTGTAATACACACCTCAGCAGGAGGAGAAGATGAACCTCCTTTTCTCTTCCACTACCTTAGTCACATAATTGGGGAAACGAAACATGATTTCAAATATTTCAAAAAAGCGTTTCATCAGTGGGAACGTTTGAGTGAAAGGAAGAAAAACGTTATATTAGAGAGTCACTCTGAGGTTCAGTTCATGCTCAACTGAAATATATATCGAGAGACTTTACCTTTCCAAACTGACTCTGGCTCCAGAAATTCGCTGCAGGTTTTTTTTCCTAATATTTCCTATGTGGTTTAAAGCGTGGGTGCACATGTACCTCGGGTGTCTAGGGGACCCATAAAAGACCGGAATTCGAAGCCAACAGCCGCCTCAAGCTGTAGTAAACTTTTAGAAAAGTGAATAACCTGATCAGCTACTAGTGATATTGCCTGTCATGAAATCCCAGTATCTCCTAAATGATACCAGCCTTGTTATAGCCTCGAAATGTGGTGTCTGAGAGAGTTTCCTGACACCCTAAAGCAGGGTTGTCCAAACTACGGCCCGCGGGCCATCTGCGGCCCGCTATCCATTTCAAATTGGCCCGCACTTATTGAATGCACTTATTGGAAGTTGCTTCTGATCAAAGCGTCAGCTAAATGAAAGGTAATGTGATGGACTATGGCCCAATGCATTGCAGCTGTCCCTCAGAATGCAGCCACCCCCCCCACTGTCAACAGTCCGCTCCAGGGCAAGGGGGCGTGGTGCCGTGAGTGGCCCATACCTTCGTATTTTTTTTCCAAATTTGGCCCTCGGGATAAAAGTTTGGACACCCCCACCTAAAGCTATGGCATCGAGCTGCAAACCAGCCTACGGTGCTTCAGCCAAGGCTGTAATATAACAAACTCTCACAAAGAGGAGCTGCACACGTGAGTATCGATGTTGGAGAGCATGTCACCATGTCAACATACCGCATGCCTTGTTATGCAAACTAACATAAGAAAACTGACCTTGAATTGTGATTGGATGTAATTCAAAAACACCACACCTGTGTGCTGCCAGGCTCACTCAACAGTAAACATTGTAAACAGCAGATTGATTCTTTGAATGTTGATAACTCTTAGAAACACGTGGCAGTGTTTCTTTTAAATACTCACTGGTGCACTGCATCTGTGTATCTTTGTTCATTAAAAGGTGAAGCTTCTACACCTCGGCCAAATTTTTACAATGAAAAAAAAAAAGTTACTACTTTCAGTTTCATTGGTGCCAAAAACCTGCCTCTGACACATGTCCAAGTGTTGCCCTCAATACACTAAGACAAGAGCTGACAAGAGAAATTAAAAAAAATCTGCAAATGATGGTATAGTCTAATATTATCCCACAAAGTCTCCTTATACTCACCCTGATCTCCCTACATATTAAATTACTGTAAAAATTCCACTGTGTTTGTGTGTGTGTGTGTGTGTGTTAGATATAAATGTGAATTAAATGACTCGCATGCTCACTACAAAATAGCAATTTAAATTGTAGGGTTGGCTTAAGTCCAAGAAATACATTGTCTAGCTAAATGTTTTAATACATTACTCAGCAGTTAATAAATCCATTCAATCAAATTAGAATAAAAAAAAATGGGGCATTGGAGTGAGCATGTTCTCCCTGTGTCCGTGTGGGTGGTCTCTGGGTACTCCTGCCTCCTCCCACAGTCATGGGGTTAGATTAATTGGAGACTTTATATTACATTAAATTACATATCATTTAGCTGACAGCTTTTATCCAAAGCGTAACACACAAGTTAATTCAACCAGGAGGGTAAAAACCCAGAACAGCAAGAATCAAGCAAGTACATTTTTTTACTACAAAGTACTATATTTAAGAGCCATATTAGTGCTTCTAAAGTGCTAGATTATTTTTTTTAATTTTCTTTGCTTTTTTTATCCAAGGTAGAGTTGGAAGAGATGTGTCTTTAGTCTGGTAGAGGTACAGCAGACAGAGAGTACAGGTAGAGCAGCCAGGAGGGAGTAACCATAGTCTAGGCATGAGATAACCAGAGCCTGGACCAGAACTTGTGCCGCCTTCTTTTAGATTAGATTCAACTTTATTGTCATCGCACAGTCAAAGTACATATACAACGAAATGCAGTTTAGCAATTAACCAGAAGTGCAAAAAAAGGGAGTTAAAGTGCAGAGTATTGTGCATAGAGGAATATGAAAATAAATAGGAAGTACAGTTAGAAATGTAAGTGGAATATGAACAGTATTAAGAGGTAAGGTATGATATAAGAATGATGAATACACTATGAGCAAGATAAATATAAATATGAATACACTATAGGTGGGATACGTGGGATACTACAGTAGTCCCCTTCTGATTGAGAAGGGGACACATTCTCCTGATGTTGTGCAGTCAGTATCTACAGGAACGGGTTATTGCAGTAATGTTGGCGGTAAGGGAGAGTTGACCTACGAATGTCACAACATGGTTCCTTTATATAGACCCAAGGGGTGAATGGGAAAGTGAATGGTTGTTTGTCTCTAAGAATGATGGGTCAACCCGTCACTGGCTAAACTTAATAGATGGATAGAGTTTTAAAACCAGAATGCATCTCAAGATGTCTTCATAATAAAGTTCTACTGTAAAGTGTCCTGCAGAGACAAATTTTAAGTTTTGTTTTTCAACGAAGTTTAATCAACTTACACACTGACACCAATATGCCAATGGGTCCATGAAGTCTGATCTCCTGCCTTGGACAGAGTCCTGGTGCCACAAGACCACTTCTGTCATACCTCTTGATATAGGATAGTTGGGCCATAAGGAGATAGGGCAATATATCTTTGCAACATTTTGTAAAGACGGCCCCTACTCAGCCCCTGACTGACATTTGTTTGTCATTTGTTTTGTCATTACAGAGGTCTAAATTTGACTGTTTGGCTGCCCCACTTTAATATCTGTGCTGCATTGCTCACAGAAATTCTGAAACACAACATGGTACATGAGGTTCACTCCGCTGCAGTGTGTGTGTGTGTGCGTGTGTGTGTGTGTGTGTGTGAGAGAGGCATTATTTAATTCTCAGTCTGTCTTTAATCGGATGAACTGACTTCCTCTGCTTCAGACAGGAAATCAGTCACAGTAAAGAACACCAATCATTGACCCGTCACAGTGACCCAACACAATTTGTTGAATGTGAGTATTTGTACTTCATTTAATGACTGAATACATTAGTTAACCTGCATGTGTGACTGCTGGGATTTCTATAAAATGCGTCTTTGTGCATATGGTGTGTGGAAAGGAGCGTGTTTGGAAGACATGCTCAGACACCGTCTATTGATCTGTTTGACAGTCTCGTCATGTCTTTAACACACCACAGGATTGCACAATCACTCACATTGATAGCATGGGCCACAGAGAGAGAATAAGACTCCCTTGGGGGAAAAAAGTGACGCTGAAAGAATAAGTGAAGAAAGGGTGTATGAAGCCGGCATATATAATTGACTGTGGAAAAATGTGATGTTATGCGAGGAAGGAGAAAGATTCAAGAAGACAAAAAATGGGAATGTGATTAACAAAAACGGCTGTGTGCTCGACGAGAGAGATAGCAGTAAAAGATGGAAGAGAGTGCATAACACAACAGGGAGGGAGGAGAATAAAGGGAATATGTAAGGGGAATACGAAAAAAAGATAAGAAAGGAGGAGGATGGGGTACAGAAAACTTATCAGGCATTGTGTGCGTGAGTGTGTGTGTATGCTATTATTTGATTTTCTTGGAATACAAGAAAATGGCCATAACGCTATAGTGCACGCAAACTGTTGCAAGAAAAACACTCAAAACACATTGAGGAAAAGAAAGAGGAAAAAGCGTGGAAAGTGGAAGTGACTGTGTATGATCCAAACTAAAGAGAGAAGTAACAAGAAGGAAAAAGAGAAAAAAGGATCTCTGCTGTGTGCATACACACACTCACGTGTTTGATCCAAACATAAGGGCACTAACCCTCCTACACACAAAACACACACACACACACATACACACACACACACACGCACTTGCGATAACAAGAAGACAAGCACAGACACGCAGACATTAATTGTTCCTGTTGCAGCAAGCGCTGTCAGAAAGGCTGGACTTGAGGAAGCTGCCCTGTGGTCTCTACCCACATACAAATAAATAGGCTACTCTCGCCATATTACAGACATGCACACTTCAATTAGGCAGCAGCTCAGTGGCAACGTGAACTGAACGAGGCAGAGTTCCCTCACTGAGGAGTATGAATCAAGGAGGAAGGAGGTTAGCGAACACCCAGTATCTTCTTATGAAGAGAGTTTTATTTGCATAAATACTTCTGAGTAAGTTCTACAGGCAAATATATATAACTAAACTCATTATTATAAGGTCTTTGGTCTTTGATAAGGATTTAACTCAAGAAAAAAAAGTCCACTCAGTTAATGCAAGTTTTGTCTTCTTTCATGCCCAGAGAGATTAAAGTGCTTATTTTGAACTTTACGCCCTGTTCAGACCTGCTAGTAACCTCCATCCTGAGTTGGAGTGTGTGTGGGTGTGTGTGTGGCTGTCGGAGAGAGAGAGCAAGCAGAGCAAGAAAGGGCTAAATTAACTACTGTGCCTTTACAATGAAACAAGATTTTACCAAAAGACAAAAGGATCAACATCTGGAGGTCAGTGTTAATACTTTGGTAGTGGCCACACAAAACATGCATGTGAAAGAACTGTTACATTTAGGGATGGGCATAATTAATCGACGATCAATTAATTGATCATTAAGAATTTCCTCGATGAAATTATTTTTTCAACAAGAAATTCACTAATTACACATTTGACCACAGGGGGCAGTGTTTGAACAAAAAACGCCACAGGCCTACTCAGTTACCTGCGACTGGCTGCGAGTTACCGTGTATTTCCATTTCCAAAGTAAACATGAAGAGGTCATGGCGAAGTGTAGAGTGGGACCATTTTGAGTTAAAAAATGACTTGGTTCACTGCCAATACTGCGAAGCCATCCCCGAGACTGGGGGAGACGAGGAGCCTGCGTTGTCTGGCACGGACGAGGGGAGCGCAAAAACCGGAGCCGCGGCCAGGCTATCCAAGTTAGCACGGAGCTACCTGTGTATCACGGGGACGTCAGTCCCCTCAGAGTGTCCACCTGAACTTACAGGATTATTCAGGGCTGAATTTATTATCAGCTCTAAACTGGGGTTTAGAGACTTTTTCTCCTGACCTGTTTGGACCAATTAAATCTCTGATCCTCAGCAAAAAGGACAAACTCATGGTGTTTACAAAGCAAATTCTGAGCAATGTGTTATGATATAAAACAACCAATGACAGAAAAAAGCAAAAGTACACTAAGACTGATGGAGTTTCTTAGTAAATTCTGATTCAAAAGAAAAATTCCTGAGTGCAACGCAGACAAACATTTTGACAAAAAATGATTATTTCAACAGTTTCATGAAACACTCTTCACCATAAAGAGTAAAGATTTTGAATGTTGTTCTAACACAAATATAACGTTGGAATTTATTACAGGACATATATGATGACTGAAAGCTGTATTGTTTTTGTAACCTAGCCAAACTTGGCTCAAAAGTATGTTTTTCTGATAACTTTTCATCAATCACAAACTAATTTTGAAGAAACAACAGACGATCCAAAGTGGTAGTGAAATGGTTGAACGTTAGAGGGCAACACAAATTATTTATATTAATCTTTATATTATTATTTCTATTACTTATATAATGGCACCATTAGACTTAGTATGGATAACAGTGTTTTACCAACACATCCCACCCACCAGACACACACACACACACACACACACACATCTTGGTGGCAAATCAATGTTTCTTCTATAAAGAACATTTTCTCTAGACTTATAGATTCATAGTGCTGCCCCAAGTCTCCTCTCAATTTCATTCCCCACTATAGGTAGAAGCACTCATTATTCCAAAAACCATGACAGG
Organism: Platichthys flesus; assembly: GCF_949316205.1. Taxonomy (NCBI): domain Eukaryota; kingdom Metazoa; phylum Chordata; class Actinopteri; order Pleuronectiformes; family Pleuronectidae; genus Platichthys; species Platichthys flesus. The sequence goes on along the minus strand of NC_084945.1, from coordinate 26,538,567 downwards.
CTATGATAGATTGAAATTAATCTTCCACTTTCTTAAATCAGTTGGGTATTATATGGGCACTCAGTCTGCAAACAAAGGAGAAAAACCCTGCCCAGATTGGTTCTTACCAAAGATCCATTTTACAATTACTTCCATTAGCTATAAGCCGTGTCTGACTCCACCAACCTGCTATTTTTTTAGCTCTATGCTAAGCTGAGGAAGTAGAACATATAATGGAGTGCAAATACTGTAATCATTAAAAATGACCAGCTTCACCGACTGAGCCACTGAGCACAAAATATGTTCTTAAGTAAATACTTAGAGCTTAAAAGTGATAGGAAGACTTAATCTGTAATACAGGGAAATAATGGGACGGACACTAGCAGGAGGAAATGAAAGAGGACAAAAGAGAATGAGGAAGCTTGGGGAGCCACATGATTATGTGGATTTGGTTATTAAGAGCTGCAGGCACAAGACACTCACCATCTGACTAACTGCTTTACATTCACAATAATGACATTTAAGTAATAAGATAGAAGGTCACTGTAAATCAAACACTGGATGGGTAATAACGTTAAAATATGCTGATTATGACACGGCAACATGGGCGACGATGCTGCTGTTAAAATACATAAATGACAGACCGTAACTCCAAAGGCACGAGGCTGGCATTAAAGGGAGCAGAGGTGCAATTGTAAAACAGTCGAAATTCCATTAAAAAGGTAAGCTGCAGTGCTAAAAATCTAATTTATTTCCCAGGAATTGAAATTGATCTTGGCACAAATTGCCGCTGCCAAGCACAATGAATTATTCATGATGATATATTTTTGGAGGATGTAACAATTCAAGTGGACAGTGGACTGACACATTAACACTGGAAATCCTCACAGAAATCTCAATCCAGCTTTGCCTGCTCTTCAATGGATCTGAATCAGTAATCAAATCATTAATATGGGGGGACGAATGAATAGATTTGAGATAGATTGAGTCCGAGAGACAACAGGTTAAAATTGAAGCAATTCTCTACAGATTCTAAAAATCAAGGTCAAGAGGCAAAAAATGACTTTGTGAGGTCACAGCGACCTTGAACTTTGATTCTTGAGTACAACTGAAGGTTTATACCAAATTTGTGGGAAGTCCCTGAAGGCGTTCTTGAGATATTGCGTTCATAAGAATGGGATGGATGCATGGACGTCTGCATTATCTGTTACAATAGAGCAAGTCACAGCCTTCAGTCAAATTACTTTAGCATAAAGACTAGAGGAAGGCAGTTACCCTGTTTCTCATTTGAACATGCTGATCAGACCATTCTGTTACATTCACACAGAGCCAGGCTTTAGACTGTTACACAATTTTCAGAATATATTAAACATTTCTATTAACCAGATTCTACAATGCAATCATCTCATTGTGCCAACATGATTTTATCCTAGCAACTCAGTAGTTAGAATAAACATTGACTCCTTCCCTCAGTTCAAATCCTCTCTCAAAACCCACTTTTTCAGGATTGCATTCTCACTGTAGTTGCCATGCTGTTTTTACTTGCACTTTTAATTTTAATTGTTTTGTTATTTGTTTGCTCCTGTTTTAAATTGTAAAGCGTCCTTGAGTGACATGAAAGGCGCTGTGAAATAAAATGTATTATTATTATTATTATTATTAATAAAATGTACTTATTTTTAAATGATGGGGTATCTAACATTTACTGTTGTTGTACACCCTGATCAACCTTGTGTCATGATTTTTCTAAAGGTGCTCCGATTGTTCGGCTACCGATCACTCCCTCTGATTAGTATGATCAGCAATCTCTGTGAAGGCCGATCAGAGGAGCCAATCAGATGAGGCAAAACAAACAGCTCAACAGAGATCGAAAGGAACTGAGATGGCTCACTCGTTATTTTTCAGTAAATACTTTTGTATTTTAAGTTATGTAGTTAATTGATGAAAACGTATAATTTTTTTCCCAGAGCTGAGTGGAAACAGCTAACGAGCGAGGCATCCTGCTTCTCTTCTCATTGATTGCACTTGAGAGATGAGCAAGGCAGCTGTTGCCTTGCCAATTCTGAATAGTTGTCAAGTGAATTCATGATACTTTCTGACTCCTGATTTTATACGATGTAAATATAGTTAAATAATTAATGCTACATGAAACATATAAGGCTTTAAAATTGAGATCCGAACGCTCAGGTCAAATTCAGCAATGCGTCCTTGGCCACATTGAAGGATCTTCTCTTCTCTGTGATGCAAATGACTTGTTGGTGCTCGCGTTTAAGCAGCAGATGTTTGTGTTCCGCAATATCACCAGGCTCCCTTTAATATCGTGCACTTTTGAGAGTTGTTGAGAGAAGAGAGAGCCTGTCACGGCCCAGTAGGACAGACTCTGCGAACAGGACCCACATTTCTCCTTTCTCCGGTATTAATGCTTTCTTCATCATCTACCTGTGAGGTGAAAACCTCAGGAAGTGTGTGTCCTGCTCATAGAGTTCAGTTATGAGATCCTGCACAGCGTCACCGCTGCCGCTGCTGATAGCGCACTCCTTCGGCCTCTGGCCCTCTGGTACATCTCTGCAGTCTGTAAGCCTGTATACAGCACCCCCCAGGGCCTTTACCTTCACTAGCATGCTTCTATCATTGATCCTTCCTACACCAGTCTGTAGGTGAACCAGCTGTCTCACTTGTCCACCTGTTGTCTTCTTTCACTGTATATTTATTGACTGGTTCCTTATACCGCTCTGCAAAACGAGCATGTTTTAAAATGGAAATGTGAGTTCTGTGCATAAAATGTGAGAGGAATCCATCCCCCCGCCATGAATGGAATACATAAATAGATGTAGCACTGTGACACTAATGTTGAGCATATGAGGGTAAAATTGTCAGCTGTCCGCAGGTAAGAATATGTGCTGCACTTCTCCTTCACCTCTAGTGACATGGGACCACTTCCAGATTCATGATTAGATGTGTTCACCTGCTCCTGGGAAGGCAAGGTGACTGACAGACTGAAATACCTGAACAACTACTGGATTATTTGCCATGAAATTTGTATAAACATTGCTGGACATTGAGCCTCTCGGGGCAACGGCCAATATTAGGGGTCTTCCAGTGTAGACAGTGGATATTCGGGGCCAAGACTCTCTCTTACATTTACTATAAAGTGTTCACAGTCCAACACGCTTCACTCGAGTGGAACGTTTCTCACAAACAGACATATGTTGGTGTTTTAGTTCCAGGCTGCATGTCTAATCTAATGTCTATTAACAACTATCTATAAACAATTATCTGATTATATATATACAACGGATAAATTAAATATTTGCTAGCTCGATGCATCTCAGTCCATTTGCTATGCCTATTTTCTCTCCACTCTTTACCTGTGAGCAAACAAAGGTTGCTCAAACGTGATGGGTCAAACGACAAAGAAACCAAAAGGCTTCACTTGTCCACTAATGGCATTTGTTCTTTTTGCCATTACATTCTGCATATTCACATGAAAAATCTGTTTGTAGAAATAACCAACATGTCCCCACACTTTTGCTCATAACCAAATAACAAACTTTTTGATATTTTCCCCACCTTTAGCTCTGCTTTAAGTTTAGACATAGTTAGCAAATATCATATCTACATTGACATACCAACAGAAAACATATAAGTACAGCCAAAACTATTGACTGATCTTGAATTTATGAACCATGCAAAGATGTCAAAACATTTTACTGTTCCAGTTTCTCAAACGTAAAGATTTGCCAATATTCTACATAAGTATTTTCATAATTCTAAATGGCTCAGTGAGTTTGACATTAGGACTGATCTTTAGACAAAAGCAAATACAAAGGTTTCACTTTGGCCTCCAGACAGTGACCTGAATATTCATAAACCAAACAAATATTTATATATCTAAGAAATAATCAGAAGCTTAATCCATAGTGAAATAATCATTGTTTACAATGAGTTTTTCAAGATAAAATGCCTGAGGCATTGTGACATCCCCACCAGAGCATCTTTACTTTTGGTACAAGCCACTGCTGAGATATTTTTTTTTGTTTCTCATTACTGTGAATATTACTGAACCTCACAGATTACCATCAGCACATGGAGGGCCTATCCCGGTCTCCACGGTGCATTTGGATTTAGACACAAATCTGCTGAACCGCTCTGTGTCACACACACACTAAAAAGGCTGGACGACAACACTGTTATTCAGGAATAAATGATGGTGAGGCTTTCAGAGTCTCTGGCAATGACAGATGGTGGAAAGAGGGAAAAGTCTATTAAAAAAATCACTTTCATCATCTTTATCTCCTGTGAAGCACGACAGAAGGAGAGAGAGGACAGTTAATGACTAATAATATAACAAACAATGTCAGGGGGTGGAATGGTGCCGCCAGTTACTGTAGTGTGACTGTCAAATAGGACTAAAACATTGTATTACACCTGAATGGCAGTTACCTGATTGTTAACCTAATTGTGTGGGCATTTTCTGGGGTGTTGAAACAGCTTTAGAATAATTCTGTTTAAACTGCCTAATCGCCTCAATCTCATTTAACTTTATCATCTGGAACCTCAGCTTCCATTCTCAAACAACAACTGATCGTGTCTGAGACATTGAGCCTGATTCCTACTGCTCATTTCAGCTGCAACATCTACATATGTCACTTATTCTTCAGACACACTTGCTTTCGCTGGCTCACACATGCAGACATGGTGTATTTTATTTTTGAACACACTTAACTGAAACTGCTCGACAACCCACCACTTGAGCTGCTGGTGAACCCCTGGTTGAATCCCCCTCCCCCCCCTCCACACCATTTTCATGATGAAACAGTGGGAAATTATATCAAGTGTTTTGTAAGGGAGAAGAAAAATGTATATTGTCATCGAATAGCAAAGGAAGCATTACAGCAACATAGGCTAATAAGTGCTGAAGTAGTCAACTGAGTACAAGACATAAATTACTGTAAATAAGAGTACAGCCAAAATAATTGGCCAATTAATCAATAAATTGCCTTTTCTCAAGGAAGGAAGTCAAAATATTTCATTATTCCCCTTTCCCTGATTGTTGAAATTTGCTGCTTTTTGATAAAAGAATTTAACAAATTTAGATGTTTTTGTACAAAAACAGATTTCAATTAGGGCTCTGAATGAATGTGACAACATGCCTCACTGTTTACTAAATATTTATCAAACGGAAAATGTTTCATTCAATGGGGAAAATATCAGAACATGTATCCATGGTGTTTTCAGTCTCAAACAGAAGAGAGATGAAGAAAAATAAACTACAGTCAGGGTGGACAAAGCCCACATATAGTTATGCTACTTGCAAATGAGCAGAAACCAGTAGTGCTATTGTCACCATTACTGTGGCGATGTGGGCCCTGGCAAGTTGGCACCCATCTGACGGTATCTCAAGCTGAGAACTAGGATTTCTACAAACTCTAGTTGGCAAAAAAAACTGGTGAAAGTCCCATTAACTCATCTGAGTGTGACTCAAATGTTCTCTATGCTTCTCCACAGCAAATGAAAGCAAATGAAAAGAGTAATCAGAAATGCCTTTGGTAGCTAAATTATTTTTGCTGCGGCGGTGCACAGAGTTTTCAATTTCCATGTTTTTTAATGAGCCATCTACACAAAAGACAGAAACAATAAAAACAAGAATTACTGGGCAATGAAGAGACAAGAAGGGAGGAGAGGGTGAGCTTTCGGGGAGGCACTGGAAAGTCTGCTGTGTGTTGCAGATTAGCCAACAGGTCCCCCAACCTGAGGGACCACATAGACTATTTGTCTTCGCCATTGGATACAACCCATAGAAGCATCTTCTGATACAGTGATCTATGGTGGCAAGCCAATCAGATGTTTGTTGTCATAGTTACCATCTGGGTCAACTCATGGAATGGTCATGCATGAATATAACAACAATGACCATCGGTTTTAAACTGTCTTCTAACTCCCGCCCTTGTTCTGTTATACAAAAAGTGAAGGCTGTACGCACCAACTACCAATGTACTCTAAGCTGGAGAGAAATTTACAGTCTCTTTGAATGACGAGCCGAGCCGAGTGTGTGCGTCAGAGTCTGTATGAATTATTTACAGAAAAGGAAATACAGTTAAACGAGACAAGAAAGACGTTCAAGTGTCTTTGCATTGGATAAGTGTGGGTTAATGTGGCTAACCTGTGTGCGTGTGCATAGGAAAAAAAAATATGCCCTTTGAAATAACTAAAGAGATACAGACCGTGTTTCATCTCAGTAAACAAAAAATGAGCAACATATGCAGCTCACAGGCATCCCTCACTTCCATCTGTCTGGATACGTTCATTTGGCAAATCGGAACTCACAATAAGCAGATTGTTGTATTTTGTGGCTGAATGTATTGTGTGTGAATGTTGTGTGAATGTTGTGTATGTGTGTGTCTGTGTGTGTGTGTGTGTGTGAAGCCTAAAAACACATTTTAATATAGTAACTGTTTACAGGTCTTTGCTCATATGTGTCTGCACATCTACTCCTTTTTGTTAAAACCTTTTCCATCGTAAACACTGACCATGTCCGAACCAGCGGTCCTCATGGGGACCAAATCTGGTCCTAACGAGGAGATGTGAATTGTGATTAGGTTATGGTTTGGGGGTATGCATGAGGTCATGGTTAGGGTTTTTGTTGGCCACAATAAATGGAAGTCAATGAAGAGTCCTAATAAGGTAGCGTTAAAGACTTGGTCTTCATCGTCTGCACACGTAAATATGCAGAGATGTATGAGCAAGATATGAGCTTCCCATTTACTAAAATAGACATGGTCAAAGGGCTGTGTATACATCTGGAGGTGGAGATGGAAATCCCCGCCAAGTAGCAGATATTTAATTGAAATCTCTCACTTACAACAGTTTTACATGTTCACTGAAACAAATGTCGCCCTGTATTGTGGAAGATTTTTTCTCACTGAGAATTGACACCCTAGATTTCCTGGTTTAGTTCAGTTCACATCTCTGTATTATTTTTATCATGAAAATCACACATGTAAATTGCAGAAAACTGTTATGTATTTACTCAAACAGGTAAAATCTTGTGATTACGTTGTAATAATAGATAGACCATCCATAGACTAACACTACAGTCAATCTGATGTGGAGCTAAATGTCAAAGGGCTGTGTATACATCTGGAGTTGGAGATGGAAATCCCCGCCAAGTAGCAGATATTTAATTGAAATCTCTCACTTACAACAGTTTTACATGTTCACTGAAACAAATGTCGCCCTGTATTGTGGAAGATTTTTTCTCACTGAGAATTGACACCCTAACAGCTCTATGAATCTTTTTTGTCCATGCATGCGATTGGCTCTCAATGGCTGCCCTGCTACACAGCTGTAACTGAGCAGCAAAGAAAGTCAAACATCTGGATAATGTTTGGAATTCTTCAATACAACTCCCAATACTGGTTACTGATGCAAAAAAAAGGGTTAGGGTTATAAAAGTGTGGCTAGCAAAGTGTATTCTCCACAGGTGCGTAAGTGGGAGGAAAGCAAAGACATGTACATTTAAAAAGTAGAAAACATATTGTGGCTTTTTTATGAGGATAAAACTCTGGAGATGGACAAAGGACTTGATTGTGACTAATCAAATTAATAATTTAACTACTAATCCCAACAATCACCTCATTAATCATTGGCCAACAGGAATCAAAGAAATTAGTCACATTGGCTGTTTCAAAAGGGGAGGAAGAACCTTTGGGGGAAATAAACTACACGCTTAATTGGTGTTCTTTTAGATTTTGGCATATGTTTTTATGAGGAGAATAAAAAAGAAGGAAGCAAGCTATCTTTACTCTCACATTTAATTTCAATTATAATGTGGATGGTGATTTTCTTGCTCCCTTGATGTGGCTGTGACCTGGTGTATTTCTCTTTTGGTGTGTCAATGTGACAAGGATCAGTCCCTGATATTCCTGGAGCTCGGCAGCACTTGTGGAATGAACCACGAACCCAGACAAGATGAAGAAGTGATTGCAGATCCTGATACTTGACGCTTCAAGCCTCACGCGCACACACACACACAAGACCGTCCTTCCAAGAATCATGTCAGAAGCTCCCTCCCTCCACCCTGTGTTAAAGTGGGCCGCCGCTCAAATTAAATCCCTCGAGTGAGAGTGGAAGTAAGAGTGAGAAAGTAAGAGAGAGAGAGAGAGAGAGAGAGAGAGAGAGAGAGAGAGAGAGAGAGAGAGAGAGAGAGAGAGAGAGAGAGAGAGAGAGAGAGAGAGAATAAGTGAGACAGGGGGACAGACAGAGTGAATGAGATGGTATTACAGGGATAATGCGAGCAGATGGAGGGAGGTCGAGGCTCGAGCAGGACTCTCCACTCCAAATGGATTAAAGGACTTCAGCTGAGCCACCGACAACCCAGCGGATGCAGCGTCCATCCCGCAGGAGACAACGAGCCGATTCCCCCCCCCCCCCCCCCCCCCCCCTCCACACACACACACACTCACACACACACACACACACACATGCACCTGCTGCTGAGCCCGGAAATGAAAACTTGCTGTCTTTTGGCATGACACAGTAAACAGTCAGGTCATGGAAATGTATTTCCCACTGCCCCACACTCTCCAGAAAAAAACTGATAAAAGATTAGGCTTTTAGGCTTTGAATAAAAAACATCAATTTATGCTGCTCTTTAAACTTTAGGTCAACTTGCAGCCTGTTGGAGTGGAAGCACATCCACATTCAGAGAAAGGTGCAATGTGAAGATCCAATCAACCAAAACAGAAATGGATTTGGCCAAATAATCCAAAAATAAACATTATTGTTTCATAAAATGGCAGAAGATACTCCATGTAGCTGCCGCTCTTTTTAAAATGAGATTTGTTTTGTTCCTCCAGCATCAACATTTTTACAATATAGTCTTCACAAGAATGTCAAAATAAACCGTTACCATTGACAGTGATAGAAAAACATCATCTATAAACACATTTATCAGCATTGTTCTCTCCATCCATATCCAAACCACTCCTCCTTCCAGGTGGCAGGGGGGCTTAGGCCAATGCCAGCCAACACTGAGCTAGAGGAACGGTACACAGGTCAGGTAAACACTCCATCACAGTGCTGATACACAATGACAAACAGCCGTCCACTCATATTTGTATCTATAAAGTCAATTTAGAATTATTTTTGTCCTTAGCTGCATTTCTTTGGACTGTGGGAGGAAGCCTGAGCACCTTGAGAAGGTCCCTGGGAGAACATGCAAACTGCAGGAGAGAGTGTCGGCCAGCAGATTCAAAACCCAGAACCTTCCTGTGACAATGCAAACATCTACTACACAATTTATCTTCTTGTGTAAATGTGGATGCAAAAAGTCTGAGTGCCTCCCCAGAATCAAACACCAGCTTAGCAGCTCCATTCTCTATGATGGAACTCTTCGAAGGATGACGCTGCAATCCTGCAACGGTAAGATGAAGTGTCACAGTGAGCAGTGTAATGTATCGCTTTTTCCCCCATCAATACCAAAGTGTTTAAGATGGAAATTAATGTGACAAAAAGCCAACTCTGCATGCAGTTACTGGGAGTGTAAATTCGCATTGTGTGCCAACAGCATGCTCAGCTTCTTTTCTGCATCAGGAAAGTTCACATTACTGCAACCAATAGGTTGCATTGATCGGGTCACTCCCCCAGTCAAGTGCCGTTAACTAGTTCGGATGGAACAAGCTGTGGAACTGCTTCCGTCTGGCAAACTTACACAGACACAGACAGATTTATGTTTAGATATAGAACCAACTGTCAACTTCACTGTAGATTCTTTCCAGGAGGATATTTGTTTTTGCAGCCTGCTCTATAGTCACCAGTACGCAGTGACACCTTTAATTAGCCCAGTGGTTCATTCCTTCACATATGTTTTTTTGGATGTGGACGTAGCTGTATGTTAACCCCCCCTCTGTGTTTCCGCTCTCAATGTGCTCTATCCGCTGGTGATAATTAACCTGTCGGTAAAGTGGCCATCATGCACCGCTCTTCTCTCATTGACATCCCAGCATCTGTCGCTGTAGGCAGCAGCCGCAGCAGAGGATATCTTCATGTTGCCTTAATTCATCCAAACACATGAATCATCATCAGCACTGAGACATGTTACTCAGATTAACGTCTACTGTAATCACTGGACGCTTTGACACCACTCACAGCCAGACTCCCCCCTGGGCAAGCCTGGTCTCCTCTCATCTCAGAGTCTGAGCAGGGCTGCACCTGGGTAGTGAATGGAAATGAGGCAGCCCAGGAATAGTGATGTTGTGAAGAGAGGGAGCAAGGTACCCGCTGCACATCACCTGTTGTTACTGCTACTCCTTTGAAGGGTTTCCTCCCTCCTCAAACACACATAACTCTCAAGTGCAATGTTCTGGACCCATGGCTCAGGATCCCCCACCGGAGAAAAGTTCAAGAAGCAACATTAAACCATACGATTTATCAAGTTATCTGTAGAATAAAGAATTATTATGTCCATCTCCACTGTCTCTCTATTAAGATACATTCAGCTACAAAGTAGAATGCTTGTGAGACTGGTGGAAAGAGAGGATCATTTGGACCGTGCGTATTTACGCACCACATTCATTCAGAAATGTAAAGAAAATGCCACAAAAAAAAAGTCTGATATTGGTGTGACAAGTGTTTGGAAATGTATGCTTATATTTTGCACAACCAGTCTGCCAAAGGAGGCACAGGATAACAGAAATGCGCGCGTAAATGATCATGTTCAATTCTGTGTCTCACTTGTCTCTCTCCTTATCTTCCCCATGCTCATTCACACACAAACTACCCGTCGCTAACTCACACTTAGACACCTTCACACACGCGCGCGCTCGGTATCTGGCTCACCTCTTTTATCCTGAACTTTGACGCTGATCTCCACCAGAGGCTCCGTCTCTCGGTCCAGTCTCCGTGATATCACTATATCCCCGCTGTCCCGGCTCACGCTCACCGGTGAGCTCTCCGCGTCGGGCTCCACCAGTTCGAACGTGGCTGACTGAAACCTCACAGGGTTCAGGTTCATCACCACTGAACCGATCCCTGCATCCTCGGACACGTTGATGAAAACGGGGCTGTCTGACTCCAGCACCGACCTAGTCCTTCGCGCTGGAACTTTAACTTGTGATGTTGGTTTACGTTTGCCCGGTTGGGGGTTCACCGAGGGCACCATGGGCCACTGTCTGGGACTGATCTCCACCGAAACGCACTCACTCGTGCGCGGTGGCCACCCGCGGTCCCGGGCAAACACCTTAAACCGAATCGGTTCATCCAGACCGAGGATGGAGTCCACCAGGAGGATGTCGCCGGTTTTCGGCACCGCATAGAAACTCCCGTTCTTAGGCAGGGCGAAGTAGATGAGCTCCGCGTTCTTGCCGCTGTCCTCGTCGCGCGCAGTGACCCCGTAGATGGCCGTGCGGAGCGCAGTGGCATCATCCAGGCTCAGTTTCACATCGGCACCGGCGAAGGTGGGCTGGTGGTCATTCGTGTCCAGGACGTCCACCTTGATGGACGCCACTTCAGCCACCACCGGGGAGTCCCCGTCATCCTCCAGGGTCAGTGCCGCGCATTGCCCGCAGCACAAACCCAGACCCAGTGCGTATTCAGACCGCTCCTCTCGGTCCAAGACGCCAGAAGTCTTGAGTAAAATATTTCCCCGTTTGTGGTGCGCAAACACACGGAAATTGTCGCTCCCGTCCCCCAGGAGTTTAAAGTGCGCCGCAGCTGATCCGGATCCCTCGGTAGCGCACAGTCTCTGCGAGTTGAGCCGTTTCAACGGGACGCTCAGTCCGTTGACACGGGAGCCCGGAGACGAGTTCTCAAACACATGCCCGTGAAAGAACGGCACCTGCTCCACGGTCGTATTCCCAAGTGCGCACGAAACCAAAAAGGGTAAAAACGCGACCCACATCATGACTGGATGTCTCACAGGCTCCGCTGCTCTAAAGCGCTCGCGCTGCGCAGAGGTACATGGGGGATGTTTCTCCTCTTTTCGCTCTATCGTGCAAAACTTCCATCAGATCGGAGCGCACACATCTGTCGGCACCATGCTCCAACTCGACACAGGAGAACTTTTGTGTGCGTGTTTGTGGTGTGTGTCCTCCTCCTCCTCCTCCTCTGGCTGCTGTCTCACCAGCAGCGCTGTCTGTCTGTGCGCGGCCCAGGAAATAAATGCCTCTTACCGCTCGAGCGCGCGCTTACCTCCGCTCCCTCCTCGCTCTCTTTTGCGTGCGTTGTTTTCCGATCTCACGCGCGGGAAACACAGTTAATCTTGCTGAAAACTGTGCGCAGCCGCGTCGGCTTCCCTCTCATGTGGCTCGCCTCTTATTAAAATTAAGTCGATTCTCTTTCGACCTCGCATGCACTGAGGAGCCTCGGGTCAGCGGGATGATATTGCACCCAACCGGCATGCTTTACGCACGCTTTGCCAACAGCCCGGCGCAACGGGAATGAACTTCTCAGCAAAGCAAGCAGCACAGACTCGAATCAACTCGCGTGCTCGGGGCGCGCCCACCTAAACACCCACACGGCCACAGCCAACAGCGCGCAGTCGTGTGCGTGCTTGACTGTGCGTGTCTGCTTGTTTGAGCCGGGGGGAAGTATTCCTCAGGGAAACAACCCGACCTGCCTTCTCCCAGTGATCAATGTCCATTCTTGCACGTCCAGATCCATCACTCCTTTTTCCAATAACACGCCAGTGCATTGGATTAAAATAATGTAAAAATCGATCATTTTAAAACGCCTCCAGGGTGGTGTTGGGGTAGGGGGGTGCAGGGTGAAAATAAAGGTTTACAGCGTCAGGCAAAGAATCATGAGCTGTCTGTATGTCACAGTCAAGTGCCCTGTGTTTTGTTTTGGAGCCGGTCGTCTCCGGGGGCGTGTGAATGTCGCTGGCAAGTCCCCAGCAAAATGAACAGTCTCGAATTTAATATGAGATATTTGCTTTCATATATCAGCTTTCACTTCCATATCTCCTCTCCACATGCAGATGGGACTGAATACCAAATCAACAAGATTCATGCAACATCTCTCCACGTGGATCCGTGTTAATAAATCTGAGGCGGTAGATCTGGGGCAGTGCTGCAGGGTCATTAGCTCGTCCGAAGAAAGCAGCCTCATGTTCGGCCCTTTGTTTCGACTCCCACCCACTGAACACAATGCAACCGATGCAGTTTGAAAAGTTTCAAATGAGCTCTCCTTTGATCACACTCACTCACACACGTTTCAGGCTGAACAGCGGAGCCGTGTTCATGTGTTGAGTCAAAGTTGGGCTCGTGTGGGAGTGAATTTCCATCAGTGTTTAGCATAACTTTTAAACTCAGGATGTGAAGGTGAGTTTCCCCCCGCAGCGTTTCACGAATGAATAAAAAAACGCATTTGATTCCAAAGGGCCACATCCAACCAGGACGTACATCTGAAACAGGGCGCACAATGTACCACATGGTGCAGCTGAAGAGGCACTGAGTGTTAAAAGTTGTATCTGAAGCTGCCTGTGGCCTTGGCTAAAATAATAGTTCAACTTGTTTATGGCAGACTAAATTATCAAGCCTTCACCGAAGAAATGATCTAAGTACTCTATATGCTGCTTTACTGTTGATAACTAAACAGCTAAATTAGCTCACCCTCGACTGATTACGTTATAATACTTTTAATTAAATAAATGATGAATACTTTCTCCACCACTGGAACTATAATAAGAATTCCTCCTCAACTAAAACATAGAATTATATGAAATAGAAAATAAGATAATCAGGTTGTTGGATTTGGGAGTCCAATACGCTCCTCAACCTACCATAAAGCTAATCATTAAAGTGATTTCACCACTTGATTATAATTAGGGTAAAAACGAAACTGACTGAATATTATTTTGGACCAGTACAGTTTAAAATCTTTATTAGATCACATCAGCATAAAATATTAAATACAAATTTCCTCTGTACATGTGTCCCTCATTTTATATTTCATTTCATTGTGCAGTATTTACCAAATGATATAAAATGTATTAATAGATAAAATAATGTATTTTTTAATTACATTGCCATGGACGCGCATCGTCATGGACAAATTTTCAAAGCAACAACAAGCAGAGGGAGAGAGGTGGGGCGACAGACAGAGATAGATTTGGTCAGCCGTTAAGCTTCGCTGTGGAGTAATATTCCCCACTGTGGCAGTGACAATGGCCCAGTGAGCACCAGACTGAATCATCTCCTTCTCTCATCTCTTTGTGTGTATGTTTGCAGCTTTGTTGGATTTGAAATAAAACCCATTATGCATTATGCACTTCCCATAACTGTTTGCTTATTCATATTGCAGCCCGTCAGTATTACAGACAGCTTTTCATATGACCGGCCTCAGGAAAAGTCACATACTCCAGTTGGAATACCAATAGCCTTTGAAGATGACAAACAGCACTTTTACGCATTTGCTATCAAACAGGACGTCTCCAGTGTATGATCTGTGCTGAAAAGCCACGAAGCAACATACAATCACAACTTCACTTAAGTAAAGTCCAGGAGGGGGGGCAGGGAGAGCAATACACAGAGGTCGAAAGTCTTGCCAGTTTAAATTAATGTAACTGATAGCTGCATTATAATGTGCCCTTAAAAAGACTATAACAGATACAACTTTTTGATTGTAACAGCATGTAAGGTCCTGTTATCATAAATGTTCATTTGACCTGTCTGAAATGTTAAAGTTACCATGTTTTCTGTTTTTCCTCTCCTTCAGCTTGTTTGGAAATGGACACATCCTGAGATCGCATAGTTAAGAGTTATCGATCATAAGAACATTGTTACAGTAGCAACAGCTCCACTAATTTCCCCTACTAAGGACCAGGCGGGTCTTTATCAATATTTTTCTCATTGCCAACAGAACTCAGTGGAAAGATAACAGTGTCAGTCTCTCATTACTTTCTGACTTTCCTCTTCTGTGAACACAAGCCCTCTCCTACTGAACCCATACCATTTTAAAAATGAGCCACAACTGTTTATTTTATTCATTTTTTCTTTTGAAAAGGTTAAGTCACACCCTGAAACAGTTGGTCCCCACAATGAAGTTTATAGCAAACATTGTTCAATTTTGTAATTATTTTTGTAATTACTTTTAGAGGCGGATTAATTCACACGTAATTCACACAGCTGGGTTCATGGTGACGACGGAACATATCTCCCAATGCAACAGGAAGACCCCAGCTGTCCTAATTTAAAGAAACGGTCCAATTAAAATGTACTATATATAATCATTATATATATATATATCAGACTGTTGGATACAAAGAGCAAATCCGATTTCCTTTTTAATTCTTAAGTTACAAATCAGTGTAACTCTCTGAGTAAAGTAAGAGAAGAGTCTGCATTTCTATTTAGTCTTTTTGATTGACGTATATTCAATCAATCAATCAAATTTATTTGTATAACCCATATTCACAAATCACAATTTCTCTCATAGGGCTTTAACATGGTGTGACATCCTCTGCCCTTAACCCTCAACAGGAGTAAGGAGAAACTACTAGAAAATTATTTTAACAAGGTAAAAAGAAGGTAAAAACCTCAGCGAGAGCCACATGTGAGGGATCCCTCTCACAGGACTGACAGAAGTGCAATAGATGTCAAGTGTCAACAAGAACATCATCAAGATAAAAGAACATCATCAAGATATTGTAATACTCAGTCTGGGTTAGGGTTGTGTCCTCTGTCCTAACCGGAGTTACACAGCACTCACTGCTTCACTCAACATTGGGCCGTAGACGTGTCAGCTCGGTGTAAGGCCTGTAGGTGGGGTGAGGCAGCTACCTTCTGCAAGACAATGGACTATTCCCTTTCTACCGACTCCAAGAATCCATTCATTATTTACCTGCTCTTAATGTTCTTCACTGGCCTTCTAACATCAGCCTCTACAACGGGACAGACAACAATCACCTGGCTCAGTGAATACCTGCTGCTTGTGAGGGCCACATTTTAATTATGCTTCATTAAATGAAGAATCTGTAATGCCAGGTAATAGAAAGAAATGTAACTAATTAATTTTGTTAATGAGTAATATGTGAAGTAAAGTAATTAATTCTTCTGAGAGTAGTAAGTAATTATTAATTTATCACATATTTCCCCCCCAGCTAACCCTGGTTGAATTAAGTTTCTTTTAATCTCAGCAACAACTCAGGAATACAACATTTAGTTATTCAACTGTTCATCCACATGCACTGTAACATCCAATAAGAAGCCATCATTCTCTTCTGCCCATCTAATCTTGATTCTGGCTCACCAATATTGTCATATTTAGATCCCTTGGCTGCCCTTGTCATAAAGTTTGGCCGCCTCTGACAGTGAGCGGCAAACTGAGAATGGTTGGTACTGAGTCTGTCATCTTGCATTCATTATCATGACAACTGACAGACTGCACCGAGGATCATTCAAATCCATGCAGACCCACTAAATCTCAATAAAGTGGAACGTCAATCTGGCTCTGGCTCTACCAAACAGTTTCCACGTCTGGGGTTTGTCCCCCAAGAACAAGAACAAGCTGTTGCTGATTGACACAACACACACTCCCCTCGCTGCTATTTATTATTCTGCCCGCCCGTTTTAACTACATACCCCTTCTGGATGCTCTTTCTATCCGTCTTTTTCCTCCTCTCACACAGTTTTTTCTTGTTGTACAACCAAATTTCAATTAGTGAATTATCAGCTGTGGACCACTGCTGACCTTCCCCCACAAATTAAGCTTTGGCTTCAAGCCCGTTGATGATGCACTCGTGAATACAGTTAGGGGAACAGATATGGCTTAGCTGGGGTTTACAGGGAGCCTGGCAGAGAAAAGGGAGGAAGGTGTGAGATCATTATCCGGACATATAATTTCTCTCTCCCTCCCACCCGCAACCGGCGAGTAGTCATCGAGGGAAATATCTAGATAGGTCAAAAAAAAAAAAAAAACTGTGACTGGAAATATGTTCAACAGTGCTTTGGAAAGGCGCCAATTGGACTTCGCTGCAAACACAATCTGGAGATCCACTGGGCTGTAAATTGGCCGGGTATAGTTTGTGTGTGTGCTTGTGTGTGTCAGCGAGTGGATGTGTCAGAGAGTGGATAGAGACACTTGGGAATGCCAGCCTGTAGCTATACGTCTCCTAAACAAACACACACAGCTTTTCAATCCTCCTCATTTGTGCACATGACGCTTGAGGTACACATGTTTTTTTAGACGGGTTGGGTCTTTATGAAGAGGTTCTTTTCTTCATGCAGGAAGCTTAAATTAAAAAACATCAATCATCCTCAGAATAAGGTTTCCACATGATATACAGCCCCAACTAAAATAGACTTACACACTTCATATGCTCATCCGATTCATATTTTTATAATTTTCTTTGTTTGAGGATGACTATTGATATTTATATAGGAGAGCATTTTTGGATTCCAACATCTCCTGCACAATGTTCCTATTTTTATTCTACTACTAACATTTATTTCTCATCTCAGCATCTCCTGCAATCTCAATGCTGCAAACCTGTATCGGCTCCAGACCTTTTCTTGCTGCCACGCAGTGATATGGAAACAAAAATTCAGTCACCTGGGCAGCAATAGTAGCTCTGCCTCAACCTTTACAAGTCCACACACTGGACAAGACCATCCAGCTTCACACAGGAGACAGGAAGCAGCAGCGTAGCTCCAGCTGTGAAGACACAGGGGTCACATCCCTCTGTCTCACGCCAACTAAACCTGTTCAGTCCCAAGGGGCTGACTCACCATCTCCAGCTTGTCTCAAAGGATGCATGGGGTGTCAGAACCAATTTACTGCAATGCCTCACACCAACCTTCATTTTTATAGGGTTTTTATTTTTACTTAAATATTTTTATTGGACAGCACCATAGAGCATAGTGGTTGGAAAAAAAGGCAGTGGTAGGGAGCTGGCATGCAGCAACAAGGGATGAAGCAGTGATGTGGTATCTTAAGCCAGCGGGCAGCCCATAGCTGTATTTAATGTATAGACCATTTCATGTCTGACCTCATCAAAGTCAGTGGCATTTCTAAAATGGCAACTATAAATATAAAATTGCTCAACTCTGGGGGAGAGCGTTCAAGGGGATGTAGAACAACATGATTTTAGCATTTCACTCAAACACCTTGAGGAGGTGTGAACAGTGAAACCTGGCATCTTTTGAACAATGTCACTGTTGATGCAAATTTCTCGTCTTCACATCATTCACGCCACCTGGCATGTTTGACTAGAATGGGGCGGTGAGAAATTTTGATCACTTGTTTGAGTTGAAATATTTGTATTTGAGTGGAAAGTAAGGAAAACCAATCAGCATTGAGCAAGCAGGTCATCAAACCAGCCACTGGTCCACCTCAGGTAGTTCTGAAAATGGCAGTCGTGGCTTTTGGAGGAGTCTGTTAAATTCCTGAGCTGTGTTCACCTCTGGATGTTCTTGTGGACACATCCACGACAGCATTGGATTCTCTGGCATTTCCACAACAGGTGCAACGCAGTAATTGTCGTCATTTCATTTCATCCTCTCCTCTTTTCTGGAAAAGATCTGGCAATAATCACAGGTTGTGTTTAGTCCTGTTACTAATTCGCTTTGTGAACTCATCACAGCAAGCACAGAGCATCTTCTGACGCTCAGGTCACAGTCAGGGTAAACAAAATACAAGCTTGTCCTGTATGATAGAGACTGTCAAGTGAGCTAATAACTATTGGGCTTAAACATACTAAAAATAGTAGAACAGAGGAGCTATCACAGAGAAGATTAATCTATATGGCAAAACATAATTAAAAACACTGAAATTCCGCGCAAGACTTTTCCTCACTGGCCTAAAGCTGCGGACATGACAAATGCTGACCATTTTTGTATGGGGGGGGGGGGGGGGGGGGGGGTCACTACAAAGTTTGTTACGACGGGGGTTAATTGTCTTTGCAAGCTGTGTATGATACTATCAAAGGTGAGGATTGGTTTGGGCAAGTTGTTTTGGCTGAAAGCAGCTAGATCATCATCCACCGACATCTGACGTCAGAGGCCGGCCAAAGACAAGTAGTTCCAGGCATTAGAGAGGAAAGTGTGATATATGTGTTCAATTATTTCGTATAGCCCACGAAGGATGTTATAAAAATTGAAATGGCCCTTGATAGGAAAAAGGCTCCTCACCCTCTGCTCTAAACACTGCCGCTGAATATTGGTAAGAACTCATAGAAGGCAGGATCCAATGTTCTGTGACCTATTCCTAGTATAAGGTGCAGTGAAGCCGGCAGAGGAAAGACGTGCTCAGAGGAAAGCTGCTCAACACAAACCTCATGTAGCATCCAACCTCAGATGGAGCTGGACGGGTCTGAAGCCTCACTTTTAAAACATGTAGCTGAGTGTTGGCATGCTGTGGGAATGAAAAATTGTGAGAAACACAAAGAGCAATCAGTCATAAAAGTCCACCCCGGGTCAAACGGTCTGGCACTTAAGAGGCCACATTTACAAGCAAACTAATCATCATACCATGTTAAGCTGGTTTGACTCACCTTTGCTGGGCCCTCCATCAGGCTGCGACTCCTGCTGCTGCTCTGTGCTGCCATGTGGGTCTGAATGCTTTATTCAGCCGCTTTCTTCCCAGCTTCACCTGCTAAGTACTGTTTTTATGTACCACAGGGGGTTAAGTAGTCCCGGTCAAGGTCTAGTGTGTTCTAGTGTGCCAGTTAGCTATAGCAGCAGATCTGCCATGTTTTCACCATTAATAAACATTTAAATATTAAAATGTTTTTACTTGCAGCTATTACTTTCATGAGTCTGCATTTTTACATGTTTGTAAGGACATTACTCCAAAACTGAATGAATCAAATCAAAATAGAAGAGTTATTATATTCTAGCACCTAATGGAACCTAAGAGGGCCTTTAGAGAATCAACCTGGACAAGCTAGAAAAAAAATGGAAGCGTGCTGTCTGTCAATTTCCCCCGGACAGGATGTGGAAACTCTCAGCTCTCCGCACTGCTCTGACTACTAATGGAGACTCATAATTCTAAACTCTCCGTCCTCTCACTTCAGAGAATAGAGCAGAAACTCAGTGGATACAATTCTGTTTTTACTTGCTATTAATAATGCATGAAAGCGAATAGATTCATTTTCCCCCTCTGTTCAATATTTAAGTGCACAAGGCTGCCACTGATCCTTAGCGAATCCGTGCTGCTGCTTATGCTGCATGGAGCACCTCCCCAGTAAGTTTCCCAATATCTCACGCTCGCCTCTCTGACACCATGTGAGGCAGAGGAGTAATATTGTATGGATTCCCTGGTAAAAGAAAACCATATATCAAAGGTACCAGGCCGGCAGATAATTTCCTCAAGCTACACTACTGAGGATCAGCCAGCAGGGATATTAAGGACAGTCACAGCCAGACAGGTGAATTGAACCCCATTACGGCAGGATCAAATCTCTCTCCACACCACTCTCCTGGTGGCTTCTCTGTCTACAGGATGTACATTACACTTATTATCTTACTCCGTCTACCTGCCCTGTTTACTCTGTCTCTATATAAATGCATCCTGTAAACATGTTTTACTGAGTTCATTTGAGTGGAACTTTTGCTATTTCTTTTTCTCATGAAATTGAAAATAATTGGTTGATGTTTGCCAGTACAGTTTTACCAAAGTCGTATCTACAATTTCCAGGAACCTCTTCCTGTCTGTTTGTGTGTATGTGGAACGCATATCCTGTGAACCGCTTCATATACTATACCGACTTAGCGCCCCATAAAGGGCAGAGTCAGATTTATAATGTTCAATATTAATAAACTTTAAATACAGAGGCGACAAGCACTGTATGTGTGTTCAGAACAACAGCAACTGATTCTCTAGGTCATGGTTCTGTGTACTGAGTTAACAGAACTTTGAATAAACAGGTAGCTCTTTGTGCAGCAGTGGTGCTGCCGCCTTAGGATTCTAAATTACTGCAGGTCAATTTTCCATTTTCAGAAAGAAAAGGCAAACAACAACACTGCGGGCCAAGATGACAGACCATTCCAAACAGACATATTTAGAAAGGGCACTATACACATGGACATTGAAAAAGCTCATTACTGCCAACAAGAGCGCCTCCTCTGGCGTAACTGCAGATACCAGTCAAAAAATAGCTGAAGGCCCATTTTATAATCTTATTTAACATTTGTAGGCGTATTTGTTAGCACACAAAAAACATGGTCTGGTTAAATGCATTAGAAATCCAAAGTGACTTTCGACAGCACCCGGTTGACCATTTAACCAAAACCACAATCTTTCCTTAACCTTTCTTGAAGTGTTTCTATTGTCTAAATCTAACCACAGAGGGAACTTTGGAGAAGACATTAAACAACACTTCTGACACGATAAATAATATTCTCTGTAGCAAGTAAACTGAAGTGGAGATGCTGAATTAGTGAAGTGCTGCTTTAAGGCATCTACAACTAGTTTGAAACAATTAGAGGAAGATTGTTATTATGGTTAAATTGATTAATAGATCTGTAAAATTTTAGTTTTCAGACAGAATTAACTGAATGCATCCCTTAAGTGACACAGCCACATTATTAGATGCTTCTCCTTCAAATTATAGTTTGTTTAACACTCCAAAGGACGAGATAAAGATGGGTCAGACTTTCTGCTCACCAAAAAGAAAATTAACAAAACCAATAAAAACTTGAATGTTTTTCAGAGAAGCATATGATGAGAATGACTGATCCAATGAAGGTGAGACATCCCAAATGCTGTACTATTTTGCACACGGGTGTGATCAGTAGGACAACGTGAACTTTATAGGTTTACATAGAACATCAGCAAAACCATAAACGTGTGGTTTTGTTGTCAGTCTGTTTTGTTTACCAAGTCTCCCAAATTATTGTGTTGCCTTCATTAAGATTTTGTTTGTGTTTACAAGCAATATAATATCGCTCTAGCCAAAAGCGGTTTGTGCAAGCTGTTTATATGATTGCTCTCACTGATAATTCCTCAAAATAATCTTGTTTACATCTGTTGGGGCATCTCTAGATTATTACTGTAACTTGGAGCAGATCTGTCAACAAGGAAGAGAGGATCCTGCCTGGTTACAGAGGACAGTAAAAATCTTTTGGTTTTTAATCAGCCAGTAGACATTTGTCCTGGTGATACCAATGATCAGTGTGTTTGTGTGTGTGTGTATGCTAGAGACAAAGATGGAGAGAGAGAGCAACAGGAGAGCAAAGATCTGCCTCTGAAGCAAGGCACAAAACATTCAGTAGAGATGTTCATGTGAAAAATATCCAATTATCATTATGAAACAGTTATGGGACAGTTATAGTATATGTAGTAGCCAGCATACAACACACACGCACGCACACACACACACACACACACACACACACACACACACACACTAACACACACATACACACACACACACACACACAGGGTATGCATCACCCCTCTTTCACCATTATTTTATAATAACAAAAACTATCCTTTATTGTGTGTAAAATCCTATAACATTAATCTACTTTGTAAGTGGACATGGCTCTTAAGCTTCTGATGCTGCCGGCTTCTTTACCTTCAGCTTCTAAACAAATACTTGTGTGTACCACTTTTCACAGAGAGGCTCAAACTGAGACTTACAACACAGATAAAAGCGTGAAAACACCTCCCACCTGTAGGGGGACCCATAGTGTACCGAAAAGCAATTCTTCAAGTTGGGTTTCTGAAAAAAATATTTTGGCTAGACACATAGATGAATGAATGATAAAGGATGAAGATATGAGCCATCCTGACAATGTCCAGTGATGAAGAGTCTTCGTGTTACAACATTTTTGCAATAGACTGTGACTAATGCATCCCCAGGATGTCTGCCACCATCTCACCTTATAGTTTTCACTGCATATTGAGAGAAATCGCTGTTAACATGAGTTCAAACCTTCCAGTGCAGAGTCACAGATAACTGTGTGGTTATTATGCAGCAGCCTGTTTTTGGTGTCGAATTACTTCATAGACGTATCCACAAGGGATCTTAATGAGAAATGACATTTGGTGAGGAAGTTTTCAAATTAGAGGCAAAAGATGTATCACACACATGTTCTGAGATTTAATGAATAGAGGAAGAAGGTTTGTGTAGAACCTAGGATTAGTAGCAGTGGAATCACAGTTTGGTACAGACTGTTTCACACACAGCTAATTATCGGAGTAGATTCCTGGAACACCTTAGATTCCAGAAAACAGGGGGGAGGTGTTTTACAATTAACAGAAACATTTTTAATAACGATTACTGATTATATTAACAATGTTGTGCATTGTGAAATGTTTTTTCATGTTTTCAAAATAAATATCAAAAGGTGATAAGCGTTAATTAAGAGGCAGCTGATGTATAGTAAACTGATGCTGCAGCTGCCGGCATTGACACCTGCAAACTGTTAATAACTCTGTGATACAGACAGAACAGGTGAAACAACACATTCTGAACAGTTTTTTCTCTTTTTGCAAAACCTCATTTGCTGTGTGTCTCACGTTCGAATTTATACAACAGGGAAAGAAGTTCTTAAAACAAAAGTTAAATCTCAAAACTAATTAATAAAACAAGGGGTTTGGAGATTTGCTTGCCAGCTGCTGTTTTACAAATGATCCTTACATAAACTGTGGCTCTTTCAGAACGGTTCAGTGTTATGCCACAAAAGCACATCAACACAGTTAAACCATGACATTGCATTGGAAGATTGAAATAATTACTCAATGTATCCACTCTGTGCCAGTTGCATATATTACACACAGTTTTGAAGAGGTATGAGTGTGTATGATGTGAAAAAAAATGGTGTTTCTGCTTCTGCAGTCTGAATGGGTTTTTCATTTACACTGTTGTGAGGATTTAAGTTGTGAACACTGCCCCAAGACAAATAGTTAACTATCAGGGATTTTAGACCTATCAGAACGTTCGCTTCCCATTCACTTTGATCATTTAGCAAGCTTTGGGGCGAATATAACATTTGATTCCTTTGACAAAGCAAATTCCCTGTGTGGCTCCACTCTGAGTTCAACTTCAGTGAACATCGACAATCGCAGTCACAACCAATATCAACAACGTTAAGGTGGTTAACCCCACTTGACTGTCATTAGCTGCCATGAGCTAAGATGAAAGGGACCCTGATAAAAGCTATCTCAAACCAGCCATTAATGTAGGATGTCTTCCATGCAAATTTGCGTCTGCTTCTATTCCTCACTGTACATTTCCTCGCAACCCAAAAAACACTTGTCCAACAGCCATTTGCTGCACAGTCCTCATTCACCAAGTGATTATGTGTAATTCACCTGCATTTGCATGTGTGACCGGGCCAGTCCAGCAGAGAGAAACTGGTAACGGCAAAATATAGTAGATGTGAATGTTAAATTTAAGTTTCGATTTACATATGTCAACGGGTATTGTGAACTTAGTTCCAAGAATTTCTAGCAGGACATTGTCCAGCCATATTAAATCAACACTATGTACATTTTACAAGGCAACAGCCTCCTCTGTAGACATCGGTGGTAACTGATTCTTTTTGGCTTCATGTCCAGGCAGTTAAATGGTTTTCATGGAGCAAAAACTAATTCTGTCGAGCCGAGCTCTGACTGCGTAATCCCACTCACTGAACTGAAACACAACTGGACGGGGGATTCTCCTAATGATTCAGAACAGCTCCCGCTAACAAATACAGCAAACTGTTTAGATTCCCTTGCTGTGATAAGGATAAACTGGATTTGACTGACTTTAACTGATCGACTGTTCAGCATTGCCCTTAAACATGCTGGACCTAATTCTGGCAATTGAAGCTGCATTTACTCACTTCTCACAGGAGACAGTACCAAAGTTAAATAGAGCAATAAGAGCTATTCAGGGTGAGGGTGGGAATGAAAGAGGAACCATTCTCGTTAGTCCCTGTCAGTGTGACATTTAAATATTTTGTATCATATATCCTATGGTAATACAGTTGCATTTTGTTATTTTCACATTCTGGGGCAGCAACAGAGCTGATGCATGTTGAGGAACCCTGAAACAATGACGCAGACAGTTTTGCACTGTTGAACCAGTCTGAGCCCAGGGCTTCACTCTGATCCTGTAGCAGTGGAGCAATCGTCAAAAAAACTCAGACAGATTCAATATCAGAAACTTATTAAAACTGATGTGAATTTAAAAAGTGAATTTCTAATCAAGTCCGAAAATGTGCCCAAAGTTTTTCAGAAATTCACAATAGACAACTAATGAGTTTCATTTAAATGAACATAGATAATAGTGAGTTAAAGTCATCTGGCCCTTTGTGTTATCAAATGAGAATCCTAAAATTATCATTCAGTCACGTCAATGCTCTTGAAAGTTTTAGCATTTCTGCTTTTACACGATGTTTCAACTTTTTCCTTGGAGATCCTTGAACATATTACTGTTTATCCAGGGTTGCTACAATTGTGTCAGTGGGCTCCCAATTAGTTTGTCTTGAACCATCACCATGACCATCACCATCATCATCGTCGTCATCATTGCTTTGATGGGAGTGTTGTTCTGCCTAAGTGATTCCATTTGGCCAATTAGCCTTCGCTAGCAAGTGCACCTCTATTATTTTTCTCTCCTTCACTCCGAAGAAACAATGTCAGGCAGAGGCATTTGTTAGCTGATTATACGACCGTGACATTCAACTGCATGACTCTGTTTCAAGCGACAAAACCTCATAAAACATGTAGTGGAATGAGAGTCGACAGTCTGTGATAGATGGAGGGAGCGAGACGGAGAGGGAGAGAGAGGAAAAGACAGCGAGAGAACTGAGTGTGTTTGCCCTTGGCTCCATGCAGCAGTTTTTACAATAACAATTAGAGTGTGTGAGATATAAAAGCTAATGATCAGGTCTGTCATATTTGCATATGCAAAGAGCAGTGGGCTGATTGCTTGCACGAAACGGCACTTAGAGAGCGTAATTAGAGAAGTCTGGCGGTGGTGATGTCGACAGCCAGAATGGTGGAGATTCCCTCTTAATGAGGCTTGTCACGGTACGCTCTGCCTCGGGTCTGTGCTCTGTGATCTGACACACACACACACACACACATTTTTAACCCATTGGTACAAATTTAACCCAGTTTCGAACATATTTTACTTCACTTATAGATTCTCACATTAAAATGTGACATCACTGGGACGCTATGTTGTTCACACACACACACACACGCAAACACACACACACAAACTTAAAGTCAAATCAGGCACAAATGCTCAGATAAACCCTTACAGACACTGTATGCAGCTATCTGGGCAGATCAGGAAATTAAGTATAATTACAGGACATGCTGACGTGAACCAGAGATGTTTGGAACATCTCTTGCTGAAAGGAACTGATACGTTTCCTCTACTTTTTAATGAAAGAAAATATTTCCTTGGGTTTCATGCACTCACATTTTTCATAAATGTCATTTCTTATTGCAGTTTTTTTTTGTGTGTCCATCCATGGGGGCCATTAGCGTTCCTGCTGTGTATTCTAAACAAAACCAATACAAAAAACTCTGTCATTTCCACAGCAGCAAATAATTTTTTCTGGCTGCCCTGACAGTGTGGTCCACACTCAGTGGATATTCAAGTTATATGACTGTATGCATAACTACAAAAGTGTACACATTCATAAACTCCTGCATTCTGAGTGTCCTGCTTTATTTGCTTCAGTGATTGTGAGGCACCAGCCTTCTCCTTTTGCAATGTTTTAAACGAATGATAAATATTTGGAGCTGGTTGGTTGGTGGTGGGGGTGTGTGAGACGGCACCCCTGCATTAGCGAACTGTATGCATGTTGTGCGAATGCACACAGTGAAAGAAGTATCTAGCTAGTTTATGCTGAATCTTGCCTGCCTGCGGAGGGTCCGTAAACATTTCATGAAGTTTGAATGGCCACTAACATGGATAGGATTTCTCCCAGTGCTGCTGATGGTCAATGTGACTGTGAAGGACAATAAGTACTGTTGGGTATTTACTGTCTCTGCTGCAAACTGTTTTGTTTTGAGCGCCACTGATCCAAATTTAGCAGGAGCAGGCAGCAAAGTTCCAACTTAAATAATAAACTGTGATTCAGTTAGCAGTACTATTCAGGGGGATGTTTTTCATAGTCATTTCAATTGTAGGGAGATAGCCCCCCCTGCTTGCACCTCTCTTTGAACTCTCGCTGGGAGTAGCGAGAGTTCAAAGAGAGGGTATGTCAATCAGGGTATGTTCAATCAGGGTATGTTTCCCCTTTGTGGGTCCCAGACAGTGGTACTCTATGGCCAGTTTTTAGTATTATCTTTTTCGAGTAATTTTGGCTCTGATATCTGTTTCGGTTGAAGTTGCCCCAAACTATGCAGGTGGGTGAATTAATTAGACTGATAAAGATGTAATTTGTCTCACCCTGATAATTTAAAGCTAAAGGTGAGTCAGGGATGTCAATAAAGGGTCTGTGCACACCCACACAGCCCTGATAACTGGTTTATTTTGCCAGAATAGGTGAAATCACTCCTGTGGTTGCACCAGAGGTGCAAAGGCCCATTTAATGAACGTCTGTACCAGAGGTGAGATGTTGCCAGAATGAACCATGGTAAGTAATCAGTTCCTCATTAGTAATAGTTACTACGTCACTTTTGCAGTAAGAGGACATTGTTTGGATGTTTATTATTTAGTCCTGCCAACCCCAGAGAGAAAGGTTGGACAGAAGAGACAGATGTTCATTAACATTCACAGCTTTAGGGGATTTACAGAACAGTTGCCATCTGATTTACATGTGAGAACATGAGGGAATGTGCTGTTCAAACACCAGAAGGAAAGCGAACCGCATGTAAGGACAATTGAATTTTTGCAAAAAGATTGGAAATGAAATGACAAAAGTGACTACAGGAAGTTTAGGCCAAAACTTTGGATATTGACCTTGAAAGACGCATTTGGCTTCATCGCTTTTGGGGCCACAGTAATACCTCTTCCTGTAAGCAAACAAAACTTGGTATTCTAGAAGCTTTATCCTCCTGTGGGCACATGCTTGCTATAAGATCGATTTTTCTCTCCCTTTACCTTTATCAATCTCTCTCCCACCCTTTGCATCCTTCTTTCCATCTATTCATCTCTATCTCTTCCACGTTCCCATTTATTCCGACTTCCCTCCATCCATCTCTCTCTGTCTCTTTAGCTACCATTTATCGCCTAGTTCGTTCCTCAGTCTATCTCCCCCTCCTCCATATCTCTGCCTCATTTGGATCCGGTCTCAGCTCCTACGCTGCAGCTTCTGTTGCCCCGGTCAAAAGTAGAGAGCATCTCATCGGCTTTGAGGAAATCAATCTGTCCGTCCTTCCCTTCTGTTTGCCTCAGCAAAGAGATTAACAGATTATCACTCCCTCCCACAGTCTGTTTGTTGTGCTAAATCAAGACAAGCATTGAAGAGAAAGCAGATTTAGGATGTTAAAAGTGGGAGCCTTTGGAAGTGGGGTGGAAAAGTGAGCTTATACTGTATGTACTCATCTTTATTTTACAGCTTTTTTTCTGTTGAGGTTTTCCACTTTCAGTTTAGGCTACACAACAACAGAAAAACAAAATAATATAGCGATTATAAGTCTCCTATTTTGCCGAACCTTTATAGTGATGTAGTCTGACATAAAAAATGTCAAATAGGACCCTTTTCTGCATTCATTATCAAAAGGTAAGGTTATTATGTAGTCAAATGCTCTGAGCAAACACCAAATAAATATGCATTATGCAAATCCTGTTTTCTATCATCATCTAAATTATCTTAAAATGACTTAGTATAGTGTTTGCATTTACCCCATGTCTGAATTATAAAAGTGGCAAAGTCATACCACCAGTACCTCTTATAATTATGAATCTAAATTCACAAACATCAATGTAGGGCAGAGGATGGGGGGGAGGTTGCAGAGAGAGAGAATTGGTACAGCTCTGGTGACCAAAATACAAAATAACTAGTCAGAGCAAACCATTGTGTTTTTTTGCCTCGGAGTAGAAACTGCCATTAACATATGTCACTATTTTAGCAAGGGAGTTAGAGGGAATTAACTGATTTGATGTGCAGTTAAATACTTGATCCCCCTCTGGCATTCACAGAAACTGAAAATGTAGATGGACACACACACACACACACACATATATATATATATATATTTATTAGCATGCAATAGGATGAACAGATATAAAACCTTCATCAAGCATCAAGACTGTATACACAAAGAACTGTTAATTCGGGCAGGTAAAGATTCATCATTAGGAGCTGTCAGTTGAATAGGTGGGGAGCTGATTAAGATGCTTAATGAGTTTCCAAGACCGTGGAAGTATGGTGCTTACTGATGTTTGTCATTGTGTGAACCTGTTACACTTGAAGACGGCCTTCGGTTTGGAGCTAATTCTGCCCAAACTAAAGAAACTTAACATGATTTAAAAATGCCAAACAAATTATCAACACAATGAGGTGTCACAGGATCCAAGACTTTAATGTGATTCACAATCCATTCTAAAATGGGGGCCACATTGCCCAAAGTGGACCAAGCTATTTATATTGCACAATGGAACAATAGCATGTTAATCCATGAAGTCAAGCCACCAGGATGGCTGAGGCTGAGCTAACTCTCCTCTTACTGCAAACACAAGGTGAAACTTTATTAACAGATGCACCAACCCCCCAGTGCATTCAAATAGATTCATAGAGTCCCTTGTTGTTGTGGAGGGCTAACTACTTAGTACATTTGTGAGAAAATGCTCAGTGTTATCATGATGAATACAAGTATGTCAAAGATATGTAAGCATTTAAATCCATTGTGGATCAATTAGTTCTCAAGACTGGACATGTCATTTTGTGGTAAAGCGATTTATCTTTGTACAGAATTTATCAGTTTTATAAGAAAATTTAAAATACATATTTGTAAATAGTGAAATATTTGTGCAGCACTTTTTCAATCTGTCTTGTGTTGCGCTGTCCGTAAATTGACAGAAAGCGATGCACACACTTTAAAAACCAATTGAAGTGTTTACACGGCATGTTTGGTTTCGCATAAAGCAAATAAAAGACAAGTTTGGGAAATAATTTGTCATGGTACACATTTGTTGTTTGTCTTCTGTTGGTTCAAGAATACGTAACAAAGCACTGTGTTTGCTGTAGAACCTTTGAGTTGTTGTGTTGTGTTTGTTAAGTGGTTTTAAATCTTTGCTGGAAGTTAGTGGCATACTGGCATTGAGGAGTGAGGAGAGATGCGTCACCGTACTGCAGCTCAATGCCGACACCAAAGCTGGATTGTGAGGTTTTGCTCTCAGGTCTTACTGTAGTTTTCTAAAACAACTTATTGACTCAGGAGCAGTCACAACCTAAAATGAAAAAAGGGGTGATACATCATTTACAAGAACAAGATTAGGATTCACATTATTATCATTCAAACCATACACAAGAGTGTGAAGTGCACACTAGCACAATATTATGTTGCATCCAGCTCATGGATGTCATTTAAATGCTATGGGTAACCTAAGTTGCTAAGTAAAGCAAAAATACAAGTATAAACACCAACAAATATATAAAATGGTGAATAGATAACTATGGTATAGAAATTGGTCTATATAATATATATACATCAGGATATTACACTACACTGGATGAAATTACAACGAAGATGAATATTTTCACTGATTATGGATACCATCTGAATGGGTACGCTCCACTGTGGAACAAACTGTCACCGAACCGTACAGCATGTGGACATGTTGCTGTTTCTGAATACAAATAAATCTAATTAAATAATGTTTGTGAACAGTCAACATGTTTTCCCTGCTGAGTATTGAGGTAGACCAGGCATGTGTGTCAGGTATTGTGACTGCCACTGAGCATACATATAGTTTACCCTTATGCGAACCAGTCACAATTAGAGTATGTGTTATTCTGGGATCTGGCTGTCTGCAGAGGATGTTAAAACATTTTATGAATGTTTTAATGGTCCACCAGGCCATTGACACCACTGAAGAGCAAGAGCCATGGCAGTGCAAGGAGCATTGTACACAACTCTACAATGAAACCACAGAGCAAAAAGTAAGACATATTTTACTTTGTAACGAGTAGTGTAAGATTAGTTTTGATCATTATGAAACTAAAGGAATCAGACACTCAGAATGCAGATTCTGCTGCTGACTCAGAAAAGTGGATGAACTTTATCATATTTAGTATCTAATATTTGATGTTCTCAGGTTCATTTGAATCTCATTTTCCTCCTACACGAGTGATACCTCAGGTATTACTCATTGCCGTGGGTTCTGTAGGTGCTGCTGACAGAAGTGCCCTTCAATCAGAATACCATTTAAATAAGAGCTGTGGCATAATGTCAAGTTCTTTCAGAGTGGACACTTAAAGATAAAGATTTTATCCATCTTTTTTGCATTGACACATAATTTGAACATGCAGCCATGTGTTGTGCTGATTATTCATGAAAACACTGCAGTCCTCTATAACACTGCAATTCACACTTTTATTATATTCCATTAGTGCAGTGGTTCTCAAACTTTTTTTGTCATGCCCCACTTTGGGTCTAGAATATTTTTCATTCCCAGTTTAACATGTGTATTTACATAACATACACATGAACATTAAATCCACATTACTTTCAGGAATTTTGATGTTCAAATAAAAACAACAACTTTTTGTGACCTTTGTTGCATTTTTCACAGAATAGTGCAATAACTTTACTTAAATTCAACTTAATTGAAGTTCTTTTGGGACATTTATCACTACATTCCTCCATCAGTCTGTACTTTTTCAATAATAGAGAAAACATTTATTCAATTATAATCACTTTGTTACAAAGATGATAAAGCTCAACCAGAAAGAACACATGCATTTGATTGTGGTGTAATGTTTCTAAGTGTCATCTTAATTTGTTGGGTCTAATAGAGTTTTCAGACATAAAATCCCCACTGGTCTCTCCTCATGTCCTACCCCAGGGGTAGGCAACCTTTACTATCCAAAGAGCCATTTTGCCCCCTCTTCCCCCATATTAAATCTGTCTGGATCCGCCCTGATAACACAGGTTATAAAGTTATATAGTTACATAATATATATAAAAACTATAGTTAGTTGCATTTATTAAATTATAGAACGACAATAAAAAAAACTGCTATTTTTACCCATTACAAAAAAGGAAAACATCAAACTCTAATGAAGAGGAGAATAAAATACATGTGTAGGCCTACTTTGAAATAAATGAAGCACAGAACTATATGCTTTTTTTACTCGTATCCAGCTTGGTACTTTTCAGCAGATGCTTTGTGCTTGCTCTGGAAATGTCTTTAAGCATCACATTTTTTTTTGTTTGCTAATTCCTCGCCACATATCAAGCATACAGGTAAACCTACATCGTTGGCAGTGATAGCAAATTAACCTGTCCACGCAGAATTAAACTTTCTATTTTCTTCCCTGTGTGTGTGTCCGCTATCTGGGAGCGCGCGCGCGCACACACGCACACACACACACACCCGCTCCTGTTATTCCATGACGGCCTAATACGATGATGATTTAAAAAAATGAACGTGAACGGTACGTTCACTCACGTTCATCATATGAAAACTGATTCGTAAAGTTCACCGTTCGCGAAAAATATGCGCAACATTCACAGCACTGTACAGGGAGCCATTGCAGAGGGGCTGAAGAGCTGTGAACCCAAGAGCAAGACAGGCTTCTTCGTACTTTCTTTTCAACTTGGTTTTTGACCACCGTCTCTTGTTTGTCCCTGACGGGCTGCTGCACTTGAACGAGCTCTGATCTCCTGTGTGCATGTCTGAGCGAGTGAGCGGGGTGGGGGGCGGAGCCCCGGGGCCTGAGAGTGTGCGCTCTACAGGGACATAGACTGTATAAGGGAGCCACTCCAGAGGGGCTTTAGAGCCGCCTGCGGCATCAGAGCCCTGGCTACGGCGAAAGAACAATTTGTTTACTGCTCCGGCGGTAAAGTGATACGGACGTTTAAACATTGGTTCGGCTATAATATAAGTTCCGCCTCACATTTCCCCCTCCCGGTCGCGCGCCCCACCTGTTATGCCTCCACGCCCCACCAGTGGGGCGCGCCACACAGTTTGAGAATCACTGCATTAGTGTGACATGTTCAAATTTTTAATCAGGAACTTTTGTCCCATTAAGAGTTGAGGAATATATTTAGTTCAATCAGTGGGGTTGCACTGTACACAGCGGCCATATATATATATATGTTGGATCATGCATTGATGCAAGTTTCTCTATAATAAAACATAATTTACTGATTCAGGTCGACATTAGCTTTTCTTTTTAATTTCCATCTCATTAAGATGAAGAAAGGAACTCTGCAAGCTACACGTAGACTTTCCAATTATTTCAAAAAAGGTTTCAGGATGAGCTCAATATTCAGTTTTGTTAATGGGCCATCCCCATTCATTTTCTTTTTTCTTTTTACCCCCCATCAAGCTATTCAGCATATTATTAAGGGAATTATGAATTATACAGTAAGAATTGGAGTATGTGTCGTACGATCAAAATGGGTGAATTATTTGTATATAAGAGTGTGTGTAAGTGTATAAGTTTGTGTGTGTGTGCATGCAGAGTGAGGAGGACAATCTAACTTTGGGTCTAGGTGTGCAGGGAGGCAGGCAGGGTAAGGAAACAAAAAAACAATAAATAACAGTGCTGTGAGTGAGTGAGACCAGACTGAGTCCTTCCCAGAGGAGGGCAGCGTCACCTTTCCCCCTAGCCCACCAGCAGACGGAGGCCCCAGGTGGAGATGGCTGGGGAGGGTGAGTGAGGCCTTTTATTTTTATTTTTTTCACTTCCCCATTTCAGGAGTATTTGTAGTGAGTCATGCCCAGACCCAGGGGAGAGCGCTCATCCACTACCTTTCTTTACATGCCCTTCCTGCTTGGTTTATTCCCGGGCTACAATCCAGTTCGATCTGTCCACTGATGAGTCACAGTGTGACTGTTAGCTTGTTACTTGATTATTTACCTTTTGTTTTGTGGTCTACAAAATGCACTTTTATTTGACATGTTGTAGAATGTCATAGTTGCCCCTTGAGATTACTATGTAGCCAGTGAAACCGTGATTCTGCTTCCAGTGGAGGCCATCTACTGGACCGATTCCAAGACAAGACACTGAGATTTCCTAAAAAAAAATCTGAACTAGTGCTGGACAATTAGTAACTTGGCCCTGCTCCATTTGGATTGGTACACTGCACTTTCCAAATAATGAGCATCTAATTCAGTGTGTACAACTACTGTAGTTGCAGATTACCATTTTTTGTGTTGTTTCATTTATGAAAATATTCTTGTTTTTATTGTATTACCCCCTTTGCTGCAATGTACTCAGCATGAGCAAATAAGGCACAAAATAATTGTTAATGTCACCAATGAGACGAATGCTAATGTAGCAGGCAAGCCAAGTCTGTAAAAGCCCTGGTGTGGTGCTATGCAAACAAACATTTCGGGTGAAACTGTAGAGATGTAGGGCATCATGTTCCCGCAACACAGTCACACAAATTGGTTGCATAAAACCAGTGAGTGTATCTGCATTAGTGTCCCTATAGTCCCCAAGCGGTTCCCATTTTTGCAGAGCAACCTAATTAAGTTGCAAGTTATTGACACAGGCTTGCAAATTATCGTCTTAGACTCAGGAGGAAAATTTTCATCAAGTTACCTTTTATGTCATGTGTGGGATACCTTAATGATGGTTTACTATTTTAAACATAAAATGTAGCAATCAACACCTATTTTCTCTGTTATGTTTTAGGTGAGTAATGTTGAACAGAGAGCAAATTGTACGGGTTAAGCCTGAAAGCATTACTCCGCCTAGTGTTCTGGCGCGGAATTGCTTTGTAAGAAGCGCAACCGCGGCTCCTCTGCCAGCTGATAAAAAAAGGACGCTTAAATTTCCAAGGGTGCCACAACCTTGTGATTTGTATGTCTTTTGGAGCCAGAGTCTGCTCAGAAGTGATGTGACTAGAGTTACGGTACCAAGGTCCCATCTATACAGGCAGTCGACCAATCGCAAGTCAGTCTTAGCTGTCAATCATGACATTTCACCTTTTTATAGTTTCGAATAACAAATTAAAACATAATTTACCTCCGAAAATATCCATACACAAAGATACGTTATGGTTTATTAGAAAAAGCTTGTTACGTACAGTGTTATGTTTGTCTTGTATGTATAAATGTTATAGGCCTACATGTATTGTGTTCTCTTTTGTGTTGTTGGTTTGTGTGTTGGTCTTTGGTTATTCAGAATTACAACCTGGTGACCCCCCACAAAAAGGGCACTGAAAATGTGTTTGCAGACGCTTTGTCTCATGTGTAACTATTATGGGTCAGTGGTCCTCAAAACCTCTCTGGGGGAAATTAATATTGATTTTGGGTTTACAGGATGGTTTGAGGTATCGTTAGCCATAGGCTGACTCTTAATGGGAGGGGGGGGGGGGGGGTTCTGTATGTCTTGTATGTATACGTGTTATATAGGCCTACATGTATTGTGTTGTTGGTTTGTGTTGTTGTTTTGTCTCCTCCTCCTGTTTTCATTCTCCTGTGGGTAGCAGTAGAGAGGGGCTACATTTCCTTTCAGATCGTAGAAGAAGAAGTAGAGGAAGTAAATAGTGTCTCTTGAGCTGTGCACACCTGTTCCAATTATCAAATCACCACACCTGTTCCAGATCTCACATCATCAAACCTTCCCCTTTAAATAGTCCTTTGTTTTGTTAGCAAGGAGGCTTTTGGGTTGAGCTGTGGCTGAGCTCTGATCGTTTTTGTTGTGCGCACAGGGACAATGAGGACAGGTAAGATACTCCGGGGTCTACAGATCACACACACACGTAGGTTAATACCCCAGGTTTAAGTGAGCACCACCCGCTGTACTTTTGGGTCCTGTAAGGGGGGGGGGTTGACATAAATGACCCATTAATGCCCTATTGTTTTTTTGATACGTTTATTTTGAAAAAGCACTTTGCACGATGGCTGCTTCGCTGCTCATGAAACGTATTCTCATTTGTCGTTTTTAGCACCTGGCTGAGAAAGGCACATGTTCTTACGGTGTGTTCATATGTCACGGATGTATGAAGAGAAAAAAAAGGATTTTGAACCATCAGTAAAAAAGAATCTGATCATCATTCAGCCGGGGACGCTACAGGGGGGGTTCTTTATGTTCTTTTAATTGGTGCCACTCACAGTCTTTGTTGATCCCTGTGTTGCTTTGTGTAAATAAATACTTTCTTCACTTCATATCGTGTCCTGGCTTTTGTGTGACTGCACCCTCACTTCCCCAAACCTGTTGAATTTATGTTATGTCCCACTCCGAGCCACCAGAGGGTGTAACATAAATTGGGGGCTCGTCCGGGATCTTTGATGCTTTTAAGCAACAGGTTTCATGGGAGTTAATGTACAGGGCACACGTCTGTAATGTTCTGTCATTTTAGTTTGATTGTGTGTTTTCTGTTTCCTGTTTTATTTTGTAGTCTCTGTTCCTGTGTTGTTGCTGTCTTCCTGTTGTTGATTGTCGTCCCAATCCTAATGTGTTTCACCTGTGTTTTAATTGCCGCTGCCTTCCCTGTGTAATTAAGCCTCTGTGTTTCCTTTGTCCTCTGTCGGATTGTTTTTTCTTACTGGTTGTTCTTGTTGCTCCATGGTAGTGTTCTGTCCTGCGTTCCTGTCCTGCCCTGTCCTGTTCTCCTGAGCCTCTTCACCTTGAAAGTAAAGGAACTAGTTTAATTAAAATCACCTTTTGTTTTCAAACTCTGCATCTGGGTCCATCTCCTTTCCTCAAACCTTAACAGAACAATCCGAGCAAAAATATGGACTCAGCAGAGATTCAAATAAAGTTTTTTATTTGGATTTTTTGGTTGATGAGCTGCATTTTCCGGGACCCCAGAGCAAGTCAGAGACCCTGGAGGAAATCTCAGTGGTTGAGGCCTGGCTGAAGGTGTGCCCATAGGTGAGTCATTTTGTCCCGTACTTCGTGGAGGTGCGGGACGGACTAAAAAGACTCTGCAACCCTCCAGCCCCAGCAGCAGACCTGGATGCAGGAAGCCGTCGGGCTCTGGGTGGATCCGGGTGCCTGCAAAGAGTGTCTGCTATGGGGGGCAGATGCAGCAAACCCTCACCTCTACAGCCTGCTCAGAGGAACCAGCCACCAGCATTATCTGCTGACCGGTACCTGGCAGGCTGTTGGGCTCGTGGGGGACCCCGCAGCATCCAAAAGGCTTCTTGTGTGGGTAGTGGACGTTGGAGAGGGGGCATCCACAGCAGAAGCCTCTCCCTCCAGCAGCATGCTCACAAGCACCAGCCACCTCCAGCCCCGATTGGGCCCCAGCCAGACCCAGTCCCTGCTCCGCGCCGGAGGCTTCCAGCTGATGTCTCTTACTCTCCGATGTCAGAAGTCCTCACACTGGCGTTGGCTCCAGTCCCTGCTCCGCACCGGAGGCCCCCACCTGACGTCTCTCATCCTCCGATGTCAGAGGTCCTCACAGTGGCGTCGGCTCCAGTCCCTGCTCTGCGCCGGAGGCTCCAAGCTGACGTCCAGTGTCCAGTGGGTATTCTAATAAATACTGGCGCAGCACCCTCTTTAAATTGTCCGACATGTTACCTTTTTGTAATGACACTTTAAGTGGCTCCATTGTGCTTGTGCAAAGCATTGAACTGGGGTTTTTGTCTGTGCCTCTCCATTAGATACATTTATCCTGTGACCTAGCAAATGGAGTGTTTAAAGTGGGCGTGCGCCCATCTTTCCTCGTTAAAGCGTCACATTTATGCTAGGGAATGACATCGATGGTAGCAAAGTTATGCCAGTTTTAGAAGTTCTAGAAAGATCTGAGATTTTGCAGCCTGATGTGTTGGCTCATGACTTCCCTGAAGGGTTCCCTATGTGTGTGGTCACCCGTTCTCAAGCA
This sequence comes from Platichthys flesus, assembly GCF_949316205.1. Taxonomy (NCBI): domain Eukaryota; kingdom Metazoa; phylum Chordata; class Actinopteri; order Pleuronectiformes; family Pleuronectidae; genus Platichthys; species Platichthys flesus. The sequence continues at coordinate 26,500,737 of NC_084945.1, read as the reverse complement.
TGTAGTTTGGGTGAAGCAGTTGTCAGATACTCTTTCGCGGGTGAGTTGACTGGCCAGACTGTTTACCAACCTGTGATTATTCAGTTTACTGCTGAGCCGAGTGTCCAGCTTAAGGTTCAGGGCGATACTCCCCACCACAGAGACAAGTAGGTTGCCTATGGTACCGACAGTCCGTTTTATCTCTGGCTCATGAACATCTCTGGTCTGGTCATCTAGGTATTATGAAAACCTATGACAGAGTGTTGCGACATTTCTTCTGGCCAGGTTTGAAGCGAGATGTGTCTTTGTTTTGCCGTACGTGCCATATATGTCGGATCACGGGGAAGCCTAATCAGGTTATTAAGCCTGCACCTCTTCACCTGGTCCCGGCTATAGGGGAACCATTTGAGGACGTATTGGTTGATTGACTTGGCCCTCTGCCAAAAACGAAATCCGGTAACCAGTTCCTGTTAATCATGTGTGTAGCTACCCGGTACCTTGAAGCTATCCTGAGTATAATAGCTCAGTCAGTAATAAGGGCCCTGATCAAGTTCTTTTCTACTTTTGGCATCCCTAAGATCGTGGAAACTGATCAAGGTACCAACTTCCTTTCGGCTATTTTCGATCAGGTGTTAACATCCTTGTCAATATCACAAAGGGTCTTGAGTGCTTATCATCCGGAGTCGCAGGGGGCACTCGAAAGATGGCATCAGACGTTTAAGTCAGTGTTGCGCAAATACACTGCTCAAAAAAATTAAAGGAACACTTTTTATCAGGGTATGGCATGAATTCAATTGCACTTTTTTGATAATTATCTGGTCAGTTAAGTAGCAGAGGGGGTTGTTAATCAGTTTCAGCTGCATTGGTGTTGATGGAATTAACAACAGGTGCACTAGAGGGGCAACAATGAGACGACCCCCAAAACAGGAGTGGTTTTGCATGTGGAGGCGATTTCAAGTTTCTCCCTCTTGATCACTTCGACTGGTTTTCCATTAGTGTTGGTTTAAGCTAGAGTCATTATCTCTACTGGGAGCATGAGGCGATTTCTTAACCCTAGAGAAGTTGCAGAGATGTCCAACTCCTCCAAGATGGCACATCCATGCGTGCCGTTGCAAGGAGATTTGATGTGTCTCCCAGCATAATCTCCAGAACATGGAGGAGATTCCAGGAGACAGGCAGTTACTCTAGGAGAGCTGGACAGGGCCGTAGAAGGTCCTCAACCCATCAGCAGGACCGATATCTGCTGCTTTGTGCAAGGAGGAACAGGTTGAGCACTGCCCGAGCCCTACAAAATGACCTCCAGCAGGCCATTGGTGTGAATGTCTCTGCCCAAACAGTCAGAAACAGACTTCATGAGGGTGCCCTCAGGGCGCGACGTCCTGTAGTGTGCCGTGTGCTCACTGCCCAGCACCGTGGAGCTCGATTGGCATTTGCTATAGAACACCAGAATTGGCATGTCCGCCAGGGGCGCCCTGTGCTTTTCACAGATGAGAGCAGGTTCACCCTGAGCACCTGTGATAGACGTGAAAGGGTCTGGAGAAGCCAAGGATAACGCTATGCTGCCTGCAACATCGTTCAGCATGATCGGTTTGGTGGTGGGTCAGTGATGTCTGGGGAGGCATAGCCATGGAGGGACGCACAGACCTCTACAGGCTAGAGAACGGCCGTCTTACTGCCATTAGCTATCGGGATGAAATCCGTGAACCCATGGTCAGACCCTACGCTGGTGCAGTAGGTCCTGGGTTCCTCCTTATGCACGATAATGCCCGGCCCCATGTGGCAAGGGTATGCAGGCAGTACCTGGAGGATGAAGAAATTGATGCAATTGAATGGCCCTCACGATCACCTGACCTAAACCCGATAGAACACCTCTGGGACATTATGTTTCGGTCCATCAGACGCCGCCAGGTTGCTCCTCAGACTTTAGAGGAGCTCACTGATGCCCTTAGACAGATCTGGGAGGACATCCCACAAGACACCATCCGTTGTCTCATTAGGAGCATGCCGCGACGGTTGTCAAGCATGCATACAAGCACGTGGGGGCCACACAAGATATTGAGAAGCATTTTGAGTTGCAGAAATTTAATTTTGGCAAAATGGACAAGCCTGCCACATCACTTTTTCACTATGATTTTCGGGGTGTCTATAAAATTGAGCCCTCTCTAGGCTGAAAACTTATTTCCATCAAAGATGTGGCATCCTTTTGTTCCTAAGACAATTAAACTGTCCATATCAGTATAAATATCCAACATACTTTTTTTCACAATGAGATCTGATGTGTTTTCAAAGTTTTCCTTTATTTTTTTGGAGCAGTGTATATCGTGGAGAGCTGTAGGGAATGGGATGAAGGCGTCCCTTTGGCTCTATTTGCATTTAGGGAAATAGTGCAAGAGTAACTAGGTTTTTGTCCACTAGAGCTGGTATTTGCCTCATATCGGGTCCTGGCTTTTGTGTGACTGCACCCTCACTTCCCCAAACCTGTTGCATTTATGTTATGTCCTACTCCGGGCCACCAGATGGCGTAACATAGCTAAAGAAAAGGAACACTTTTTTGTAAACAACAACGAAATGTGAAAGGTACAAAATAACAAATGTATACGCTTTAGTCCATTTACTCTTTAGTTTGGTTCATGCCCAATCCACTAACATGGAGGAGGAGGGGAATTTGACCTATCCTGCAGCCAGCCACCAGGAGGTGAACAAGGTGATACGGCTTTACTTTTGTGGAGCTGTCATGTCATCCATCAGTCTAAGCTCCCAACATTTAGAAAGTGAGATGGTAAAGTCCAGTATTTAAGTGAAACCAGATTTTTTTTAAATCAGGAATGAACTGAAAAAAAAGTTCTAATGACTAAGACTGTGTAATATCTTTGTATAAAGAACAGATTTTTGGCAGACAGAGGTTTATAATTCTTTCAGTGGAAGTCGATGTACAAGACATTGCTCAGAGATTTTTAGAATAAATTGAAATACACATATTCAATAAGCAGTGTCTGTTTACCATGTTTGTGAGTGTGTGTTTTGAGTGCTACTTTCGCTGAAAAGATAATTTTGTGTTTATTAATTAAAGTACCACTCACTCTTTCACACATGCAGTGGAAAAACCTATAATGTAACCTTCTCCTGCCACCCTCACTTAGTGCTGGGAGGTGTGCAATGTCCTGGGGCTTCTTTCATAAAATAGTTTTCAGGATTCATAATAAAAGTGAGTGTACAGTCTGTGCACAGAAGCCGAGAGCCAAAAAGAAACCAAAAAAGGAATATATATATTCGTACGTGTGTGTATATATATAAATTTATATATATATATATATATATATATAAAACCATGCACACACATACCTGAAGGGAATATTCCTTTTATAAATCACAGTCCACCTGGCAACGGGCATATGTGGATCTGCCTCTCATCCCGCCTTCTAAACGGCCACATTCAACCATAAATGCAAAACACTACATGAATATTAAATGACCCAGAGGATCAATTTTTTTCTTTTTTGTGAATCAGGGCATCAAGTGAGAAGAAGCTCAACTTTGTGAGTGGGGTGGAGGAGCATCGTATTTTTTTGTGACACAGCATTGATATCAAAGTATAGAAAATGTACTGAGTCGTATAATGTTGCCGCTGTGAGTGAGAGTGACTTCGATAGAGAGGACAGTGCCTGAAATTAAAAATGATAAAATTAAAGGTAGTGGCAAAAAGAGATTCGCCTTGCACAATCCGAATGTGGAAGAATTCAATGTACTGCCTATCCCAATTTTAACAATCACAACCAAAACTGCAAGCATTAAATTCTGGGACGGCTGCAATATTCCTGACCTATATCATTAAACATGTTAATGTTTAGAGGAGAAGCCATTTCTTCACTCCTCGAACAGCCAGAGCATCCATTATGCAGTATAACGCATGAGTGTCACCCCAGTATTTATATGTGCACTACCATCGGACCCAATACCATACACATGCATCCTAACCTCACCCTGGACATTATTTTGGAAATGGAGGTTTGCCAGGGGAATACAGTTTATTTATCTTTTGTAAGTGGTCTCCAGTGCGCAGTCATGTTCACTGCAGCCATATCAGCATATTCATAGATCCCACTCACGCCGAAGATGTAGGCCAGTTTAAGACCATGAGTTGATTTATTTTCATAACAAACCTTAAGAATGAGTAATGGAGGAACAAAGGAGAGTTTCAGAGGGTTAATAAGTTACTGGAGTGGGACTTTTAATCCTCCATCAATGTCTACATCACACACACGCACCCACAGTGCTGGTGTGCATAAGCTGCAGCCACTCACAGAGCACTTTATCTGGAAGGTCATACTATCACGGGCTAGTTGCTCCTCTTGCTCTCATAAAAGCCTCAGTTCTTCAGAAGTGTCGATACAAAAACATTTAGAAAACTTTCATTTGAGATTCTGCTCCATGTTGACAACATCACACAATATCTGCAGTTTTGGATGTGGTCCTTTGCAGTCCATTGACCTCAAGGTCTGATGTATGGTTCATTCTGAGAGGATTTTCTGATATTTTTAGATGATTATCTGAGCTACTGTAGCATTTGTGCAAGAACGAATGGTGTCCTTTTCTGTTGAGTCACATTTTTGCCCCCTTTTTGATGTGAACATTTATCAAAGCTATTGACCTGTGTCTGCATGTTTTTATGCCTTGCAACTCTGCCACATGATTGCCTGATTGGATAATTGTTGGAATATGCATGGTCTATTGTGCCATACTTGAGGTGTGGCAAAAATGATTTTGATGAAAGTTCAGGGAGGTATTACGGAAACATGTAAAGTCAACTTTTTCAGAACTTTGAAAATGTTCTGCCTTTGAATTGAGTTACATCAATGATTAATGATACCACACTATACAGTATATTTCTAATTACAATATATATTGCCATATCTATAGCAAGCTGTGTACCACACCAAGTCTGCAATGAAGTGAAAAGCTAGTGTTGCTAGTGTTTGGAGGTTAGGGTGGTGGAAGAGTCCTACGCCCATGCAAGAAGTGGCATCCTGTCTCAGATTTACACCAAAGTTCTGCCTTCTTGATAACCACTATTACTCTCCTTTTTCCTTTTCTTTTTTAAACTTCAACGATACAAAACCTGCCACATACTACCACACAGAGTTCTACTATGGAAAACGATGACAGAAATAACTTAAGGGGTCATAAGCATTTTGGAAGACTGTGACTATCAGTGTTGTTCTGACAATAAGGATGCCAGACCATGGAATGTTTCAGAGGGCAATGGTAACAAATTGAAGAGAATTGTAGAACATTTAAATTCTTTCTATAAAGATGATGTAATGCAAAGCATTAAAAACTAAATTGTCGCTGGTGACCTTCAGGACAACCAACAAACTGTAGTATAACATAACGTTAACTTTTTTCAAACTAAATAAGGATGTGATTGAAAAGTTGCGTAGTGACATAGGTTTGCATTTTCCATTTTCTTAGTAAAGTCATTCACAAATTGAACCTTGTCTTGTTATCATAACAGAGCAGCCATCAATCTGTGTCAGAAAACGTTTAGATGAAATTCAGCATAATTTAATTGCTCCACTCTGCACTATTAGCTTGGACAGGGACTCTTTGCATCTGAGGGGCCACAGTTTAACATGAATAAGGGTGGAGGGAACTTTAGAGGTAAATGGTATGAACTCCCTCTAGGCAGGTTAATGCAACAATGATAACAAGCAGAAATCTTGCCAAATTTACACAGAATTGCTGCACCATGCACTTTGATGGGAAGTCAATAAACACAACAGGGTCATCACAGCTGTCCACCCTATAGATCACGTTTCTGGGCCTCTAATGAAATGATCAACATGCATTTTCTCAGGTCAGAGTCTGGTGGATAATTCCATTAGGGCTTTATAGGGGTTTCACTACTACAACCCAATTAACTGGCATTTCAGTGACGGGGACACAGCACTTAGGAAGCATGTGCCCTGGAACTGCCCCATCGGTCTTCAGCTCTCCACCTGCTGTGAATGCTTTTTGTTTGTGCTTGGTGGCCTGGATGATGCAACACCACAGCTGGTGTGAAATTTAGTTTTCCTTCCGCTATGTGCTATCTGGAAATATATTGGACTTGTGGTGCATCACAGCACAGATCAGCTAACTGCAACAGTTGACGAATGGCTGCAGTGGCGTCCCAGCCACCAAAGCTGCACACCCTCCTACTCAATGACACGACTTGTCTGTGCTGCTCCATCTCGATACAGCAGCCTCTTCCTGATCAGCGCCCAAGGTTTTTAACAACCTTCCGCTACTAAGAAGAATTAGAGGACTCCATGTTAGTAATCTCAAAACTATTTATTTCCACTTTACCTATTCTGTTTGCTCCATTTATATTGTTCCAGCCTGTTTCTCCTTTTATATAAACACAAGCGATGACATGACTTGATATGGCATAACACATGCGCAACACACACACGTATCATCATATCGTACAGACACCCCCACAACATACAGATGATACACAATAGGCTGCTCTCACATCCTATTTCACCGCTGCTTGGTTTAATCTCGGCCTAGGGTGCAGAATGTATTAAATCCTCCAGAATTCGCTCTCACATGCTTTGCTGTTTTTCTCCAACACAAAAGCAGAGGGGCAATTTTCATATGTGTAGGCTGTGTAGGCGAGACTCTCTGAATGTATTTTACATCGAGGACGACAAGCACAGAGCTCCATGACAGTCAATGTATGTACTATCCGGAGTCACATTGGCAAAAACATGTGCCTCTCTTTTTTCTTAAAGTGAGTATAATTGAGTCAAAACATCTTGTGTTGCAGTCATACCTTGAAAAGTGCCATTCGCAACATCCTGGCAACTGGACAAACTTAAAATATATTCATTTAATTTTCCTCACAGAAAAATACAGAGAGATACAATTGTCCACTGTTGATTTCACTGTATTCAGGCCACATGGTTTGTATTTTGCCATTAAATTTAGCTCAGCCTGTATGTTAGTGTATTTTGACAATAAGTCAGACACGACATGCTATTATTAAGGTATGAGTGACGGCTAGAGGAGCTAATAGACATAATTGTGCTCTATCCGGTGCTCTCAACACCAGGGGGTTTAAGGTGATAGAAGAGTGTTGTCAGAGTGTTAGTTACCACCATCTTTCAGCACCCTTACTCACACTTTTGCTCATTATGTCCACACATAAACGCACACACACACACACACACTGCAGTTTTCATGATGGAGACAGCATCGGTAGTGTTGTTTTGAGACCTAATGAGAATATTCTTCAAGTCCACAACCTTTACCTGAGAAACTGTGCACATTTGTATTTGTGTGCGTCAGTGCACATGTAGTCTATACTCTGTATGTGAGTGTATCCCTTCCAAAAGCCCAATATCTTGACAGGTAGAGAATAAGTAGTCATTCAAAAAGAAAAATAACAATAGGTGTTTACGGATTGTCAGCAAATTTAATCTGTAGTGGACTGTTTGAGTTTTTTTCTTTGCACTGGTTCTGCTGTGATGAATATTGTTACCCCCTCATCAAGTCTACCTATTGAAATGAAGTAATTCATTGGAATATGTATGTATGGAGATTTTCTTTACAGAATTTAATAACATGTTTGAGCATTTTTTTTATATTCCAAACAGCCTCATCTTGTCCTGCTGTCCTTCTGTCCTAGCATTTCCTACATTACGTTAACAGATTGATAGCGTGCAAAATGATTTGCCTCTGCGACGTAGAGACACAGATGATGATGTTGGGTCTTATTCACTAACCTTAGAAAGACATTTCTTAATTCACTTGCACAGTTTTTCTGACAAATACCAAGGATCTATACACACTAAGCTTATTGGCAAACTTACAGACATGAAATCTACCATGCCAATGTTCAAAACAATCTGTGAATGGATTTTCTTCAGGTTTGCATTTTCTCCCACATTTCTCCAGGTAGGCTACTCCGGCCTCCTCCCACAGTCCAAAGACAAACAGGTCGTCTGCCCTGTGAGTGACGATTCTCGAGGCTGTACTCCTCTCACCAATGTCTGCTGAGATTGGCATCAACAACTCTGGACAGTTGCAAGATAACAACAAATCCCAATTTTAATCAATCTGTCTGTATTAGCAGAACCATCCACTCTAAACGCAACTAACAATGCTTCTCTTTCTGCTCTCATTAGCTTATAATAAAAATAATATCGTTTTGCTGGCGGGCACCTTTTTGTCTATAAAAAAGATACTAACTAATTTCAAACACGAATAAATGACAGTAACACTGTGAAAAGATTGAATTGGGAGTACAAAGTGATAGTAAAGCTTTAACTAAGTTGCAGCCTATAAAGCATGTCTTCATCAGAGCAACAAGAGGCTGTGGTGGTACATTTAAAAACTCTATGCCCAGCTAATGGCTGTCTTTGATGGTATAGACAGGTTCTGGGCATAGCTTGCATTTAGCAAATGACACATTGTCACAGGATATACAATATTTCCGGAAACAATATTTTCGATATATTTCTTCAGACATTTATGTGAGTTTTATACCAGTTTTGGCAACAACAATAACTGGCTAACAGCCAGTCAAATTGCAGTGGGGCAACAGGCAGGCAGCGGCCTGTAGCCTCACTTCTGTATCATCTGCTTTCATTGCCAAAGGCTTGAGGCGTATTGTATACCTATTATTTTCTCCTTTGGGGGCATTTGATATCACTAGCATGAGACTTACCCCATATGGCGGACTGTGGTCCCAAACGCCATTAACAAAACATCATGAAACTGCTCAATCCAGCCACTGTCATTACATTGAAACATAATGATAGATAGCATGTTTATTTTGAATATTAGTGTCTCACTTACTCAATTAAACAACACTTTTCTCCTGATGCCAGCAGATGACTCGTAATGTAAAGAAAATGGCAGTGGAGCATTCACATGATAGGGGAGAGCGGGGTAATGTGGGACATTTTTTACATTTGCTCCCCTCTAGGCGAGCTAAACTGATATATCAGTAAAATTAACACATTTCCCATTGATTCAGGATGTGTTCTAGCAATGGAAATGATCAGAATGTCTTCAGGACAAAGGGCAGTGAAAATATGATTGTTTTAAGAAAAGTGGTCTTGTGTCCCACTTTACCCCAGCTACGGGGTAAAGTGGTCCACTTATTTTGTCCACTTTAAAATACCATTACAACACATGTTGTAATAGTTAAAATCCCGACAGCTAGATTGACAACCACTAATATCGGACTAGTAACAGAATCATGGGGATTGGTCAATTTACCACATTTATGATTATTATGATTCATGTGATCTCTTGCACACACCAGCTTACCTGCACATTGTTTCTCTGTCCAATTGGTAGGGACAGGGATATTGATTTTCACTGCGTATTCAAATGCCAGTTCACTGCACTTAACTGGAGCAAGGCCATGCAACTGGTCAGCTAGTTGTTTCAAGTGTTTGGCAAGCTCCTCCTCCATCTCATCTGTGAATATTCTCTTTACCTCAGCTACTGCACCCCAGGCTACTGATTTTACTTTCCCTTTGTCTTTACTTTATGAATCTTTTGAGGGTTGTCTTGTCAATAGTTGTATCCCTTCCAGCTTTTCTTAAGGACTTCTTCCCCTTGCATGACCTCAGCGGCTGCACTCTCCATCTCTGCGAGGGGTGTTTGGCCCCAGGTTGTCTTCCTGGTGTAGTTTCTTGGCATGATGGCTTTTCTACAATGTTAATGACATTAAAAATAAAACATATATAATGTAATATAACACAAAAATATATTTAAGACTAAACTTAACTTGTGCTTCAAGTTGGGGTAAAGTGAGACACTGTCCCACTTTACCCCACAGCATTTGTCCCACTTTACCCTGAAGCCACAATTTTAGAAAAAAAATATCTTTTATCAATTCAGGCTAATCTTCAGCTAGCATCAGTCACATGGTTTTATATGTTGGAAGTTCATCAACATGTATGATATAATTGTTTCTACCTGAATCAATTTGTTTTGACACAACAGTTGATTAAGTTCAAAGCAAGAAAATTTACTTTTACATGCAAAAAACAAATTTTTGTGAAAAAACATAATTACCACAGCACCTGCACCAACTTCTCCCTCATGGCAAGGGGGGAATGGGAGGGGCTTGAAAACATAATAGTCACATGACCACAAATGTGTTCCATTGCCTAGATACAGTGGGTGTTTCACATCACCCGATGTCCCACATTACCCCGCTCTACCCTATAGCTCATGTCACAACTTCACTTTATCTATGGCTCTGCTGGAATACAAGGTGCAATGACCACTTCAGAAAACAAAAAAAATGTCATTATTGTACAATTTAAGTTGTAGTACAACTTATTTTTAATGGTGTGGGTAAATATTGTGTGTCTTTTAAAAAAAAAAAAAGTTATGCTTTTTTAAGATGTACATTTTTTTACTGTGTTCATGAATGGGAAGAAAACTCTCTTCTAGGACAGATGAGAATGAAAAAGAGACTGTGGCATGAAATCAAACGTTCAACACCACAGTACATATTGATGTGTGCCAGATTGTTGGTATGGCAAACACATATGAAGAGATCAGGTAGGCAAAAAAACAACTACTGAAGGAAAACATGGCCTTGATAGACTCTCCCCTGCTCACACGTCATCTTGTGTGTGTGACATTTAATGAAAGCGCCTTGAAGGCATGTGAGGAGGCCAAGCAGTAATACAAAACTCCCCAGAGGGATATAAGTGCTCCTTGTCACAGTGTCAGCTCAGCAGGCTTAATGTAAGTGATCCGAAGATTGGCGACTATTTGACAAATAATTACAGTAATTATAATCTATCGAGTTCGATCTGTTCAGGAATCAGGATGAGCTCAGAGACGACAAACCTGATGTGTTCAATGAACCACGTTTTACAATTGGAGGAAGCAGCTGGGAGAGGTTTCTCAGCTGGTAGGCTTTCAAACAAAAATATTTACAGGCTTAAATGACCACTTTTCATATTTGCGATTCCACATCATTAATGTAATCTCTTAAGCATACACCAATTTGTTTTTTTAACACACTGTGAGAACCTGATGACACTGCTGGTTAGTGCTGCTGTTCATGCAGCTTCTGATCTCAACGGGATTTCTGCCATTCGTTTCCATTCCAGCCCCTCGCTACAACCACCTTGTGAAAAACCTGGTTTATCAATTTATAAATGTATTTATGATGTGTGTGTGTGTGTGTGTGAGTGTTACTCCTTGAGACACAATAATAATTTAACAATGAATCATAGCTTCCCTTAACTGCCCGTGTCAGTGGGATTTTTTCAATTTAAGAGTTTTTAAGGCTCAAATAAAAAGCTATTTTGATAGTCCAGAATTTTACTGTGATCAACCATCACACAGATCCACATTTGAAATGATTCACTACATAGTGAAGGCAGAAACGTTGTAATAGAATAATTCTCTGATCAAATTCTCTCATCTGTACTCATCTCAAGTAGCAGCAATGGCACGTTTGCGATATGCATATCTTGAGAAGAATATTATATGCTCAGGTGTGTTTTAATCTTGAAAGAATCAATCACGGAAATAGATCACCTCTCCACACGAGCATGTGATGTTTGTCTTTCTGGGGGATTTGTCTGTTTCCACTGTGTGACCACGATCCAGACTAATCCAAGTAACAGCAGCTCCTTTAAGGGGTGCGCTCTCACAGAATGAAGATAAATACAACAGAAAGCCCTGTACCAGCTGCTTCATCGCAGAGGTTTCCATTGTGCGTTTATTTCAAAGCTTGGAATTTGTGTGAAGTTTTATATAGTCATCGAATGCGGAGTCTTGCTCGGCTGTCTCTTACAGACTTATTTATGAACTAAATTAAACAGCCCTCATCAACTTACTCCCCCTCTGTCCCCAAAGGCACGTATCAGTGACTGAGTCTTACATGTACTTGCTTAAAAAAGATCTTTGTCGGAAACTAAGAAAAAAGTTTTGGCTTAAATATATATAAGAGATTAAATGTAATTAAATATTTGGGAAACTATGATATAGTTATGTCATGTTTAAACAATTTTTGGAGATTGTAGGACTATCTATAACTAGTCGCACCAGAGCGATTTGTAAATATGCCCCCGTTTTTTCTTTTTTTATAAATCCTCATCATACAGATTTTCTTTACTCCTCAACGGCCATCACGTGTATTATCCGGAGCGAGGTGGATTTTATACACACACACACAGGCACACACACAGTGAGGCATAGATGAGATGAACAGAGTCTGTTAACGTGAACCAGCAGTTAAGTTAATTTGTTGAAGAACAGTGGCAACAATACAGAATTTCCAAAACGGCCCACTGCTGAACAATGATCAGTTGGTTTGAAACAAGCTGGAGTTTCCTGGTTCCTCCGTCCACTCTCCTATTGACCTGCTCTCACTTGAACTAATTCACACTCATCACATGTAAATAGGACCTGATCAGTACGGGAAGTAACCTAGAGTTTGTTCGAATAGCTCAAGAGTTTCTGAGGCTGCATTTAGGAGTCGTCAACCTTTTGTGTGCTTTCAGTTCAACACAAATCGAATAGCCAGGACTCAGTGTTAATCTGAGGATCCGGATTCATGATCTGATACCATCGATCTATAACTAAATACATGATCGTGAGTTTGTCATCTAAAACAAAAACATCCCATCCTGTTTACAGAGCTGGTTACATACAACACAATGATCCAAAATTCAAGAGCAATTTTTGTCATCAGAGACATCTTCATGGGCCTACCTCAATACTTTTTAATAATGCCCCAAGTTAGAGTCTCTTTCTGGACAGTTTAGAGCTTTAGTTCTCTGAGAATTTATTTCATATCAAAGAAAAATTGGAATTGTAGACATATCCCGACCTGAATTGATATTGAAAAAGCTTGGAGGAGATTGATGCCTGGGGGGCTGAACAGATGAGGTTCAGTCAGAGCTAAAGAACTAAAAGGCCCAACTACAAGGGTTGGCCTTCAAAGGGGCCAGGCCCTAGTGGTCATCAGGGGGATGGGCTCTAAAGGGAGAAAAGGAGGCTTTATGTAAGAGGAAGTAAATGTAATGAGTTGACCGCATTTGTTTATATTTATAATTCTTTTATTTGGAGAACATTTTTCAAAAAGCACCATTTAACTTCATGAGTGTTTTATCAGCACTTAAAGTATCCCGTAAAGCAGTTCTGCAATTTTTTTACTTTAATTTAAAATGAAACAGCACATTTCTTTATTTTGGAAATTGTCTTATTAACAAAACATTTATCAGTAAAACAGTTAGGATGGGAAAACATATGAATGTGTTGCTGCATAAACATGTCTTAATACCAACGTATGTATTTTTTTGAGCAGTGTTGTACAATAGTGCTTAAAAAGTGATACCATCAAATGGTTTGCCTTTAGGCATTCATAAATTTGGTTATCAAAATAAAATATAAAACATTAATATTAAAAATATTATTAGATCATAACTTTAGTTGGTTAAAGTTCTCGCAGGGCACCACCCTTCAAAGAACGGAAAAGATAGCACATTTATTGATTAAGATCAGTCTCATTTAGATCTAGTCCAATTAGAAATCTCAATATTTTACTATTAAAGATTATATAATGAACAATGAAGGTAATAGAGTTCTTAACAATGTAACGGTTGGCAAAATTCACGTATGCAACAATATGACAGAACATTTGTGAAAGAAAACATTTATTATGAACATAATAAAGTGTTAAAACACAAATTACTAAATAAACGTACTAACTAACAAGGATGTGTATGTGAGTGTGTATGCAAATTAGGGGCTCTCAGAATGGTGGTTGACTAAAAGAGTAACGCCTAAAGATAGCAGCCCCTCCCTGCTTCTGAAATTGTTTACAACTGATGGCGGTGGAAGGTTTAAGTAGGTGGAGTGGTATGTCTGTCTGTGTGTATGTTAATCAGATAATGAGAGTCAGAGAGAAAGCCTGTGAAGAGCGTATCTAACACTTAACTTTCAAATAACTCATAAACACAATATCAGAATATCATATTTCCACATTTTTACTTTGTCGTATTTATCCGCCACAAACGGAGCCCAGGGTTCATACACATTTTGAACAATGGATTTCCATGGATTTCCATGGATTTCCATAACTTTTAACTAAATTTCCATGACCTAACATTTTGTGAAATCTCGGTGTATACGCGAAAAAGTTTAAACTAACAATGAGAATTCCAAGGCATACAGTATATAGTAAATGACACAAACCCAGGTATGCCTGCTTATACTTTGAGCGTATTTCTTTAAAAGCATATGAATTATTTTAAAATCACACACAATGTTTAAAATACCAATTTCCTCTTAAATGATATATTCAAATGTCTGTTTTGGTATATTTTATATTTCATAAGGGATGGAGAAGCTTCAAAGCATTTTGGATAAGGATAATATCAACTTCATCGATGAAATGAAGGGAATATGGCATGACTTCTGCCAAAAGGTGCAGTTTTTTGGTGTATGGAAAAAGGCACTGAAACCCCCAATGGGAATGGACAAAGGTAGGGAATGATGTTTTGGTGTTATTAGGGTTTAGGGTGGACCTTCAGGCATTTTAATTGTCAAGTACATGAGCAGGTGTTTTGTCTTCCTTCTTTTGCATCTATGATGGCTGTTGTGTATTGATATCCAGTTAAGTTTGTTCCCTCAGGGCATCCGTAATGCCCCACTGTTTACCTGCATTGCATGCTGGTTATTTTCTGTCCTGTGAAACTCACAGTAAAGTACGCACGTCTTTTCCATCACGGTCTCCTGTCTCATCTCTACTTAAGTTGTATCGGTATAGAGTGTGCTATACAACAATGGCTATCCCATTTTTTTTTTTTTTAAGCATTGGGTCTGTTGTATAACTTTTGATCAGATTTGACCTTGTGCACTTTGTCCAAGTGTTTAAGTAATGAATCTTTTCCTGTACAGCTGAACAGGCTCTTGAGATTCTACATGTGCTGCCATCACTGTTCCCCTCCACGTCTGCTCCTCCAAAGAGGGAACGAGATGTGAGTGAGGCTCTGGTGCATGTCCTCAAGGTGAGCTGTGTAAAATGTTGCAGGATCATTTTGACTATAGAATCGGAAAACAAATATAACTGAAGGTGCTGCCTCTGAGGACTCCCAATGTATTTCCTATTTACATAATGTATGTTCTAAGCCTTCAAAGACACATAAAACATTTGTTTTTAGAAAGAGGATTTTCACTGGGTAGATGTCTTGGCTATGTCACAGTATGTACAGAAATGGGTGAATTACATGGTAGCAGGTTTTTCACCCTAATGATAACCAAGCAAGACTATCCTAGCATTGTTTTTTAGTTATTTTGGAAGGCTAGACAATTGTAAACGGTAAATGCATTGGGGATAGTTAAAAACAGCAGTTTCAGATGGATGAGCTTTCTCAGTACTGTAACTTTTTTCAGAATTTTGCTTTGTAAAGTTATGTGTTTGTAAACAATGCTAGGTTCCAAATGACCAAAATGCATTATCCTGACAGAAGGATGTATGTGTTATATGTTACAGGAAAAAGAAGACCCCAATTCCTACTTGAAGAAACGCCCTCTCTCCTGCCGGGTCCTAATTGTCAGTCCGTCCAACTGCTTCTTAGTGGTTGGAGATGTGGCAATAACCAACTTTTCACATCATCTTACAAGTAGAGCATGGCTGAGTGGAAAGCTTTTATTGTCCAATAAAACCAGTGGTCAGATATGGTGTAGGATAGCACGTCCTCTCTCCCTCCAAGGGTACTACAGTCCATGTTCATTGCTGTTGACTCTTGGTCGGAATTTGGTTAAGTTAGCCCAGTGTTAATTTGGGGTGCATGACAATATTAGCCAACATGCCGATATCCTGTGATGTGATGTCATATTTTGTGTGTGCTGTTTGCACAATTCAGTGCAGATTCTGCTTTGTTTTAAGTTTATTTTAACTTTTCAGTTAACATTGAGTTTAAACAACTAATTGTCTGTTCAGCAGATGCAGTCACTAATTTAGGCACATCTACTGTGAAGGAGTAAATTGACTAAGCAGTTAGGTTGGGATAAAACTGAATATAGCGGTATCGGTTATTGTCCCGTTGAGTTGTAAAATATTAACATATTGGATATCGGCGAAAAGTCCAGTATGGTGCATCCTTAATGATGATGTTACAATGGTTAATGGTGTATTGAGGGACTAGTTGTTCATGTAATCCCAGAACCTTTCATTTGAATGTTACAATATTAAGCATTTGTTTTAAGAATGAATGTCACAGGAGTAGTTTTTAGTGTGCCTAGTGCAGTGGTTCTCAAGTAGGGGGCACTCTCCAGGGGGCGCAATGTCAGAGGTGAGAAAAAAAAAAATTATTAACAATTTGAAACTACCTGTTACTGGTTAGTGGAGGCTCCCTCAGTGGCGAAATGCAAGGGGCTGGACTAACACAAATCAATCAAATAAAGTTTCGTTCCTGACCCCCCAATCAAAAGAGGAGTGTTATCATTTGAACCCGAGTTGCACGTGCGCCTCTGAGTATAAAAGTAACTGCAGGCATGGTCAGCGCTCACCCTCACTGAGACGACACCCTGCAGAGCTTGTGCGATTGCTCTTGTTTCCTCTATTATTCAGATATTCATTGGTTTATAAACAGTCTTTTTAAAGACTCACTCCTTCCTTTCCATTCTGTGCTGTCTCTGTCTACATTGTGTACTGTTCTTTCTTTTAGGAACCATTGCATAGCACAGCCTTATTCATTATTCGTGTGCAAGTCGCTCACAGCCACACATACAAACATACTCACAAGACCACGACATTGCAATTACAACTTTATTAACATCACATACACTGTATCAGCAAACAAACACAACCATGGACAAGTTTCTGATTCGTAAAAGTCAGGCAACCGATGCGCCAGTTGCGAAGAAGCCAAAGCTTCGCAAATATGACGAGAGCTATTTGCAGTTTGGTTTCACCGTCACTGGCACGACTGAGCAGCATCCTCAGTGTGTTTTGTGTGCCGAGGTGCTGGCAAATGACAGCATGAAGCCATGCAAATTAAAAATGCATCCAGACATCGCTGGACAGGCCCAGCTTCTCACTTGTTAGGTATGTGGGGGAAAAGGAAATTGAGGAGGACATCCTGTTTTGCCGGCCTCTTCAGACCCGTACAACAGGGGAGGCAATCTTTAATGTCCTTGACTCGTTCATCCAACACAGTGGTTTGAGCTGGGGAAAGTTTATTGGCCTCTGCACAGATGGAGTGCGGTCGTTGACAGGCCGTGAGCGTGGCCTCGTAGCTCGCGTCCAGCAAGTTGCTCAACTTGTGCAATGGACACACTGCATGGTCCATCCAAGGGACTTGCTGCCAGGAAAATGCCACCACTCTTCGAGTCAGTGCTTCACCAGGCCGTGAAAATAGTTAACCATATTAAAGCTTGTCCACTTAACTCCCGTTTGTTTGGGGTCCTCTGCCAGGAGATAGGGTCAGGGCACGAGCAGCTGTTGCTGCAAGATGAAGTTCGCTGGCTCTCCGGGGGGCGGGTGTTACAACGGCTGTTTGAGCTGCGAGAGGAGGTAAAGTTGTTTTTGATTGAAAGTCATACAGATCTGGCGAAGCACCTGGATGATGCCATTTGGCTTGCCTCTGTCTCCTATTTGGTGAATATTTTTGACCGGCTGAATGGCCTTAACCGGTCCATGCAAGGCCGCGAATCTAACGTTCTGCTCCTCGCAGATAGAGTGAATGCCTTCATGAAAAAAATTGCTCTCTTGCATGGTCTCATCAATTCTGGACACTGCGACATGTTTCCCAGCCTTGCAGACCTCATTGTCGATGCACGTGGCACTGATTTCTCCTCTCTCCTCCAATCCGCTGCTGATCACCTTTTAGCACTGAAGAATCAGTTTGGGTCCTATTTCAAAGTGGACTACCGTTCATTTGCCTGGGTTCGGGATCCATTTCTCTGCTCAGCAGACGAGCTGTCAATAGACATGCAAGAGCAGCTTATTGAGCTGAAGAGTGACAGTAGACTCAAGCATCTGTTTACCACCTCCCCTCTTTCTTCATTCTGTGTAGCATTGATGCCGGAATACCCTCATCTTTGCGACATAGCCTTAAAAATTATCCTCCTTTTCGCGTCAACTTATTTGTGCGAGGCAGGCTTTTCAAGACAGACTGCTCTCAAAACTAAATATCGCAACCGCGCACAGATCGAGGATGACCTGAGGATATGTTTGTCAAACATTGCCCCAAGATTTGATGACCTTCGCAAAGCAAAGCAGGCTCATGTCTCACATAGACAGACCTGCAAGATTCTTTTTAAAGATCACAAGAGGCCCATAATAATAACAGTATCCTAATGATAGCAGTTGTAAAACTTATTATTATTATGATAATAATAATAATAATATAATGATGGTGATAATGATGATGATTATTAAAATAAGAAAGCCTGCAGGCTCACATAGCTGCTAATATTAATAGCCTATTAACAGGCCTACTACTACTGATCATAATCATAATAATAACAATAATAATAATACATAGTTAAAAAAGTAATAATAATTGTCTTTATGGTTCTAACAATAGCCTAACCATGACATGTCAGGTCTATCAATAACAATATGCTATCTATCTATGTAGGTGTAGTCGAGGGCGGCTGTGGTGGGCTGCGGGTGCGTGGGGGGGCCCCAACTACCCCTGACCAGCTTTGGGGGGACCTAGCTTGCAAAAGTTTGAGAACCCCTGGCCTAGTGTGTCTATATGCTTTGAGTGTGCCTGTGCAAAGCACAGATTTTGTTTGTGTATTGAGGGGCACATTGGTCAGATGTTTGGACCTTACCTTATCTCACTCACTCATTTGGCATGTTCTGCTATGTTTTTATAATGCAGTTTCATAAATACTGTGAGCCAAAATGTTGAGAAAAATTAATAAATGCATAAAAAGCTGGTTAAATGCAAGACTAGTTTTCATTTCTTCTGTCTTATAAGAGGTAGTTAATGTCTTGAATCTAGTAGATGAATGTCTTGAATCTAGAACAGTATTGAATTTGTAGAGCTTACAATAAGGTAAATACCACTTGAGATGATGACAGGATGGTAAATTACGGTTTATTATGGTTAAAGAGCAATGCCTAATACGAGTCAGGAATGCTAACTTCAAGACAGTTTGTCTCAAAATGCCAGTTTCTAATCTTATTTCAAGTAGGTGGTGGACTTAAATCTAGAACAGTGTCACAATTACAGAACAAAAAATTACTTGACACTTGAAACAAACGGAGGATAAAAAAGATTATACTTTTGAGGGTAAAATACTAAAATACTACAGCATCACAAGCTTCTTACGAGACACAAAACACAATAGATTAAGATCCATTTATTCATCCCAAACACATGCACAGACATGCAGAGGCACACTCATGCAGGTAGGGAAATTTAATCTCTGCTTTTTACCCATCTGGTGCAGGACACACAGAGCAGTGAGCGACCATGTACGGCGCTCGGGGAGCAGATGTTGGGGGAGTA
The DNA here is from genome assembly GCF_949316205.1 of Platichthys flesus. NCBI lineage: Eukaryota > Metazoa > Chordata > Actinopteri > Pleuronectiformes > Pleuronectidae > Platichthys > Platichthys flesus. The sequence continues at coordinate 26,481,253 of NC_084945.1, read as the reverse complement.
AGGTGCCTTGCTCAGGGGCACTAGACAGGGTAGGGAGACTCTTGGATTTTTTGGACAGATCAATCCAGGTTCGTCTTTTGTTGTCTCTCCGTGGAGTCGAACCAGAGACGAACCAGAGACCTTCTCTGCCCATAGTCCAAGTTTCTGCCACTAGACCACCGCCTCTCCATAGTACTAGTAAAATATAGCTAAAAATGAGTTTCCCCTGCTAATTTCAAGATCACTCCTATCTTGTAAGGCTTAAATATTATGTCTTATTTCAAGAAATCTTACCAAGAGAATTTTCATTTTCGCAAAAAATAACTTTTGTTTTGCTTATTTTTAGAGTGGCCTTTTTTCCAGTGCACCTGTACGTCCACACAATTATCAACAAGATTTCCCAAAGCATCTGGTTTAAAAATTACACTTAAATAACTTAAACTACACAGATGATGTCTATTAAATTTCTGTTATTTGTCTGATTTATTTGATTTTGCATCGTTATGTTAAATAGTAATAGGGTCCCTGCATTGTCAGTGCTGTGGTTTAACAGTAAATATCTGAGATTCCAAGTAAAACCTGGCACGGCATTCAGTAGAGTGCCTACTTCCTCCGAGACTGTCTACTTATGAAACCACATAAGTCCTAGGGGACTGGGAGAGCACCCTCACCTGCGCCACAGACGATCAATCAACACAGGATAGAGCTGTTAGCTGATTGGTCCTGAAAGCATCTTCAAATTATCTTAATTTTGAACATTTAAATAGTAAACCAATATGTACTCTGAGAAAATGTCCTATGTTTTCCTTTTTGTCCAGGTTTACAGGGACTGGGGTCAGAGCCCGTCTGGAGATTAAAAATGCTGCAGATGCCATTATCCAGTTTGCAGCGAGGACGGAACCGACTGAGTCTGCAGGTGCAAGCCCCAAAAGGATCAACTCTGGGGACAGTGTGAAGGGGAGGATAAAGAACTTTATCGTGGAGACTTTTGGTAAAGCATATATTCACAGGATTGTTGCACAAACCAGGGCAAGGTTTCACCCTACAGCCACAGCCAAAAGCAAGGAGGAATTACAGGCACTCAATGCTTCTATTGACGTTGTGCATCTTACAAAGGATGATGCAAATCAAAACTTCTCATCTGGTAATAATTTAACACTCACACAAGAGCTGACTGATCTCCTCTACATTCACATCACACCTCCGACTTACAACTCGCCTGTTCCCAAGTCAGAGGATCCCATTCTTTCAGACATATGGAACAGAGTGATTCGTTAAAATAAATCATTAACTTAGTTTTAAATAAAAGATTAGCTCAAAACATATTTTTTTAATATTTATCATCTTAAAATATCTTCTTTTAAGATCGAAAAGAATACTGACAGGTAGCTTGTTTCCGTTTGCTTCGGGGAGGCTTTTCGCATCGTGTCTTGAGATGACCTGAACTCAGAAAGTTTCCTCTTAAAAAACTCAGGTGGCTTACCAACATGACTTTCATGTTTTGTCTGGAGATACCGCTGAAGATGTGGTGGCCTAATGCCACTGTTGGCTAATCTCTCCCCACAGAAAAAACAAAAAGTGTAAATAACCCAATCTATGTTATTGTTAATATTATTGAAGTGTCTTTCTGTTATTTTATTGTGAAATATTTGCTCGCTTTAAGGACATACAATTTCATTTCCGCTTTTGTATTATTGCTTTTATTTTGAAAGGGTACCGGTAGAGACGCGGACTTCTTGTTATGAATCATTAACTTCACAACGGAAAACTTTTACGTTTTAGCGCCCCTCCGAAGAGGCACAAGCTCTCACGGTGTTGTTTAGGGAAGGCTCTCTGCTCTGGTTTCTGCTTCTTTTGAACTTGTCCCTCCGTGTTTCAGCAGCATTGCTGCTGCACTTCAACTCGACTCCATTGTTGAAGTTTTCAAGGCAGGTGATGACAGGTGGCGTGTGGCAGGTTGGGTCAAACCATCGGTATGGGGGAGACTGTTTTTTTAGGATAATTAAATTGATAAGCCTACAGAATATAAAATTTAGTTCATGAACTTACACTTATATTTTATTGAATATTTGTTAAATAACAATTTTTCAAAGATTTGTGAATGGATGCTAATTTTAAATATATAAAAAAAGAATCTCAAGTACCCCCTGGAGTACCTTCAAGTACCCCCAGGGGTACGCGTACCCCCATTTGAGAATCACTGATCTAGCTGATTCCGACCAGATCCCATCCGATCCCGAGCAGAGTACGTTCGATCCTGAGCAGAGTACATCCTATACTGAGCAGAGTTTATCTGATCCCGAGCAGAGTTCAGCTGATTTTGAGCCGAGTGAACTGGCTCCCGACCAAAGTTTGTTTGATCCTGACCAGAGTCAAGCTGTGCCCGATCTGACTTCAGCTGATCCTGAACAGAATGCAGCACCAATGACACCAAACAATAATGCTTTTATCAGGATTCTTGTTATTAAGCTCATCATGAAGACACTGGATCAGGCAAAAATGATCTGGATCTACTTTAAAGACCCACAGGCAACCATCCAACATCTTACAGAAAAAGTATTGGCTAACGTTGACAACGCCAAAATCATGGACATTACTGCAGAAAAAGTTGCAAACCTCCAAGCACCCATTTTCAAGGACCTGAGCAAGAAGTTTGGCTCTGCAACAGGATTGCTGGCTGCCATGGAAGCAGGGGACACAGAAGTTGAGAAATGCATTGCCCTCTTGTTGAAAGGTCACCTGACAAAGCAACGTGGTGCCGTGACCTGATTTTTCATTTAATTTTAATTCAATTTCTAAGGCTTTCTCTGGATGCCTCGATGGTCACTCGTCAGTGGTGTTGGAATTCTACTAGGTCAGGGGTAGGCAACCTTTACTATCGAAAGAGCCATTCTGCCCCCTCTTCCTCCAAATTGAATCTGTCTGGAGCCACAACCGCTATTTGATGACACTGGAATTGTCTTTCAACATTAAATTTTTTTTTGTTTGTGTGACGACCCCTTCCACCCTCACCTGGACACTAGGTGTCCCTGTTCTTCCTTCTGCAGAACTGTAGGGGGAGTGGACGTCAGCGGCAATCAGAGCAAATCTCGCCAGCACCCTTCTCTGTTTTGTTTTTGGACACTTTGGTTGTTAATTATAATTTTTTCTATTAATAAATATCCTGAAATAGTAACAGTTCACCCGTGTCGTCTCCCTCCTGGTTTTGAGCCGGGCTGTGACATTTGCTAATTACTAGCCACATATCAAGCATACAGGTAAGTCTGCATCGTTGGCAGTGTAAGCAAATAAATCTGTCCACGCAGAATTAAACTCTAAATTTACCTCCTAGACTTTTTGGGGTATTTATCCATGGTTAGTTTACCGAGGCCGGAGGTCGGAAACTCTAGATTAGCGCCTTGCAGGGTAAAGCGGCAGGCCGTAGATGCAATAGGATGTTACCAGTGTGCGGGAGTAATGGAAAACATGTACCGGTGTTATGTATTTAGAATACAAATTATGAGAAACTGTATTCCGTTAGTTATAATTAAAATAGGTGGTATTCAGAATATTGTTACATTTTTTAAATCAATGGATTACATGATGGTACTTCTCTGTTTCACGAGTTGATTCACTCTCTAAATAAATGAAGGCAAGTTGATGCATATCCCTAGAAGCCCCAACATGAAAACGAATGAAAAATAGCTATTTGCGTGATCAGTAGCTGCTAATGGAGTCGAAAGAGGAGCAGGTGCCAGAGCCGGACTAACGGCAGGAATGCTTTTCTATCCTGGAAATTCAAACAGCATTTCACTTTGAAGAAAGAGAAGGGAGAACGTAGTACAGTATAACTGTGCATTGCAAACTCTGCTTGCCAGCAACCAACAGCGTCCAAAGACTCCATCTCCAACCTGAAGAAGCATCTTAAAGTAAGTTTATTTTTTATTTAGCCAAGGGTATTCAGCTGCTGTAGTTTTACTGGTTACCTTGTTATTTTATAGTTGTATCAGCCAGATGTGCAATTTTACATTCTCCTATGTGCTGATTTAGATTCAAGATTCACGATTTTTATTATCAAATGCACAACAATAACATTTAGCAGTCGCTGGCAGTGAAATGCTTGAGTCACAGGCTCTCTTCTAGCAATGCTCAAGTAATTACAACCTAAAAAATGAAATAGAAATAGTATAAAATAGAATATCAAAATAGAAAATAAAGTATATATATATAAACAGCTGAAGAGAAAATAAAACAACAATAGTGCAATGGTGCAACTATGCAAATATGTCATGGTGCTAGTTTGGTGGAGTTATTGCAGTTCAGAGGAGTTTAAAAGTATTATGGCCTGGGGGATGAAACTGTCTTTGAGCCTGGTGGTGCGGGCCCGGATGCTGCGGTACCGTCGACCAGACGGCAGCAGGCAAAAATGTTTATGGCTGGGGTGAAAGGGGTCTTTAATAATCCGGCTGCTCTTTTTCCTGCACCGCTTGGTGTAACTCTGATAACTTGTTTTTGCTTTAATCTGCTAACATACAAAAAAAAAACATACAGGTGCGAAAACACAACCTCCTTTGCGGGGTTAAAAATGAAAAAGTAGAAGCGTTGGAGCTATTCAGTGGAAGAAAACTAGTTCTGTGAAAATCTGTCATTACTTAACAGATATGTGTGGTGTTCATCTGTCCAATTTGAAGTTGTGGTGTGAAAAATGTACATTCTGCTGAACTTAAAATGTGAGAAATTATAGAATAACTATTCTAAATGACCTTCATTCATAGCAGCTCTTATAAATAACCAAATCACAATTTTAATGCCAGCTTTAGTTGTTGGCTCAGTTGGAGAATCAGCTCTTTATCTTGAAAGAAGTGAATCATGCCAAGAATTGTATGAGATCCAAGGCAAAGATACTCTCACCTAGAGGTTTGGGTGTGACCCTCACTGACCTGCAATTATTCCATTGTGAATATCCCTGTTTCATCAATGTTCAGATAATTTATAAGGCTTTCTTTTAATGTCTGAGACATTTTTACAAAGCCTTGGTGTAGTGCTCAGAGGTTAAGTCCCTAATATTAGCCTCTGTCTTTCTATAAATTGTGTGTTCTGAAGTGCTTTGTTACGGCTTTTGATGGAACATCAGAAAAAGATATGAATAAAACTGGGAACTGGATATTTATGGGGGTCAGATTATGAGAAAAAAAACAAGGGAAAAAGTCTTGAAAGATATGTTTCATAAAAAAACACACATACAACACACATCTAATGTAACAATCAGTGATGGCGGTAACGCTCTACTTAGTAACACGTAACTCTAATCTGACCACTTTTTTCAGTAATGACCGCTGGGCACGTGCCGCGGCTGGGGGACAAGTCACCCTCCTCTCCAGGCCGCCGGAGGCTCGGTGTGCGGCAGGCCACAACGTTTTTTTTGGGGGGGGGGAGGTCCTCGTCCGTGGCGCCGCTGCTGCAGGGGCTTTCCTTCTCTTGGGCCGCCTTGCGGTTTCCGTCGGCGGTGCGGAAGGCGGGCCGTTGGACGGGACCAGGTACAGCGGTCGGCGGCAGCGACTGGACGCGTGTCGGGCCCTTCTCGCGGATCACCTCAGCTACAGCGCCCGCTGGGGGAACCCTCCGTTCGCGCAGGGGGGCCCCCTCCGGCGGTTTCTAATAAAGTGAGTTTTGGCAAAACCGGTTGTCATTTTTATGTTGAGGCGGCAGGGGTGTTGTCGGCAGTTGTTTGATGTAACTAATAAAGTAACTTGTAATCTAACTTAGTTACTTTTAAAATCAAGTAATCTGTAAAGTAACTAAGTTACTTTTTCATGGTAACGATACCATGAACGACGAAGAGGAAATGACTTTGGATGAATCCAATAACATTAAGCAGGCGACAGCTTTAAAAATTACTTCGGGGTATGTCATGTTGCGTTAGAATGTGAATTCAGGAGAAAGCTACAGATTTAAATAGAATTTTAGAAATTAAAAACATCTAAAAGTGATATCACCTTCCCACTAGTCAAGAAGACGGCAAGTTATGAAAGTTCGTGAAATCTCGAAATTGCCTGTTGGATGAAAAATCTATGTTTTCGCTTTGTCTTGACCCTGAAACCTCTACCTGCACATTTTGTGCATCTTTACCAGTCTATGGGCCTTTTGTGTGTTTGTGTGGGAGTGCATTGCAGTCAGACCATTTCGGTAATTGTCTGAGGTTTAATGTTTTGCTCTCTTTTGGTTCGTATCAAGTTTTAGGTCTAAGGGAAATATTGTCCTGTAATAACTCACTGCTGCGTACATGCACACATACAACGCACACTTTAAGTTCAACTAATATCTCCTTAGTTTTCCCTGAGCTTTCTCTTGCCAGACACCAAATAGTTTAACCCACAGCCCTCCTCATTACCCTTCCATGCTGTCTTACATTTTCTTTCCCTCTTTCAAGTCAATGCCTCTCAGCTCTGGGATTGATAAACTCTCCCGTAAACAGACTATGTGGTCAGTTCCAAGAATCATTATTCAAAGCAGCAATTTTTGAGTAAATGTAAAAGTCAATTGCCAGTGTGGCACAACATCTGTCGACATATGAGACTTAGTAAATAGCAGTTTTCTTGTCGTGCAGTTTGCAAGTTGATTTTTTATATTTCTAAAGGTTAACACCAAAGGTTATCACACTCTCAGAAATACAATACTCATTGTTTTTCATTCATTCGTATGATGATTGGCTGCTGTACAACATTGTATAAGCTTGTTCCATTCTGGATCCCATACCAGGTTGACAAAATACCTGGATTTGCGAACAAATCTCTTATTGATTTATTTATTATTCCCCTTTTTTCATTTATAAGGGGAAACAAAAACTGAAGTAGCAGACTCTTTTGACAGCTGGAATAACAAATGTAGCCAAGGACTCATTTATCAGTTGTACCTAATTAACATTATTCATTGTAACTCTCCTAAATGGAAAATGTCTATATTTACTCAAAGATTATTTGTGAGGGAAAACAAACACTATAACACAGTGCACTCACACCCTGGTGTATTATCAGGTATTTGCCTCAAATCCAGTACTTACATTTACTGAATGTTAATTAAACATGTAAATTACAGTCTAAAATAATAGATGTAGCTACTAGGGGTTGGAATTGGCAAAAATTTGACGATTTGATAGTATTGCGTTATTTGGGCCACGATTCTATAGTATTGCAATTCTTAACATATTGCGAAAAAGCAAGTATTGCGATTCGATTCTGCGATATATTGCGTTTCATGTCCCCCATATTATTCAAAGGCATTTCAAAAAATGAGGAAAATAGGACTGCTCAACTCATTAAAGTGCTCCTCTGGGCCGTTACTATATCTCCTGCAGGGGAGAAAACCCTTTCAGCTGACACACTAGTGCCTTGAATGCCCAGGTATCTTTTAAACTCTGTAACTCTCCACGTCATGCTTTGCCAGCCAGGGACTGTTACATATATAATTAAATATTGCAAAAATTGTAAAAAAAAGATATTGCAATCCTTTCTGCTACTGTATCGATATAATTGAGTGCGCAAAATATCGCAATACTGAACAGAATCGATTTTGTTCCCCACCACTAGTAGCTACAACATGTGAGTTTATAAGTTGAATAATTATTATGAAACGACTCAAAGTAACGACTCCTAAGATTGATGTCACGTGATCATCTAAACAACAAACGTATCTCTCTGTTGGGAGAAAAACTCTTTCCACTCACAGCTGAGATTGTACAATGGTGTCACACAGTGAGAACACTTGGTGATGTGTTCTGTTTAGAACAGTGTTGGGGGGCTCCTCCTGAAGTCCACTGTCATCTCCACAGTTTTGATATTGTTCAGCTCCAGGTTGTTCTGAACACACCAGAAGGCCAGCTGTTCCACCTCCTGTCTGTACGCAGAGTCATCACTGCCTCTGATGAGGCCGATGACTGTTGTGTCGACTGCGAACTTCAGGAGTTTAACAGAACGGTCTCCTGAGATGCAATCCTTAGTGTAGAGGGAGAAGAGATGTGGGGAGAGCACACATCCCTGGGGGGCGCCAGGGCTGATGGTCCTGGTGCTGGATGTGACATTTACATATGATTATAAGTAGCTTTAAACTTCTTTATACCTGCCAACTCATGTGTTATTTTTAATCTACACTCACTGTAAATCAACAAAACAACAATAGCTACTTAATGTAATGGGAAAATTTAAGGGAAATTATGCAATTATTATACATTATGCTCTTAAACCAAAAATGTCTTTACTACTTATTCACAGTACAAGCATTGTGACATTACTGAGTGAGCAGCTAAAGATGTCATTTTTCAATTGGCTTTTTTCAGCAGATAAAATCAATTAAATGTGTCTTGATAAGCTCTGATAATGATCCGTACGTTTAATCACACTTTCATTGCTAGAAGGGAACTGTGTGGGAAAAAACATTGCCTGTTAAGCTTAGAGCAGCTATAGGTTGTTAACATTAATGAGTAGTAAGCTGCTGTGTTTCTGCCTTTTCAGCCAGTAAATCACAGATCAGAGATATTTGCCGATCACAGTTGTAGTTCCGACTTGTAGTTACACATCATTTCTGCTGCTAGAAAACAGAAACAAAACAAAATTAAAATGAATGCGATGCTTTTGCATGATGCCCACACAGAGAAAAACTCACAGCCTCCTTTTGTTTAACTGAGCTCCCATGAGATATAAAGAAACATTTATATATATGAATATATTTTCACTTTCAGGACAAAAGTAGGAACTAAGCCACCATCAGAATTTGTTTTACCTCGGCCGAGGAATAATACGAGAACACAGATCTCGACCTTTGACCACGATTTCCCACATTAAAGGACTTGTCACTTATTAAATCATCTATTGTATGAACAATGCTATGATATCAATAACAGAATATTTCTCAAATTCAAGGTGACCTGCAAATCACATTGAAATCTTAATCCAAAGGACAATGTGACAAGTTATTTTTTAACATTTGTATGAAATTTATACTTCAGTCACCACCTTGGATTTTTTTAGACAACAAAACTGACGTCATTGGTTTATGAATATTGGGGAATCAGCAGGAAGTGAGATTGAACTTACATGTTCTCTTTCTAAGCATTCGTTTCGATGTCTCACTATGGGATACGCCCCTCGCGCGTATTCACAGAAGCACTTATTCCAATTCGCCAGCCCTGATAGGCTGGCAGTCGTGACGTCCGCGTCAAGGTGCCGCACCTTAAATAAGGTGGACGCGGCGTCACACGTCATTCAAACACCTCTTCTCGCTTCACGAACAAGCAATTTTCTAATCGGCGTTGATGCTAACTAGCTGCTGTCCACAGACCGGAGCTAACACCTCCATCGCCGGACGCTAGTGGAATTAACGTCGATGCGACTGCCTTCACCATAGGTAGTTGCTTCTATTTGATTAGCTAAATGGCACCGGGAGCCTGCGGTCACCACACTGCCTGCCACCGGAGCTAGCTAAAAGCGTCTATCACTTCAGATAATTCGCTCCCCTTTAGCACACTAAGCTAAATGGATCAAGCTGCAAAGCTTCCTTCCACCTCGCAACCAGGCGATGCCCATCGCATGTGCACCTGTGGAAATAAAATATCGAGCATGGACACTCACCAGGTCTGCTCCGCGTGTCTCGGGCTGGAACATGCCCGCGCCGCTGTCAGCAACGCGAGCTTGTGCGCCGACTGCGCCCGCTTCACAGCGAAGAGTCGCCGCCGACGACTAGCACGCCAAGCTAGCGTCTCTGAGAGGGACCCTATCCTTTCCAGTGCCACTACCGAGGAACCCCAACCCGGTGTGGACGAGGAGGACGCTCCCGAATCAGAGATTCGGCGCTGGGGCTCCACGCTGGATTTGCTTGACCCGCTAACGGAGCCGCCCCTCATGTTGGATTATGAGGAGGAGGATGAGTCCGACGGCGGGGATTGTCTGGTGTCGGATGGTGACGACGAGGATTATGAATCCTGCTTTGTCCCACCTTCACAGGCTCTCAGCTCTCCAAGCCCTGCAAAGGGCTCGGTTGGGACGATTATGCCCCAGCCCAGTGGCGATATGCACGATGTGTGTAAACGCGCCGCAGAGAGACTGAAGATTCCATGGCCCGCGGTCGTGACGGAGGCCCCAAGGTCCCGCTACGAGGGGAAGAAATTACCCCAAGCAAAGAGGGCTGCGAGACAACTTCTCCCGGTGTTCCCGGAACTCCTGGAGGAAGTTACCACCTCATGGAAACATAACCCTTACTCCAGCAAAACCACCATTCAAGGTGCGTCTTCCTTGGATATTGAGGGAATGGATAAGCATGCCATGGCCCGCATGCCTCCCATGGAGCCCCTGGTGGCAGCACACCTTCATCCACGGCTGTCAGCTGCCTCATCCAGGGCCCCCACACTTCCCACGAAAGCCGATCGCTTCCAATCTGCCATGACTGAGCGAGCTTATAAAGCAGCGGCTTTGACGGTGAGGGCTCTCAACGTCACCTCCATGTTGTCAGCTTACCAAGCGGAGCTTTTTGACGACATAGCCGACATGCCCGAAAGTTCCGCGTGGGACGAGATCACCACAATCGCGGATATCTGCCTACGCATACAGCGATGCGCTGTACAGGCGGCAGGGAAGTGCATGTCGATGTTGGTGTTACAAGAGAGGACGAGATGGCTGAATCTGACCAATCTGTCTGATAGAGAAAAGGAGGACATCCTGGACATGCCTATTGTCCCCGAGGGTGTCTTCGGCTCCGCCCTCGCCTCAATGCAAAAGCGCTGTGAGGCGAAGAAAAAGGAGGATGAGGCGCTACAGCTCTGCCTTCCGAGGAAAGCACCTGCCGCGGCGCCTCCGCCCCCCCGGCAGACTTTCGCTCAGGTTGCCTCTAGGAGCGCCGCTCCTGCTTTCCGCATCCCGAAGCGCCCCAGGGCTCAACCGGGTGCGAACACCAACGGCCCCCCGGAAACAAAGCCCGCTTGGCCGAGAAAGCCCTTCTATTCCCCGTCAACCCAGGCTGCTCAACCGGGTCCGTCGACCAGTCAGCAGGCCAGGCGGAAGAAGGCGGCGACTTAGCGGTCAACCCCACCGGGAGCGGAGCTGCCACCCGTTCCCTGTTCACTGGCAGCCCAGCTATCACGTGTGTTAGGGGAGAAATAACCCAGTGCCACCCATCCCTCTCGGCGACGCGTGGGCCCAGAGCTCAGTTTGTGCGTCCCAGTAAAGAGGCGAAGAGACATGTTTCAGATGCGGGATTGTTCAACGCCACATCAATGTCTCACAAGCACGCACACAGGGTTTGTGTTAATAAAAGGTTTTCCACTGACGTATCCAGGCTCACAGCCGAGGGCGCAGGGTTGCAAAATCATAAAAACACAAAAACAAAACCAACGAAACACAGAGGTGCAGACCACACTGTTGTTCCCCATAACACCACAAGGGGGAAGCAGCGTCCCACCTGTGGTGAAACATCCCGTTCCACTCACTCCGAGCCTATCAGACCGCGCATGCGCAGTGATACTCGGAAGTGCGCAGCTGGTACGGGCCCCCAAAGATCGTCTGTGTCAGACAGAGCTTCACTCCCCCCTAACTTTGAGGCTAGAGAGTTGGAAAGAATGCACAGCGTCAGAATGGGTATTGAGAACACTGGCCAAAGGCTACAGGCTTCAATTCACCACAATGCCCCCCCGTTTTCCCGGCCTCATCGCTTCCCGTGCGCAGGGAGAGTCGGCCCGGGTGTTACGGGAAGAAATATCAGCTCAATTAAACAAAAGAGCCATAAGAATAGTGCCACACAGGCAGGGACTGGAGGGTTTCTATTCAAGGTATTTCCTGGTCCCAAAGAAAGGGGGGACCTCATTACGTCCCATCCTGGACCTTCGCATTTTGAACTCGTATCTCAGGAGATACAAGTTTCGCATGATGACACACTCAACGCTGATACGTTTGATCCGACCGGGGGACTGGTTCACATCAATCGATCTGAAAGACGCGTATTTTCACATTCCCATTTATCCTCCGCACAGGAAATATCTGAGGTTCGCTTTTCAGGGCACAGTGTATGAGTATCTGGTACTCCCATTTTGCCTGTCACTGAGCCCGAGGGTGTTTGTGAAATGTGTCGACGCCGCTATAGCTCCCCTCAGGGAGCGGGGTATACGCGTGGCCACTTATCTGGACGACTGGCTGCTGCTGGCGCGCTCAGAGCAAGAGGCTGCGGCGCACACGAGCATTGTACTGACTCACCTTGGCGATCTCGGTTTTGTGGTGAACAGGGAAAAGAGTGTGTTAACGCTGAGACAGGAAATTGCCTTTCTGGGTCTCACGTTAAATTCACTGACCTACACGGCTCGCCTGTCAGCCGAGAGAGTGCGCACTTTCAGGTCCACTCTCTCTCATTTTGCCATAACACGTCGGGTCACATACGGACTGTGCCTCAGGTTATTGGGACTGATGGCCTCAACAATATTGGTGGTGAGGCTGGGCAGGCTGTACATGAGAGATTTTCAGCGCTGGGTGGCTTCTCTCAGACTGGATCCTGTGCGCCACAGACGCCGCAGTGTAACGGCTTGCGCGTCCTGCGTCCTCGCGCTGCTACCATGGCAACGCCCGTCGGGGCAGCGAGGTTGAGCATGGGCGCAATATCTGCCAGAAAAGTGATCACAACGGACGCCAGTCTGTCAGGCTGGGGCGGTGTGTTCGAGGGCAGATCCGCGAATGGGATGTGGAGCACAGATCTCAAACATGCCCATATAAATTATCTGGAGTTGATGGCAGTGTTTCTGACGCTGAAACATTTTCTGCCGTTCCTCCAGGGACATTATGTGTTAGTGAGGACGGACAATACGACCACGGTGGCGTATATCAATCATCAGGGGGGTCTACGTTCTCTACAGTTACACACTCTTGCACGCAGACTGATATTGTGGAGCGAGGAGCATCTCCTCTCAGTGTGAGCGACTCACGTTCCCGGAATTAAGAATGTGGGTGCAGACCTTTTGTCCAGGGGAAATCCTCTCTACGCGGAGTGGAAACTTCACCCGGCTGTAGTAGCTCAGATTTGGTCACATTTCGGCCGCGCAACAGTGGATCTGTTTGCGTCGAGGGGAAACACACAGTGCCCACTGTTCTTCTCCCTGCACGACCAGAGCGCACCGCTGGGGCTGGATGCGTTCGCTCACGAGTGGCCGCGCGTCCCGCTTTACGCTTTTCCACCTCTGGCTCTGATTCCCCCGACACTGCTCAGGGAGCGGGAGAATCGTCTGTCAGTAATTTTGATCGCTCCTCACTGGCCGTCCATGCACTGGCTGGCGGAAGTGAGACAGCTCCTCCACGGTCACCCATGGCCTCTCCCGCTGCGCAGGGACCTGCTCTCCCAGGCGCGCGGACAGATATTTCACCCTCACCCGGAGCGCCTCGCCCTGTGGGCTTGGCCCGTGAGTGGTTTAATCTGAGCCTGACTGGATTATCAAATAATGTTGTTAACACAATTCAGAATGCCAGAGCATCATCCACTAGGTCTCTTTATGACTGTAAGTGGAGGTTGTTTGAGGATTGGTGTGCTAAGGCACAGGAAATCCCTTTTCAATGTCCAGTTGGTACAGTCCTGTCCTTCCTGCAGGACTTGATTGATCAAAAGACGGCATTTTCTACTGTCAAAGTTTACTTGGCAGCTATTTCTGCTTGCCATGTTGGATTTGATGGAAAACCAGTGGGTCAACACCCTCTGGTTTGTCGTTTTATGAAGGGTGCACGGAGGTTGCTGCCCATCTCTAAGACTATGTCACCATCATGGGATCTAGCAGTGGTGCTTGGAGCCCTCTCTAGTCATTCTTTTGAACCATTGGATAACGTGGACATGAAAACGTTATCCTTGAAGGTGGCTCTGTTATTGGCTTTGGCTACAGCTAAACGTGTAAGTGATATTCATGCTTTGTCTGTACATCCAGCATGTATGCGGTTCACCCCGGGTAACCTTGGGGTGACGCTGAGACCGAATCCTGCATTTGTTCCAAAGGTTGTTAAACCATGCTCCCCAGTGGAACTGTCAGCTTTTCAGCCACCTCCCTATGGTTCTGCAGAACAGCAGCGGTTACACATGCTGTGCCCTGTCCGTGCCTTACACACATATGTGGAAAGGACGAGGAGCTTTAGAAAAGGGGATCAGTTGTTTGTGTCCTGGGCTAAGCCCCACTGGGGCAAACCTGTCACCAAACAAAGACTTTCTCACTGGATAGTGGATGCCATTGCATTGGCCTACTCCAGCTCAGGCCTTCAGGTTCCGACTGGTTTACGGGCACATTCTACTAGAGGTCTCGCGACCTCTTGGGCCCTGTTCAAGGGAGTCTCTATCCAAGACATCTGCGCTGCAGCTAGCTGGTCTTCTCCCCTCACATTTGCGAGGTACTACAGGTTGGATGTCACATCCCCTGGCCTGACCCACGCTGTCTTGAGCGTGGGCTCCAATGTGGATCTCACTTTTAAGTGAGGGGGGGGGGGCTGGTGGTCAGTCACCGAGATAAGCTTGTCTGGCAATACGGGAGTCTCCATATCCCATAGTGAGACATCGAAACGAATGCTAAGAAAGAGAACTTTAGGTTACTTTCGTAACCCCGGTTCTCTGAGTAGCATGAGTGAGATGTCTCACCAGACCGCCCTTCTTGCTACTGGGGTGAAGCGAGAAGAGGTGTGCTTGTTTTGAATGACGTGTGATGCCGCGTCCACCTTATTTAAGGTGCGGCACCTTGACGCGGACGTCACGACTGCCAGCCTGTCAGGGCTGGCGAATTGGAATAAGTGCTTCTGTGAATACGCGCGAGGGGCGTATCCCATAGTGAGACATCTCACTCATGCTACTCAGAGAACCGGGGTTACGAAAGTAACCTAAAGTTTATACTACTGAGATGGATGTACAAGAACGTAAGGTGATTCCAAGCAACATGATATTCAAATTTCATAACCATTTTAAACATGCAGATAAAGTTTCTACTTCTCTTCTTCATGAAAACACATTGAAACCCTGGCCGTGACAAGCGCATGTCATTGTGCCATCAGATGCAGCAAGATGTTGTGGAATTGCTACTAACACTGAAGAGGTCCAACTAATTTCCCGTTGTCCTCTTCCATTGTCCACTTCAGCAAACGATCCATACGATCTGACTCGTACCCGGCAGATGAACGAATCGTTCAACTCCCGACCTTTTTTTCTCTCATCTGCCCACAGACTCTTCGGCCAACGTGTCGGCCACACAGATCGAGCTCATCTCGCCGGTGACCGCGGTGCGGGCGGCGGACGGGAAAATAGCTCCTCGGAAAAGCAAGCCGAGCTCCGGGGTGGCGGGGCTCCACAGCCCCCCGGTCACCTACATGCACATCTGCGAGACGGAGGTGTTCAGCTGTTCCTGCTGCGGCCCGGCGCCTCCATACCGCTGCACGTCCACCCGGACATGAACGGGGATCTACGGAGCTGCTCATCCACACGCTGCCAGCACATCCAGCTGGAATCGCAATTAGATTATTTCCCCATATCGTTCAGCCCTATTCAAAAGTCATAATGACTGGTTTTGTTATTTTCATTTTACATTTACACTTACAGTTTAGTGCAGTGTAATTATTTCCCGTGATAATTACATGCCAGTGTGACTATAAATGACAATTTAAAACCATACAAACTGTCATGTTTTACTGTATATAATAGAGGAGGTTTTCTTAAAAAAAATATGATCTGCCACACAAAAGCTGTCAGTCATGGCTGCTTTTTAACAGCGGTCCCGCCATAGGGAATGAGGTAACTGTTTCCTCTTCTGAGCCTATGGAGGTCACGTGGAAAATGATCCGAAGACTCGTACCCAGCAGATGAACGAATCGTTCACCTCACGACCGTGTCTTCAGATCAGTGATTCGTTCTTCTGCCAACAGAGTCTTCGGATCAGTGATTCGTTCATCTGCCGGATACGAGTCTTTGGATCCTTTTTCACATGACCTGCAGCAGCCTATGCAACAGTCCCGATGCGCGGCCACGAGAAAATGAACGAATCACTCTTTGAGAGGACTCGTTACTCCAGAGTCCTTGTAACGATTCGTTCAAAACAAACGAATCGTTCACGAACGACACAACACTAATGGAGAGCTGAATTAGCAACTGAGGAGTTTATCCGGCCAGCCATCTATTTCTCTACTACTACCTTAATACGTCCTGGATGTAATCAGCCTCAGATTTAGTTAAAGATGCTTCTCTGTTGCTTGTGTCCAGTTGACTACCAGAGGAGGATTAGGAGCAGATGCTGGACAGGCAACAAATTGAGGATCAGGAGCAGGTGGCAGTAGGACAACCAACTAGGAACAGGACGCAGACGTTGGCCAGACAACCGACTAGCATCAAGAGGTGGGAATTGGCCAGACTGCTGACTTAAAAATCAAGAGCAAGATATAGATCTGTTGACAGGGGAACAGATTGGCTGTTGGCCACGATTGCCTGGTCTGAGTCAAGCAACCTGTCATCCAACATGCAAACAGACCTAAACAACCTGAGCTGTGGCTGCTAAAGCTTACTTCAGGTGAAGGATCCCCAACATCACCAACTGGGCAATCGATCAAGAAACAAGTTGAGTGCAAGCATGGTGGGAGTTAACCATCCAGAGTGGTCTGACTTGAGGGTTAGCAGGTTGAAGTCTAGCCAGCTGGGAGGCCGAATTGTTGCTAAAAGGGTTGAAAGCAGACCTTTCAGCTGGCAGACCTGATGCTAATTGGCTGGGAATCAGGAGATGCCCGTTTTAGAACTGTGCATTCATCATTCAAATGTCTCTGAATCCTCACTTAATTAAGATACAGATTAAGGTTACATGACAGTTCATATTGATTTCTTGTTTGAAATCATCTGCTCGGTGTATGTCATTAGTGAGTTCATAGTTAATTATTACATTACATTACATTACATTACATTACATTACATTACATTTCATTTAGCTGACGCTTTTATCCAAAGCGACTTACAATAAGTGCATTCAAACCCGAGGGTACATACCAAGGACGACAAGAATCAAGAAAATACAATTTCTTCAAATAAAGCAAAACTACAAAGTGCTATAAGTAAGTGCCATTTAAGTGCTACTAAAGAGTTAGTTTCAAAAAGTTGTTAGTTTTTTTTAATTTTTTTATTCAAGGTAAAGTCGGAAGAGGTATGTTTTTAGTTTTCGGCGGAAGATGTGTAGACTTTCTGATGTCCGGATGTCAATGGGGAGCTCATTCCACCATTTAGGAGCCAGGACGGAAAACAGTCGTGTTTTTGATGAGTGTTTAGCTCGCAGTGAGGGAGCAACGAGCTGATTGTTGATGGATGCGAGCAGCCACTGGTAACCAGTGAAGGGAGCGGAGGAGATGAGTAGTGTGAGTGAATTTAGGTTGGTTAAAAACCAGTCGAGCTGCTGCATTCTGGATGAGCTGCAAAGGTCGGATGGCAGTAGCAGGTAGACCTGCCAGGAGGGAGTTACAGTAATCTAGACGTGCCAAAGCCTGGACCAGAACCTGCACCGCCTTCTGAGTGAGAAGGGGGCATATTCTCCTGATGCTGTAAAGCATGAATCTACAGGACCGTGTTGTTGCAGAAATGTTGGCAGTAAGGGAGAGTTGGCTGTCGAGTGTTACGCCCAGGTTCCTAGCCGTCTGAGTGGGGGTTAACACAGAGTTGTCAAAGTTAATAGTCAGGTCGTGGATGGGAGAGTCTTTCCCTGGAAGGAAGAGAAGTTCAGTTTTGTCAAGGTTAATCTTCAGGTGGTGTTGAGACATCCACTGATAGATGTCGGTCAGACAGGCAGTGATTTGTGCTGCTACCTGTGTTTCTGATCGGGGAAAAGAGAGGATTAGTTGGGTGTCATCGGCATAGCTATGGTAGGAAAAGCCGTGCGAGTGAATGACAGAGCCGAGGGAGTTGGTGTACAAAGAGAAGAGGAGAGGACCTAGGACAGAACCTTGAGGGACCCCAGTAGTGAGAGGACAAGGTTCAGACACAGACCCTCTCCAAGTTACCCTATAAGTGCGTTCAATTATATGTATGTCTTCTTATATGCCATGTATATATATATGTCAAAATACGGGATAGTTCACAGAAATATATCGATGGAGGCGTGGGAGAAGTGTTTGAGTCCACAAAACATTTTTGGATTCTCAGGGGTAAACAGTATTGCAGCCGAATACAATCCAATTAAAGTAACTGGTGATCACTTCTTCAGACTTAATAAAACAACAGAAAAAATAAAAAATACTTTGTGTGGTGTCATCCAAGTGTCCAGATCACCTGGCGTTCAAATTCGACCAGGAGCGGCATCATTTGCACCATGTTTTTAGCCTAAATTTCCTCTGATCATCCTCGGAGCCACGTTCACCTTTTTACGCACACACACAATGCTGCACACAAGATCTTACCTAAGGGCACAAGCAGGGTGCACATTAGCAGTGGTGTAAAGGCTGAGAGGTAGGCAAGCAAAGAAAAATACTCCAATTGGTGGATCATTTCCGACCCAGCCTATCCCAGGATTCATTGAGCTTGACAAACTGTTTTCCAAGGAGGTAATGATAAAGGCAAGTGGAGAGACGTCCAGGTTTTACACTCAACTCAACAGCTAACAGTACACATGTAAAAAAAAATCTAAGGGGCATGAAAACTTTTTATCATGTTCAACTTCAGCTCTGTTGCTAGTAAATAGACATGAGGGTGTCACAAGCTGCTGACGCAGATTATGGAAATCCTCTGTAGACCACAAAGACTTCCCCCTGAAGGATGCAGCCCTAAATACACAAATCTTATTGGACAAAGGTAAAACACATCCGGGGCGGAGAAGATGATGACAAAGGCAAGAAAAATAACAAATAATGGAAGTAAAGGCCCATCAGCCACAAGCAATGTAAGAGTCATCAAAATAAAACAGAAAAAAGAGTTTTAAAAGAATCCCTTTGTCCCTTAAAAGGGGAAGATCATGCCATTCCCACCCAAGCAATAATTATTGCATACCAGCTTCTTTGAATTGTTAATCACAACAAACAGAGTGGAAGGGGAAAGCTAAAAATGAACAAAGACAGAAGAGGCATGAGTGAGTGGAGGGGGGAAAAGGAAAAAACTGACAGGTATAGACTAGGGAAGAGCAAGGGCTGAAGGGAAGCAGGGGAAAGTGGCATGTGGAGGGTTTGTGTGATGGAGATGGAAAAGGGAAAAAAAGTGAGAGAGATTGCGTTGTGTGTGGAGGGTGGGTTTACCGAGCCAACAGAGCAGACAACAGGAAAGCAAACTACTCTGCGGCTCCGAAAACAACAATAAGCCTTTCTTCATCACAAAGTATTGTTTTTCTGCTGAGGTGCTGGTAGCCTGTTAGTGGTCTTGGTAGGGATGGGGCTGAATGAGTCATCTCATCCATATTGTACTTTATGTTATTTGTGTTGGTCAAGTAAAGGACTGATGCTGTTCCTTCCTACCTTTCCCCACCTTCTTGCTGGCATCTCATCCATTAATTTATTAACTCCACTGAGAAGATTGAAAATTAATGGATTGGCCTTTTCGTTAGTCAAATAATTTACATTTAACAGCCGTGAAGCAAAGTTTTTATGGCTTTTGTGAAATAAAGTGTATAGTTAAACCGTCAGCTAATTAAACGCTAAATTTTCAAACTTACAATCTGTTTTTTACAGGCCAATCTCAGAGCCTCTTGTGAAAACAATGTCTATGTTTGCCATAAATATATGTTCCTGGTATACCAGGCTGACAGCAGCAATCTTTTTCTGAAGAATGCAAAGAAAATCCCCCTGGTCTTTTATCCTAAACGGTCAGATCCTACAATCATTCAATCCTGATGTCCCATGTTGTCGGACCCCTTGATTCCTTAAGCGACAGCTGCTACACCACACACACTTTATTTCTCACTATGTATTCTCCTCATCTCTGGAGAGCATCGTTCTGTCATTTCCTTCCTGCAGCCAGCCTTTTCATCTTTTCCGCTCACATCTTTGCCACACTCACTCTCCTCTCGCCTTCTGTCTCACTTTTTTTCATCACATCTCTCTCTTTCATCTTTCACCTTTCTCTTCATTGGGCCATTGATCTTTCTGGCTCTCACCTTGCTCTCTGCTGAGCACTCTTCTTCTAAACTCCTCTGTCTCTCTTCTTTCCCTCGCTTGACCTTTCTTATCTATTTTTTTCCCCTCTGCTTCTGGTTCGTTAAAGAATATCAAAACATTGTTGTCTTTGTCGTTTCTTCTTCTATCTCTGTCTGGCCTCTATGATTCCCTTTCTCTTCGCTACATCTTCGTCTGCCCTACAGATCATCCAGTCCGGCCTTCTGCCAGGTTAAACCAAACCTTCACCAGCCAGGTGGTACTCATACTTTAGATAAAGAACCAATGTGTGCATATGGGTGGGCATGATTGTGTGTCTGTATAGGCCTATTTGATTGTATATTTTGTGGAGCTCCCTCTGTGCGTATGGTTTGTGTTTGCATTTGTGAGTGTGTGCATGAGTGTGAGAGAGAGAAAACACTGAGCGAGAGCTTTGATTGCACTGTATTTCTCTCCTGAAGGCATTTGCAACCTTCTTCCAATCTCTCTGTTTATCAAGCTAAGATGCTCAGCAAGAGGCTGCTAAGGTACCTAGATAACACCACCCCAACACACACGCACATACACCAACATTCCCCATTCCTACCTCCCAGCATCCCCCTTCGCAGCATCTCTGTCAACAGCCAAACCCAATAATATACAGAAAAGTACACACACAAATCACACAAACACCCATGCTTCTTCTCCTACACATCCTCCCTCAGACGCCTGCTGAGTGCTGTGCTATCCTAAGGCGGTGTGGCCGGCGCACATATGGGCTTAAGATGTGAAAGAGAAGGTAAAAAATGGAGAAACATAATAACAGACTCTATCAGCAGACATCCACTCTCCCTTCACTTGTCATTCAAACGCCATCTACCAGAGGACCTAATGTTTTCACTCAGAGACACTCTCACACTTCCAGCTGCCAAATTGAGTTTGCGCCTCAGTTTCCGAAGCGTACCAGCTGCCAGATTTCGCAGAGTTGGCTCCCAATCAAAAAGAAGAAAGCATAATGTTTCAAAAGATGCATAGTTTTGCCTAATTTGAGGAGGACCGTCTTTAGAATTCCTGGAGAAGAATTACTCTGTGTCAATGTGTCAGAAAGCTTGTCAGACTATTGATTGTAAGTGAAATAACTATTGTGACATTGTTTTCCTTCCAGAAAAAATTGGACATGAAACTTTTCCCGAAGCTATTTTCACTATCCAGCAATGACTGTGCATGCACGCTTGATGTTTTAACAGACCAATCATGAAAGTCAAGAAAATCCAATTTGTCCAACAGGCTTTAATTAAATCTCTAAATTTGACGTTTTTTTAAATGTTCTTCAATATGCCAATGAGCTTACTAAATGCACAACTGCATTAAGACTATAGTGACATACTAAAGAAACAGTCTATCTCCGATTATGTCAACAAAGTAATACTTAGTTCGGTCAAATTTGACTTGATGCAAATATATTTTCCATTTTCTTGGCCTCCGGCTTGGATGGTTTCTCCTGCCTGTGAAGCCCAGAAAACTGATGGGATATCCTCTTAATTGAATATGCTGTGGAGGTTATTCAGGACTGAAATTCCAGCTGGTGAGTTCTGGATGTAGTGGAGGAGAAATTTCCGTACAGAATGCAGTAGCATTAGTCTAAGCATGAGGAGGGGAAGGTTTTCTGTGGCAGCCAGGCAGAGGGAAAGCCAGGTTTCTCAAGTTAGGGGGAAAAAAAGGTGCTTCAAAGATGAGAAGATTACTTCAAGGTTGTGGATGTGTGGAAGGGAGACTAATTGGAGCTGATGACCTTGTGCATTATAATGAATTCAGCGGGATTAATCACTTTAGGTTGAAAGTTTGATTTTTATGCATGACTTTGTTTAGCCACTTAGTTAGGTTTAGTGGATATGAAAACCTGAACATCACGTCCAGCTTGCTTGTCTTCTTCCAGCCTGGCATTGTTGTTCATGGTCTTGGCCAAACTTCTTAGTATTAATGGAAATTTAATTATACTGCAGACACTGTCAAACACTGGCATTTTAGGCACTAGTGGTAGATGTGGACCTGGCAAAAAAGTGGAAAGTAAAAGTGGAAAAGCTCAGTTTGGAATATTTAACTGGCCTTAACAAATTGCTGTACTTCACCCCATCCAACACGCTTTGGATAAACTGATACATTGACTCTGAGCTGGGCATTATTTCCCAATATCACTGCCTGACCTTACCAATGCTCTGTGTGGCTGAATGGGAACAAATCCCTGCACCCAGGTCTTGATATCTGGTGAAGAGCCTCAGAGCACAAGCTGTGGTGGCAGCAGGTTCATGTTCATGGGTTTTGGATAGGGCATGTTCAAAATGTATGGGTATGTTTGACTGTGCACATCCTTTTAGCAACTTAGTATGTGATTTTAAAGTACTGAAGCAACCAGTGACTGTTTTCACCATGCCAGTTGCATGAAATGCATATATAATAATAGAGCGGTTGACATGTACACTATTGCCTCGCAGCGAAGAAGCCCACAAGTTTGAGCCCCACTGTGACTTCCTGGGCCCTCTCTGTGTGGAGATCGGTTGTTCTCCCTATGACTGTTTGGATATCCTAAGGCTACTCTGGCTTGCCTCAGACAATCCATTGACATGTAGGTTAAGTGAAACTGGAGAGTTTAAATTGTCTGTGAGTGAGTTGGACTGTCTGTCTGTCTATCAGCTGCATGTGAATTAGCCCAGAGATAGACTGACAGCCTGTCCATAGAGTACCCTTCTTCCAGTCTCACATAACTGTAGATAAACTAACGTGTATAGAGAATAAATACAATTGAAGTAAATGGTGACCACTTCTTCAGACGTAAAAAAGAAACAGTAAAAACCCTCAAACGCCTCCATACTGCTCCTGTGGTTTCATCCAAGCAGCATTCAAATTTGACTCAAAACGACGTCATTAACACCAATCTTTTTTTTTTCTAACCCTAACCCTAACCCTACTGCTACAGTTCTCACTAGAAGTTGTGTTTACTGCCAAAACTCGCGATAGCTGCAGTTACTTCAGTGGTAAGTCGATAATTAAGTAAATAGAACAAGTCTGGAATTACTAATCTTCAGGTCAAGTCAAAGGCGTTTACCAGTAAAGGTGGTTTTGGCATCTGATTAAAATGCCCCCTGAGCTCCTTCATTCTGAAGTTTTCTGGGCACAACCAAATATGAGGAGACCCTGGGTTAGACCCAAAACTCACTGAAGGTATAGTACAGAATGTATCCCATTTGGACTGGAAACACCTCATGATTCCCCAGGAGGAGCTGGAAAACTTTGTTGGGGAGAGGGATGTTTGGAATACACGGCTTAGCCTGCAGCCACTGCCACCTGACCCCGATAAGCTGAATAAATGGATTGCTGGATGGATGTCTGTTTCAAAAATACATTTCCTTGGTTATCTGAGAAAAACTTAACAGCATATTTAAGTGATAGTTCTGTTTTGAAAAGATCCATCTATCAAACCCTCACACTATTGTATGCAGTTTATCAAATTCATACTCAAACAAATTTTGCCCACACAGGCACTGTGCTGTTTCTGACGGGTGCACTGATGCCACAGGTGCAAACTGTGCCTGTGTGCAGATGCCGGTTTTTCTTCAACAAACTGTTGTGGTTTAATTGAGTTGAGCACATGAAGTGATGTGTGTGATGGTTTGACTTTCAAACCTACAAGGAGCTGAAGAGCATCCTTATACTGTGTTAAGGTGAAAAACACACTTTTTGCCACCTGTGGCTTGGCCTGAGTATTTTCATTGACTTTCTTTCCACCTTCAAATGTTACTTTGTGTAAAGCATTTCTATGGAATTCATTGGGTTTTCTATGAAGTGAACTGACGTTTTTCACTATGTAGGAGTGTAAAGTAGAGAGCAGTAAAGAGAGAACCTGTGAATAAGAAAGAAGTAAATGGCAGAACAAATTATCAGGGTTTAGCTGTTTCTGTTATTGGTAATTTTCACATGTGAGTTAGATTAGGAATCCTACCATCAGAAAATACACTGGCTTAACTGAAGGGAACAAAAAAGGTAAGTAAGTGATAGCCAATAGGACTTTTTTACAGAGTATCATTAAACAACCAAAGGAGTAAAACAGAATAAACCATGCGAGATGGGGGACATTCTGGTATGCATGTGGCCTATATGATCCCGCTCGCAAGACAACACATTAATAACTTACATTTCCTTCAGGAAGGTCCCTTTTTGCTGTTTGTCAGCTCAAGGCCAGGGTAAAGGAAGCTCATACATTACATCTGTCTTCACAAGCATCATCGCAACAAATAAATTACAATGCTCCTTCTATGAGCAGATACGATTGTAGAGATGCGAAAGCATGAATACAGCTGGAAACGTGCATCTAAACTGGATGAATACCGACAGAACCTGTACTTTTCAAGATTAGATATCTGGGGTGTAAAAGTCCCTTGACACAACTAGAATGGTATGCATACCTCCACCAAGAGTGAACAATCATACACATGACTGTCTAATTCTTATAGTAGAACATTTAAAAGTAAGGAAATGATAAACGAAATGACCAAAACAATTATTTGGTTGTAAAACACATTCTTTTAAATAAAATAAAAGTCTTGGTTTCACCCCTTAGTAGTCAGGCCTGGGCCCTATCCCCCCATTCGGTTAAATTAGAATCTTGAGTAATCCTGCTAACAAATAAGCCAACAAAATTAAAATATAACCTTCTTGGAGGAGGAAATCCTAAGTTTCTGGTGAAAATTAAATGCAAAACTTCACTTGAGTAAATTAACTAAAGAGAAGGGTACATCATCTAATTTAACTTTATATCATTGCTTTGTCCTGATCAGTGACTATTCAGTTTAATACACTGGAAATGTTTCCACAGTATTCAATTGTCTAGCCTCCAACCTGGATGCAAACAATTTTTCCTGATAAGTGCCATTCAATTGGACATTTTTCCTATAGTAAGATAAACTTTTAAGTGCAAGCTCTTATAAATGCTGATGTGTATGTGTGTGCACTGCAGTTAATGTGAACCGACAGGCTAAAAACAAACTACATGAATAAAACATAGGAGATAGTCGTTTCATCTTTGCTCTGCTTTTCTAAAGCTCATTACTTTGGCCGCAGTCTTTCTCTGTTTGCTTCTGCCTCTTTTTCTCTCTTCCTTCCCCTATATCTCTTTGTGGCTCTGTTTTTGCTCCTGTGTTCTTTACAATCATGCTGGGCCCAAGGGCACAACCTTGAAAACCTTGGCAAAGTGTAGCACCTTCATTAGAAAGTTTTGACAGACAAAGATTTGATTTTAAAACAGGTTACTTGGGTAGTTTTCAACAGAATCTATTAATCGGTTTTCTCTATATATTCTATACATTATATATATATATTTAGTGGGTATTTTTTTTAGCAGAAATCCCTTTTAATATCCTCAGTGTAAAATAATTTCATTAAAAATATCTTTAATTTGCATCTGAATCCACATTAGCATAAACAACCCTGTGTTTATTTAACGGTTAGCCTGAAAATATCGACAAATTTCCATTTCAACTGACTGAGGAGGTATTTATCATTTTTCATCGACCGATCATTTCAGCACTGCGTACTGTGTATGTTTCATGTAAATTGGTTTTGCAATTGCACAAGACTGTCTTGTGATATTTAAGAGGAATTGCTGTAAAAGTTAAATGTTAATGTGTAATTTTAAGAAAAAAACAAATATGAAAACTTGTTCTGTGTTAAGCTAAAGGAGAGGAGAGCAAAAAACCCATGGACAATGATTTTTTAGAGAACAAACAAAACAAAACAAAAAATGAATATAATTAGAAATTGCTGACAAGGTTGAACAATTATCACGTATTCCCACTTAATATATATATCTCACTAACAAATTGAAAAAAATTCCAGAAAACAATTTCTTTGAAAAAGGAGGTTTGGAGAACTTAATAGATAGCTACATTTATTTTAAAATCACTAGCAGAAACAAACTACTTGGACATAAAAGCCTCAGTCTGTAACTTTTGGCTGGTAGGCAGCAGCCTCTGCAGCCACAATTGGTAATTTATTCGAATGAGCTCCAAGTCAGAATGGTTAAGTGATTTCCATGTAAAGAAAACAAAGCCAATCACAGCTTAGACTGTGTCGTCCTACTCACTAAATTGAAACACAGTCCGCTTAGGTAACAAAAATACCAAACTCTGTTCAGAATTCTTAATATTTTCAGTTTTCTTGATGAATATTGCATGTGAGTACAGATATTTTATAATTTCTTATTCTTTTAAATGAATATGCAGTTCAGCATTACTCTTAAATTTCCGGGGCCTGATTCCAGCAGTAAAAGCTGCCCACTTCCATTCAGCTACACACTATTGGGTAGGGGAAAACGTGAATAGACTGGAAAACAGGAGTTTATTTGTTTCAAACAATATATATACTACATATACCTCAAGTTTTTGTGTCGTCATGGAAATTAAACAAGTTATTTAATTATTATGGTTTCTGAACAATGACCCATCAAAAAAGGTGGTCCTTTGGCACAACTTATCCCAAGATGGGGGGTAAAATTATCATAGTGATGGGGTAAATTGAGCCCTCTATGGGTAAATAGGGCCACCATTAAAAACTGAGGTAAAAATTATACATAATCCATGCCACCAAAAGGCAAACAATTTAAACCATTTATGTGTTTACTGTCTTTCAACATGTTAAAAATTATGGGGAAGGATTAAACTGGTCTTTGTGTGTAAGCTACACAAATAATGGATGTGTGCATGTTCTTTTGTGTATGTGCAGCATGTTTGTGCAATTTTGTAACAATTCACCTTGTTTAGAATGTCAGGGAAGAATTTCATAGTTATTCTAAAGGAGAACGAGTGGATCTGTCAAGCTGTGTATGGGCGCCACCCACTGACCCTCTTACAATAAACAAATAATAGTTTATAGGATCGATAACCTTGTCATCTGCTCCTTAAACATATGAAGGCATATATATAAAAACAAAATTAACCCAGAACGTTTCAATTAATAATAACATTTTCAATCAACCTAATTATACACACGTCGCACACCTAGACGTGCCCGCAAACAAAGACGGGAAAGTGAACACAACCACTCAACTTCAAACAAATCACATACATCAAGATTTCACCCAAACCCCAGGTTCATATAGTCCCTCAGTTCATCAAACTAAATAGTTTGTCCCTTATATTCCCCAACAACAACCAACAGCCAAGTTTAACCAATTGTGGCATGGTGAGATTGCCAAAAACAATAATATACTAAATAATCCAAGCAGGGCCGGCCCTAGCACATTTGGCACTCTAGGCAGGCTTCACTCCTGGCGCCCCCCCCCCCCCCACAAAAAATAAAAAAATAATTTTTCAAAACGATTTTCCACGAAAACTTAATATAAAATTATTTCTTTCTTCGTCGAAGTTGCTTGGACATACACACTCTAACCATAAGCCTCAATGTGCTATCATATTCTGACAACACCAAGGAGGTACGTACCTACATTTTTGCCTCATTTTACCCTTATGTTAGATAAATTCTTGTCAACATATATGGAGATATATTTGGAGATATATGTTATGGGTCCCAAAATTGATACCACAGCAACAAAGTATATCTGTAGAATACAACCGCAATGCAGCAGCAGTAAGGACACGGAGCCTTCAGTTCCACATCCAGACTGCATCTTATTCAAATTAAACACAATTTCTAGTACAAGCATTTCTTTGAGTGTAACTGCATTTTAAAGTGCATAAAACATACATTAAATTATTATGGTGTCTCTTTCCTCCAAACATCTTAATATACATTATCACTCATAAAGAAATATAAACATTTACAATATAGACCTATTTAACATTAGCTTATAACTGGTCTTTATAAGGCACAATAACAATACATGAATTACAGAGTCTGTGTCTGTCGGAACTGAACTACACACTGTAAAGTAAACAATATACTATAGCGACCCGCCTGCAAGACGACGTGCAGGTGAAACAAACACCAATACACGAGAATGTAGCCCCGCCCACCTAGTGCGCGAGTGTCTGTCCTCAATGCCCAGCGGAGTTTCTAAGTTATTACCAGTCTAACTCTAAGTAGACAATCAAAACAACATCAACACGTCTCAATGACACTCGTGGTGATCAAGCGAGGCTTTAGGATCTAACGTAGGTGATTCTCTAGGTGATCTAGGTGATCTAACGTAGGTGATTCTCACCCACTACTAACCAGTACGAGACCAAGATGGCGCCACGAACGGCTGCCACGGTGTGTTGGTGCGCACTTCTGTGTTTGTTTTTAGTATTTAATTCTGTTAATTGCGACCCAACTCGGATTACTTTCACGATGGACGAGCTTCTTAACATCAGGGACACAACACCATCTGATTTATGTCCCAACTTTCTCGCATCTTCCGTGGATTTAGTTGATTTACTGGTCAAAGGTGCGGTGCTCCTCGGCCACGCAGCGAGACTGAGGCGGAGACGGAGAGGAAAGCGCGCTGGGGCTCTGGTGCGCTTCAGGGAGAGAGGATTTCGCTCATCACTCCCGTGCATTCTCCTCTCTAATGTCCGCTCGCTGTGCAATAAGATGGACGAACTGCGCCTTCTCATCCGGACAAATAGAGACTTCTCCCTCTCTTCTGTATTCTGTTTTACTGAATCGTGGCTGACCGAAGCCACACCGGACTCCGCCGCACAGCTGACCGGCTTTCAGCTGTTACGCGCGGACCGCGACCCGATCCTCTCACGCAAGGCAAAAGGCGGAGGGATTTGTTTTTATATAAACCAGGGCTGGTGCAGCGACGTGAAAGTCATTTTACAGTCCTGTTCTCCGGACCTGGAAACTTTTTTCATCACCTGCAGACCGTTCTACTCTCCCCGGGAATTCACCTCTTTCATCCTGGCTGGAGTCTACATCCCCCCGCAAGCTGACGTGCGCGAGGCTCAACGACAACTCGCTGAGCAGATACTGGGAGTGGAGAGAAGGAGAGAGAACACATATTCCCCCGTTATTGTCCTTGGGGACTTTAATAAGGGGAACTTATCTCAGGAGCTCCCAAAATATAAACAGTTAATTAAATGCCCGACCAGGGGGGAGAACACCCTGGATCACTGCTACAGCACCATCAGCAAGGCTTATCATGCAGTCTCCCGCGCTGCCCTGGGTCTGTCCGACCACGCTCTCATTCACCTGATCCCGGCTTACAGACAGAAACTCAAGATTTCTAAACCTGCTGTGCTGAGATCAAAGAACTGGAGCAGCAGAGAAGCTGTGGAGGAGCTGCGTGACTGCCTTGAAAACACAGACTGGGACATTTTTAGAACTGCCACTTACAGCCTGGACGAATATACAGATGCTGTGACGTCCTACATCAGCTTCTGTGAAGACCGATGTATTCCAACACGCACCAGGGTGTGTTATAACAACGACAAGCCCTGGTTCACAGCAAAACTCAAACAGCTTCGTTTGGAGAAAGAGGTGGCCTTCAAGAGTGGGGACATGGATAGGTTCAGACTAATTAAATACTCGTTTGGCAAGGAGATTAAGGAGGCCAAACGACTGTATTCAAAGAAGCTGGAACAACAGTTTGCAGCCAACGACTCCTCGTCAGTCTGGAAAGGCCTTCGGGTGATCACCGGCTGCAAGACCAAATCCCCCCACTCTGTGGAAGACTTGAGACTTGCCAACGATCTGAATGACTTTTATTGTAGATTCGATAGACCCTCTCAAACCCCCCCCGCATCTATCACACCTCTTCTCCCCAGCCTGGACAAAGACACTAGCCCCCCCCACAAAATGGCCCCAGACTGCCCCATCACCTCCATCCCCCCCTTCACACCTCTCTCAATTCAGGAGAGAGATGTAAATAAGCTCCTGAAGAAACTGAACCCCCGCAAGGCAGCTGGACCAGACGCTGTCTCCCCCTCTACACTGAGGCACTGTGCGGATCAGCTTTCTCCATTGTTCACGGACATTTTCAACACCTCACTGGCTGAATGTGTTGTACCCGCCTGCCTGAAAACATCCACCATCATCCCCGTTCCCAAGAAGCAGAGGATCACAGGCCTTAATGACTACAGACCAGTCGCCCTGACCTCTGTAGTAATGAAGACCTTCGAGCGACTCGTGCTGACCCACCTCAAAACTATAACCAACCACCTCCTCGACCCGCTGCAGTTTGCCTACAGAGCCAACAGGTCCGTAGACGATGCAGTCAACATGGGACTCCACTTCATCCTCCAGCACCTCGACTCCCCCAGCACCTACGCCAGGATCTTGTTTGTGGACTTCAGCTCCGCATTCAACACCATCTCTCCAGCTCTTCTCCGGGACAAGCTGACCCAGCTGAGCGTGCCTGACCCCACCTGCAGGTGGATCACCAACTTCCTGACCGACAGGAAGCAGCGCGTGAGGCTGGGGAAGCTTGTCTCTGACACCCGGACCATCAGCACTGGAGCCCCTCAAGGTTGTGTGCTCTCTCCTCTCCTCTTCTCCCTCTACACCAACAACTGCACCTCCAGCCATCCCTCTGTCAAACTCCTGAAGTTTGCCGACGACACCACCCTTATTGGATTAATTTCCAATGGGGACGAGGCCGCCTACAGAGAGGAAGTTAACAGCCTGGCTTCCTGGTGCAGCCAGAACCACCTGGAGCTGAACGCTTCAAAAACTGTAGAGATGGTGGCAGACTTCAGGAGGAGCCCAGCCCAAACCGCCCCCCTCACCATGTGCGACTCCCCAGTTAAAACAGTGGAGTCATTCAGATTCCTGGGGACGATCATAGCACAGGACCTGAGGTGGACGGAGAACATCACCTCCATCACCAAGAAGGCCCAGCAGAGGATGTTCTTCCTGCGGCAACTGAGGAAATTCAGCATGCCGCGGAAAGTGATGGTTGAGTTCTACACAGCCATCATTGAGTCCATCCTCACCTCATCCATCACCGTTTGGTTCGCTGCCTCCACTGCCAAGGACAAGGGCAGACTGCAGCGGATCATTCGGTCAGCTGAGAAGGTCATCGGCTGTGACCTGCCGGCTCTCCAAGACCTGTTCCACTCCAGGACCAGAAAGAGAGCAGGCAAGATCATCGCTGATCCTTCCCATCCCGGTCACCACCTGTTCCAGAGACTTCCATCTGGGAAAAGGTTCCGGGCCGTCAGGACTAAAACCTCGCGTCACCTGAACAGCTTTTTCCCCATGGCAGTGGGGCTCACAAACAAGCCCCCCCCATCACACTGACTCTGCTGACCCCCCCCCCCACCCTCGCACATAATTTATAACACTACATTATTGGCACTACCACCAATCTTTGCACCTTAAAACCGCACACAACACATTTACTGTATATATTATTTTTTCGATATTGTTGTTTTTTATATTGATGTTTATATTGCTCTATATTGTTGTTTTTATATTGTTGTTTGTAAAGTGCACCAACCACACCAAGGCAATTTCCTGTATGTGAAAATATACAAGGCAATAAAAAGAATTCTGATTCTGATTCTGATTCTGTACAATACAGGATGAATGCAGCCGCAATAAAGACACGGAACATTCAGTTCCTCATCCAGACTGCATCTGGCAGGTGGGCGGAGCCCCCAAAGAGACAGGACGGGGTGCAAATGCTCCTGTGCCAAACGTTCCTCTTGAGTGCTGCTGTCATTTACTGATTTCTCTAATGAAACTACCTGAAAAAATATATTTTTTAGATTTTTCTTTTGCTCGGCGCAGTTTTTGGCGCCCCCATCTGAGTGGCGCCCTAGGCAACCGCCTATGTCGCCTGTAGGAAAGACCGGCCCTGAATCCAAGCTATTCCCACCACCGCTGACCGCCCAGTCCTGTGTAGGTCCTAGGGTCCGCCTCACTGAACTTCGCCTGTCGCTCACCGGCCCCCACAAACAAACAAACCCCCCTGGTGAGACGTCACTTCCCCCCATTTACTACATCCGCCTATAAGGAAACAAATATATACACCATAATACATACAATCTCCTTGAACCGTCACCTTATCGTGGTGGAGAGGTTTGCGTGTCCCTGTGAACCTGAGGGCTGTGTTGTCTGGAGCCTTGTGCTCCTGGTAGGGTCTCTCATGGCAGAGTGGTCTCAGGTGAGGGGCCAGACTAAGAATGGTTCAAAAACCCTCAATGAATATCGATACAAGAGGAGATGGGACCCAGCCCGGAGGAAGCCTGGGGCCCCCGTCTGGAGCTAGGCCCAGACGGAGGGCTCGATGGCGAGCGTCTGGTGGCCGGGTTTGCCACGGAGCCCGGTCGGGCATAGCCCGAACAAACTACGTGGCACCCCCCCTCTCTTCATCTCATGGGCCCACCACCTGTGGGAAGACCCGTTGGGGTCGGGTGCACAGCCACATGGGTGGCAGCGAAGGTCAGGGGTCTCGACGGACCAGACCCGGGCGGCAGAAGCTGGCTCTGGGGACGTGGAACGTCACCTCGCTGTGGGGAAAGGAACCGGAGCTTGTGAGGGAGGTGGAGCGCTATCAGTTAGATCTGGTGGGGCTTACCTCCACGCACAGTCTCAGCTCTGGTACCGTACTCCTGGATAAGGGTTGGACTTCATTCTTCTCCGGAGTTGCCAAGGGCGTGAGGCGCCGGGCGGGTGTGGGGATACTCATAAATCCCAGGCTGAGCGTCGCGGTGTTGGAGTTTACCCCGGTAGACGAGAGGGTCGACTCCCTGCGCCTAAGGGTTGTAGGGGGGAAAACTCTGACTGTTGTTTGTGCGTATGCACCAAACAGCAGTTCAGAGTACTCGGCCTTCTTGGAGACCCTGAATGGAGTCCTGTATGGGGCTCCAGTAGGGGACTCCGTACTTCTGCTGGGTGACTTCAATGCCCACGTGGGCAACGATGGAGACACCTGGAGAGGCGTGGTGGGGAGGAACGGCCTCCCTGATCTGAACCCGAGCGGTCGTTTGTTATTGGACTTCTGTGCTAGCCATGGATTATCCATAACAAACACCATGTTCGAACATAAGGGTGCTCATAAGTGTACCTGGTACCAGAGTACCCTAGGCCGAAGATCAATGATCGATTTTGTGATCGTGTCATCTGATCTGAGGCCGCATGTTTTGGACACTCGGGTAAAGAGAGGGGCGGAACTGTCAACCGACCACCATCTGGTTGTGAGTTGGATCAGGGAGTGGGGGAAATTTCCGGATAGACCTGGTAAGCCCAAACGAGTAGTGCGGGTGAACTGGGAACGCCTGGAGGAGGCCCCCGTCCTAGGTATCTTCAACTCACACCTCCGACGGAGTTTTTCTGGCATTCCTGTGGAGGTTGGGGGCATTGAGCCGGAGTGGGCGGTGTTCAAAGCCTCCATTGCTGAAGCTGCGGCTAGCTGTGGCCTCAGGGTCTTAGGCTCCTCAAGGGGCGGTAACCCTCGGACACCGTGGTGGACACCGGTGGTCAGGGAAGCCGTCCGATTGAAGAAGGAGGCCTTCCGGGATATGATATCCTGGAGGGCTCCTGACTCGGTTGCAGGGTACCGACAGGCCCGAAGGGCTGCAGCTGCTGCCGTGTCGGAGGCTAAGCAGCGGGTGTGGGAGAAGTTCGGAGAGGCCATGGAGAAGGACTTTCGGTCGGCACCAAAGTGTTTCTGGAAGACTATCCGGCACCTCAGGAGGGGGAAACGGGGAACCATCCACGCTGTGTACAGTAAGGATGGGACTCTGTTGACCTCAACTGAGGAGGTTGTCGGACGTTGGAAGGAACACTTTGAGGAACTCCTGAATCCGAATAACACGCCCTCTATGTTGGAGGCAGAGCTCGAGGTTGATGGTGT
The DNA here is from genome assembly GCF_949316205.1 of Platichthys flesus. NCBI lineage: Eukaryota > Metazoa > Chordata > Actinopteri > Pleuronectiformes > Pleuronectidae > Platichthys > Platichthys flesus. The sequence continues at coordinate 26,447,434 of NC_084945.1, read as the reverse complement.
TTCATCGTCAATTTCCCTGGTGGAGGTCACTGAGGTGGTCAAACATCTCCGCAGTGGCAAGGCCCCAGGGATTGATGAGATCCGGCCAGAAATGCTAAAGGCTCTGGGTGTTGAGGGGCTGTCATGTTGACACGCCTATTCAACATCGCGTGGGAGTCGGGTACAGTGCCAAAGGAGTGGCAAACCGGGGTGGTGGTTCCCCTGTTCAAAAAGGGGGACCAGAGAGTGTGTGCCAATTACTGGGGCATCACACTTCTCAGCCTCCCTGGTAAAGTCTACTCCAAGGTGCTGAACTACGGACCAGCTCTTCACTCTCGCAAGGATCCTGGAGGGGGCCTGGGAGTATGCCCATCCGGTCTACATGTGTTTTGTGGATCTGGAGAAGGCGTATGACCGGGTCCCCCGGGAGAAACTGTGGGAGGTGCTGCGGGAGTATGGGGTAAGGGGTCTATCCTCAGGGCCATCCAATCCCTGTACTCCCAAAGCGAGAGCTGTGTTCGCGTCCTCGGCAGCCAGTCAGTTTCGTTCTCAGTGGATGCTGGTCTCCGCCAGGGCTGCGCCTTGTCACTAATCCTGTTTGTGATATACATGGACAGGATATCGAGGCGTAGTCGTGGTGGGGAGGGGTTGCAGTTCGGTGGTCTGAGGATCTCGTCACTGCTTTTTGCAGATGACGTGGTCCTCATTGGATCATCGGCCTGTGACCTTCAGCACTCACTGGATCGGCTGGCGGCCGAGTGTGAAGCGGCTGGGATGAGGATCAGCACTGCTAAATCTGAGGCCATGACTCTTAGCAGGAAACCGATGGATTGCTTACTCCGGGTAGGAAATGAGTCCTTAGCCCAAGTGAAGGAGTTCAAGTACCTTGGGGTCTTGTTCGCGAGTGAGGGTACTATGGAGCGTGAGATTGGCCGGAGAATCGGAGCAGCGGGGGCGGTATTGCGTTCGCTTTACCGCACCGTTGTAACGAAAAGAGAGTTGAGCCGCAAGGCAAAGCTCTCGATCTACCAGTCGATCTTCGTTCCTATCCTCACCTATGGTCATGAGGCCTTGGTGATGATCGAAAGGACGAGATCACGGGTACAAGCGGCCGAGATGAGTTTTCTCAGAAGGGTGGCTGGCGTCTCCCTTAGGGATAGGGTGAGAAGCTCAGCCATCCGTGAGGAACTCGGATTAGAGCCGCTGCTCCTTTACTTAGAAAGGAGTCAGCTGAGGTGGTTCGGGCATCTGGTAAGGATGGAGGTGTTTCAGGCACGTCCAGTGGGGAGGAGACCTCGGGGAAGACCCAGGACTAGGTGGAGAGATTATATCTCAACACTGGCCTGGGAACGCCTCGGGATCCCCCCGTCAGAGTTCGTCAATGTGGCCCGGGAAAGGGAAGTCTGGGGCCCCCTGCTTGAGCTGCTCCCCCCGCGACCCGACCCCGGATAAGCAGATGAAAATGAGATGAGATGAGACATACAATAAACAAATACAGATGGAGATCCATCCCTTGTCATTATAATTTAAGGCTAGATAAATATGCACAGACTATAATATATGTGGGTAACAAGAGCAGATTTCCTGTCCTCCCCAACACATTTACTGTAAAGTGCACTTAGGTGATAATGGCTGAGTATAGAAGATGAGTTGTTGTTTTTAAGCACAAGGCATGTCTTTACGAATAAAACATTTCATTTACATTATATGCTCAGACACATGCATTCATGCACTTCTCAACCATGGGATGAGGGACGTTGTCATGGGTGTAGGCAACCTCTATATATATTATGCGTTTGACGCCTGCAAAGCGGGCTTCACTATTGGCGCGTGAATGTTTCCGGATTTCTAGAGTCCGTCCTTATCTGTGAACTTCTTTGTAAATAAACTTTAACCATACAAGCTAGTTCTGGGTCCGCGGAATCCTTCCTTCAACTTCACCATCATCTGCATCTCGGCTGCTCAGAATACACCAGTGATAATTTCGTTGACGAAATATATTCGTTAACGACCCTTTTTTCCATGACGAAGACGAGACGAAGACGTAACGAAAACGAATCTTTGAAAATAAAAACTAGACGAAATCTATTTTAATTTTCGTTGACGAGACGAGACGAAAATGTTGGTGGATGACTAAGTCACAATAATTTTTAAAACATCATCGTATCAGGCCATCATGAAGTATCAGGAGCGGGCGAGTGAGTGTGTCTGTGTGTGTCTGTGTGTGTGTGCGCCCCAGATAGCGCTCCGGTCCGTAGCTCCGCCCCCCGCCCCGCGCACTCGCTCAGAGAGACACAGTGAAAGCAGAGCGCGTTCTCTATGAGCAGCCTCTCAGTGACCGACTGCTTCTTAACTATGGAAACAGTGAAAACACAGAGTTTCTCTGGTGTCAGCTGATCTGAGAGCAGCGCTGCAGCTTTTTTATCAAAGCAGAAGCTGCAGTTGGTTTGTACCGATGTTCAGTTTCTGTGTTCGCCTCCAGTCTGACCTGCTCTCCCTTTTTGTTTTCACATTTAAAACTAACTATATATTTTTAAGCTATTAGGTTGCAGCTATATGTTTTTATAGAAAAGGAGTTTAATGTGGCTATAAAATGTGACTAAAACTAGACTAAAACTAAGAAGGATAAAAATGACTAAATGTGACTAAAACTAGACTAAAATGGAATTTGTTTAGTCGACTAAGACTAGACTAAAACTAAGAACGATAAAAATGACTTAATGTGACTAAATCTAAAATGTATTTTCGTCAAAAGACTAAGACTAAGACTAAATCAAAAATAGCTGCCAAAATTAACACTGGAATACACAATATGCGTCCGAGAGCTAACACTGCAGGGGTCACACCAGTGGTCTCGTTCACTGCAGTGATGATAGCCAACCGAAATTCTGGCAGCCACCGGTCCCAGTCATATTGGTATTCCCACGCAAAACACGTCCTATTAACCCTCTCTGTAATATTGGTCTGTAGGTGGTAGGCAGTAGTGAGCCATGACTGACAAATACTATGCATCAGCTGGCTTGTGAATTGGGGGCCCGGTCTGATACCAGGTAGTGGGGAACTCCAAAAGAACTGTTAGCCAGAAACTCTAGCACCAGTAAAGCGGGACCACCATTTTGTAATCAAATCCCCCATATTTTGAAGGTACACCTCGGTATAGCACTCCTTCTTGGTATTCATAGTGAATGTGACCAGGTGTCGGCTGCTCGATGGAAAGGCTAAGCCCTTAACAAAGTATGTCAGATTGCTGGGCTCTTTTGATATCCTGAAGGGAGCTGGGTAAGACAGACTTGTACGATTTTGCAACAGCAACACTAACACTCCCTTCTGATAATGGTGGTGCCCGGGATAGAGCCTCTGGGACAACATTACAGCAGCCCTTTTTATAATTGAATCTGAATGAGTAAGGCTCGAGCTGCAGAGTCCATCTGATCAGATGAGACGATGTCTTAGGACAGTAAAAGGCCCAGGTTAGAGCGCTGTGGTCTGTGAATACTTTGAATGTCTCCCCATCTAGGTAGTGCTGCCATTTCTCCACTGCCCAGACAACTGCTAGGCACTCCTTCTCTGAGGTGGATTACCTCTGTTCAACACCCTGCACTGTGGCAAAGGCTATAACGTTGTCCACTCCCTCAATAGTTTGCATCAAGACAGTCCCTAGTCCCACATAGGTAGCGTCAAAGTGAACCTGAAAGCCAAGGAGCCTCCCCTCCCCTGACACTATATGCCCCTGAAAGTGAAGCTGCGTCTGAAGAAGATGGCATTTCTTCACATTGAGAGTCAGATGGGCCTCATGTAGCTTTTGGAAGACTGCATCCAGGTCTTGTAGATGCTGCTCCTGAGTCTTGGAAAAAACAATGATGTCATCTATTCAGACAAAACAGATTTTCCCCTTTAACTCCACAAGGACAGTTTCCATCAGCCAGCTTTGATGAGGGCTGCCATCTTGTGGGGAGCTGGTCAATCCCAGGGCGAGGCCCATAATGCCCCTCTATAACACGGCCTCTTGTGATGCTGCAATATGTATGCTGATGGAGATGTGAGTGTCATTGAGGGTGAGGAGCAGGTTAGTTTCCCCTTCAGCCTTACTCTCTTGTCCATTGGCTATAACAAACCTTGGGATATTACTCACGTTCAAAGTCTCTCCAGCCCTCCTGAGGTTGTTCCATAGGGTTCTATTCATCGAAGAGTATGTGCACCCTGATCCTCAGACCATTATTGGTACCACCAGGAGGGCTGGAATGCCCAGAACAGAGGCCACCTGCACAGAGGCCATGTCTGCACCATGTCCACCACCCTGCCCATGTTCAGGTTTCCTGCTGGATTTTTTGTTAGCTCGGTCCGAAGAGTTGGACTGTTGTACGCGGTTCCAGTAGTCTTTGGAGTTGCTCCAGTCTTTCTCTATCAAGGACCCCACCTTAACCAGATGGTCGACCATGGACACGATGCCACGTAGGCCACTGGCCAGCCTGGGATAACATGCTCTGAGGATTTGCCGAGAAAAACCTCCTCTTCTGCCATATTGGGATTCCACTTCATACAGAGTGCCCGGTGACCATAGGCAAAGTTCCTCAGGCACTGATTGGGTGATTGCACATTAGACCGGAGTTTCTCCTCAATCTTATACTGGTAATAGGTGGCCAAGAAAGCTTCAATAGGGGGTTGAGCTGAAGATGCGGCAGAGGGCATGAGTAAAACATCACCGTCGGTTTTTGGGCAGCGGGCAGGCAAGACCACAGAAGGAATGGAGAAACTAACAGGCTTCCATGAAGACCAGTTTTTTGTTGATGTCTTCTTCAGGGAATTCTCTTCAGGTGCATCATCCCACCCACGTGACTCCTGCTGCATTATAGTAGCTATTTGAATTGTAAATTGAAGTTAAGCAACCAGGACAACGTGTGCTTAATGTTGTGGTATGCGTTAATAAAACATTGCACATCTACCACTACTCTGATCTTGATCTTCACAAATCCTTGAATTAAATTGAACATTCACTGAATATACAATATAGCTGCAGTGAAAAACATCAGTTATTGTAACTTAATTATTAATGAAATACCGTTAACACTGAACCTGCCGCGATGCTGTATTAATATAAAATAAAAATGAAAAAAGATAAGCTAGCGTGATCCATAAACAGCAATATCGACATTAAGTTTATCATCCACCACTCTGCATAATTCAGAATTTAAGGGAAAAATGACATACGCTATTCTAACGGAGAATGGATGAAACTGTCACACTGTGTACGAGCGCCTGTTCCCCTCAAGAATAGCGTGTGTAATTCTACACTTAAACTTAGCATTAGTCAACAAGGTATTCATTACGTTAATAGAAATCAATATGAACATCTAACTGTTTCACACAGTAGCTCAAATCTCACAGTTATGATGAATGTCCTACCTTGTTTTGAGGCTTACATTGAATTAACTTAATATATAATACCAATATTTTATTTAATATTTTAATTAGGATACAAGACAAAAAATTCACTTTGTTCTAGTTTGCACCACTCTCTCAATGAACTTGAGTCAAAGACGGAATGAGTAATGTCGACTCTTTTCCTTAATTTTGGTCACATGATTACATTTTTTTGGTTTTCTAGATACAGGGGGTGGCTCATCGTACCTACTGGCTCGCCTTACCCAGTTCTCCCCTGCTCAATTAAAAAATATAACAAATACAAAATCCAAAATATCTAAAAATAATAGAATAGATAATAAAGACATACAATCTTTACAAAATTGTGCCCATCATATGATATCAGAAGGTATGTCAGAAAATGACAAGCATAGTTTAGAAATGAATTATTCTTGGTATATCTTTGCCTTATAGACAAAATGTGAAGTTTATGTTGGTTAAAAAATCATCAAGAATAATTTGGTCAGAGTTATGCAACTATGAAAATATGTCATATAGTGTAGAAACATGATCTACAACTTACCTAATAAACCATAGATTCATCCTCATTAGGTATAAAATACGCTATGATGACATCATGTGAAATAGTATTATTCCAATACAAAAAAGTTAGCATTGACTGATAGGGGTATATAATTTATACAGCAAGGGTATGAATCATCCTTCCTATGCCTCTCATTTGCTGTAGCAACCAGGAGCGGTCCTTACACCTCTTGTTGCTCATCACTGGCTAGTCACACAGCGCCTAGTTAGTTCATAGCAACCTGCCAGAAAATAAGAGATTATACTCCTTTTCCTATGACAATGCTGGTCTCTCTGAAGTCTGAATTTCACTTTCCACTGCCATTGGTGTTCATCATGTGATAAAACATCTGCTACTACCACACTCCCCATGTGGTTCACTTGGTTAATGCATCACAGTCAGGATTCAGCACTACGGGTTTCAAATCCTGGTTTGAACTTGAAACAGCTGCGGAGGGAAAGATTTGATCAGCTCTAAAGTCACAGAAACTCAGCTCTAAAGTCACAGATAACACTGGGTTGCCAAATGAATACTTACAACTGCAAAATATATTTCTTAAGCTTGTCCTATGGCATTACAATAAAATCCTCGTACTACCTTGGCTGCCTCTGATTTTCTTCCGGTCTTTTTTTCTGTATTAAAGGTCAGAAGTAACACAGTGAGAATCTTAGAAAATAAATTATAATACACTTTCAGGATTCAGGACATCAGCATGCAGGCTTAATGTACGGCAAATGCAAGGGTTTATCAGCAGAGAACCTTTGAGAAACCCTTGTCTGTGCTAAGTAGTAGCAGTATACCTTCATAGAATATATTTGTATGTTTATGGTGGTCTGTGTGAGTGTGTGTATGAGAAAGACAGCTAGAGACAGAGAGGGAAGGAGAGATAAATAATTTAGCTGAATCAATGTTCAATGGGATAGAGGCAGCACGTTCTAGGGCATCAAGGGCAAGGGATAGAAAACTAAGCTATATCAAAGACATGGCCACATAATTTACTTTCACTGCATTTGTTGATAACCTTTGTTCAATACCTGCGTATCAAAAAGTGCAGAGAAGTTCTGTGGCCATGGCATTGATAAAGCTTAGTTTTCTAAACCCTGTCCTTGCTGCCCAGGAATTTGCTTCTGCCAAGGAGTTTCAGAACACTCTTCTAAGTGTGGCTTCTAAGTTTGGCTTTAGAAATAATGTTAATTTCTATGTCAAATTGCAAAAGTTAAAAGTCAGCAATGAATAGTGAAAGCTCACAATTTATGTGGTTGCACTGTTAAGTGCAATCGACCAGCCATAACCTGACTGCCCAGTCCAGAATGACCCAATCTGGCCATTGTCAAATAAGAAGTCAAATTGTGTTTGCTTTCACAATACTAACAAGTGGGAAACTTGCTGCCTTGACCATATGTGGCATTCGGTCTGGAGAAACATCTTAAAAATGTATGGTATGTCTGTTATAGGACTAGGAGGAAACAGGTAGATATGCTGTTGCCACAGCTCGACCTCTGGCCCCTGTTTTTCTTTCAATGAAGAGGGATAGATCCTCACTTATTTTATTATTATGTCAAGGTATTTAGATTGTGAGCTTATGTAGGCTATATCCCATGTCATCCCTTCTCCCTTCCCTTTTTTTTTCGAGGGATATCTTGTCCTTTGAAATGGAGTGACAAGGGTAAGTGGTTGATCCTCCTCTATGACTTGGGACAGGCCCTCAAGAAGCCATCATTGTAATAACATTGTTGAGATCTTAAATCAACCAATGCAATCGCTTTCAGTTACTAAATGTACATATTCAAATAACATCTATGCCAATGCAGCTAAATCAAATTACCAGGTAAATGCTCAGGACATGTTTTCCTACTTTCTCTCAGTTTAATGGTAAAGGCAATAATGGTACAGCACAATGACATTTGCTATTCATGGAATGAAAATTGAAAAGCTTGGATGCTTTGCATTATTACACGTATATATCAAAAGCTCACAGCTACATGCTGCTACCAGTGGTCTGTATGCAACCCTGCCAGGATTAACTTTATTAGAGGAGCAGTTAAGTTCAGTAACCTCGCTGCAATGCACTAATTAAATTAAGTGCATGGTGTAGCTTCAAAGAGGGGGGGATACGACATGAAATCATGTCAAAATACGGCAATATCATACCATAATACATTGACATTAAATTTTTATTTAAAATCGTTATTTTTAAAGAAAAAACTACATTTGTGGGTCTGTCTTGCCATTGAGGTCGCGAGGCATTCTGGAACATATTCATAGCCCTTCGTTGGAAGTGTGCGTCTAAAAAACATCTCTGATTTGAGGGCTGTACAGCCCTAACACTTGCCCCTACTGCTTCATCCCAACAAGATTCAGGACACCCTATATTGACGCGCAAAACAGAGTGGTTGGATTTAGGGGCAGGGAGAAGTGGTGAAATGAGATTAAGCCTTATTTTGTAAACTGTATTCTATTCTCTGTATATCATACATGAAGCTGTACGAGGCAGAAGATACACACTATTAAAATCATCCCAAAACGTATGTTGAGATGAACATTTAGATTGTATATTGTATATGATGCTTTATATAGTATATTCAGATTGCACTTTCACATTCTATATCTTTCTTGAGGCCATCTCTTTTTGCATATTTTATATTGTTGTTAGGTCTATTGCTTAAAATGTGTGGGTGGGTGTGTGTACATGTATGGTGTGCCTCTGTAAATTCACCCTTGTGGGTAATAAGGTTTACATTGACATTGACCTTGGACACGTCAGGAGCATGTGATCGGCACTCGCTCCCCCATGTGCACTGCACGACAATCGACATAAGAAGAAGCTGAAATTAGATCAAAGTTGTGCATCAGATCTAAACATGCCCTAATCACAACCTACTGAAGACATATTCCGTGCTTTTGTTGGTATTACTTTGAACTTTAGTAGTTTAAAAAGATCCTGGATTGAAGGTAATCTTAGGAAAATAAGAAAATAAATGGTGCCACCAAAAATATTGCAAAGCCATAGTGAGGTTTATCCATATGATTGATTTTGGTACCTCAGTCAACATTCATTGTGTCATCCAACATTTATATGTTTATCTTGTCAGAATATCTAAAAAATAATGCTGCAAGTACATTCTGTGTCAGGCCAAATAAATGTTCTCTCTCCAAAAGTTCACTTTTATTGCTGTCCATTTGACTGCACAGCTAGGATCAGTATAAATAACGAGGTAGTCTAATGTATAGAAAGGGAAGCAGGAGGCTCACTTCAAGAGTGTCTGAAAGGGGATCAGCGTGAGACCCATTTCTCAGATTGATAAACGGCCCATATAGCATCTGCAGCTGTCCAGGATATGCAGGCCAAACAAACAAGTTGAGAGAAAATAGAACGGATATTCATGAGCCTGCAGACAAAAACAGAGGGAAAGACAGGGACTTATAGAGTAACAGAGAGGAAAATCACGCAAAGAAGGGCATGTTTTTGCTTTCATTCATTATTTCCCATGTTTGTTCTTTCCTTGAATGATTCTGTTTCTGCATTATTTTATATCAGCGGTGTTGTAACGAACAGAAAAGACGGGGTCATTGTTTTGTCTTCCCTCCTCTTTCCTTGGACAAGGGATAAAAGACAGCCAGAGGGGAAGATGTTCTTTGTGGGACAGATACATGTAGAATGTAGAAGATGAAATATGTGCTGACATTAAATTGTCTTGTGGACGTGTTTATTGGAAGAGAAACGTGTTTCAATATCAGCAGCTCTTCGGGGCAATGGCTCGATGTGTCTGCTCTCTGAATGATAACATACTCGTGTTGGCATGTAACCGCAGTGGAACTGAGTCCAGATATCCTGACCATGATGCCAGCGTTCATGTCCAGATTTCTGGAAGGATCCTCGAGGCTCAGAGACAAGGGAAAGAAATTGAGGTGATGGATAGGGTAACTGAATGCAGGGTGGTGTATAGGGGTCTTAGAGGTAGAAGGCGGGCCCATTTAAGGATTTGTCCGAATGGCATTCCCACCCAGTTGGTACTAAATGTCAAAATGATTGTAACAGTTTTATTTCTCTGGAAAGATTTATATTGAACTGAGAGGAATGACAGGGAAATTAATCAGGAACACTCAAACCTTCACAATAACTACTTTTGTGCTGCCTTGAATCAAACTGCTGAACTCCCCTGGTCGCTCCAGTGGAGCTGCTCTCGGGCCAACATTAGAAAATTGTGGTTAGAGAAAGTTACTAAACAGATGTAAGATGTAAAGCTGGGCTCTGCCATACACTTTCTTTGCCAGCCTTCACTATAAGAATAGTTGGCATTCTTGGTGTAAAAAATGCTGACGTATACATTCACTTTGGATTTTCTGCAACCCAAGCTGCTTGTGATTAAAGAAGCGTTTAACTGTAATAAGTGCAGTCTGGTTTTATAGGAAAATGTCGGTCTGCAGGATGGTTTCGTTGAAGAACTCTAATAATCTGTAATATAGCTTGGTTTTCTGTGTTGGCACGGATGGATCCCTGAACTGCCCTACCAGCACTGTCCCGGGAGCTGAAGAGGTCAGAGGGCCTCTAGACCAGAGCCTCTGTATAAGGTGAGAAATGGAGCGACGCCTAATGTTGCAATAAACGTTGGACCTGAGTTGTCTGACTGAAATAATATTTTCATATGTAAATCACAGAGAGCAGTTAAAAGACACAAAAAGTGCAAAAATGAAAACAAAATAAATATTGTTGGGATGGTACACAGTTGGGGGCCCATCTCATGGGGCTGCGGTTCTGCACTAACTGTCTGGGTGAGGGCAGCAGCACATTCAGCTGACCAATCATCCGGCAGTAACATGGATGACTGGTGAATGCCCTACCTAACAACTGATTCCCACTTGTGTATCTGGGGAAATCCTTATTGTCTTATGTCCTCATTGATTTAACATGAAATGTTTAGTTCAATTTACAATAGTGAGTTATTTATATGGTCAGGGTCTTCTTAGGAAAAAAAGACACAAACAATAAGCAACAGTGTACGAAATGGATTAATAATAGCTGGACATCCCAATAACCAACTAACTAGCTTACTAACTAGAGTTGCATTAAAAGCACTCCTCATTCTGCTGAATTCCACAAAGATAAAAACAGGGTTTAACAGGGTTTAAAGAATAAATCTCTTCAGAAACTTTCAGGGAGCTGCCAGATGTCCCTCGCCCCTATCACAATAAAAAGGTTCTGACATCATTACAAAACTAAAGTGAAAACGCTCATGGAGCAGAGATTGATGGCAAATCATCACTAAATCAAAACATAATTATCTCTAGTGGTCTCTCTGCCTTTCACACAATACAATTACACAACACAAAAACACACGCAACCATCAGGCACAAACTTTGATTGTCACATCAGGCGTGCCATCTAGTGCTGTTGGATGCCATTTTACATTTTTAAACCAAAACAAAATCATCCACTAAACTAGGGCTCCAGACTAACTTGTTTTACTAGAAACACTTAAGCCCCTTACTGAAACTTTTAGGAGCACAAGCAGAACATTTAGGGGACCTTAAATCGGCCTGTAACGCAATTATTCAAATTTTCCCCCATAAACAGAACAAAATATAGGTGCACCACTTACGACATACAACGCAACACATTCATATTTGTTTCCATCTTAACTGTTTTACTGATAGATGTTTTGGTAAATAAATAGAACGTTTACAAAATAACAACCACAACAAAACAAGTAAACATGGAACTTCTCTTACAGAAAGCCTCCTTCCCCTTCCATTAGAGCACATCCCCCTGATGACCACTAGGCCCTGGCACCTCTCAAGGCCAACCCTCGTAGTTGGGCCTTTTAGCTCTTCAGCTCTGACTGAACCTCATCTGTTCAGCCTCCCAGGCATCAACCTCCTCAAAGCTTGTTCCCTCAAGACGGATTCTAATCAGGTTCTCCACTGTGTCCACATGCAGACACCCTCTGACATCAGACCCAATCCTCCTCTGTGCTGACAATCCTGTCAAATGTTTTTCTGAAATGAGCTATTCTGCACATTACTGACTGATTCGACTGAATATCAATTCAGTTCGGAATACGTCAGTCTACAATACCAATTTTTCTTGGATATAAAATACATTCTTAGAGAACTAAAGCTGTAAACTGTGCAAAGAAACCTCTAATGTGGTGCATTATTACAAATATTAAGGTAGGCCCGTCATGATAACAAATTTTGTTGGATGATATATTGTCCCAGAAATTATTGGATAAATTATGCCATCGTTTTGAAACAATTTCATACCACGGAAAAAAAATAGTAATATTAGATCATAATTTGGCAAGTAAAGCCTTTCAAAGAACAAAGCTCCTTCACTTCTTAACAATATTCAGTCTGACATTTCAGATAGAATTAAAAAATATTATAATATCCTCAGTAAATAAACCATGTATAAAATAAACCACACACACAACCAAAACAATACATAAAAAGGAATCTGGCCCTGTTAACACAAATTGCTCTTTAATAAATATTAAATATTTGTCTGAGGGTGCATGTTACAAGCTCTGTAAACCAGATGGGATGGTTATGATTTAGGTGACAGACTTACGATCATGTATTTAGTTATTATTCGATTGTGTCGGATGATGAATCTGTGTCACTCTATTTACTTTAAGACTGAGTCCTGACTATGGCGCATCACGTATCATGTTGTACTGGAGCGAATCAAACAACTTCATGTACTGAACAGGTCCTAATAACTAGTGATGAGTGTTGTTGTTATTAGTTATAGTGAGTGCAGGTCAGCAGGAGAGGGGAGGCAGGAACCAGGAAACTAGAGCTCAGTTCTGCTCTGATTAAAGTGTGTGAATGTGTGGGGGCTGGGCACCGGGGCCAGTTTGTGTGTGTATAGTTTCCACCTTGCTCTCAGTCTGCAAAGGTGCACTCAAAATCACTCCTGGTATTTCACTTGACGGCAATGATGATTTTAACAAAAAAACGGGGGGGCATTTTTGCACGTCGCAGTGGTGCGAGTAGTTTTAAAATGTACTTCCGCTGTCTCCAGAAAAAGTTTGCAAAATGGGACTATTTGTTTGTAGTCTGGAGCCCGGCCGTAAATCTTAATAAAGTAAGACTTTTAATCATAGACTGTACGTAAAGATGGAAAGGTAGAAATAACATTGTCTGATTAGTTTGTGCTGTGATGCTGTTCTACACTCGTATTTACATTACGACAGGTCTGGCTGCTCCTGCTTCCATCTTTCTTCTCGTCTCTCCTAGGTTCAACATCAGTTGTACACTAATCTTCACAATGCATTGTGGGAAACAATAAGTGCAGGATATAGGGTATCAAAATGTCACTAAACCTTTGGAAAGCATTCACTATGTAATGGACTATTCAGTGATTGAGGGATTTTGGAAAAGCCTTCCTGTCGTCACATGTCCTGATCCCAATCATTGACACAAACTCACCTGCACTGTATTAGGTCTTCCCCTGGGATTTATGTAAACGAATCCCTCATTTTCGCTGCATTGTTTATTTCCTAGTTGCAAGATACATGCTCTCTTAGCAGACCTCTCCTGTGTGAGCCTTGCTTGCTTCTTTGGTCTCTGGATTTTTGCCTGTTCCTTGCCTATAAGTGCATTGAACTAATTTTGTGTATTACTCAGACCATGACTTTCTACCCTTACCAAGGTCTCATGTGTGCTCTCTGCGATTGAGTCTGAAATTCCTACCAATGTCACAAAACCACATGGTACAGATTAACACATGCACTGCACTGCAATTTGAAAGTGCAAAGTTACGCCATGTATAAACAGACTAATGTATTTCTTTAGTGCAAGTCTTCGACACAGATCATCACCCTGTGAGGATGAGTATTAGCCAGGGACATGTAGCGTTTTAAGATACATCAATGGGAGTAAAAAAATCAAATTAGAAAGCTAGTTACAGGTGATAAAATCTGCTGGTTCTCATTACAGTAAACTGATGGTTGAAGATTCTCATCAAAATAATTTCTTAGTGTCAAACATGTCACTGTTATCTGTTGAGCACGGTGCATGTGAGACTGAAATGGATTTTATGGTAAAACCAGGAACAAGCCTTGAACTACATAATGAGCCATGCATGTACAATAATCCCTGTTGTGGAATAAGACTATAAATTCTATAGGTGGCTGACATCGGTGAAACTGTCTGTCTGAGCTGATTTAGCATGTACATACACAGTATTTTAAATATATTCTTGTTGTAAACAATGCCATCTCCAAAATAAGACCAATCTACCATATCGCAGTAAGGCCCATGTAATTTATGGAAATGTACCCTTTTAAAAACACAAGAACTATCTGTCATGTCCCGCTCTGCTCCCGAGGTTATGTTTTCGTTTTGTCATTCATGCATTGTTTCTCGTTTAATTTTTCCCCCCCTCAACTCTCATCTTGTTCCAGATACTTCACTATCTGCCCTTGTGTGTTTCCCACCAGAGCGATCGTCTGCCCTGTCCTGATTAGATTCACCTCTGTCTGAACACTTCCCCTCAGATTGACCTCATCACACATTAACTACACCTCTCCTCTGCTTTGGCTGAGCAGTCTGACATTAACAAACTTTTTGAAACTGCATCACGCAGCCTATTCATAATTGTTCATCACCACATAAAAAAATTGAATCTATTTGGTTTCTCCTCTCTATTTTAATCATCTGATCAGATTTTTCATCTGGTTGAGTGTCATGTTTGTCTGTCGCATTTACCGGCAAGTCTCAGTGTTTCTTCTCGCATCATATTAAATACTTTATTTATGATTCTGCTGATGACTCTTTCCTCCTGAGATGTTTTTGTTTGTTTTACACCCATAACAACTGACTCAGGTATTTTGATTCTCACATGAAGCCAATCCTTTCGGGGGATTTTGCAGCGCGCAGTGCAATTATGAATTCAGTTGTAGAGGTCAGATAATGAAAAGATACTTTGGGTATGTTGAATTGCTTTAAGTTAATTTTGTTCTGGCTCTTGTCAGCCAATTGAGACAGTTCTCTCCTTCTGTGCCCTCTTTCTGTTCTCTGCGCCTTCTCTCTCATCTATCTGTATGGTCATTAGGAGTGTCATGCCTCAGAGTCACAGCAGTTTTCATGATGCTTCCCCATGCCACAGTCAGCATATCACCATCTAATTTATCAACGTGCTAAGACATTTATCCGTGCACAGTTTTCAATGTTGCAATCTTTTAGGCTCAGGCTGCATAGTATCAAGAGGAATAAAAATATCAGCAGATGAATAATATCTGTGATATTGTACCGTGGTAGAAAAAGAAAGGTCTAATGAATACAATCATCCAGCCACTGATTACTTTGTTTTTAGTCTTTACATCACTCTCTCAAAGAGAGATCCAGAACATCACACTTGAACTCTTTAAGACTTAAAGAGTGCTGTAATGAAAATAATTACAAGTCGCATGTTAGAAATGGTTTCCTGTAAAAACAATTGTTGAGCAGTGATTTAAAGATCAGTAGTGGGTTGGCAAGCCTCATCTCATCAGACATGGAGTTCCAAAGCCGCGAGGCCCTGACACAGAAAGCCCAGTCGGCTTGAGTATCCAGCCTTGACCTAGGGACAGCCAACAGGGACAGGCTGGCAGATCTCAGGTTACGACCGATTTAAAAGGGAGTCAAGAGCTGCTAAATGTATATGGAGGCAAGCCCATGATGAGCTTTAAAGGTTATTAAAAGAATCTTAAAAGCAATCCTAAATGTAACTGGTAACCAGTGAAGGGACGCAAGAATTGGCTTGATATGAGCCCTACGGTTTGTTTTTGGTGAAATACGATTTGATTTTAGAAATGTTTTGTAGATGGATGTAGCAGGATTTAATTATTTGATTAACATGTGCTTTGAAGTTCAGATGAGAATCGAATGTGATACCTAGATTTTTAGCTGTTGTTTTAATATTGGCTGCCAGGGGACCAAGAAAAGTGATCTGCCTGCTAGCTGGTTGGGACCGAAGATTATTATGTCTGTTTTGTTTGAATTTAACTGAAGGAAGTTAAGTGACATCCATTCCTTAATGGCAGACAGGCTCCCTACGTTGAAGGACTACGTTATTTGGGTGTCATCGTCATAGGAATGATATGATATCTCATTAATATGGCTGATGATGTTTCCTAATGGGAGCATGTAGAGCAAAAATAGTATGAGAAACGAACAATGTGGCACTTTGCATATTAGTGGGGCCAAGGATGAGGAGTAATTTCTAATGTAAACAGAGATTAGTCTATCTGAGGTATATGACTTGAACCATCTAAGAGCAGTTCCCGATATGCCAAATGCATGGCGTTAGTCTATTGATCAGAATGTTTTGATCAATTGTCTAAGATGCATAATCACCAGCATCGGCAGACAATAATAAATCATTAGTCATTTTAAGGAGAGCGTTTTCCGTAATGTATTGTTTGCAGAATCCTGACTGGAATTCGTTAAAAGTTGTATTACTCTCACACACATCTAGCAGTTGGGTCAAAACCAACTTTTCAAAAATGTTGGATATGAATGGGGTTTTGAAATGGGCCTATGACTTTATGGGAGGGCTCGTCAAGATTTGGCTTTTTAAATAAAAGCTAAATGGTGGCTTTCTTACAATAATCAGGGACTTGGCCAGAAGAAAGGAAGCAATTATTAATTAGAGAAAGGCTAGGGCCAATGGTAAAGATTACTTATTTTAGGAGTGAGGTGGGTAGGATGGCAATAGGGCTGGAAGACGAACGTATATACAACACAGTGTTGATGTGATCAGACAGTGACACTTGCTGAAAGTTACTAAGTAGAATGGAACGCGCAGGATGCTCTGCGATATTTGGGATGAAAAGTGGTGGCTGGTGCAATGATAGTTCCGAGCTCATGGAGGTTTAGCCTATAGAGAAAGATAACAACTTTACACAGTCAGTGGGTGAGGTGGCTAGAAGGGCGGAAGGAGCTCAGGGTTTATAAGTCTATCTATTGTTATAAAAAGGAATCTGGGATTATGTTGATTACTGATGATTAATTTGGAGAAATAGTTCAAACATGCTATTTAACTTTGTTATTATAGAAGGTCAAGAGTTTTTACGTATATAAGTAGTGGACATGCAGTCCGGTCTTTTTCTGTTCAGGTTTTTCTGCACTTCCTTTTGAGATCTCGTAGCGTCTCATCAACTCAACAGGTGATTTCTGTCTTGTTTTATTAGGGGCTATGATATCCAGTGTGGTTTGACATTTAAGCCAAGGTAAGTATACAATAAAAAAAAAAAAAAAAAAACACTTGGAAAATAAGAAAACAAATTGGCACATGGGCCCAGTCAAATAATTACAATAACAATATAATTCTAAGAAAACACTTCTCGGGAGAGCTCTAAGACATACGTCTTTCCATCAGCAGCCCTCCCTACAGAATGAACAGACAGGCTTAAATGGGACCTAACCCCGCCCCCACAATTGGAACAAACCAACATAGTATCGCAGGGGTGTCACAGGTTAGGCAAACCCCAAAGCTTTAACAGCTTATACCACAAATTCCTTATGGCTGGAAAAATACCCGGCAACATATTTACAATACAATTGCTCCATTAAGGCATAGCCAACTAATAATATAACAGCATAAACAACATTAAATACCCTGCAGGTTCACTTCCGGCTAACACGGAAGTCGAGCACCTGTTTACTTCCGCATCACAGGCTGCTCGCTTTTCACACAAACAAACAAAGACGCGACGCTGAACCACGGTAAGACCAACGCTGTGTAATATGGAATAAATGTGAGATTTTAAACGAAATAAACGGAACATTTATAACACAAGACATTGTATGGCGTGGTGATTTTAACCGAAAACCGACGGGTACAAAGGTATTTAAACTGTAGCAGTGTAATGGTTGAAGGAAGCTTTTGCACTATGCACGGA
Organism: Platichthys flesus; assembly: GCF_949316205.1. NCBI lineage: Eukaryota > Metazoa > Chordata > Actinopteri > Pleuronectiformes > Pleuronectidae > Platichthys > Platichthys flesus. Next base: position 26,429,620 of record NC_084945.1, on the reverse strand, counting down.
AGTTTGGATGAAAAATGGACGGGTTAACAAACATAAACACGGTCTACGGACCCGGACAACAGACATGCAACACATACAGTTAACATTTGTAATGATTACACATGTAAACAGGGCAGTGTATTACTGGCGTGACGGTCGCCGTGCGAACCGTCACACGCCATCTTCATTTAAAATGTGTGAGCTTTTAGTGGTTTTTATGTTTTTTTGGTCAACGTGGAACAGGGAGAAAAAACGTATAGATAAATACGTCTTCTAAGGTGAAGGAATGATGCTCTGTCAAAGTGTAAAGACTGAATCTAATGTGTGGCCACGGTTATAAGTAGGACCATTCATTGACAGTCTAATCCTTGTAATATATCATTAAGGTCATGGAAATTGAACAGAGTGCAATTATGCAAAATTATCATGTCTTCATCATAACATTTTACGTGGTCATGGAGTTTTTAACGGCTGATATCAGAGGAGCTGTAATTTCTGAACGCAATTTAAGACATAACATTGTTCCCATTTAACATTTTCCTACTTTTTGAATAAAGTAATGTTCGTAATGTATATGAATATGAAACAAATGGTTCTTGCAGCGGTAAGGCATCATCAATTGCCTGTGGCTTCTGAAATTGTAACAGCCCTGTAAAAAACAACATTTTCTAAAGTCACAGCTCTCCGATTAAGGTTGAAGGATCGCTCATGGTTTAAGTCACAACAGCTTCTAGATTCAGGGTTAATTTGTTGTAGTAATGAGTTGTAGAATAATAACTACCTAGAATGGCACTTACCTCTGCCAATTAAGAGCCAACAGTCCCTAGCCACACCAATTTACAAACACTCAGATTTATCTGTCATGTAAATATGAGATCATGAGATTTCATGGTAATCTATCCAGTAGTTGTTACGTAATACTGACAAACAGACAAACATATTGATGAAAACCGAACGTCCTTGGAGTAATTGAGCAAGTTTAAGGAATGATTGTTTTCATGGTTTAAATAAACCAATGCTGATGGTAATTTTAGGAATGTTGAGCTATTCAAAGTCACCATCAGCCTACGAGGTAAATACATTTTTTGAAAGTACAGTTCATTCACAAAAGTGCTGTGTTGCAAGGGTTAAACTAAATGTATTAATTTAGGCTAAAATAATCGCTGCTTAAAAAGATCACATGTTGTTGAAAACATACTATTTGAGCTGTGATAGTACAAGTGTAGGCTATGGTTTTGATAACATTGGAGATGGGGAATGTAATGGATCCTTTACTAGGAAAAATAAATCCAAAACAAACAAGAGAAAAATGTGACATTAAGCAGACTCCCACAGTCCGAACACTGTAGCAACAACGCCAACCTGTTGTGATATCACGCTGGTATATGACAAATCCACAGACACAGGGGTGCACCGCTCAGCACTGTACAACTGTCATTAATATTCAGCAGAGACTCCTCACTACCTGCCGCCCACCTTTAAAGACAACATGGACGTTGCAATGGACCCTTCCCATAAAATCTATCAACCTCTCTGTCTCACACACATATGGTACATTCACTCGAACACACACTGGAGACACCTGATGTATTTTTATGTGAGTGTATGTGTTACTGCTCAGCCTGCATGTAAGTGTGTTTGCGTGTGTGTGTTTGTGTGCACAATTCCTGCATTATTCATTAATCGCTTTGTTTTTGCAGATCCTCCCATCAGACCACCAGTCTACCTGCATTAATTTAAGACTAAGACAAGCTCGCACACACACACACACACAGACACACACAACTTATACATTTGAATCCCAGTTTCATTACACAACTCCTAATAGTTGTGTGTATAAAGGCTCAGTAATTAATTGCTTCCAGTCAAAGTGCTGTATCCCCGAGGGAGGTATGTGTGCCGCCTGCTCGCTGCCTTTCACTTCACTATCAGGTACATACATAGGAATGTGTTTATCACTGAAAGTGTTCCAAGTCAAACCATGCATGCGGTTCTCTTTATTGCACCTCAGGTTATTGATTGAGTTACTTTACCTTGGAATCACACAAACAAGATGTGTGTGACAGTGTTTTATGGAAGTTGGTGTAATGTTAGCTAGATGTGGTATACAGGTACCTGGGCATCTGAAGCAGATACAAGCCATTAACAGCAAATTGGGTTAACAATTAAGCTCAGATGCGTCCATCCATCACTTTGCATTAACACACCTCCATTTGTTGCATGAAGCTAAGTTTGCTACATAATCCTCAAGGGCCGATGTCAGAGGGAACACGTGGGATACCCACAGGGTTTAAGCCGAGTGCATTATCAATCATAGAGCAATTACATTTATAAGTATAATAAGTTTAGCCCAAATGTTACTGTGGCTGCTAGGAAAACTAATATCTCAGTGACAGATGGCTCCCTTCCACCTTTTGTCCACACTGGCACACACATCTGGCCATGATCCTGTTTGGAAAGACTTCACATGAATAAGCAGTGAGCACCTGTGTGTCCTATAGACTCAAAGTTATCCAACTTTAGGCATGTAGCATTTTGCTTTAAATGCTTTTCATCAACTCCTGTATTCGTCATTTCTGCTACTGTCACAGATAGAGAGATAGCTTATAATATTTTTAGGTCTTTGTATCATAAAATTAATATACAGGTAGTATCAACAGAATTATTATAGTTCCAATCGAAACAACATCACTTACAACATGTCTTCAGCCTATATGTCCGATTTGATCCACGCGCGAACACGACCCGGGGAGGATAGCAGAGGACATTTAACAAAAAAACATGTTGTAACTGACCTCACAGAGCCATTTTCCAGTTGTTTCTTTACGTTGAAGAAGTCAACCATTTACTTAATTATATTGGATTTTGCAGTAACACTATTAACCCCTTAAACTCCAAAAGTGATTTGGGGACTCAACATTTCACCCATCCTTCCATCTATTCATAGTAATGAGTAGATAATGAGTGAATTTTCAATTTTTTTTAGGTTTCCCTTCCACATTTGACCTACAGGCGCCAAAATCGAATAAGTTTATCTTTGAGTCCACCTCGACCTTTGGTTAACAAAATGAAATAACAGTTCAAGTGAATGATTGTGCTAAATGTAAAGCAATTCCCTCAAGGCGTTCTGGAGATATCACACTCATAGGGTCACACTGACCTTGACCTTTGACCAAAAAATCGAATCAGTTCATCCTTGAATCAAAGTGGATGTTGGTGTTCTACTGATGAATTTTCCTTCTCATGTAACATTTGCGTTGCCTGTTTTTCCAAGTATTTTAAATCTTCCGTTGTTTGCATGCTTAGGAGCTGGCAGTATACATCTTCCAGTGACACATATCTTGGCATATTATCACCACCTATGACTCCTCTGTTCTAGTGGGCAAACCAAAGATCATAGTTTGGCCACAATTTAAAGTGATAAAGGGTGGATAATCATGGGATGTTGTTATACAGCTCCTTGGAACTGTTAAGTGCCTTGACTGTTCTGGATGTACTTTGAAAAACATACTGTTAAGATTTAAGTCAAGGATCGGACCCCGAAGCAGACACGGAGTGGTAGTTGATGGGTATGGAACAAAGTTTATTGCTGATGAAGCAAGAGGAGGCTGGAGAGGCAGGTTGCTGGCTGGCTTGAAGTTCCTGGCAGGTTGGAGGACGAAGAGCCGAGCAGAAAGGCACACAAGCGTTCTGGAGTGAAGAACAGAGTACGGTTAGCATAAATCCAGGTGAAGCATAAGTGGAGCGTTCAGGCTGCGACTAGCTACCGTAGACGACAGAATAATCTGGCGTCGAAGTGACGAGACGACCAGGCTTATATTGCAGGGATGATTAGTTGGATTGGAGGCAAGTGTGCCTCGTCCTGCTGCAGTCACCAGCCAGCCACGCCCCCTGCCACACACAACACACAGGGAAAACACAGAAAGGCAGGAGACGACACAGCAACAAACTATAAACACAAAAACACAAACACCACACATACGTTGGTTTTAATACTACTAGTGATTTATAAAGCACTTTTCAGAGCATCTTAAGATGTTTTACATTAATTAAAATGATGGGATAAAACATGAGACCCACCATTAAACAAATTAAAATAAGTTCTGAAGGGATAAGTCTTGAGTATTGATTATAACATGGACAGATTGATGACGTATTTTTCGGTCAGGGGGACAGAAAGGAGTCATCGATGTTGAGGCAGAAATTGCCAGGGGTTTTAATGAATTATTTTGGCCTGTTAATGAAGCTGCAAGATTTACAACAGTTTGTTCAGGAGAAATTGGCTTGCTTGCATGGTATATTTTAGTGATGCAGTTGTTTAAAGTGAATAGCAGTGGTGATGGAGATAGTTGCAATGTAGAGCTGGACATCACCAGAGCAGTGAGGAAGTGAACACCTCTATAAACCTGTGGTGTTAGAGGACCAAGCATAGAACCCAGGGTTACACCTTGGGACAGAGAAGTAAAGAAGGAGGTGAAGTTGTTGATGTTGATGAGCTGTTGTATGTTGGGCAGCTGTGGCTTAGGGGTAGATTGATCATCCTCCAACCAGAAGGTCGGCAGTTCGATCCCAGTATTCCCCATCTGCATGCCGAAGTTCCCTAGGGCAAGATGCTGAAGCCCGAACTGCCCCTCATTGAAAAAAAAGTGCTGCTAATAGATGCACTGTATGAATAGCACTATATAAATATAAACCATAAACCCTTTATGTATGTTTGTGAGCTATTACCAAGAGAGGGCAGTACCAGTGATGTTGAGGGTGCATCCCAGAGAATGGTGATGTGGTTAATGTTAAGGGTGTCCACCGCTTGGTTATTGGCCGATAGCTCATGATGCTTCTCTAGGATGCAAATTATGTTGGCAGACGTTGGTGTTCCACAGTATCACCAGACTCTTTAATATTGGGCACTTTTGAGAGTTGTTGAGTGAAAAAAAAACTTTATAAACCCTGTGAAGCGCTGTTGTCTGCGTGTTTGTTTATCCCAAAGATGAGAAGAGTCTGGTCTAATTAAAGTATTTATTGAGAAACAGTGAAAAGTTGAACAATCATAGCTATGGACAATTATCACATCCTAGGCTAAATCAGTAAGCACAGAAGGCGTTTGATATAATTGTAACAGTAGATTTAATGTGATTGGTTATAAAAGATTAGAGGGGTGACACCGCAAATCAATTTGGTTCTCCCTTATTGGTCCACAGTTGTAGTCCCACGCCTCTTGTCACGGAATCCCTGAAGTGACAAGAAACCGTCCTCCGTCACGCTCCTACTCTACGCTGCTGGTTGCCAAACAACTCTCCCTCTCCCCTACAGTTCGATGTTGTGTTCCATAAACTAGCCTTTAGGAGAAAATGTTATGTTTCTGCTCCCTCGGCTGTACCGACTGAGCCATAACAAAGTCACTCCGAACCTGAGACATCTGCTTGAAACTCTACGTGACGTTGAATGAACCTAAGGGAATCAGGCCTTAATATGTAAAAGTTAGAAATGAGATATGGTTAAGTACAGTATATTGTATATCACACATTTTTTGTCTTCAAAACAGGCAGCAGCTCTTAGCAGACCTTTTATCAAGACAGGTGACTAAACACCCATGTGACACACACATTCTAATTAAACACTAGGAATCAAAAGGTCATTATTAAATAATTTGTGTGAAGGCCCTTTATCTGGCTCAAACTGCTCCTACCCTTATTGGTAAGAGTACAGCTATAATATGAAACCCTATCTTTATTTACCTAGAGTTCAGTGAGACAGATATTAGCTAAAATATTGAAATCCTGACATTGTCTACGACTAATTCTTAATTATCTGAACCTTATTGTAAATTTGTTCCAAATGTTATACATTAAGTTATTTCTTTCTTTGTGTAAATAACCTTGCACTGTGTTGGCTCAGTAGTGTTGCGGTCCAATTAACCGCAATGCATGTCGTTCACATTTCAAGAGTGGGGTATCTTTTCACAAATGGTCTCTATGATCAGAATGTGTAACCTCCTCTTCTGCTGTCCGCTGTGTGTGACTCCCCGGTGAGAGCCGACAGAACAGACTCTGTACGGTGCGAACAAGATTCACATTTCTCCTTTCTCTGGTATTAATGCCAACAAACAACTTGACAGTAATAATAGACATTTACTGACAAAATTCTGAGTAGGATTCACCCCTGTAGTGTTTATTTGCATATAGAGCGGGGGAGAGAATTTAATCATAAGCGGTCACTTAGTTCTCTGTAGACACATTTTAATCAGGCGTTAGCAGGGCCATAGACCCGGTGATGGTATTGGCCGATACTACTACAAATAATAGCAAAACAAAAAAAAAATCTTGAATCTCTTGAATCTTTACTTAATGTTATAAAAAGCAGCAGTGAGGTCGAAGAGAAGGAGAATGCTGAGAAGAAAGAGGTTGTTGGTGACAACAAAAATTGTTCATGATATCAGAGCTGAGGCCAGTGTTTGTAGACGTTTGGGGTGACAGAAACCTCGTTAAGTGTTTGGGGGACTGAACTTGGGCTGAGGGAGGAGTTAATGACTTCTGTGATAAGTGAGGATATAGCTGGAAGACAATCCATGACAAGATAGATGAGATGGGGTCCAAAACACAAGTGGATCTTCTATTTCCTAACATTAAATCTCACAACTCTGTTTGGGACAGAGATACCGTGGCATTTCAGAGAGGTCATAACATTACTCACAGATAAACCAATAACTGAACAGGTTAAAAGAAAACTGCTCAATAGTGTAAGCTGATATAGTCTTTGTTAGGGAATGGATTCAGTCTCACTTGAATGTACTTTGATTGGTTTATGTTCCTCAAGGGTTGATAGTTTAATGATAACTTAGGAATTCTAGTCTGTTATTCCTTGTGGAAATAAGCAAATTTGCTACTAGTTTGTGTGAAGGAGAGATATTCACTAGGGCATTGTGTGTATAGTGCAAACATTTTTGCAATTCATTCTAATTTGTATTTAAGCTTTAATGGTTGTTGTACTTAAAGAAGATTTCCCTCATCATTAGGTAACTTACATGTCAGTTTGAAGAGAAGTACTAAACTTCACAACCACACATTTAAAGGTTATGTTGTGCCCAGTCCTTGCCAAGATTTTCCGCAGATGAAACATACACGCACACACACACCCTTTTATCTAGGATGTGGAATAAAGAACATGTTAGTATGGAAGTTGAGTAATTCTATATATATTTACTTGATTGACAGGTCGATTTCTGACGTCATGTGTGATAAACTGGTAATCTGGTAACACATGGTAATCAACAGTGTGGGATAAAGCTGTGCTCTCATATAAATTAAGAAGGTACATTGTCAAAAGATCATAATGATATAAGACATGCAAATACACACAAAATAAAATGCTTTTTGATGTCCTTGTTGAAAACAAGCCCAGTGTACTGACATTGATTCACACCACATTATGTGATTCAATCAAAGAACGATAAAGAAGCTTTGTGTAAGGGGGCTGACAAATTGGTAGGAACGATTCCTATTCCAAAAACCATTTGAAATTGGTGTTTTGAGCTCAGTGCTTATTGATATTTTTGGAGCAAAAACATCAAAAATATTGCCCATTGATATTTTTTTGACAATTTGGACCTGCCTCATGTATTGAATGAAAGTAAAGGAAGCAGAGGAAGGGGAAAGTGCTAGGATTTAAGAGTGTGAGGATGTTTCCTGAAGGCAGCACATTCCAGTGGAGACTTAATACCGACACACTCAAGACCACAGAACAAAAGACAAAAAAGCACAATAAAAAAGCTTCAGAATCTCATTTCTAATATAACTTTTTATCGTTTATAAGAAAACTACACAGGGCACCTCTAATTAACCTGCAATTGCACACATTTTAACAATTGCTGCTGGTTAGGCTTTTTATTCTTAAACGAAAGAGTGATACTAAATTTTTAAAAGTGTGTGCCTGACACCTTATCGATATAGATGCTCTAGGTACTCTGTGATTTGCTCAAAGATTTATTCTATTTTTGTTTTCATTGTTTTCTGCAAGGTTTTTCCATGGTTTATTTTCAGCACACACATCTGACATTTAACCAGGAGGGTGAACCCCCTTTATTATTTCATATGTTTTGATTCCAATTGTCTGACAGTCCGCTGCCATCAACATTATGAACCACACCTACCTTGACCTGCTGTCAGCTCTAGGATCGGTGCTGGTATTGTGTCCCTGCTTAAAGTAATAGCTACAGCTATGTGGGCTGTGTAGCAATTTCTTCTCCTTATAAATACTGGAAATTATATTTGACTGCTTTTAAAATAACGATTACTCAATACTTACTCAACATGTTATTATTATTATACAAGAAAAACCACTGGAATTCTGGTACATATCACAGACTGAGCAAGTCCATCAATTCTGGGCTAGATGTTTTGGAAGTTTTCTGGAAACTGGAGAAGGAGAACTCAGGCAGCAGCTGATGTCTTATGCAGAAGGTTTTAATGGAGACCCGATGCATCAAGGAGACCAGATGGTGGAACAACAAACGCTAACAGAGAAACAGGAGCAATTGTCACCCCCAATTCTGAAGATGTCTCCCACAGCATCCCACTATATCTCCCTCTATTTGCATCACCCATTCCAACAGCAAATCCATGAATGGCTAGAATTGCTGTCACTCTCTATGTTACATGTAGGTGTTCGCATCCTATTGGATATTTGAGCCTAAAGTATGCATTCCTAAATTACATTGTGTCCTTACGTCTTGCCACTGGTGAAATACACAAAATAGTTGCAGTTGGTGCCTCTCTGTCTGGAGCATCTGAATAAGATATGAAAGTCCCTAAGCATAGACACTACAATGTACTGTTTGTTGGCCCTTTATCTATTACTTGACCTTGGTTACTGCTTTGAGAGAAAAAGGAGTATCTGGGGAATTAGACAGTACAGATATAATGTAATATACAATATACATAATATATAGTGGCATATATAGTAATGTATGAGGATGGTCAAAAATTCCTAAACAAGATTATATAATCCACATATAGGCCACATGATAAATGCAGGCTGCCAGATAAACATGTTGCTAATATAACAAACCACATTCATAACAAGCATACTGTTACGATTCTAATTGAAAATGCAGTTTGGGTTTGTATCTGTCCAGATGAGGCTCATATGGCTACACATCAATCAGGATTTTCACACTATGACTGCATATGATGGTTACAGCAGCAAGCAGATTTCAATAAAAAGACAAGTGACGGAGAGGGAGAGAAAAAGAGCGAAAAGACAAATAACCTATTTTTTTAACCGAAGACAGGAGCAACAAATAATCATAAATTGCTTGTTGATTAATTGATTGCAATTTTAAAGATGGCGTTTCGCTCAATGATTTATCATTATTCAAGATTGTCACCGTGTTCTTTGGCAAACAGATGCCAAAGTATTTCATGCTGATGAAGCTCATTTAAATTTGAGAAAGAGAGAGAGCGAGAGAAGCCAAGGGTTATACGACATCTGCAGTGTGTGGTTTTTAAATAAACACAGATCAACAGATCAGCCAGATGAAACAAATGTGAAAAAGATTCAGTCACTGCATATGTGTGTGTTTGTGTGTGGGAGGGAGGGGGGTGCATGTGTGTGTACGTGTGCACATTTTAGTTTTCACTTATCTTGCTTACGTGCGAAACCAACTCTAAGCTCGTTCTGCTGAATCCCCATTTTCCTTTAATCTTCCCTCTGAGTTTATGCTGAGATGAAGCATAATGCACATCAATCAGGAACACACACTCACACACCAGTGCATATGTATCAAAGATAATATTAATGATATCAAACAGAGTTATAAATATGTAGATTATGTTCTTACCAGTTGCATTCTGGAAACAAACACACGCCATGTTTGCAGTCAAAACAACATTTTGACACCAGCACAAACTCGGAAACAAAAAACCAGCTGTAGTTGGAGTCCAACTTGAAATTTAGCAGTTTCTGTATTTGAGGTCCAGACGTCAATTTATGGAGGATGAAAGATATTTTCTGCCAGGCTTCAGCTTGTAACACATCTGGATCTTTATGTTTTTTTGTTGTTGTTGTGCTGTTTGATAAGTCTCCACAGCCTTGAGAGTAAAGGTTGTTGAATTGGACAGTTTAGTCTTCCTTACATATCTTGTCAGAGGAATCCGATCTGATGCTTCCCATCGATTTGGATGGAACTCTCTGAGAGCTGCCATCTTCAGGTCTCTGCAAAGATGACAGATGTTCTGTGGGGTTTAGAGGGATAGTTCACAGAAAACTGAAAATTCACTCTTTATCTACTCACCACTATATCGATGGAGGGCGAAAGTATTTGAGTCCACAAATTACTTCTGCAATCTAAAGGGTAAACTTTGTTGAAGCCGAATCCAATACAATTGAAGTAACTGGCTACATAACATGCCTCCATACTACTCGTGTGGTGTCGTTCAAGTGTCTGCAATTCCCGATTTCATATGAAACTCATAACAGGTAATTTCATCATGTTTTAAGCCTCAAAGTCCACTGGAAATGGCGATGCTAGCGGACATAGCTTCAAAATGGTGTGTCCGAGGGTTTGTGATCGCACCTTCTAGGAAGATGTCAGCGTACATTTAGGCTTAAAACATAACATGTGAAGTGTAAGTCCCCGGTTACTTAAATTGTATCGGACTTGGCTGCAACAAAGTTTATCCCTTAAACTCCAGAAGTGTTTTGTGCACTCAAACACTTCATCCACTTCTCCATTGGCATTGAGGTAATAGATAATCGGTGAATTCACATTTTTCTGTTAACTTTCCCTTTAAGTCTGCAGTTTTGGTAGAGACACTCAAACCTCAGCGTCATCTTGGCTTTTAGGTTCTTGCTGTCCTCAAATGTGTATTGTCTCTGAAGTCTAAATTCATTTGGACTCCAGACTTCTTCAAGGACTTCTCTGCATCTGGCTGCATTCATCCTCTGTTCAATTATAAAAAGCCACTCTGTCTGTCCTCAACTAGACTATAAAAGTTCAGTCAAGAGAGACTTGATTCACGATTAAACAAGTGCAAACAGTAATATGAATGTTTTAGTCTTTGGCATTTTAGACATCTGTGTGATGTCATCAGGTTTAGAAGGGGGATGAAGCAGAGCATAGATCAGAAATACTTCCCCGGGGTCTAGACACTGGTGGTGTTTCAATTAGTCATGCGACATCCTCTACCCTTAACCCTCAACAAGAGTAAGGAAAACTACAAAAAAACTATTAACAGGAGAAAAACTTAGAAACCTCAGCAAAAGCCACATGTGAAGGATCCCTCTCCCAGGACGGACAGATGATCCATTATCGACAACCAACACAATAGAGGATTAAACATATGATCGCGATCAGTTGAGGTCGGGGATCTGGATGATGTGATGATGATTCTGCTGTAGACTGGAGGAGATTGGTAGCCTGGATGCCAGACGAACTTAGCCCCGCCCACAACATTTTTGGTCGGGCAGTTCGGTCTGGAGTCGCTCCGTTGAGGAAAAATTATGCCCGACCGGGCCAATCAGATTGTCAGGGCGGGCTTTATACGATGATTGACAGATGATCAACGGTAACGTAATCAACCACGTCATCAAAGTGCCCTTGGGTTGAATTCGTTTTCAACAAACATGCCTGCCGCTGGAGAGCTGAGATGTGTAGATGCTGCCATTGAGTCTGTTTTAGAAGACATCGACAGCGCATTCATTTTGAAAGAGGAACGAGGAACGTGGAGGCGACGCCAAAGCACCGCCCTAATCCCTATCGCCCCGGCGCTTGGCTGTTCACAACGGACTCTGAAGCGACGCTGAACCGCCGGGCAGCGCTAATAATAACACTTGTTGATCCAGTAGATCGCTGCACGGCTTTGTGCCAGTCACACCGGAGGCTGAAGCACCGCTCTGCGTCAAGGCTGCCTCGCGGTGCTTCAGCCTCCGGTGTGAGCGGCACAAAGTTTTAACATGGGAGTGGATGGGAGCCAGCTGTTATTTAAGGCTTGGCGCTGCGCTGAAGCATAGGGTGTGAACAGCAAATAACTCACAATGCAATGCTTAGCATATGTCACATACTACGTTGCTCTGATTGGTTGTAGGTCGATCCAATTGAGCGAAGAGGAATTTTACTTCCTGGTCAGTTGAAACACGCCCCATAATCACAGCCCAATGGAGCGGTCTCAGACTCACATTCTGACTAGAATTGTGAGTCTGACAACGTCTGGCTAGGAGATTGGTGTTGAGGTGGGTTATGCACGTCAACGATTGACGGCTGACTGCGGAGGAGAGTAAAGGGGATTTAAAGTTTGACAGATGCTCAATGATTGGCTGAAAGAGAATGTGGCCGATCTGATTGGCCATTTAGGAACGCCCCCAATCAGCTGATCAATAAGCAGTTGAAATCTTCCTGACTGAATATACGCTAAGCTTCATGATTGAAAACACCTCTCCACTTCCTCATATTGCAGCCAACCAACAGGTGGGGGTCCAGAGGCTTAGCATCACTCCTTGGGAGCAGTCATTTCACATTACATACGGTCTATAACATTTGAGCCAGGTGATGAGCAGCACCTAGTGTTCAGCAGACACAGCATTGGGAGTTTTGCCAGATGGGCTCAATTTCTGTCTCATCAGACTAGATAAGATTTCTTAATGCTCTCAGAATCCTTTAAATACTGTTTGGCAAACTCCAGGCAGGTTGTCAGATGTCTGTTTCTATAAGTGGCTTCTGTCTAGTCGCTCCATATACACAATAGAGGCCAGATTGATGAAGTGCTGCTGAGTTCTTCGTCCTACCAGCAGGTTCTCCCATCTCTGCTGAAGCTCTGTAACAATGACCGGTGGGGTCTTGGTCACCCCCCTCAACAAGCCCCTTCTTGCAGTTCTGAAGATGATGATTTATTTTTGTAGTTATTTTGGAGGATGTCATTTGTGATACTGTTGACTATACTGCATTGTTCTGGCAGGTGTTCCCAAAATTGTCAATGTCAACCTTGATTAATAGAAATAGGATGGACAAAATATTAGGAACACCTCTCTGTATAAGACACAGTGACATCTGCCTGAATTCTAATTAAAAATATAAAGCTCAAAGAGATAACTTAGTCAAACGTGTTAAAAGAAAACTGCTTGATTCAGTGTTGCTCCAGTTACCGTTGGTTTGGATGGAGACACTGGGAAAGAGTTGAGGGGAAAACAGGAATAAAAGGAATTGTTAAATGAGTGCAATCACAGCTGTAATGAAAACAATTCAGGTAAGAATTTTGACTCTTTCTCAGGACTTGCTCTTGCAAACCATTAGAAAACTACGATATAAGCCTGCTTGATGTATCATTATTAATGTAACAGGCACAAGACTAGGCATTCATTTGGCCCTATGTTCATCTTAAAGGAAGATTACATGGAATGCAAATATTAAAATTTATGTCAAACCAATCACATGACAAAATAATAACCATTATGGTAAATGTATATCATTAAAGGTGAAAGTGCAGGCTTTCTATTTACTATGTAATCATAACCGAAACCCTTATGTCAAAAAGTCAATAAAACACATGGAATCGTTTTCCAGCTCTCTCTCCCTCTCTCTCTCTCTCTCTCGCTCTCTCTCTCTCTCTCTCTCAAATGCAGTTAAAACTAAACTTCCTTACTTCCAACCTCTCTAACTCACCTTTGCTCATGCTTCACTCGTGCACCACTGTAATTCACACTGTGAATTGTGGAAATTTAAACTATGTTCAACCAATTCAGTTGGTAACATGTGAGATCTTATGAAATCTCGACACATATTGACGATTATTAGATAAATTAAAGCAGGATGACCACTATTTGGAGGGCCACCCCAAAGTGTCTGAATCATGGACTGTTTATAAAAGATTTATACCATCAAAACTGAAATCAAACCATCTTGATTCATGTTGCAGAGGCTAAACTAAAAAGTAGACAGAACATAATAAAGAATATTTTTTGATAGAGAAATTTCTCGTCAGTGGTTCCTCTGATGCATGTTTAAGTGTTTTTTCTTTAAGTGACTTCTGCCTGAAAATTAGATGAAACTTCATGATTGACAACTGAGACAGTTTTGTCTTCATTTTTGTAGTGGGAGAAAATGAAGACACATTTTCCATTAAATTGTATTTGATGGAAAATGTGTCTCCATTCTTTATATAAGAAAGGGGGAAATGTCAATTTTTAGCTTTAATAACACAACAAAAGATCCACAAAAAAACATGGTTTTATCTTGGCGTTTTTGATTACATTGTGTAGAATGATGAGCAACAATGCCAATTATCCAACACAACAAAGTGTGAATAGGTGAGGGTGTCTGAATAATTTTTGAAAACCACTGTATATATTATTAAGTGGTCTGTGCAAAAAACAGCATTCTTGTGAATCATATTTGCATGGAAATGTCAGATTTATTTAGTGGTGCTGCTGTACTGCTTTGAAATAGCAATATCACAGTGAAGCTTAAACGTGTTCCCCATGTGCATTGCATGGTTTGACTGAACTTTCTCCTTCTCTCACTTACACACATAATATTCCTGGCTCTTAAATGGCACAGCCCAGGCAGCCTCCACTTTAAACTATTAGAAAGATCTTGCCTTAAAATGGGCTTCATATTGATATTTGTAGACATTTTAAACAAAGCTTGCTCCCAAAAACTTTGTAGTGAAACAGATCTCATAAAATCTCCCAGTTTGACACAGCAGAGGATATTAAAACAGTTATTGCACTATGTCTTGGGTGTTGTACTCTCTCATATCTAAGAGCATCCTTGAACAAACAAGACCGCTTTTGTGACAACATATCCAGATTCTTGGAAATGATGAAGGAATCGGTGTGCTTGAGAAAGAGGAGGAACTTAAATGCATATTTAGAATAATGGATAACTCGATTCCTATGGTAATGCAAATTAGCCTCTGAATGGAATGGAAGTTTTACGTGTGATTAAACTGCAGATGTGTATGTTCGAATGTGTTTACCCTGACATTTATATCAAAAGGATTCAAGGTCATTGACAACATCTACAGCAGCTGCTGAAGAACTGGAACAACACTGCTGGAACAAATGGACATTTCAAAACCATACACAACCATTGTTTACCTTGCCTATGTGTTTCCAACAGCTACACATGAACTATATTTGCTGGAGAAGGGCAATTAAAGCTATTGTTATAATAATTTGGTAGGTATGCAGAACTCTCTGGAGATGGACGGCCTACAAATCATGTAGCAACCATGGGCCTCATTCACAAACAGTGGGAATATTTGATGCACAAATCTGAGAGACATCAACATGTTCGCAGCTAAATTCGATGTTACTCTGTGAACAAATTTAGAACATCCTCAGACTATGTGTATGCCACAATGATGAAAACCCGTCTCTCCTAGAAAATGTAAACACGCACCCTTTTATCTGAATGCATAGTATATAAAAAATGTTCCTAACTCTTGTTGAGGGTTAAGGGTAGAGGATGTCGCATTGGCCCGGCTCCCCGGCTAGCGTTACCTCGCGATCTAACCAGGCCGGTGGAGCCCGGCTAGCTCGCTGCTTCTACCCGTCAGACATTTAAGTGGCCGCATAAACAAGGGAATCCTGGGACACCTCTAAACGTTGACTCAATAGTGTGGACGGATGCTGCTGCTGCGCCAGCTCAAGCTCCCACTGCGAGGCTGCACTGGGGAGCTGGGGCTCTCGCAGCCAGGCTCACCGGGGGTGAGGATGGCAGGGCACTCAAAACAGGTCAATCTGAGGAGGGCTGTTTTAGACGGGGTAAAAAGGTGTATTGTTTTAAATGATCCTTGTGGTATTTTGACCAAAGATGTTACAGACATTTCATTAAGACCCCAAGGAGCCATATCAACTGTGGTAAAATGTCTCCTTTAAATAAAAATGGTAGATAGACAGCGATAACTTGATTTACTAAGGCATTGACCAAATGTTTTAAATAAGTATGAATTTTACGCTCTTTCATCCACATAATCTCTATAGCAATCTACTGAATTCATATTTATGTTCCTGGATAAACGGGGCGTCTCTTGTTCTGCAACAATGAAGTGAAACTTCTGACTTCTATCTTCTATCTGGAGGAGTGTGTGCGTGTGTGCCTGTGTGTGTGCCTGTGTGTGTGTGTTTGCTCGTCTCTGTACCTCCTAACACACAAACTGATAATCAGGTTTATTTAGTTATTTAGTTAGACTCAGACACAGGATGACTGGACCTTGAATGGCCATCTGTCCTGATCCTGGAACAGCGGTGTTAAACAAATGCATCTAGGAATGGAGACATGTCAGGAACTGTAGTGCTCAGCTCTGTGCAAGACACAGCATTCACCACCTCAGTTATTAATTAATTTGTGTCTTCATCTCCAACACCTTCAATTTCATCTGTTGTGAGATTCTTGTGTTTTTTATCTTTGGGGGCCGTCTCTCATAACTTCAACTGTTCAGCACACCGCTCTCTTCATGACAAATGGATGTCCTTATATGGAGAAATAGAGATGTGGCAGTATGCTAATTGCAGAGAGCAAACACACGCTTGACGAGATAGGATGATTTCGATTCACAAACATACGCATGGTGGTGAGAACAAAATTGCTGGTGCGCATATTACATGAATCTGGCAGCGGTTTTGCGCACACACACGTATTTACTGCGGAGAGTAAGACGCTTCTGTGCACATTAGTGAATGAGGCCCAATAAATCAGCATGGGTCGTAATGGCCATTTCCTTTTTTTGTTTCAGCGAAGTCACAGTTGGTCAAAACGAGCTCAGACGTCTTTTTAAGTGAAATCTCTCATCTAAGTTAATTTGTGAAATTAGAGGATGTCTCTCATTTAGGTTAATTTGCATCTGCATGGCACAAGGGATGATTTGCAGCCCACTGACTGATTTAGTTGTTTTCTCTCTTGGTCCAAGGAAATAATTAAAAACTCAGAGCAAATTAATACATTGTTGAGTGTTTGAAGATGAATGTTTCTGCCATGTGTGTATGTATATTAACCCCCAGGCAGATTGACAAGCTGATCCCAATCGAGAGGGTGTTCCATAAGCAGATGGTAGCTCAGGCTTTGGCCCTCTGGGAGTCAGTTTGTCCCATAATTGGACTAATTAGTCTGAACCACAGAACATTATCATGCTGAACAAATCTGCTCAGGAAGAACCTCAAATTCAAGTAGAAATGACAGACACCATGTAACCACAAAAAAAATGTAGATGCACAAACATACAAGGAGCTTAGTGTTCGAGAAAGATGTTGATCAAAGTCTCTGGTTTGTATTAACACCCTGACTGTTGTAGTAGAGGTACAGAATTAAGATGACAGTATTGTATACTACATCAGCAATACTGTATTTTTTTTCAAAAAATTGCTTTGTTCAGTTGTGCGGGAGATGTTGGTTAGACATAGAATGTGCTATATATTAAAGCCATGGTAAGTAAAAGGATTTGGATCAGGCTACTAAAAGGCCAGTCCAAGTTAGGGAAAGGTTGAAAGTTAAAGATTGTTGTTTTGCTTAAATATAAAAAAAACTAACACAACGGGCCTCATTCACTAACATGTGCACAGAAATGTTCCTAATCTCCGCACAAAAATAAGTGCAAAATCGCCAAAGAATTCATGACAAGTTTTGTTCTCAACATCTTGCGTATGTTTGTGAATCAGAATCATTCTAAATTGACAGACGCGTGTCTGCTATCTGTAAATAGCATACTGCCACACCTCTATTTCTCTATATAATGGCATTTGTGTCTATTTAACAGAGCGGTGTGCTGAACATAGAAGTTAAAGTTATAAGAAACGGCCACAAAAGGTGAATTTCACAACAGCAGAAACTGAAATAATCCAGTGTTAATTTCGTTGACGAAAACGATGACGAAATATATTCGTTAACGACCCTTTTTCCATGACGAAGACGAGACTTTCGTTGACGAGACGAGACGAGACGAAAATGTTGGTGGTTGACTAAGTCACAATAATTTGTTTAACATCATCGTATCAGGAGCCGGCGAGTGAGTCTGTGACTCTGTGTGTGTGTGTGTGTGTGTGTGTGTGTCTGTGCGCTCCCAGATAGCGCACCGGTCCCAAGGCTCCGCCCCCCGCCCCGCTCAATCGCTCAGAGACACAAGATCATAGTACACGTGAAGAAGCCTCTCAGTGACCGACTGCTTCTTAACTATGGAAACAGTGAAAACACAGAGTTTCTCTGGTCTCAGCTGCTCAGAGATCAGCGCCGCAGCTTCTTGATCAGAGCAGAAGCTGCAGTTGGTTTCTACCGAGCTGCAGTTTCTGTGTTCGCCTCCAGTCTGACCTGCTCTCACTTTTTGTTTTCACATTTAAAACTAAACATATGTTTTTGAGCTATTAGGCTGCAGCTATATGTTTTTATAGAAAAGGAGTTTCATGTGGCTATTAAATGTGACTAAAACTAGACTAAAATGGAATTCGTTTCCGTCGACTAAAACTAGACTAAAACTAAGAAGGATAAAAATGACTAAATGTGACTAAAACTAAAATGCATTTTCGTCAAAAGACTAAGACTAAGACTAAATCAAAAATAGCTGCCAAATTAACACTGAAATAATCAAGTGTTCGTACTCACAGATTAAGCACAGATTTGTGCGCATGCACTGTTTGTGAATGGGGCCCATTATCTTGTCCTGTGATCAAAATTGTTTATTGTACATCAGTCTTTCAGCTTTTCTGATTTCAGAGGCCAAACATTACCATGAAAAATGTTTTAATGATTTAGTTGTTAAAGGACAACCAGATATTCCTGGGACAGCAAATGAGATGTCAGTAGGGGTTTTGAAATGAGTGTTTCCCAATTATAATGATAAAATTGTAATTCTGGCAGCATTTGTGGTTTTGTATTTGCTGTGCAGCATGGTGCTGCAGTGGATCGCATTATTGCTTAACAGCAAGAAGGTTGCAGGTTCAAGTTTGAATGTTGTCCCTGTTTTTTCTGTGTGTATAATAGGCAACTCTAAATGGCCGTAGGTGTGAACGTGTGTGTCAATGGTTATTTGCCTCTATGTGTCAGTCTTCGGATACACTGGTTACCAGTCCATGATGTACCCTGCTTATTGCCCAGTGTCAGCTGGGATTGACATCAGCCCCCACGCAACCCTCAACAATTATTATTCTTTATTATAACTGTTACGGGATATGCTGAATATGTATTCGGGCATCAGGTTTCATTAGGAATTATAATTATTTATGTTGAAAACTGACAGAAACAAGCGGCTTCCTTTCCGAATTAAGGGAAGAGTATTGAACTCTTATTGATTTTTGCAATGATTTTCTATATGAACTGTAAACAAACAAAGCTATTATGAAACTGAGACAGAAGATGTGATTAAAGAGGCTTTAATGAGGAGGATTGAAGGCGCTGAAGCTCAACAGAAGGTCGACAGCCAGCCTGGGGAAACAGACTGGTAACTAAGAGAAACAGGTAGATTGCATGGAAAGACTAAAAACAACTCTAAAGTGGAGTCTGAAATTCCGAGATGTACAGGCTACACCTGAGTACTAATAGGTGTGGGCTTGAAAATAGACTAAACTGACTATCAGACAAGTCTTAATTATAATTATTGGTGGGTAAAAAAACATTCAAACTGGATTTAACTGAATTATTTGTCCACTACTTGATCAAAACTATTGATTGAAACAGTGAACTGCAACAATTTCATTATCGTTATCCCTTTCACAGATAAGCTGTCATGTTATCAATTTCTTATTCAAACAGAAAAAAACACATCCTTTTGTATGTCAAATCTTAGATATTTAAAATACAAGATGTCACTCTGACTGGTTGGAAAATTATTGCAGAATCCGAGGGGGTTTGAACAAACAGTAGAGCATTTGAACTATAATTATTACTTGGGCAGAAGGATGACATGGGTGTGAGCTCTGGGAGATATTAAAATCACTTAAATCACATGCAAATATTAAAATAAATCCACCGGCCTTGAGAAGAAAATAATCTCGTCCAATTAGGCAGGAAGATCCAGGGCAGTTGCAGTTGCAGTCTGAATGAAAAAAAAATGTATGTACTGTACATCAGAACTTCAAGCTGTCAGATTCACAGGTTAGAACAAGAACACTTGTTCTAACCTGTGGGAATGGCTCTGTCAGTGGGACACTGCTTGTAACACTCTGAAACCTTGAGAAGCAATGCAGGTAGGTAATCAGGCAGATGCAGATGCAGCAGAGACAACTCAGGGCAGACTCGAGAACTGTCAAGTGATGCCGAGTGCATGACTTCTCTGTTGTAAATGTCAAAAAACAACTCTTGCCCTTTTCATCTGAGGAAACAACACCAAAACCGGATGTCTGCCTCTGTTATCAAACCCCATTTATTTGAAAATAAAATGTTTTTTGCCGATAAAGATGACGATTCCCACGTGCATCACTTGTAGCAACCGCAAATGAAGTTATGTGGCAAGATTGTTGTATTTTGGGGCTTTTGGGGGTTTTAGAAGACAAAACACAATGTTCACAGACAGAGCGCGATTTCAGTTAAATGCCAGCTATGACGGCGCTGTACTTTATCCAGTTTGTGTGTGTGAGATAGAGCAAGAGAGAGAGTAAAGGCATGCTTTGTGCTTAGTCTTAGTGGGAGCTGCTACAGTACGTCTAAAGAATTTATTTTTAGGTTTCTTTTCTCCTGTTTTGTTACGACATGATTGATTAAGGATTGGGGACAGTCAGTTTCTCATCTCGTCATTTTATGTTTCTCACAGTATTTTTAATATTAAAAGCGATTTTCCACAGTGTTGTATTTTACTTTTTTAAATAGTTTGTAGTTCATGTGGAATATTTAACACATGTTAAAGATGAAAAAAAAGGTTGTTACACTTCACTCTGGGATTTACATTTACACCCACTCGCACCCACAACTGCACTGCCCCCCGCACCTCGTCCTGATGCCGCCTCACTGAATCCTATTGCCCAATAAACACAAAGACGTGTAACTTAGAAACAAAGGATGAAAAAAAGGTTGACGTCGATAAACACCATATTATCATATTTCACACATATAAACTGGTATTTATGTATGCACACCACACACCTTCTTCACACTTTCAGGAGGAAGCCTTGTGTGGTTGAAGATGTGAAAAGAGGTGAAAGAATCGTGTTTGTTTAGGCCCTATAAGAAGCAGTTTGTGAATTTGGCTCATATAAGCTTATTTGACTTTACTTTGATAACTTACTTTGCAAAGTCTATTTTGTTATCAGTGCTTTATTAACATTTATGATGTTTGATGATGATAACTGAAGTATTACCTCTGATGTTAAGGTACATGTGGGTACTAATGGCAGATCAAATTCTGCTGCTGCTTTTCTTATCCTTTGGAAAGCACTACTATTGATTTTCAAACAGGTGATAAAAGGCACGTCTGATTCATAATTAATGGTTAACAGTAGGAGGGCAAGCCAGATTTATGGGCTGCTCCAGGTTCCAAAGTTATAGATTTTTATGACGCAGATCTATGCATACTCACAGCTTTATACACCTGAGACAGAGGATGTGAGATAATATTTCTTTGGGCACACAGAGTTTTAGCTGTAAATCTTGAAATTTAATGCATGGGAACCGTGGGTAGTTAATATGACAGACGTGAGGATTCAGATGTGTGACAGCGGATCACCTACATAATGATAACAGTTAACTTTCATCTTGTCCATTCATGCATGCATAAAATCAAGATGAATGTGTAAAGGGGGCAACAAAAGAAAGTCGTTTCAGTCAGGGATGATTCAAGTACATTCAAATTCACTGCAGAATGGAATTAGTCAATTAAAAGAATGTGTTTCAAGGTCAGACTGGGAAAGAAGCTCAGCCTTGGTGTCATCCACTAAGACCAGCCCACCAGTCTGGGTTGTGATTGGCCAGTGAGCCAAGTCCTGATTCAAATGAGGCATTACTCAGAGAGGGCCAGTAAAAAGATACACACAGCCCACCTGAGGGGCCATTCTGACTATGGTTAATCTAGTAAATCTCAAAAATATATCTTCAATAAATGTCTATATCCTAGCTTTCGTCACTTCTCATGAAAAAAAGGGCTAGCGTTCCCTGGCAGGTGTATGTATCATACTTGACCGGGTATGTGCCCAATTATTGGTGCTGGCACGAACATCATACTGACAACAATCATAGCTGTCCACTTGGGAAACACATCATAACTGACTTTCGGTCCTGCTAGCTGCCCATGCAATGCTAGAGGGAAGTACACAAGAAATAAACTCTACAACCAGAGGAACAGATGCCACTGCCCCCTCTCTCCAGGCATATTCTGATGTTTGTTATCAAGAGGGACTGTATTTGCATAAATGTTATTTGATTGGCTAATGCCAGCGCTTGTTCAAACACAATTTTATTGGCTGGTGTCTATGTTGAATGACATCTCCCTATTCAAGATTCAAGATTTTTATTGTTAAATGCACAACAATAACAATTAAGTAGTCGCTGGCAATGAAATGCTTGAGTCACAGGCTCTCTTCTAGCAATCCTGAATTAATTACAACCAAAAGAATACAAATTAAAAAGAAATGGTATAAAATAGAATATCACAAATTTAAAATAGAAAATAAATATATATCTAAATATATATATTTACAGATGAAGAGAAAAATGAATCAACAATAGTGCAATTTCTGCAATAGTGCAAATATGCCACGGTGCTGGTTTGCTGGAGTTATTGCAGTTCAGAGGAGTTTAAAAGTCTTATGGCCTGGGGGATGAAACTGTCTCTGAGCCTGGTGGTGCGGCCCGGATGCTACGGTACCGTCGGCCAGACGGCAGCAGGCAAAACTGTTTATGGCTGGGGTGAAAGGGGTCTTTAATAATCTGGCTGCTCTTCCTGCACCGCTGGGTGTAGAGGTCCTTCAGGAGCACAATGGTGTTGAATGCTGAACTGTAGTCAATGAACAGCATTCTCACATATGTATCCCTCTGGTCCAGGTGGGAGAGGGCAGTGTGAAGGATGAGGGAGATGGCATCTGCAGTCGACCTATTTGACCTGTAGGCAAACTGAAGAGGGTCCAGAGAGTCAGGGAGGGAGGAGGTGATGAATGGTTGGACCAGCCGCTCAAAACACTTCATGATGATGGAGGTGAGTGCTACTGGGCGGTAGTCATTCAGGCAGATGATTTTAGTTTTCTTGGGAACAGGGACAATGATGGTCCTCTTGAGACATGCAGGGACTACAGACTGGAGCAGTGACAGGTTGAAGATGTCTGCCAACACATCTGCCAGCTGATCTGCACACACCTTGAGAGCTCGGCCGGGGATTCCATCAGGTCCAGGTGCCTTGCGTGTGTTGATCCGGTTAAGAGATCTCCACACGTCTGCCCTGGATATGACGGGGGGCAGCGGTCCTCTTGGGCCTCTTCGATCTCCGCAGCTGGGGAGTTACTCTCAAAGCGTGCATAAAAAGTGTTCAGATCCTCTGGGAGAGATTCAGACGTTACATCATCACTGCTGGTCTTGGCTTTGTAGTCTGTGATGTTTCTAATTCTGGCCCACATATTCCTAGTATTTGAGCCCTTGTAATGGGACTCCACTTTGTCCCTGTAGAGTCTCTCAGCACTGCTAATAGCACTCCAGAGCGCGTACCTGGATTTCTTGTATTCCTCCAGATCCCCCGAGATGAAGGCAACAGTCCGTGCTTTGAGTTTAGCTTGGACGTCACCATTAATCCAGGGCTTCTGGTTTGGAAATGATCGTACTGAAATCCTGGGTACAACGTCATCGATGCATTTGCTGATGTAGCAGATGGCCGCGGCCGTGTACGTGTTGATGGCCATCATCCTGGAACACGCACCACTCCGTTCTGCTGAAACAGTCCTGAAGAGCCGCGCCCGATTGATCGGTCCACCGCTGAATGGTCCGAGTCACCGGTCTGTCAGGCTTGAGTTTCTGCCTATAGGAAGGCAGCAGCAGAACTGAAACGTGATCTGATTTGCCGAACGGGGGGCGGAATTGGGCCTTATACGCACCCCAGAAGGGAGTGTAAACAGGATCCAGTGTGTTTGCTCCGCGTGTCGGACAGCTGATGTGCTGGTAACATCTCGGCAGGACTTTCCTCATCTTAGCATTGTATTAAAAAATCCCTGGCCAAGATCAACGCAGCCTCGGGCCGTAATGTCTCTGTCCTGTCGATCACCGCATGCAGCTCGTCCAGTGCCTGGTTGGTGTCGGCGTGTGGCGGAATGTACACCGCTGTTATAATGACCGATGTAAACTCCCTCCGGATATAATAAGGCCGGCATCTCATCATGAGGGGCTCCAGGTCCGGAAAGCAAAAAAGAAGAAATAATCCTCACATCAGTGCACCACAGATTGTTGACCATGAAGCAGACACCCCCTCCCTTGATCTTCCCTGAGTTCGTTGTCCGGTCCTTAGGTTAAAAGCCTCAAATGTGAATGTGAGTGCTCCACGAAGGCCAGAAAAGGTATGGCTTTGAGAAATGCTCATAATTCTTAATGATAATTTATCAGTTAAAAGTCCAGACAGAATCTGTTTCTACGGTCAGCCTTGGCCCTAGCTTATGCAAATCTTAAATAAAAAATCCAGAAATCCTTCTCCTTTATTCTTGTGATAATAGTTCTTTCAGTTTAGATTATTTGAGCATTTTAATCCAAAGACTATGATCCAGCAACATCCTTGTATTTTAGTGCACAGTGTCCCTAATAGTCAAATCTGGAGGGTGTTTCATTAAATGAGGAACTCAAGTTGAGCTTTCACACAGATCAGAGAAAAATAAGCTTTTAGCTGTCATGCACCTAAACATTCGAAGAACTTATTAAATGTAGAATTTATCCGACGTGCTCTCTCCATCTTACTGTGTGTCTGGGTTCTGTGTTGTGCTATCATCTTTATTAAGTATTAATGGCCTTGGTAGTTTGATAATTTAAAATATTACACATTGAATCTTCAGTCACTAATCAAACTGAATTTTGATTTCATTTTGTTGGGGTTTCTTCAAATATTCCCTGTAACCTGTAAAAGAAGCACTGATGTTTGAGTTGCATCTTCATAAATTTTCACTCAACACATGCTTATTAAAGGCATATGCTCTTTTCGGTATGTCGCGCTACACCAGCCTGTACAGAGTTGTCAATCTCGCCCACACTTCGGCTCTGGCAAAGGAGAATGATGTATACATATCTACAAAGCTCTGCTTGGCTGAGTGGTGTGACACCAGATCTATTTGAATTACTGAAACAATCAGAGATGTGGGCAGCAGTTCAGAGGCTTGGAAACATCATATTTTCTCTGTCTTTTGCATTTTCATCAAACTACTGTAAGAGTGACTGAAAGTACAGCAATTTGTGCGTTTGTTACAGAAATGTACAGGGAATTAAGAATTTAGCCTTTTCCTATGCCTTGCTTCTGTGGTCACTCAACTAACCCACCGAAAAGTATGTTTGAGCTTCCATCCCCTATGAGCATTTGCCCTGTTGCTGTCTTTGTAATTTGGTTTATCTCAAGCAAGGTTGTTCTTCTGTGCAATGTAAGTGTCTGTAAAAGATGCACTGGATTTTGGATAAGCCAGTTGCTTTTCTCACAAATTCAATCTTAGGCGGTATGAGGGGGCATGTGCCGGCGCACAAAGGCCACTCTCATACGCAACCGATTCCACGTGACAGGTACAGAGACTGAAGAATGAGGTAGATAAGGTCTCATGTGAGAGAAAGAAGTACATTGCTCAACTGCAGCTGAAACTATGGGTTCTGACTTCACATGGCAAGTTAGTAATCTCATGTTATTATCAGAGGTGTAAAAATATTGCTATGTTAAGATTAGAGACACCATCTACCGCTCATTAATATGAGCCAATCATTCGTCATCATAGGGTATGGTTGAAATGGCATCATCACAAGATAACATAATGTAAACAATATGAAATTACCATTGCCTGATGTGATGATATATTCAGTACATATGCAGGGTAGGTATCATCCCTTTATGTCTGTGTGTGTATACCTAGAGTCCACTGCCTTGTTTTTCTGTCCCTTTTTATATTTTTCCAAGAGGAGTAGAGCGCAGCAAATAAATAATCTGTTACCTTCACTGTTCAAAACACTGCTTGCAAATCTGTGTCCTTGCCGAAAATAATATGTTTGAAAAAAACCAAAGGTAATCGTGTCCTGTGGCAACTCATTTCCTCGAATACATCTGTAATAATTTTTCTTTTCACAGTTACTTTATACAATCTGTTTCCAGCCTACCTTATGTGGGGACATTATTACTTTGTAAAGTGTGAGGCCATTTGACTTTCTCAGTTTTTCTCATCTTTATGTGAAAGACTGCTTCTGCATCACATTTCGTAAAATCTTTGTGGTGCACAGACTGCTTCTATTTTCTGAGCTGAACCCACAGGTCGTTAACATACTTGCCAGTTTCTTCCTACCAAATCCTAGTTTACACATAATTACCTTTGCAGGATTGGTACACTTGCAATGTTCCTGCTGTGCGTTTCCCATTTACTGCCGATGGTAAGTGTGTATCATCCAATTGTCTTACATGGGGGTGGAGCATGTAATCAGAAGCATGACAGCCTGAATTAAAGAATTTAGCATATAAAGATCCTGAGCCACAAACAAACAAAAACACACATATTTAATTATAAAGGTCTTACATGAATTTGAATCTCTATCTGTGTACAAGTGAACAAATCTTAAATGCAGTCTGTTCAAATTGAGGCTGGATTTTTTTCTGTGCTACAACTGTAAAATTATGTCAGTGTTACTATCATGCATCTTAACCTGTGTGTGTATGTGTGGGTGTGTGTGTGTGTGTGTGTGTGCCTGTGACCACACAACCCTTACAGATGCAATAAATTAATATTTTTGCTTGTCTCTCCCACTGAGTGTCTTCATCTGTTAATTTCCCCAGTGAGTGATTACCGGCAGATGAATAGGATGTGGATCACCAGCCACCTCCTCTGAAGACGATCACCAACTTAACCACCCTATTACAGCCTTGTCTATATTGAAACCCAGTGCAGCACGTGTCCATCCGTGTGGGGGGGGAAGGGGGGGGGGAAGCCACACACACATTGGGATTAAAGGGAACAAACAATGCATAAGGTGACAGAAGGAGAGATATTTTCGACGTGTAAGTCTGTGTTTGTGAGAGCTGCATTGGATTCACTGTGATTTGCTGCAGCACTGCAGTGGTGTGGAGGGCAGCTGCTCTGAGAGAGGCCGTCTCACCTGACTCATTATAAGGAGTAATGAATTGCTGTAGATCAGTGTCAAGGGGCCACTCTACTCTTCCCACTGCATCAATGTGCATTGAAGGTTTGTGTATGTGGCATGTTAGAGTAAGTATAATATTGTGTGTGCATGACAGCATGCATGTTTGTGTTTGTACATTCCTCTTTGTAGATGTGTGTGTCTTATTGATTGCTCTTCTATCTCTGTCTAGATGAGTGTGTGTTCTGAAAGAAACATGTTTTGGGAGGTTGGGGGAGGAACAGCAGGGGTGTGAACCACATGCAATACATCAAGTTCATACAGGCATACACACACACACACACACACACAAATAGAGATCTATGGTCTTGAATCCCATTTTACACCTTGCTGCAGAGCTGCACGTACCCTGGGTGTCGTCATGCATCTGTCTGCCAGCTGAATCCTTTATTTCTCCCATGTAGCCCTGCCTGTCTCATATGAATTGGGGTTAGGCTCCTCAGGTCAGGACTGAAAGCTGAGACATGCTGCATCTAGTCAACCTCTGTTTTCAAACCTGCCTCAAGACAGATGTTGCATTAGTCAATGGCTATTTTTGTTGTAGAGGTTTACACAATGCATTGTCTGTGATTTTGTAAATGGGCCACACACACAACATTTACCTTCGGACATTCAGACCCAACAGTGACATCCACACTGAAAGCAAAGCAAAGCAAAGCTTTGTCTCACTTTATTGCTGCAGTTTTGAAGGATGAAATGTTTTGCAATCTGTGTTAATTTGCCACAAGCAGCCAATTTACCAACTGTACAGACATTAGCTTATGTGTAGTGGGACAGGGAGGATTGTTATAGCTCACCAACATAATTCACCTTGACAGTGACGCTCACGCAGGAATCAATCATACCAACAGATTCATTCTTCATTGACATATCAGCATGTTTGTCCCATTCAGTCCTCTCTTGTACATACAATTGTATCTAGGTGCAAAAAGCCTTCTCTCCACAGGGAAGAAAAGATTTATAGGAGACAAGATTTTGTAGTACATTGATTGCAATTTAATATAAAGCCTAACATTATTGATTTAATACTGCATTGATTTTTTGGTTTTGATTTTATAGCTGTTTTCGGGATATTTCAGCACAGCTATGGTTATCAAAGATATTAGTAAAATGATCTCACTCCAACAGTTGCCTCAGGTTTGCCTTGACCAACTTTCATCCTAGTCCTTAAACGCTTTCCTTCATAGGACGCCCTTTGCTAACTTCACGTTAGAGGCACTGCAGTGAAATCTCTTTCATGGTAACAACATGTTGCTAGCACAGTCTTTCCTGTTCAAGGATGAAAGGATAAATGCAGATGATTAAATATAAATCATTTAGTCGGCATCAAAGCACTGTAAAATCGTAGTTTTGGTTAAGAAAATTACAATACTTTTAAAAAATAAATACTGAATAGCCCACACATTCCACAATACTCTATGGTGGAAGTGGCCACTTAGATTTTAGAGAAGACCCATATGGGCCCTGTCAAAACCAAATGGCCAAAGTTTAAGGTAATATAAGTTTTTGCTGTTACAACATAACCAACATTATCAATAACAGCTGCTTACTTTACAGTCTAGCAGAAACAAATTCGCCAATATTACAGCAATATTAACTATATAGCGTTGCTTCTATTTCTATCACTTCTTATTTTAAAAATTCAGAATAATAAGGAGCAGGTCTCAGCCTGCTCAGAGGAAGTATTTTCACCTCTTGTCTCCTAAACACAACAATAGCCTAAGCTCTTAAAAAGTGACCACAACTACCACCCACATACACATTCAACAGCAGATATAACTTTTATTTCAGTCACAATTCTGATGAAGTTTTGTTATCGATGCTCGGGTCTCCTAATATGAAGAGTGAAACAGCTAAACTCTGCTGATTGACGACAACAGACTATAAGCTCTATGGTGTGGAGGATGTTTTTTTGTGTCTTTAATATTTTGTTAACAAATCTAAATCACATTGATAATGCAAGTGTTGTGATGTTTTATAATTATTTTTACATCTCATCTTGCACACACCAGTGGAGCTCCACGGGTCATTTTGAAGGCCATCTTTGTATCAAGCACCCTCATCTCTCAAAGTGTCTGTGCATGTGTCCTTCATAGCGTGTGATCATATATGCAACAATTTTTTTGATTTAATTCATGATTTCGAAATTTCTTTCTTTTGAGGGCAATCATCATGTCAGCTTTACAGCTTTTAATAGGTCCTCTCCCTTCGTTGATTTCACATATAGCTCATGAATGACGTTTTTCACCCGTGGAGAAACACGGAGCTAGAATCAAAGGCATGGATCAATTATCCACAGTTACAACAAGAACACAGCTTCAAAGGATACATATCAAATCACAATCTCTGAGGGTTATGCTTTCTCCACCTCCCCTCTGATTTCACAAACACACACACACCCACACACACAGACAGAGAGAGAGACAGACCTACACACGTATGCATGAAAACTTGTAATGTTTCCATCCTTGCATTCGATATCACAAATATCATCAGACAACAGGTACTTATTTGATTGATTCATCAAAGTGATGAATATTTCCATTCTTAACTGTAGAAGGACAATTAAAAGTGGTTCATGAGTTAATGAATCTGACCCACTTAGAGAGGAAGGAACAGAGAGATGGAGATCTGCTAGGACGAAGCATCAGGGAAACCAAATTAACTAAAAGCATAGCCTCACTAGCTGTAGGTTACCAGCCCTGAAAATGACAGCTAAGGTGCATATCCTGACCCATCTAAGAAAGATGAAAACACAACATCAATCTTATCATTTCTTAATCTTAATACTCAAATTAACACATTGTCTACTCACCTCTTCATCAGCCAGACACAAAGATCTGGTATTTAAATCCAACTTTCAAAGCCACAAATAATATAATTCGCTCAACTGTATAATTTTTGAAAGCTCATTCATCCATTGGTGGAGAATAATCGTGCTGCTCATGTCAGCCAATTGCCACATTAGTCCAAAACATCTCAATAATGATATGAAAGCAGAACAAATAGACTATTCGTTGTTCTGCTTTTTCAAAGTAGCCCAGTTTCGTGTATTATTGAGCATTGACATGCTGAGCCAGGTAAAGAGGGGGGGGGGGGGGGGAATTGGGTTCCTTATGGCTGTATACATACGTGCTTTCAGCCATATTATTGGTACAGTAAAAAATGGGCAAGAATTATTTACATTGACATATAATTATCTATTTTTTTATTTAAAATCGCGGACCTTAAGCCATGTGTAATTCTGTCGAGGATGGGAATATGAACATGTTCGAAGAAACACGCCAAGAACAATAGAACAACAACAAAATAAAAGAACAGACGTGAGCAGTGAGGCGTCGAACTCTGGCTCTCACTGTGATGCTCCGGTTTCAGAGGAGAATAAATGAGGTTGAGTAAAGTGGGCCTCCAGATGTGACTCCTTGTTCTTACGCCCCCCTTGGCATCATCTTCTAACGGCTGGAATATGTTCAATTATATTCATAAATATAGGATCGTCTCATAGCTGACAAATATAGACTGGATTTGTATTATTTAAATGCAACCTGGGAGGAAAATTACAGCGTGAATATGCAAATGGGTTAAGAAGATTAAAAAGATCAGCAAAAAGTATGGGTGTTTGTGTGGCATATAGAGGGTTTCACAATGATGGGGAGAGGAAGAGAAAAATTGAAAGAAAGGTAAGTGAAAGCAGAAGAGAGCTGGGATGGGGAGGTGGGATCAGAGGAAAGGAGGCGGAGTAAAGTTTTTGGGAAAAGGCAGATGAGAGGACTCTAAAGGGTGAAGGAGTTGAACTGGGACGAAAGGAGGAGATAAAGCCGAGCAGAGGTGTTATCTGTAAAGAGGAGTAAGAGCATTATTTGCAAGGAATGATACATACGATGGGACTACAGAGCTCTTTTCTTAAGGAACGTAGTGGCCCGAGAATCAAGACTGATCCTGATCTGTATTGTCCTGCACTTGGAAGTCTTCACACTTGCTCCGCACATAAGAACCCACACACTGCTATACCAGTTACGCACAATTAATGTCATATTGTCATTCTGAGCATAAAAAATAAATGTATGAAAAGCAAGGCATTTGGAAAAAGCCACTGAATAAATCATAATATGAGCACGGCGTCTTCCCCGCTACTGCTGTTTCATGCTTTTGAAATGATTTCCTCAAAAACGGTATCTACAACTGTTTCTAACTCGTATACAGCAATATATAGACGACGATTAATGAAATTCTTCCCTATCTGCTCTAAGTGTGGCTCCTCATTACCATGGTAATAAGCATTGCAGTATCGTCTGGTCGTTATCGTAAAGATAGATCATGGGATATCTTCTCGTTTTGCTCATTTTCAAATAAACGATCGGTGGTGGTGATGGGTTGGGCAGGGGTTCAGAGGGTGGGTGCCCTGATGCAGAAAGCCTGTGGAGATATGAAGCACAAGATATGTAAGAAAACAGAGGAGCTCTGATATTCAAAATGGGGCGATCAAAACAGATGCCGCCGCTATCCAGATGTTATTCTATCGCCTTGTTTAGTTTAATATATGAGCAAAAGTTCTTCAGTCTGCACTGTGAATTCTTTTGGAGCTATATAAAAGTAAAAACGAGTCTGTGATATTAAATTTGCATTAAATATTAATACAGTCTCAAGAGGAGGATTTGATCCATTTTAAAGTGAAAGACTCACATTTAACTGCAGTACTGCAATCTCCCAATAACCGTGTTTATTTCACACTGAAGCATCTTCCAAGTTCATTGTCCATCCATCTGTCCTCTATGGGCTCATTACATTTGTGTATACACGTGCAATTTATTTGAAAAAATGTATCTTACAAGATTTGAGTTACAATCCAGAGCCTCACCTGTGCAACTATAAAAAATGTGTTTAAACCAGACACATACACTTTGAAAGCAAAGATCAAGCAAACAGCAATCACATCTTCAAGGAGAAGGCTTGTGATGTGTGTCAGTGTATTATCGGATAAACTCGAGAGGTTTTTCCACTTCTCTCTCTCTAATTCTCGTAATACATCAGTCTGCTGCTTCTTTCAATATTGTCTCAGTGTGAACATTAAAAGGAAATATATCAGTTTTATCAATAAAATCTTCAGATGGTTCTTGAAAAAGCATTGTTGACAAAGGTTCAATCATTATGAAGGCAGCTCCCAAGGTTTGTAACTCTTGTGTTTTTAACTGCTCCGAGATGAAGATGGAATGAGGACCAATGAAGGGAGGAATAAAACACAAACAAGAGAAAATGAAAACTTGCTTTCTAGCCAAATACAGCGAATGACAAGATGTATTTTGTGGTGTGACGAATTATTTCTTCAGCAGATATTTCTATGGGGTTTGTGTTCTAATTAAGAGTCTGTGTGTCCATGTGATGCTTTGCAGATGGCTACATATAATGTTACTTTGTTTTAATTTGACAAGAGGATTTTTGTCTTATTAAAAGTTGGTGTGTGTTGGTTGGATGGCTACAGACTTTGTGGCAACTAGTAAAGTTGGATAAGTTAAATCATACAGATGACATTTGTTGCATCATAAAGGGACACAGGGCGGGTGTGGGTGAGGGGTAGAGTGGTCGTCCTCCAACCTGAAGGTCGGCAGTTCGAACCCCAGTCTGACCCATCTGCATGCTGAAGTGTCCTTAGGCAAGATGCTGAACCCCGAATGGCCCCCCATAGAATAAGAAAGTGCTGCGAATAGATGCATGTGTGTTTGAATGTGTGAACGTAAAACTGTACTGTAAAGCGCTTTGAGTGGTCATCAAGACTAGAAAAGCACTATATAAATACAAAACCATTTGCCATTTGGATTGTCCCAACATTCTGACTGGCACATTACAAGGTCTAATTATTGTTAAACAGCATTTTACAATTTTAACCCAGACCACATATTAACCACAATCATAACCAAATGTCTGTTGTGCCTAAATTCAACTGTTTAACACAAAACTAGGGGAAGAAGTTGCATGTGTAAAGTTAAAAAAGTGTGAAGTTGGGTTATTTGTACACAGATTGATGATACTGGGTTTGGTGAGTGCATGGTCAAGGCTGCTGCCACTGATAAGTTGAGAGAGAGAATGAGGTAACGAGACAGAACATGAAGTCAGGGAAGTAAAGATGTTGAGTAGTTTGAATTTATATAAAGCTTTTCTAGTCTTATCAAAGCACTTTCAAGTAGAAGTCAGGTTCACACATACGTTCATACAGTGTTGGCACAGTCATAGGGTGCAATTTGGGGCTCAGTATGCCCAGGGACACTTTGGAATGTATAATAAAAGAGCCGGGGATCAAACCACCGGCCTTCGGATTGATGGACACACCTCAGTATTTTATAAAAGCTGTTCGCCTTAATGATATATTTATATATTATCAAGTTTGAAATTTGTGTCCCTGTGTTTAATGCTCAGTTGTCTTAATTTCTGCCAAATAGAAATTAAATCAACATTTTTGACAGTATTCTCTTTCAATAAAACAGTATGTTAAGCTTAGTGACTCATCCTGAATGTAAGGCATGGTTACATTTTTAAGAACGAATCAGCATTTTAACAGCATTAATTATAATAAACAGTTTAAAATCATTGGCTTGTAAGTTATAATTTGTAGAAGATATGGGTCAGAGGAACCGGTTTAGACCCTATGTTTTCTCTCTTTTTTTACTTCAAACTGATTAATTTATATCAGAGGGAAAGCTGATGCTCATTTACAGGCAGTTAACTCCAGGTTAACTCTTAGTGTTACTAAAATACAAAAAGTCTTGATTAACAATTGAATTAAGGCAATAGCCGGCAGTCAGCCCAGGGTTAAGCCCAATTCATGCTTCTGCGTCGAAGCTACACTGTAGATACGCATGTAGCCTATGCACAGGGCAGAGTATTCATACTTGTGCATAGATTTGTTTAAAATATAAATCACACGGCCGAGCCACTAGGGTTAGCAGAGCTTCTATGCTTGCGTTGAGTGTTTTCCAGTTTCTGTTAGGCTTATTGACTAAATCTCTGGCGTCTCTATTTACAATGACATGTTAATAGGTGTTGATAGAAGTAAACAAACGATTAGTTTGTCTGTAACGAAGAAAAGAAAGACGTCAACAATGTTCATTCCTTCAACTCAATACAAAAATGGTGGTGAGTCTGCCAGAGATGTGATGCTACTAAGCGGATCAATCACAGCTCTTGCGGTCTGTGTGGCCTCAACACATATTTAAATGTTTGAAGAGGTGCACATCAGGGTACAGCATAGGGCTCTGCATAAGGTGCATGTCCACACATAGTCTACAGCTTAGCTTCAACGTAGAAGCATGAAGTGGGCTGTAGGCTCTCCATTGTGTGTTACTTGATAAGCCACGACCACTTTTGAGTAATCCACTTTAAAATGAATCTGCAATGCATCACATTAGGGAGGATAATAACCCTCTAATTATTGTTTCACTCTGACTTTGAGCCTTTTTAGTCTAAAGATAAGCCCTGACTGCTCACTAAGTACGCATCACATTGTGCTCAAAAGCCCTACTTCCTAAGACTGACAGTCTTTTTCAAAAGAATATGACGCCCTCACAATGACTGCAGTTTTTAATGTTTTGTGGAGGCAAGACATTTTTTATGATTTCTGATGGAAAGTAAGTAACAAGGTACTCTATTATCGACAGAAAGTGTCATCCTTTAATCACACTATTTAATAGAAAAAATAACTTCCTTATGGTGTTTTGGCCATAATGTGTTAATGAAGGATGTAAATATGCAACATCATAAGGTAAAAAATGAAGCAGTTTCTAATCCTACCCACCAGAGATACATCATGGAAACTATCAGTGGAATTCATTGGGGGAGGAGGTGCAGTGTGGTTGAAGGAGCCAACTGAATTTTTCACGAGCCCCCTCCCCAAGAGACACTGTGGGACGAGCTACATTCCCAAGATTCTCCCCTTTTAAATGGTTCTGCATTTACAAATCCATTAAATATGTCCTAATTTCTATCTTTTAAATCAGTAATTGGAAATGCGAGCTCTACACAGTGGCTTCTGCAGCAGCAGCAGCTAGTTGATCTAATTGCAATGTACGTGTGACTTGAGCATAATACCAATTAGCTGTGTTACCTCCTTGAAGAGCAAACTGTGTCCAAATAAACACATCTTAATTATCCCCGCAGAGAATATGAGTTGGAGAACACACAATTAAAGTGGCTAATTAATTCAGTGTTTTATCATACTTTTTTTTTTTTAAGATCCTACTAGCTTTATGCCAAGAATCATGCAGAAGATGAATAAACTGTCCATCCTCTCCGCAGGACTTATGGGTCAGTCTTTGTTGTTCCCTGTCCTAGCAGCATTGGCCTCCACATGTTTAAGAAAAGTGGACCAGTGAAAAATAGTTTTATTTTTAAATAAATAAGGAGCCACAATTAATGATCACTGCTCTGACCAGGTCCATCAGACTACTTGGTCTCTGTGATCCTCCAGGCTCGTGGGTTTGAGTTGAATCAGGCAGGTGTGTTTTTCTTTTCTCATGTTAGCTTCTGCTCCTTCATACCACCACTAACTGGATTTGAGCCCGGAGCAATTAAAAAAAACATGTTAATCTATTCTTTGGTTTTGGAATCAAGTACAGCAGTCCATCCTGATGCCTCACCATCCACTGAATTATCAAGATAGCCTCTGGCACCATTGCATGCTGGTGAATTGTGATAAGGTATAACACATATGGCTAAACAAAACTAGATTGGTGCAATTGAGGTGTGCTGTACCTTATCGCACAGTAACCCAAGTGAGCATTAGTGAGATATTAATCGTATATTCCTGAGTTGAAAAAAAGGTGTACGCGACTAGATGTCATTGACTAGGCTTACATCAAATCTGACACAAAATTCGCAGTGGGCCAAGGCTCAGCCAGAGCGGTACAATGCAGGTTCAAAGTGCTGGTCCCCAGGGCACCAGCTGGGCTCTTCATCGTAGGTTGTAAAAAGAAATGCATCGCATAGTGAGTCAATGAGTCTCTACGGCTTTGTGAAACAGCAATTGTG
Source organism: Platichthys flesus (assembly GCF_949316205.1). Lineage (NCBI taxonomy): Eukaryota > Metazoa > Chordata > Actinopteri > Pleuronectiformes > Pleuronectidae > Platichthys > Platichthys flesus. The sequence continues at coordinate 26,393,373 of NC_084945.1, read as the reverse complement.
AAAAACCTTGCCATAGAGATTCACTGTATACTCACTCTGTGATGCAAGCTCTTGAATTATTCTATTTCAAGCAACAATGTGAAGAGGAACTGCAGACAAACTCAGGCTTCCTCTTTATTCATCTTTTTCCTGTTATAATGTAAAACTGTATACTGATATTATTCTGTTCTGGATAACTCCACAAATCAATTTCTGAGACCTTTAATTGTTGTTAATTCATATATTTGGCAAATGGCAAATATGTTGATACTGAATTTATCAATAGAATCCCCTTGCCTGCGCTACTAGGAGAGCTGACAGGTGCCGAGCATATGGAGGCTTGAGGCTTCCTGCAGCAGCCGCAGGTTCACATAAGACCCGGCCCTTTGCTGTGTGTCTTACACATTTTCACACTTACTATCCTATACACTAGGGCTGTGCTAAAAAAATCGATATGGCGATATATCGTGACGTCGTCATGCCGATGCGCGCATTGATGCAGATGCTACTGTATCGATAAATGCTCTGACGGCTGTCTTGAAAATGAAACTTCACCTATGGTGCAGTGCACGATAATGCCAATAGGTGGCAGCATAGGCAAAAACAGCACACGGCTCAATTAAAAACAAACAAGGAATAAACACCAGAAAAACTGGCGGAGTTATTGCACGTGAAATACTTGTCCCGCAGTCTGAATTCAGCCGCTCAACGTGCACTCGAGTCGGCCACCGTTTCTTACTTACTATCCACTGAGGTGTGGAAGAATGCCAAGGAGTTGTGAACCTTAACTGAAGCGCTACTATACACACACACACATACACCCTGGTCTCTCTCTATTGTGTGCTATGTTTATTAGGTTTTCTCAGTAGATCGCTTCAGGGGACTCTTAAACATCCACTGAAATGTTTTGGACCGGCTCACGTGACAATGTCATTGTCATTTCAACATTACATATTCATGTTCTATAGTTAACCAACTAATCTTTCCAAGCTATTGCCCGACACAGATCAGTTGTCCAAATAAAACACAAGCCACAACACAGCCCAATGATAGACATTCAATTTTGAATACAGCTTATGTGGATAAAGCAGCAATATGTAAGAAAGAGATTAAGTAAGAACATGTCATACATAACCATGAAAGGTCATATGGGAAACCCCCCTCCCTTATGACCATAGATTGATCGAATAATTGATCGAACCACTGACATACATGTACCCTTCCACTAACAGTAAATACAGAACTTGAAGGAATTTTAAAGAAAGATCTTGAAATTGTTGAGACCAAATTAAGTTATCGAAAAGATTATAAATGTGTTCTGAACTGTTCTGAGTCTTCCCCTTTCTCCTCTGGACTGCCTGGTTTCGCCTGGTTTACCGTAGACGCGGCGTCCCGGACATCTCGGCAGCCAGGCAGTCGGGCAGAAAGAGCGGGAGCCTTTATTGATATGCTAATGCTGTCGTTCATTAGCACTCTTAAATTAGCTGGGTTGCTGTTGTGGCCTGCTGGCTTACAGAAGCCACCAATACCAGACCGCTTATAAACTGACAAGAGACGTCGTTCTCACACAGCCTGGGACCGAGAGAGCGAGGCAGAGCCATCATGAACATGTATTACTGAAGAGCCAGGGTGGAGGAGGACCAGCATTTGGGGAAAGGAGGACAAATGAATATTGGAACACTAAATACCGGGGAGGGGCTTGTGACAATAAGTGGGTCATTTTTTGGGGATTATAGTTTTGACTTAATTTTCTCTCATTCACTAATGAAGACACCCAGTCACATCCTTCCCTGTTTGATCTGCTGCAGAACTGTATCACTTTGCTCTTTAACTAGGGCCTACGATATTTGATTACAGAAACGTTCCGCTGTCAAATACTTTCATTTAAAATCCCAGATTTAATCAAACAGGGAAATCATCTCCATCGAGGTGAGTTGAAATGAAAAGCTGCAGTGTGGTGGCTATCAAGGTTGGAAAGCACACTCTTAGACAAGGTTTTGTATTTCACAATGATTTATGACCTTTTCTTGCACTCTATTGAGTTATTGATGGCCTGTCTAGTCTGATCACACACTGTGTGTAAATTTAAATGAGGGCAAAGTCATGAAAAAATTTGCCCGGTGCTACACACACCAGGACTGAAAGTGATCTGGAACATTGTGAATTTTAGATGATGATGTAATTGGACCACCTAGCGACAATGATGGTTATTTGTCAAAAGTTCACATGAAGTTAGTGAACGTACGAGTCACAAGAGGCAATCTGACTTCCTTTGTAACAGCAAAATGGTTAGGTACTACTTTAACTGTAAAACAAAAGAAACTCCTGACATCGAGGCTTCACTACAATGACACATTGTCACCAAGAGTTTTTGGTTTACCACTTATCGTTCGAGGGTTGAAGGATCAACTGGAGCCAATCCCAGCAAACATTGTGATAGAGGCATGGTACACTGTGGACAGGTTTCCAGCACATTGTAGGGTCAACTTATAGAAATAAATGACAATTCTCTCTCGAGTCTCCCATTAACGTAACCTGTATCTGTGTGTTTTTAGACCTAGGGCTAGGCAGCAATACCCACTCTGAACTGGGATTCAAACCAGAAACCTTGCTGTAAGGCGACAGTGCAAACCACAGGACCACTATGCTCTCCATATACAGATAGCGATTAATGAAATTTATCTCATAACCCAAAGAAGTTTGTTCGGAGTTTGATGGGGATTTGCCCTGAGGCAAAAATGAGCCACTGGTCTCCACTAAACCACAATTCCTCCTCCCTGTGTTATTGTATGCAGGTTTTAAAATAACCTTGAAGTTCCCATCACACACAACATATACAGTAGCAGGTAAACGTGACCAGCTTCATGACTTTTTGCCTGAAGCCCACAACCCAACCTGGGAATTTATGTGAAATACATGACCCGAGTTTGTAAATAGTAATTTCAAATTTCAAATTTCAAGTCTCAGCCCCACTGGATTACCTGACTTCCTTTTAAGGATGTTTTAAATTTAAATACATGCAATCTTCCGTTTAAGAAGACAATATTCTAGCATTGAGACATTAGTGATTAGTGACTGGTGTGTTTGTGGGATAACTCAGTATTGGTGGATGTTGTTGCACATGTAACAGCATGTGCAGTTTAATGTCACAGCTCTTTCAGTTATTCATTCATCCTCAGAGCGCCTTTCCCAGGAATCAATAACTTGTGTCATTTCAGGCCCTTTCACTCCATCTGCCCTCCAGTAACACCAGCCTTCCACACCTTCCAGCCACCTGACTCTGCCTTGCTCACCTACTCACCTCTTCCATCAATCCAACCATTATATCACTTTGAGGGTTGTGGGGCAGGATTCTAGCCAATCCCAGCTGATATTGGGCAAGTGGTGTGGTTTTCATACCTGATTTTAACATCTGTCTGAGAGATCCACTCGGAGGTGGATAGCTTTAAATTAATCTGTTCACATCTGGTATTAGAATGCATCCTGAATGTGTCTCATGTCACCACTTGTGATGGGATCTCACTTCCAAGCTCTATTTACAAAAGAATCAGATACGATACAAAATTATGTTGTTTTTCCCCGGTATGAGTTTACAGTTGTGTTCATTGACATTGTTTTGGCTTTCTGTGTGAGGGAGAGGGAATGGAGCCAGGAGGGACTGAATGAATGAATGCACAGCATGCAGCTCAGCCATGATGAAGAATTTTTAAACCCATTTAAATCATAATGTCATGGTCAGTTTTGATCTTGTAAAGTTGGCCACAACAAAATCAACAAGTGGGATACTGAGAAGTGTAAAACAACGTTTCATTTTATGTGAAGCTGTGTTGGCTCAGAGGACGTCAGATGAGTAGGAGGTAATTTATTGGTTGCCCTAGACACGTTTGTGTTCACACATTGATAGGAATGTGGCCACATGCCCCGGTCCAACACTAAATGTGGTCTTAGTGACAGATCTCAGGAAGCATCTAAATACATTACATTTGTATTCAGTGCTAACCACATTAGGTTGGTTCACTCAGGATGGATTTTACTATCAGGTCTGGACAGGGTTACAGAGACAAATTACCTTAACACGCGCATCTATGGGCAAGGTATCAATGGCTACATGTCTTTGGAGTCTGGGAGGAAGCCACATTTCACGTTCCTCATTCTTCATTTATATTCCTTTGTATATTCTAGTCAATTTTCACAGACACTGCACTGTGCACTCGCAGTCATAGATTACCAGCCTCGCTTACCTGTTCTCCCGCCTCTTGTGACCTCTTGCTTGTTTTTTCGACTTTGGCCTTTAGTCTTCTCCTTCGCCCTTTTTTTCCTCTGCTTCTCCTGCCTACCTGCTCCATGTCTTCCCTCACCGTTTATCCTCACCTGCTTTTCTCTGCCTAGCCTAAATAAAGGTCAACTGTTTTTAGCTTTTTAAATCGATGGTCTCTGAACCACACATTGGAGTCTTACAATTGTGAGGTATGATGGATTAATATTGTGGCTCACACAACTTAGGCAGCTGCTTTGTTGGGGCCACTGATGTATCTGTTTACATTGTGTTCAAACTATGGCAGTCAATTATAATCTGTATTCCATTACACCGCAAACAATTCATTCTGATTTCATGCAGTTTTCAACAAAAACAGCAGGCTACAGTAAAGTTGGTGCCTTGCTGACAAGTTCTGCGAAGCATTACCTGCAGCTCTTCATCTCAAGGCTCACTGCGGCTGTCGCTTCTTACTCCATTACACCCTGTAATATTAAAAACTATCGACTGTCAAAACAATGCCAAAATGTACTACTGTCTATTTTGGAAAGTGTATTTTTTAATGAACAGTCGCTGTCAGCGCCAACGTCTGAGACGAATTCTCTTGATTCCTGTGACAGCTTCACAATAAAAGCTAACCAGCTGAATGCTTTTAATGTGGACGAGAAAAGTGTTGGGTTTGAACGAGTAGTAGCTGGGACAAAAAAAAAATTGGGATAAACTTACAAGCGACTGTGTGTGAAGGCAGTTTGAATCCGAAGGGAAACACTCCGAAACAGTTATATCACTAACAATGTGTCTGATGGTGCAGGAACCACAAGAAGTCAGATGATCAAATGGGTTCTAAACTCAACCCTGCAAGACAGTCAAACCCATCTGGAATAGAAAAGTGAGCAGCTACTGTCTGTTGTAAACATCCTGCACAGATTGAAAAATTACTTATTTGTTTAACTTTAACATACTGCACTAAATTGACAAGAATTATATATATATATATATATATATATATATATATATATATATTTAATGTTAAAAGAAGAATTTTTAGAAGGCTGTTTATTCTAATGTTAAAACCTGAAATGGGAGTTATCAATTGAGCTATTTGGATATGATATATATGTCGAAATACACAAATATAAAGTACAAGCTTATAGAATCTTACTGTGCCACTACATTTTGTTATATATTATGTACAATTTATTTTATTACTATTATTTGTCTTGCCTAATATTATTATTTTGCACTTTCACATGTTTCTTGTCTGCTCCCCCCACCCACTCTCTGCGCCCCAGACACACCCACTTTTGTTTACAGCAAATAGGTATTGATTTAAGTTTTTTAGTTGGTCGATGCTGTCTCACTGAGTTACTTATACTGCGAGATATGGACACTTCAAGGGGAACTGCAGCAAATCCGGTCATCTTTTTACAAAAACACCCCAACAAGAAAAAAAGAGACTAAGGACCGACCCAATTTACACATTCAGCAGCAAGTGATGAGGATGAGCTTACAGCCAGGGCTTCTCCTGATCTTTCTATAAAAAAACAGAGTTAACTAACAGGATGTGATTTAAGTAACGTTTTTTACTGCTTCCCCTGTTTTTGCTGTTTTAAACTGAGGACAACAACAGGGGTGCAAGACCTAAAATATCTCTCTGAAGAATGCAAATGGCAAAGTTGCCACAGTCGCTTAGACACAATGAGGCTATATTTGCGGCAGGCGTAGCAATCCTCAGCAGCTACAGGATTGACATATTGTGTGCTGCCACTAGTTCATAATGTGTGTGTGTGTGTGTGAGTGTATGTGTGTTTGTACCTTTGCTCCTCAAAGCAGCCAGAAGGGGACAGACAAGCTGGAAGCTTAGCAGCATAGTAGGGCAAAAAATAAACAACAAACAGTGTTACACTTACACAACATTCATCAGAATGTCAACAAAACGCAGACAAAAGCCCCAAGCAAACATTTTCCAAATGCTCCTGTCAGTATCTGAAAGGGTGAGACAGGAGCCTCCTCTCTGCAGCTGACGTTCCCCTCTCTGACCTCTGCAGACCTGATTAATCAATCACAGGCATCGAGATGCTTCAGAAAGGCTCAACAAGCAGACCATAGATTGATTCCCCTGGTACTCAGGTAGTCCACTCTAACACTTCTTTTAAAGAAAATATATTATGCTTTTTCAATTTCCTTTCCTCTGGTGTGTTGTATGGATTTTATGTGAAAGTAAAGGTCGACTAAGTTTAAAAGCCATAAGTCCATTATAAAGGGAGCTCCTCTTCCCCACACTGCTCCTGAAACACTGGTCAGGATACTTGCCGATACCTTTTGAGGTCACAGGATATCTCAACCGCCCACATTTGTTTTTTGCACACCTGAGGCCGGATGCAAGGACTAACTTTATTTAACTGGTACTGCGAAAGGAGGCTAGGTTTAACCCGTGGTCTGCTGTCATGACAACTTACTGTATAAGCTGTTAGTCTGTATAAGCTGTATGAGCACTGCCCCACTCTGCACTATCCAGTAGAAAAAATGCTGCACATTAGCAGGGGCTAATCAACATCGGAGCGAGGATGTGAGGGGCTGTAACCTAAGACGGGCTTCTAAGAGATCGTCTGAGTTTGATATCCCTCCGATAACGTTCTCTGTGCGTCTCAGTTTTTTTGCCACAAGACACTTTATCAATAGCATCGTGATCAATAATACTGTGTCGGTGCAGTTCACGGGAGATAGCCAACTGTCACTAAACGGCTGGATGCATGTGCTTTGTTTTAACTGTTCTCAAGGTCTTCAAAATTGAATATGATTGCAGTAAAAAAAAAAAAATACTTGGTCTATATTTGAATATGTGTAGTGGCAGGTCTACATCTATAGGATTGATTACATTAAAGCCCATGAGAACATGAGTGAAATTATGTATGCAACATCTATATTCAGGTATTTGATCGGAACATATTTTAACTGACACTATAACTTTATTTTGTCCATAAACATTTTCTTCTCTTTACTGTGATATTTAAAGCAAGTTATGAGATACGATTTTGTTAAATGCTCAATAGTTTCCTACTAAGCTGTACATGAGACAGAAAAGTGAACTAAATACATTATTTACAAACTGCAAAATACAGCTATCAATCAGAGCTGTTGTAATTTATGTTTTAGTTATTTTAGTTTTAGGCAAACAGAAATATCGTGAACTTTATTTGTTTTTTTCTCCTGAGATGATTTTATTAGGATTGTAACCTGCTGCATCTACACCTGCACTTTTTTACACTTTTTTAGATGCTCTGTTGAAAAACTAAAAAGAAATATTTCAAATCGTGTGTTTATTTCCATGAACTCTCTTTGACATGTGAGACCTACCAATAAACATCTTGACACATTGACAGTGAATATGGTTCAGTTGTTGTTCTACTCATATGACCCTAGACGTCATGTTTGGATAGATAAACACAGAGGTGACACTTTACATGAGTGGGTTAGGAATCATAACTGAACTATTGACGCATTAGAGATTCATGGAAACATGCATTATACAATATGCAACTTACATGTTTCCTTTTGTTTAACTTGTTTAGCTTTCGGTCTTTGTATGAGATCTGTGTTAAATGTATAACCCCAATGATTTGCTGCAGGTGAACTTCACATTGTGGCTGCAGCTTAAATTAAAGTTAAAATAGTTAACAGAACAGCTTCACACATAGACAGTATAAGTGCCTCAGTGCTTTTTGAAAGGTTTTCTATATTAATTACCAGTGAGTAACAAGTTAATTTCAGAAACGTGTTGCATATGTAGACTATAATTCAATTGTCCTCATTGTTTTCATATATCGTGTACTTACATGTCAATCCTATGACATACTGAGATTCTACAGTACAAGAATATACTCAGTCAGTAATGTGTTTATTTTGTCTTTAATCTCCTGACCGTGCTCGCTGTCACTGTTTCACATTTCACAGTTGAACTTGAAACTCTTCATATCGGCTCAAAATAAATGCGCGCTCCTCTTCTATGAAACATAGTGCACAAGTTAGCGCTGCCAAAAATGCCAGCTTTATGCACTCAGACATGGATGCTCACATACACCGAGTCAGCTACTGTAAGATGGACTCAACACACCAACATCTTAACCAGCTTACTGTTTGAACCAGGGTTTGTAAACCTGAACTTTCTTTTTTAACCCAGAGTTAAATTAGAGTAGGTTGAACCTGCCTCATAGTACGGGCCCCTGGCTTGATGTTAGCAGATGTTAGCGACCACCAGAAGAAGGTAGGGACATACAGTATCTTCAGTTGTGTACCTGAGTGTCATCAGGTGTTTTGGCCTTTTAATCACAAGCACCCTCTTCTAAGGCAGGCCCACCACAGGTTGACCAGACCCGGTTGCATATCCCTAGCATCTAGGGGCCAATTTAGGATCTTTCCTCCTGATCCAGAGCCATTGTCTGCAGTGTTCTGCAGCGTGTGATGTTTCTTTTATGGTCTGGACAGGACTTGTACATGAGTCCCTGCAGTCAACCTCCTCAGGGCAAACTATCGCTTTCCAGCCTTTTCCTCTCATTCGCTTCATCAAAATTATCCTCCTTAGGGGACTGTCAATTCTACGAAATAGACAATGCGCAGAGTGTTAGTGATAATATGTGATGGGACTGTAAGCTTTGTTTGAGAGAGTATTTGTGTTGCTGTTGTTTATTATGGGTTGTAGTGAGGATGAGGAATATGAATGTGCATCTTCTGTTATTTAAGTGTTATGTGGATCCCAAGAAGAATTGAATCTAATTAAAAGTAAACTAATACCCCCTTCACAAGACTTAGATTTTAGCACAATATATTGTAAGGACTGATTTATAATTAGTTCCCTTTAATCTGTTTGTAGTGACTGTTTGCCTATTCAGTTCAGTAAAATAAAAATGTATATAAATAGTGCCAAATCATAACTGACAATATCTGAAGGAACTATTATAGAGAAACCTAACAATTCCCACAATGAGCAAATACTTTGGACTATTGAACTTATCAATTATCAGCTACCCAATATCAGAGGCTTATTTATCATGAGAATGAAGCACACCTGAAGAAGACGAGCCTGTCTCTCATGGAAGCTGCGGCTGAGACTGATGAAAGTGGAGCCAATCTGACCCTCAGACGTCCTGCCAGGGCCACTCTGCATGGGACTTTGAAAGATTCTGTCAAATCCAAAACATCCCAGTTCTACAGCATCAGTGAAAAGCCGACAGTTTATTTTCTCTTATGTCTTGTGTATATTTTTTTGTGTTTGTTGTCAACTCTCTCATCTCACTGTCACAGACATATCTTATCTTTGTATTGGCTTTCACTCTGTTGTGGACATGCTGTGAGAGCATACAGCACGTCATTTAGCACGACAGGCTTTTTTTCCTCCGTCGAGCTTCTCTCGCTTTCTTCCTCCGCTTCCTCCCCACTCCTCCTCGAGGCCACTCGG